>NC_137574.1:6471368-7071368 GCF_963082525.1 Nesoenas mayeri
GGAGCAGTAGCCTGCAACTGCTTGAAGGGTGGTTTCAGAGATAATGGAGCTTTTCTTGGTAGTAGAAAGTAAAGAAAACCTCCACAAAGTGCAACCTGGAAGGTTCAAGATTGGAGGTTCAGAAAAAGACATCTCAGTCCAAGGGCAGCGCTGTGGTACAAGAGGTCACACAGAGGGAGTCTGGATCAGCCCATGGCCTTGGGCTTCAAGGAAAGAGCAGTGAGGGTGGAGAGACATCAGTGAAAGTAGGAAATGCTGGGATGAGAGCTAGGTAGGAAAGCAAGGTGGATGTCAACAGCCTGAAGGCACAAAGGTGCCTGAAGGGGACAGTATCAGCAAACATGAAGTAGACATGGCCAAGGGCTCTGGTGAGGCTGAAAGGCCAGACAGGACCAAGGTCTTTGTCCCCCTGGCTATGGCAGTTGTATCTGTCTCTGAGACCTACCAGGATAAAGTCTGTTTTGAGGCCCTGGACTTTGATTCTCGTTGCCCCTTTTTGGGGAAGCCAGGAGGGGTTGTACAGTTTCCTACACTTGGCCTTGCTCAATCTCACACCCCACTGCTCCAGGAAGAGCCCTGAGCCACGCATGAGGGATCTGCCTTCCCAGGGCCTGGGGTCAGGATTTGGCCTTTAGCTGGTAAAACAGACCAAGGATTTTCTCCATAGCAGACCAACCTGTACAGTGCCTTTTCCTACCTGCAATCACAACCTTCAATTATCTTCTCTAACGAGTCCATGGAGAGGCTTTGTCAATAATGACCCTCAGTGGGGTCAATCAATGTTTCAAGGTACTTTGAGTTGCGCTTCTGACTTCCACCTCCTGAGCGATTTGTTCGGTCTCCTCTCAGTATCTGTAGTTCATGGACTAAGGGCCAAATACACCATGGGGCTCATTAAAATACAGAAAGTATTAATGAACTCTTTTCCTTCCTGTAATTTTCTTCAAGTCTTCAAGACTAATTTGAGCTGTTTCATAATGTAGCAAAGAAGGAAGATTTCAAAATGCACCGAGCAAAAATTATTTTGTATTTTGAAGGGCATATTATGTTCCTTTTCAGTTCAGTGAAGAGGTGATAGTAGCGTTCTCTGGTTGATAACGATCCAGAATGTCTCCTCAATAGGTCTGGACAGATAGGAAAAACAGTCCCTTGACATCCAACATAGTATGGACAACGCTCCTCCTCACCTGCCCAACCTTACCCTTTCTCTCGTTGCCCCCTGGGACTTGTTCTCACTTTTCTTTACATCAGATTTGTCCACATTTCTCTGCAGCTGGATGTTCCAGCTCCTTTGTACCATCTCCCACCTGCTCTTCATAGAGAACTGGCTGCACACAGGCACTGAAGTATTTCTGCTAACTACAAAAAAAAGAAAAGTGAAGCACAATTAAGTTTCTAAAATAATAACTGCACTCCTCCACCATAAGTTAAGTACAAGCTGCCTTTAATGAGGTTGTCTTTCAAAAAGGGATAATCTTATGAGAAATGTTTTAGGTAAGCAGATAAAAGAATAAAGATACAAACATAATTAAATAGTTGACAAAGGAGATAATTAGACTACTGCAAAACAGGCAAACATTTAACTACCTAAAGTTCAAAACAGCAGCTGGCAAGTTGAGTGGAGTCTGAATGAATAAAGAATAAGAGAAAGAGAAAACTGGAGAATAATGAAAAGGGTCTTTGTCTAGAGAGTCTGCAACTGAAAACGGGACTTTAGAAACAGTCATTATATCAGGACAGGTGAAAATAGGTGAAAGATCACAGAAATTAAATACACCATATAACAGGTGCAATAGTGACAAGGATATTGCCAGAGATCAACACATCTTTGGAATATCCCTTTTGAAAGGTCACAGGATTGGTAGAGGTCTCTTGTGAGTGAGAAAAACTCAATGTTGCAGCCAAAAGTGCCTGCCAGGGAACCACGAGCTGTACAAGAACAATTTGGTGAGGAGTGACCTGTCCAATGAGTCCTCTTGGGTGACATTTCTGGGCACCTACTAGAGAAAAATGTGTCCGAAAGCCATCAGGACTTAGCAAGGGTAATTAATGTCTCACAAACTTGATTGGCTTCATGATGAAGTAACTGCATTTCTGCGTGAGGGGAGAACAGTGGCTGTCATTTACCTCAGCTTCAGCAAGGCTCTTGGCATGGTGTCCCTCAATGTTCTTGTACCCGAGGCAGGCCATTACAGTCGGATGGGTTGACAAACAGATGAGTGAAACCAGTTGGATATCAGGCTGACAGAGCAGTGGTGAAGGGGTCTCATGCCCAACCTCGAGACCACTGGGACTTACTGGGGGCTTGTGGGGCAGCACAGGGGACTCTGCTGAGACCTGGGCAGTTTGATAATCTGTGACCTTGAGGAGACAACTCTCAGCACATTTGTTGATGATGCTAAGTTGAGAAACCTCATAGGCAGGAGGGCTGTCCTGTCAGGAACATCACGACAGAGAGGGACAAAGGGCAGGTCCTGCACCTGGCATAGACTAACCCCTGAAGATGTTGATAACTGGGAGAGAGGTCAGTGGAGGGCTGCTAAGATGCTCAGGGACTGGGACACTTGCTGGGAGGAGAAACTGAGGGAAAGGGCCTTTGTTCAGCCTGGAGAAGAGAAGGCTTTGGGCACCTCGTAACAGCCTCTCTGTCCCTGCTGGGAGGTTTCTCCAGAAGGTGGAGCCAGTCTTGTCATGGCCATGCTTGGCAGGAGGGTAATAGACAACAGTCAGATGTTGAAATGAGGAAGGTTCAGGATGCAGATAAGGAAAATCTTCTTCTCCGTGAAGGCATCAAAGCATTGGAGCAGCTTCCCCAGCTTTGTTGTGCTGTCTCTGTCCTTGGATGTTTTCCAGCCCCCACATGCTAAAGCCTTGAGCAACGTGGTCTCACTCCACAGCTGAACGTGCTGTGAGGAGGAGGTCAGACCTGAGACTTCCTGAACTCCCATTCAGGAGAGTGGAAACCCGAATGATGCTGTGGTGTCTTCCCCTCTGAGTCTTCCCCTGATGACAGGAGGGAATGTTCTCAGGTTCCCCATGAGCATGGAAGTCAGTCAGTATAGTCAGACCAGCTGGAGCTCGCTTGTCCTCTTGTGATGCTCAGCAATAAAAGCCATGAGAAGGGCTGGGGTGTACAGGAGGGATTCATAATTAAGGCATTTGCCTTCTGAAGCAAGTGCTACATGAACTGATGCCAAGTTTCCCAGGAAAGGGTTGGACATCATCTGCTGATGGCAAAGAGAATAAATCCTTTTGCTTCCACAGGCAGTCTGTGCTTTTCTTTATTAAACTGCCTTTATCTCAAACAATGAGTTTTTCTTCCCCGTGTCCTCTCGAGCAGGAGAGTGATTGTGTGGTGTAGTGGAACTAAAATGTGGCAGCCAGGTTAACCCACTACAGCCCTTGTTGTGCCCAACGTGGGACATGAGACAAGGGCAGTTCTGTATTAATGGTGCTACAGTTATAGCAGTTATTTGGTGGAGAGTGTCTGCGCAGGTCACTGAGTTTTCTGTCTGTGCTACTTATCTCCTGATTTTGCTGAGCTTGGGAACATGTTAATACAAACAAAGTCTACGCTCTTTGCCCTGGTATTGATGTCTTTACTGTGTTGGGGTAGGTATTCGATCTTGTGGAGAGGATAATGAAACACATCTACCTCTTAGAATCACAGAATGGTTTGGGTTGGAAGAGACCTTAAAGATCATCTGGTTCCAGCCCCCCTGACCCACATCTTCCTCTAGAAAAGGTTGCTCAAATCTCATTGTGCTGGTTTGGCTGAAACTGAGTTAATTTTCTTCATGCAGTTAAAAACTTTTGCAGCTAGCATGGTCATGGTTTGGATTTAGTTTGGGAAAAGTCAGATAACACCCCGGGACAGAGATAATGTTTTTCTCCAAGTAACTTTCCAGTGGTTTTGAAGTGGAACAAAGAGAATACAAGAGCCTATTATCTTAGTTGCTGCCTGGGAGCCAAGGTCTTTCTGAGCTCTGTGCCCACAGGTGCGAAGCAGCTGGGAAGGGAGGCATGGATGGGACAGAGCTTGACTGACAGCCAGACTGACCAATGAGAATTTTCCATGCCATTAGCATCAGGCTTCATGCTGAAAGAGGGCAGGGTTTTCTGGATGCAGAAATCGAGACCTGTTCTACTGTGTTTCGGTGGAGTTCCATTTGGGAGTTTCTTTTGGTTTGACCTTTTGCCATTTTACCATTTTGCAATGACCTCTGGGCCTTTCTGCTCTTTTCCCTCTTCCCCTGGGATCAGGTGTTCACGACCAGGCTGCTTTCTCTCTTTCTTGGACCGGGTGCTTCGTGCAGGCGGATTTTGTGAGGAATTGCATTGAGTTTCTTATTTTATATTCCATTTTCCATTTTATATGTGTTATTAGCCGTGGTGGTATATTAGTATTATTTTGCTATTTTATTAAACTGTTTTTATCTCAATTCATGAGTTTCTCCCTTTGCTTTTGATTCTCTCCCCTGTTTGGGGGTGGGGGGTGGGAGTGAGCGAGCAGCTATCGTGGCTGTGATTGCTAGCTTGGGTTAAACCATGACAAGGGGCTAAAGAGAAGTGTTTTCACAGTCTGTGTTTTCACAAGAACATCACCAAAACCCATTTTACTTTTTCTTTCATGTCTTTTGGCAAAGTCTCTCTCCCTTCTCCCGGATCTCCCATCTCTCTTGCACAGGTTCCTCCTGACCTCCCTAAATGTGTCATCTTGTTGGGGGAAGCTTTCTGATGACCCTCAGGACCTCAGAGTGCCTCTGTCCCCTGTGCTGACCAGTCAGAAGTGACCTCACAGCCAGCACCCAAAGGGATGCATCGTACTTCTGTGCTGGAGAGGCCTCTTCACAGCCCACCCAGCAGCCCTGGAGGAAGGTCAAGCCCCGCACCACCCCAGAGGTACCGTGCCTGCAAACCAGCGCGTGAACTAGAAGGGATCCTGGCTTATCTTTCCCACCTGGGTGCCTCAGTTACCCAGAGTATCTTGGAGACAGTGGAGACCTCTGTGAGGACAACCGAATCAAGCCTAAAATGTAAATTATATACAAACCTATGCAGAAAAAACAAACAAACAAACAAAAATCTCTATGAAATAGCTGAAAAAGTCTTCATTTCCAGCATTGCTAGGCTCTTAAGCCATTTCTGTGAAATTTTTATGGTCACTGAGGGATGCTGATAGTATCTGGCTCCATCAGTACCGCTGACGGCATTTGTTCCTGATCAGCCAGCCAACTTCCCATCCACCACATCATCCAAATCTTCAGTTCAGACATCAGAAACCTGCTCTAAGACTTTGGGATACCACATGCAAGGACTGGCAAAAGACCAGGTACACAACATGCCCTTCTTTCTCCTCTCACGTGGTTTCAGCCGTCCCGTTCTTGTCCTTCAAGGGCCTGGAGATGGTTGCAAGAGCATTTGCCTCATCACCTCCCCAGGGACTGAGGTGAAGCTGATCTACAGGTAATAGGCCCAGTCTTCTTTCTTGTCCTTCTGGAAGCTGGGTTTGTTATTTGCCTTTTCTGAGGATCTTGGAATCTCCCTGCTCTCTCTGGATTTTTCCAAGATGTTTGAGAGAGATCTCACAATGACTGCAGCCAGCTCTAATAGCACCTCTCTGGCCCTTCATACACCAAAAGTTTTCTCTGTATCTCACAGTTCCAGGGGAGTGCCAGGGGCACAGTAAACACCTGTCTAGCTCATCAGGCACTGTTTGGAAGAGAATCAGAAGTGAATTCTTCCTGTGTGCCCATGACTCCAATGGGGCCTCTGTGCCACTCACAGCTTTCCTGAGCATTTTTCAAGTGTCTCCCTCTCTGCAAACTTTCTGGTCCTCAGGCTGTAGATGGAGGGATTGAAAAGGAGCATGAGGATGGGCTTTGTTAAACTATTCAAGAGTGTTGTTCTGGGCATCACAGAAACAAGGATGAGGGTGTTGTGGAAAACAGCAGCATTGGTGAGGAGAAAGGAACAGGTGGAGAATGTCTTCTGCCTACCCATGGAGATCTGATACACACAGAGGATAACCATGTGAACAGGAAGAGGAGAATGGGAATGGAGAGAGCCTGAGTGTCACGGTGTCACTGCATGAGAGCTCCAGCAATGCGGTAAATCACAGAAGTGGTCAGCTCTGCTGGGGCCACAGAACTGTACCCAGGACATGACTGAAATGATTCCTGTAGATGACAGAGGAGCCCCTAGTGTGTCTGCCCACTGGAGACAGATGTCCCAGGTCATGAGTCTTGTACAGGGCAGGGGATGACACACAGCCCAGTACTGATCGGAGGATGTGGTCACCAGTAGTGAGTGCTCTGTACAAGGACAAGGTGCGGGAAACAGCACTAACGCAGTGATGAGCAGGGATGGTGCTGTCCCCAGCCACAAAGCTGCCCATCAGCTGGGATAGGGGAGTGGATATGCAGGAGGTCTCCAGGGAGAACAAATGTCCCAAGAACAAGTCCATGGGGATGTGCAAATGCTGTTTTGCCACCACCAGCACAATAATGAGAGTTTTCCCAAACAGAAACACCATGCAGGTCATGAGGGAGAGAAGGATTTCCTAAGGGATGGGAACATTCCCCATTTCTGGTAGGATGGCACCTCCACAACTGCCCCATTGCATTTTTGCCATGTAAGGTTTTAGGTCCCTCTTTTCCCCTTGCACTTGGTAGGGATCTTGCGAGGAAGGGCTTTTGGTTCTTTTGTAGATGCTTGGGTATCAGTCAGAAAGACAAGTCATTGCAGGTACATTTATTTTTTTTTTAACTAAAAATAGAGTAGAGCCCCATGTTCACATAGTCACAGGATCACACCGGTGAAGTCGACAATGAAGTTGAAATGGTCTGTCCACATTCCTTTGTGGATAACATTATTAAAGTTAAAAAAAAAAAAAAAGAAAATGGCAGAACAAAAGACAACACAAACACAAAACTGACGACAACAACAAACTAATGAGAAAGGATGGACCTGTAATGAGTTACATTATGAGTCATACATTGAAACAGATGGACAGTCTAGAGCTTCTAGAAGTCATCCAGGCATCAGTTTCCACACTGCATTCTGCAGCTCCTGGTTTCTCAGGCTGTAGATGAAGGGGTTCAATGTTGGAGGCACCAATGAGTACAGAACTGCCAGCACTAGATCCAGGGATGGGGATGAGATGGAAGGGGACTTCAGGAAAGCAAACAAGCCAGTGCTGACAAACAGGGAGACCATAGTCAGGAGAGGGAGGCACGTGGAAAAGGCTTTGTGCCGTCCCTGCTCAGAGGGGATCCTCAGCACGGCCCTGAAGATCTGCACATAGGACAGCACTATAAGACTATACTACTACTATACTACTACTATAAGACTTTCCATGCAGCCCCCACCGAAAAATTGCTGAGATATTGATGTGATGGTGTCGAGGGTTTAGATTGTGGGGTGACAATAAAACCCTGGCAGATGTATTGTTAACCTTCTCTCCCCCCACTTCCCCCTTTTTCCCCTCCCTCTCTCCCCTTCCCACTCATGACAGGCGATCGGGAGGAAAAGAAGGACAGAGATAAAAGAGTTGGAAAAATTAAAGATGTTTTACTAATGCTACTAATAAGAATAGAGAAAATAATACAAAATATACAAAACCAATCTTGAAAGTCTCAGCAACTGCAGAGCCGGCACCCGAAGTCCTGGATTAGACTCTGCAGCCAACCGGAGCTGGATTCAGTCTCTCACTAGGCCTCAGTTCGTAGGGACAACTAGCAAGGCCTTCTCTTAATGTTGGCCATATGGAAAAAGGGACAAGATCCTCATGATCTCACACTTTTATATGAAGTATTCGTGTGAATGGAACGTTATACACAGTTGGTCAGTTTCTTGGTCAACTGTTTCTCATTGCCCTTCTCGCAAGATGTCCATCCGTGCTCATCAATAAGTTAGCATTGCAGTGCTATTTTTACCAAAACATGTGACTGGTTCACCAGGAAAATGCAGCTAATATGAAGGCTTTAGCTGACAGGCAAAATTCACTGAAAGAGAAACTTGTTTTTTAACAAAAGCAGGACAGATGGATACATGGATAAGGAATTGACTGGATGGCTGTGTGAAAAGTGTAACAGTCAATAGCTCATGTCCAAGTGAAAACCAGGAATGAACAGTTTCCATTAATTGTCCATTCTGGGATGAATACTGTTTAATATCTTAATAAATTATATACACATTGAGACTCAGTACACCCTCAGCAAGTTTTCAGGTCACAGTCATAGAACATCACCAGCTGAAAGGGATCCATATGGATCATTAAGTCCAACTCCCTGCTCTTTGCAGGATGACCTAAATCACATGACTAAGAGCATCCTCCAGCTGGTCACTGAACTCTGACAGATATGGTGACATGGAGACAGTGAGATGAGTTGTTATGTGTCATATGTTGAAGAACACGGACACTTTGTAACTTCTGGCAGGCATCCAGTCACCAGTCTCCACATTGCATCCTGGAGCTCCTTGTTCCTCATACTGTAGATGAGGGGGTTCACTGCTGGAGGAACCACTGAGTACAGAACAGACACCACCAGATCCAGGGATGGGGAGGAGATGGAGGAGGGCTTCAGGTGGGAAAATATGAGAGAGGTCAAGAACAGGGAGACCACAGCCAGGTGAGGAAGGCACATGGAAAAGGCTTTGTGCCGTCCCTGCTCAGAGGAGATCCTCAGCACCGCCCTGAAGATCTGCACATAGGACACCACAATGAACACAAAACACCCCAAATAGACAAAAGTACTAAACACGAGAAGTCTAAATTCCCTGAGGTAGCTGTCTGGGCAGGAAAGCTTAAGGATCTGGGCAAGTTCACAGAAGAACTGGTCCACAGAATTGCCCTTGCAGAGTGGCAGTGAAAATGTATTGGCTGTGTGCAGCAGAGCATGGAGAAACCCAATGGCCCAGGCAGCTGCTGCCATGTGGACACAAGCTCTGCTGCCCAGGAGGGTCCCGTAGTGCAGGGGTTTGCAGATGGCAACATAGCGGTCATAGGCCATGATGGTGAGTAGAAAATACTCTGCTGAAATGAAAAACACAAACATAAAGAGCTGTGCAGTGCATCCTATGTAGGAAATGGCCCTGGTGTTCCAGAGGGAACAGGCCATGGATTTGGGGAGAGTGGTGGAGATGCAGCCCAGGTCGATGAGGGAGAGGTTGAGGAGGAAGAAGTACATGGGGGTGTGGAGGTGCTGGTCCCAGGCTATGGTGATGATGATGATGCCGTTGGCCAGGAGAGCAGCCAAATAGGTTCCCAGGAAGAGCCAGAAGTGCAAGAGCTGCACCTCCCGTGTGTCTCCAAACTCCATGAGGAGGAACAGGGTGATGGAGCTGCTGTTGGACATCTTCTGCTGCTGGTCATGACAACCTGTTCAAGTAGGAAAAGGCAGTGAGCAGTTAGGGCAGAGTTCTTTGATGGAAATCTATTCAATGTCTCATGGAAATACCCTAGACTGCCTTGGCCCTTTCATGTCCCTTTTACGAGCTCTGCTCTGTGCTGACTGACTGTGCCTCTGGGAGCAGGGGGCTCTGCTGTGGACACACAAATATCCCAATGCTCCTGTCAAGGCAGGAACGACAGGGACAGACAGACAGGTACTCAGGAGTTTCTCCTCTTTGGGGTCACGTTTCCAAGAGGATTCAGCCTGAAACCCCACGACCCTGGGGGCAGATGCTGTGCTGGGTGTGAGACCTGGAAATTGCTCCAGGAAAGTGTCTGCACTGTAGTGGATGGCAGGGATGTGCCTGAACTTCATCCTCCAACAGTATTTCTGTCAACAGCTCCTTCTCTGTCCCTACTCATGTCTCTGCTGTCTGGAGCTGTCCCTACCAGGAGCTGCTTCTCTCTCCCCATGTTTCATCCCTGTTTGTGCTCATAGTCCCCATCTCACTGTTTGCTCGGCTCTGCCCTGCAGACCCCCCTGGCAGTGGGGCCCTGACCAGAGGCATCTCTTTATGGGCAGCGAATCAGGGGCAAGTCAGAATATCCTAAAGAGAACTGGGATCAGAATGCCTTCTCCAGAGGAGAAGAGTAAACTATTATCTCCAACTGCACTCTGAGCCAACCAAGAGCAGAAAACTCAAAGCACAGACTCCTTCCCTTTTAGATAATAATCCATTTTGACCTTCTTGAAAAGTCCCCTTGGAAATACACTGGGGGTGATTTGGAGCTGTCACCAGTGCTGTGCCATGCAGCACCCTCTCAACAGCAGGACCCTGCATGCCCTGCCAGGGGTTGCCCCTTCTACCCACAGCTTCTCCTCACAGCACTGTGGGGATCTCCCCGGGCAGGTTCAGTGCTGACTCTGGCAGGCGGCAGAGTCCCTGCCCGGCACACAGTCCTGGGGTGCAGGGACCCTGCTCTGCAGGACAGCCCTGGGCACCCATCTTGCACACCCAGCTTCACACTGCTGCAGCCATCTCTCAGAGAAGGCAGTCGTTATGCCTTTCTCCTCTCATGGTGCAGCAGGGAAGCCCTGCTCCAGAGCGTGTCCTCCTTCTCCACACCAGACCAGTCAAGACAGTTATCTTGATGGGTCCTATCAGCCATGGGATGTACCGGCTCTAGAAGATCCCTCCAGGATGCTCATCTGAATTTCCCCAGTCTCACTGACTTACTGTGTCAAAAGTTGTGAAGGGTTCTCCATGAACAAGAGATCACCTTTAAGCTCTTCCTTTCTCACTCCTCTGCCCTCGGTGCTGCAGGCAGTGCCCTCAGCCCTGCTGCACTTTGCAGAGGAGCTGCTCCTGGGCAGAGCTGTCTCTTTACAGTGCTACCGGGTTGCCATGAGCTCCCTCCATCCCAGAGCCCAGCCCAGCTCAGCAGCAGAGAAGCGGCCCAAGGTGGTGCTTTTTCTTGGCCCTCTAGGCTCCCTCCAGGTGTCCCTGGGGCTCCAGGAGAACCTGCTGTGAAACAGGCTGAAGTCACCACTGATGCTCCCTCAGCTGGGGAGAAACTCTTATTCCCAGCAGCGTCAGTTCTTCTCTCAGAGATAGAGTTACTTCTAAAAATTCCCTTTTTTGTGTTATTATCAGACCGGACACCCAGACAATGACAGGCAGGGATCTGCTTTACCACTTCTGAGGGGAGTCAGCTCAGTCAAAGTATCTCATCCTGTGTTTCTATTGTTAGCACTGGAAGTGGACTCAACTCTCTGCCACAGCTGCCACAAAGCCCTGAGAGCTGGGATTCCTCTTGCTGCTGTTCAGGTGTGCATTAAACAGCACCTGTATGTGAGCTCCTTGTCTCAGCTTCCATGGTAAGTAATGAAGATGTAGGTCAGGAGTGAGCTGTTCAGATGAAATGCCTGGTGACTTTGGAGGTTCCAGAGGTTGTCCAAGCTTGTTCATCCCACCGGCACTGTCCTTATTTACGATTTGTTTGTCAGCCGATGCTGCCATCTGACCGAAAGGTGTCCTGTATCGTAACGACAGCCAAGTTTCTCTCTGTCTTTTCCATCAGCTGTGTTGACTAGATCGCCATTGGCTATAATGATTGTTTTCATCTACACATCGCCTAATCAAATTCCAGGCAGTTACGCTATTTAATGCCCAACTAGAGGCCTGTAGTGCTAGGTGAGATGCCAAGGCTCTCACACGTATCTACATGGAGCTGGCAGGTACAATTCAGTAAAGCCAATCCCACTCAGAGCGAGTGTGTGACAGACACCCAGACAGCATTGCACAGAGATTCGTTGCCTTTGTGTGAGCCACTAATTGCCACCACTGCAGTGTGGCACATCTGTTCCTTCTCTAGGCAGTAGATGTAGCGCAGTACAGGAACACAAGGGCCATCATACTAGGGTCTCCACTTGTTTACCTAAATCTCAAACTGCTGCTTTTTCTCTCTATCACGTCATACTCACCCCCTTGAGAATACAGTCAAGCAACAGATAAACCATTTTCACAGTGGGCCATTCAGCAGCATCTTGTCATTCCTGCAGATCAGTGGCACCTCTGCCAAAGTCCCTCAGAGGCAGCAGAGCCACCTCTGAAGTAAACCAGGTTCTTTCCAGGGTTGCACTTGCCAGCCCTGTTTGTCTGTGGCCATGGCTACAGCAGGGGTTGCTCACTCTCTTGGCATCCACTTTCAGCTTTAGATTTCCATCTGCCGACCACTCCATCATGCCTCAGGTCTGAAGCAAAGCCTTTGAACAAACGGGGTCTTAGACACTTGGTACGAGTTTTCTTTATAAGTCTGAGCTTTGCCTGGAGGCACAGCTGATGTGCTACAGCCAAAGTGTGCACCAATTCCCTCAGCCCAGGGCACAGACAAGCTCAGTGAGCCCTTGTAGGTGAGGATCAGAGGAGAGTCCAGCAAATGTGAAAGTGTGGTAGGAGACAAGGAAACCGCATCAGTGTGGGAAAACAGCCATAGACCTCTCTAAGTCATCTGGGAAATCTCTGAATGTATAAGCCTGGGCCTTGCTGGGGACTTCAATAACCCTGGCATTTGTTGGATGGAGAACACAGCAGGATGGTGATGAAGCTGGTGAGGCACCTGGAGCACAAGTCTTATGAGGAGCAGCTGAGGGACCTGAGGCTGTTTACCCTGTAGAAAAAGAGGCTGAGGGGAGACCCTATTGCTCTCTGTAACTGTCTGAAAAGAGGTTGTAGCATGGAGGGTGTTGGTCTCTTCTCCCAAGTAGCAACTGATAGGACAAGAGGAAATGGCTGCAAATTGAGCCAGGGATGGTCCAGATTGGATATTAGGAAACATTTCTTCATGGAAAGGATTGTCAGGCATTGGAACAGGCTGCCCGGGGCAGTGCTGAAGTCACCACCCCTGAAGGGGTTTAACGGACATGGAGATGAGGTTCTTAGGGACATGGTTTAGTGCCAGTTTTGGGTTAATGGTTGGACTTGATGATCTGAAGTGTCTCTTCCATCTGAAACAATTCTATGATTCAATGATTCTGTAACACAGAGAAGTTGTCAGAAACACTGCTAGGTATTGCAGAATCACAGCATGGTTGAACTTGGAAGGCACCTCTGAATGTGATCTAGTTCACCTCCTCTGGTCAAGTGGGGTCAGCTACAGCAGGTTGTCCAGAGCCACACTGGGCCTTGAATATGGGAACTCCACAACTTCTCTGGGCAGCTTGTCCAGTAATCAACATCCACACCTTAATTAAGTGCTTTCTGCAGTTTAGTTACAATTTCCTCTGTTTTAGATTGTGCTCTTGCTTCTTGTCCTGTCACTGGGCACCACTGACTATGGTCTCATACCTCCCTCAGCCTTTTCCACGTCCTACGTAACCAGGACTCCAGGCCTATTTGTCACTGGCCTCATGTTTTCCCTTGTCTTACTCTTGCTGTTGATGTTCTTCTAGAATCCTCTTTTGTTGCTGTTCACACATCATTACACTGGTTTAAGGTTCTTCAGTACCAAAAGGCCATATTAAATATGCTGTGTCTCATTGTGCACTAAACTGATGTGAAAAGATGACTTCTGCTCCATGACATGCAGCACCTTCATGCAGGATCTAGTATTAATATATCATTAGTAATTGTCTCACTTGCTACATTTAAAGCAGTTGTTGCAGTCCAGGTGCTCAGGTTTCACAAAGTACTCCAGAGCTGCGGTGACAGATGCAGCTGCCTGGAGGAGTTAGAAAGGAGAGAAATGAACTTGAAGAAACATCTTTGCCCAAACACTTACTAGGAGTTTACACAAAAACCCAGGTAGCTGATGCTGAGGAGACCCACTGTGAACCCACAAGCAGCGTCCGTACAGAGGGTATTAAGCTGAACATTTCCCTCATTGCCAAGGAATTCCTGGGGCTCTCAACAGCTCCCTCTCTGTGGCACCACGCAGTTCAGCTCCCGATGGTGTGCAGGGTTGTCAACAATGGAAACAACACACCTCATCAGCCTGGGAGCCAGATGGATGTTGTGGGAGGGCAAGGGAAGAAGGAGGAAAACACGTCATGGAGGCAAGAGAGGGTCATGTGTGTCCATCCATCTTAAAGCCGGCACCCACAGGGAGAGCACTGGCATGGCCTCCCCAGAAGGACACAGTCCATTTGGCTTCCCACCCACCACCAAGATCTCTTGTGTTCGCAGTGTCAGTTTGTCAGCCAACTGCCTGGATTCTGGAAAGCTACAGGGGCCTTGGGATGTCTTGAAGCACAATTACAAACCCTCTTACTTTTGTATCCAAAGGAACATCCAGGAAGGCCTCATAGGAATCAGAAAAAGCTTGGCAGGTCTTGCACGAGACTGGAAGGCAAATGGAAATGTTCGGTGATAAGAGAAGTTGATTATGCTGGTTTACACTTCTCATATATACTATGCTAATTAGCTGATCAGCTGATTATCACAGGCAGACGGAAGGGCACAGAAAATTCCAAGGAGAGCAATAATTGTGGAAAAGTACCTCTGGATCTCAGAAAGCCTCCGAATATTTGATGGATGATGGTAGTTGACTGAGAAGAGATGTCCATGCTGGAAACAAATGGGAAGGCAGAGAGTTATCTCCTCCAAGACTTTGGCTTGTCTGAAAGCCCTGGGCCCAGGTTTGCCATTATGGGAGTACATCAAGGAGTCCAAAGGGCTCAGGAACACTCAAAAGGTAATTTCCTTGCACTTACTCGCTGCTTCCACTCAGATAATCTCTCGCTGCATGGCATCCACGGTGCAGCGTAAGAACTCGTGGGTATCCTCCTGCCTGCAATCCTGGAAATGTTCTCCTATTTCTAAAAAGGAAGTAGTTAATAGTTCACTCTTACAGGAATGGAAGAAAACATATCAAAGTACCTGAAATGGCTTACGTGTGAGAACACTGATGACCGCCCAAGGCTCAGTGGCACTGGCTGAGGAATGCAGGACCTCGTTAACATGTGCTTCCATTCTGCACATCATGCAGAAGCCTTCCCGGCTCCCTGAAGAGGGAGGGAGAGAAGAAAGCTTCTCAGGTTAGTAAAATATCCACAGCAATGGGAAACCTAATGGAGATCTTGTCTTGAAGTTATAAGAACACACTCCACTTCTCTTCTCCCAAGGTGCCAATGTCCCAACAGCCCTGGGATATTTTAGTGCATGGAAAATGTTCTTCAGAGGGATGCTGAACTGACCAAAGTTTTCTGTACAATAAGCAAAGAGAATTTAACTTACAGGAAGAGGGACTGAGACCTGGGGATAGAAAGAGGTACAACAAGCAGCTTCTAGGCTTGCATGTTCAAAGAACAGCCCTGCAGAGACTGACAAAGAAGGGCTGTTTTTCTCCTAAATCAATTCCAGATACTGGGAGCCCTTGGGAACTGCCCAACAGATTTACAAGGAAATGTTCACAGAAGTACTGACAGGCCTGGCTGTGCTCCCCAGAGAGCAGGTGGTTGGCCAGAGAGGGATGTAGGTCAGGCACTGCAGGACGGAGTTGAGCCAGCACGTGTTGCCCAGGTTGTGCAGTCCCGCTCCAGCTCTCTGGCTGTGCTGCCAGGCCATGCAAATCTTCTCTGGGGGAAAGAGGATCCTCTGTGGTGGAGCCATTCCCTCAGCAACAACTGCCAAGAAACCACATTTGAAAAGAAATAACGTTGTTGCATGAATGCACATTTTAAAAGTCAAGTTTAAAAGTCAGGAGTACCCAGGACAACCAGCCCTAACCTCCAACAGAGATACATTGGGGCAAGCCTAACACTGCCATTGCAATTTGCTGGTCAAGAAACAGTTTTGAAAAAGAGTGTTCCCCTGCTTACTTTGCCTCAAGTCCAACAAACGCACACTCATTTCTGTGCCCCAGGCAACTTTCCTTTCCCTCTAGAGTCTTGAATTGCATTAGCAGGTCAAGTCTTCCCTTTTCTTGATTTTAAGTTGATGAAAACAACCAAGTCCCTGGCACAGAAGGTAACCCTACTGATGTCAGACCTTTCTGCGAGCAACGACGTCTTTAAAACTCCTGTACAGAGTGGCAGGGAGTGACAAAACACATCTTCCCGTGTCTAACTGAGAACACCTTGGTAAGTCTGGCTGCTCTCAGGAAGTGCCCCAGAATTCACTCCAGGTTGCCAGCACATCAGTATTCAGGAACTGAGCACCAGCCACGTCCGTTGACTTTGGGGATTCTCCATTGTGGCCATCGCTCCTCTCAGGAACACAGGGCTCTGGATGAAAAAGGATGTCAGGATGTGCTCCCGAAAGAGATGATAAGCGTCAATCCCGTCACCTGATTCCAAATAAAGAATTGTACCTCAACAAAATGATTAAAAAATACCCAAATTGAAACCAACAGAACAGCATCTGCCACCAAGAGTGTTTTAATGGCAGTTTTAACTGCTGCAGAGCTGCAAGGCTGATGACCTTCCCATGACTGTCACAGGGCCCCAGTTCACAGCAGTTTCAAAGGCCTTTTGAAAGCCTCCAATGCACGTTACCTCCTCTGAAGAGGACCTGCTGCTGACCTGTTGCTGCTCCTGCCCCATCAGCACGTAGATATGGGTGGGCTCCTCACAGGGGTCTGCTGTCACCTGTGGGGAGGAGGGGACGGTCACCCAGCATGGCGGTGGCATGGGCAAAAGGGGTGGGGGTGAGGGGTCGGCGTACGTCATCGATGCCACAGGAGAGGGCCTGGCAGTGGCAGGTGTGGCAGCCAGAGTCATGGAGGAAGAAGAGGGTCCTGCCATAACCCAGCAAGAAGAGGTGCTGCTGGGCAGGCAGCAGCTTGCAGTGGCCGTGAGCAAAGGGGGATGGGATGGAGGCCACCAGCGCTGGCTGCTGACAGGGGCCCAGGCCCTGGAGGCTCAGCCCGTTGGTGTCTGCAGGGGGAAGCAGAGACGTTGTCATGGGCTGGGGACAAAGTGCCACCACCCTCTCCTCCCTTGGCGGTGCCGGGGGCTCACAGCTGAGACTGCGGCATCTTGCCGGGCCGGGTGCTGGTGGGGGCAGAGGGGGCAGAAGCGGCCCCAGGCGGCCTCGCTGTTCACAGCTCATGGCGGCAGCAGCAGGTCTGGCCCCGGCTCAGCAGGCCGGGCAGCATCAGGAGATGATGAGCAGGAGCTGTGGGGAGGCGGGGAGAGTGTCAGCCCTGGGACCCCCTGCTCTGAGGGGAGACCCCAGCCCTGCCATCCCCCCTGCTCAACTCACCATCTCAGGGCAGACGTGTGATGGCGGCCACGTCCTCCCCTCCTCACCGTCCTCCAGCTGCTGTGGGGTCGCTTGTGCTGCGGGAGGGGATGTGGGGGAGGTGATGGCGGGCACCCCCACGGCAAACACGGCCTCTGCCATGGTTGCCCACCCACCCCGTCCTCCCCCTCAGCGTCACATCCTCGTCACTGTCGGTCACGTGCCGGCGGCTTTGGCGGCGAGAAGCCCGGTGGCCCATGGCTGCTGTGTGGTGGCACAGCCCAGGGACACTGACTCTGGGAGGCGGTGGCTCCCACAGAGACGGGGGGTCCAGGACATGGGCAAGGGGGGTAGAGCTGGGGGAGGGCTGAAGAGAGGAGGCGGGGCCAGGGCCGGGGGCTGCTCAGCCCTGGGGCAGCCCCACGGGCGCCATGTCCAAGCTCAGCCCGGCCACCGGCAGAGCCGCCGCCTTCTCACATCCACCTTTGCCAGCACAGGGCGGCAAGGCGGCCAGTCTCCTCCCTGAGGTGACGCTGCCCCGCATTGGTCCCCTGGGCTGTCACTCTGCCCTGCTTTGGGCCGCCCTTCCCTGAGCTGATCCCGGCTCTGATTGGCCCCCAGCTGGTCAGGCTCCTGCACTGCAGTGCCCGCCCTTCATCTGAGGTGCTGACCTCTGATTGGCTGCTTGAGCTGTCACTCTGCCCGACACCTTGCCCCTCATGTCATGGCCTCAGCAGAGGAGGATGCGATGGCGGGAAGCGCCAAATTCATCTTCAGTGTCCAAGGGTTTTCTCCTGGTCTTATGCTGACGACTCACACTGGGACGTGCATAATCAGCCTGTGTTCTGTCACCTTCAGCAGCTGCTTCTTTGGCGGAAATGGCTTCAGAAGCTGATGGAGTAAAAAGATTCTCCCCCTCTTGGCTCAAGTTGGAAGGAACCTTCCTGGATTCTCCACAGGCAAGCAGAGCTTCCATCACTGCGGGTCCCATCACAAGATTTCTGAGGTCCAGGGGCACTGCACAAGATAAAACCACATTTTTCACTTGAAACAGTCCATCTAGAAGATGAACGTCAGGAGTAAATGCCCTGGAGGAAAAAATGGGTGGCTACTGGAAAACTCTGAGTCATGTTCCCTTTAGAAACTCAGTTCCCAGAGAAAGTGTTTGTTTGGGTTTTTTCCTCTTGATTCTGCAAGTCCTGCATTAAAAAGCTGCTCCCAGCGCATCTGTCTGATCTGCTGCTCTGAATCACATCAATAGTCAAAACCGCTGTATTTGCTTCCCTCCCAACTGGAGCAAAGTAAACACCTGGATTTCACGCTCTTTCCCAAAGAGCTGATCGTAGGAAGTATTAATAGATTAGTATTAATAGACAAGTAAAACAATGATAAACTTTTATGTAACCTTGTTTCCATCAGAGTGCACTCACTTCACCTTATTTCCTCTGACAAGCTGTTCAGCTGGCCATATGTGAGAGATTGTAAGATAATGTCTTGAGGACCCGTGTTGGAACGTAAAATATGGGAAAGCAAGATGTGTGGTTCAAGCCACCTGGATGATAAATGAAGATCAATACTGACATGACCATCTGGATGGTCAAAGACATAATACTAACATAATAATATATAAAGGACCTTGGACAGATTACTTAGAAGTATGTTTCTCATAATTTTAAAAAGTTATAGCCCAGACTGGCGAGAATGGTATCTCAGGCTGGATAACCGTCCCAAGTGCATGGGATGTGTGAATGTCCTTGGGCCTGGTCTGTGAATGAGTGGAAAAACAAGTGAGACAAACATCACATGAGTTTAGTGTGTTTTTAATAACAATTAGTGGAAAAACACCTTTTGTAAACATCTTAGTCCAGGCCCGTAGCTGTAAATCCTAGAAATTGTGAATGGTGAATAAAGAAGGCAGCCTAGGCCTAGGTCAGGTCTCTGCTTGGCCAGGCTCTGCGCTCCTTCCTGAACAAGATCTCTGCCTCTGCGTGAATTTCTGTCCGAGTCCTGGTATGCGTCATTTCTAATTGCCGCAAAAAATCCTGCAGGTGATCTGGAACTGTGAGCAGCACAGACCACACGGCACCGTCTCAACAGCAGAAGGAACTTTCCTGCCCAATAGGGTTTGTTCCTTCCCTTCACGGCTTCTCCCCTCAGTGTTGTCTTTATCTCCCTGGGCAGGCTGAGCGCTGACCCTGGCAGGCGGCAGAGTCTCTGCCCTGGCATAGCCCTGGGGTGCAGGGACCCTGCTCTGCAGGACAGCCCTGGGCACCCCTGCCTGCACATTTACATTTACAGCCCACAGCCATCCTGGGGAGAACGCAGCATTCACGTCTTCTCACTCTGACAGCGCAGAAGGCAACCCCTGCTCTGCAGCTCATTCTCTCTCCTGCATCAGGGAATCTCTAAGAGCTGTACATACGTCTCTTGTAGGCTCTGCAGTGTGACAGCTATCAGAGATTCTGCCATAATTTGCAGATGCAATGTCCTGCAGCCACAGGCTTAATATTTGTGAAGATTTCTCTCCCAGTGATGTCTCAGCATCCTCCACCCCATGTTGTCTTTAACCTCTCTCTGCCTGTCTCTGTGCCCTCGGTGCTGCAGGCAGAGCCCTCAGCCCTGCTGCGTGTGCAGAGGAGCTGCTCCTGGGCAGAGCTGTCTCTCTGCAGCGCTGCCGCTGCCATGAGCTCCCTGTGTCCCAAGAGTCTCTTGTCCTCCTGCAGGTAAATAATGGAAAGGGGCTCAGTGATCCCCTCTGCCAGTTCCCTCAGAACCTTTGGGTGTATCCCATCTGGCCCCACAGACTTGTGGTATAGCAGGTTGCCAACGATTTCCCCTTGGATTATTGGGGCTTCACTCTGCTCCCCATGTCTGTCTTCTGCTTCAAGGGGCTGGGTATCTGGAGCACAACTGTTCTGACTGTTAAAGACTGAGGCGAAGAAGGCATTTAGTACCTCAGCCTTTCCACCTTTTTCACCCCCCACCACCTGGATTCCTCCTTTTGTGCTCTGCCCGCTCCAACAGTCTGTCACTTGGTTATATGGCCAGTTTATCCTCAAGCCACTGAGAGCTTCTGTAAGCGGTGAGACAGCACACAAAGCACATCCCCTCTGCTGCCCACCCTTGGAATTCCCTAGAAATCTCTACAAAGCCACTAAAGGAGCAGCTTCACTGCTGTTGAGATCAACCAGCAGGTGAACATGGGGCTCTGGAACATACCACAGGGCAACAGGGCAGTCCCGAGGGGACAGGAGGGCAAAGGGGGACGTGGAGAGACCTGAGAGCGCCCAGGTGCCCAGGGCTGAACAGGCCTGTGCCTCCCAATGGGACATGCTGCCCCTCGCTCCCCAGGCGCAGGGTCACAGTGGGGCCCTTTGTGACCTCACATTGTGACACCCACTGCCCTGCATGTGCTCAGCGCAGCTGCAGCCCCAGCCCACACTGTCCGGCAGGACGGTGACGAGACAGGGTGTGAGCACGGAGCTGGCGAGAGCCCCCGAGCGTAGCCCACGTCTTTGATTGAGTTTGCGATTTAGAGAATCTTTTTGGTTGGAAACGAACCTTTAAGATCATTGAGTCCAACCATACCCCCACCTGAGCTGCCCCTGGCAGACTCCCCTCTGCCCCTGGCAGACTTGTGCCGAGCACTCCCCAAGTGCAGCCCACGTCTTTGCCGGCTGCCCTTGGCAGACTCGTGGTGTTTCACCAAATCTTCCCCATTCCTCACCTATACCTCCTTCCCAAACCCACGAGATGGCAGACAAACACCCCACCTGCCGCATGGTGGCCCTGGAGGAGGACAGGGCTCCCCAGGAGAGCAGCTCTCCAGCAGAGCCCCAGGAGATGTGCATGGCCCAGCACCTGGAGATGGGTGAGTGAGGGGCCCTGAGTGTCTGGGCAGGGCGGGGGCCAGCGAGCGCTCCCTGCTCAACACCAGGATCACGTTTCCCTGCACGCTGGCAGGGGGGTTCCACAGGTGTTGGCCATGATGCTGCCTCAAGTCCAGGGCTGCTCCGAGCTGGGAGCCGGCCCCAGCACAGCCTCTGCGGGCAGAGGGGACCCAGCTCCTGCTCCAGGGCACGGGCAGCGAGAGGCAGCTGGGCGGGCAGGAGGCAGCCGTGCTGTGGGACGGGGACCTTTCCTGCCCGTCTCAAGCGAGTTCCTCACCCGCTGCACTGGGGGCTTTCCCCGTCCTGCCTGGCTCCAGCACCGCAGCCCGTCTGCCGGGCACCCTCCAGCCCTGACACGCACGGGGAGACTGTGCCGGGAGTTGATCCAGGTCAAGACTCCAGAGGGAAAGGAAGGTTGCTCAGAGCACAGAAGTCAGAGTGCGGATTTGTTGCACTTTTGGCAGAGTGAGCAGAGGGACACGCTCTTTTCCAAAACTGTTCCTTGACCAGGAACTTTCAAGAGCAGTGTTAGGCTTCCCCCGGTGTTTCTGCATGGGAGGTTAGAGCATGTGTTCCTGGGTGCTCTGTCCAGAACTCAACTTTTCAATCTGCTTTTGTGCAAGAACATGGACTCATCTCTCTTCCAATGTGGTTTCTTGGCAGTCATTGCTGAGGGAATGGCTCCGCCGCAGAGGATCCTCTTTCCCCCAGAGAAGATTTGCATGGCCTGGCAGCACAGCCAGAGAGCTGGAGCGGGACTGCACAACCTGGGCAACACGTGCTGGCTCAACTCCATCCTGCAGTGCCTGACCTACACCCCCCCTCTGGCCAACCACCTGCTCTCTGGGGAGCACAGCTGGGCCTGTCAGTACTTTTGGGAACATTCCTTGTACATCTGTTGAGCAGGGCCCAAGGGCTGCCAGAATCTGGAAGCTGATCTAGGAGAAAAGTGGCCCTTCTTTGTCAGCTCCCTGAGTTGCTGTTCTCTGAACACTCAAGCCTAGAAGCAGCTTGTTGTATCTGGATGTGTCCACTTCAGAAAGGCACCTCTTTCTATCCCAGGCTCTTGGTCCCTGTTCCTGCAAGTTAAACTCCTTTGCTTACTGCACAGAAAGCTTCTGTCGGTTCAGCATCCCTCTGAAGAAAGCTTTCTGTGCATTAAAATGTCCTGGGCTTGTTGGGACTTGGGCACCTTGGGAGGAATGGAGAATTCTTAGAACTGCAAGACCCCCATTAGGTTTCCCATCCCTGTGCATATTTTGCAAACCTCAGGAGCTTCCCTCTCCCATTCCTCCCTCCCTCTCCAGGTCGCCAGAAAGGCTTCTGTGTGATGTGCAGGATGGAAGTGCACGTTCAACAGGTCCTGCATTCCTCAGCCAGTGCCATCGAGCCTTGGGCTGTCATTGATTTTCTCACAGGTGAGTCAGTGCAGGTGCTGTGACATGATTGATGCCGTTCTTGTAGGAGAGAACTAGTAATTTCTTCTTTCGTAGAAATAGGAGAAAATTTCCAGCATGGCAGGCAGGAGGACGCCCACGAGTTCTTACGCTGCACCGTGGATGCCATGCAGAGAGCTTGCCTGAGCGGAAACAGCGAGTAAGCGCAAGCAAATTGTGTTTCCAGCGTTCCCAAACCCTTTGGAGTCCTTGATGTCCTCCCCTCAAGGAGAACTATGGCCAGGGCTTTCAGACAAAGCCAGACTCTGGGAGGAGATAACTCCACCTTCCCATTGCTTTGCAGCTTGGACATGTCCTCTCAAACAACTACCATCGTCCACCAGATCTTTGGGGGCTTTCTGAGATCCAGAGGTACTTTTCCACTGCTATTGCTCTCCTTGGAATCGTCTGTGCCCTCCTGTTCTCGCATGCCTGCGATAACAGCCGATGGTGTGACTGGCGCAGTGGGTGTGAAGAGCGTAACCCGGCACAGTCAGTCGACTTCCCCCGTCACTGAGCATTTCCATTTGCCTTCCAGTCACATGCTGGAGCTGCCAAGCGGTTTCTGATTCCTACGAGGCCTTCCTGGATGTTCCTCTGGATATCAAAGTAAGAGAGTTTGTAATTGTGCTTGAAGACGTCCCAAGGCCCCTGTAGCTTTCCAGATCCCAAACAGTTGGCTTAAAAACGTAACTGACAAGAGAGGTTGGTGGTGGGCGGGAGGTGGAATGGCCTGTGTTCTGCAGAGGCCATGGCAGTGGTCTCACTGTCGGTGCTGGTTTCAGCTGGACAGGCAGACGTGCCCCTCTCTGCACTGTGACGTACCCACCTCCTTCTTCCCTTGCCCTCCCTCAGCACCCGTCTGGCTCCCAGGCTCGTGGGGGTGTTGTTTCCATCACTGGTGACACCCATACCATCGTAGCTGAACTGTGCGGTGCCACAAAGAGGTGGCTCTGGAGGACTCTCGGAGTCCCTGGGAAATGAGGGAGATGTTCAGCATCACACACTCTTTCTGCCTCCTGGGCACTGCTTGCGGGTTCACAGTGGGTCTCCTCAGCGTCATCAAGCTCGTTTTTTTGTGTAAACTTCTCGTAAGTGTTTGGGTGTTGGAATTTCCCAGAGCTCAGGGCTCTCCCTTCTCACTCCTCCAGGCAGCCGCATCTGTCACCGCAGCTCTGGAAGACTTTGTGAAACCTGAGCACCTGGATGGCGAAAACTGCTTTAAATGTAGCAAGTAAGGCTATTATTGATGATGTATTCATACTAGATCCTGTGCCAAGGTGTCATTGAGCAGAAGTCAGCTTTTCACATTGGATTAAGGCACAGTAATGAGACGCAGGCTTTTTAACAGGGCGTTATGGTACTGAATAGCTTTAAAAGAGTGAAAGGATGTGTGAGACAGGAAAGGCTGTCTGGCCTTTGGGGGAAAAAATGGTGTGTTTCAGCCCTTGGCTCTGTCCTGGCTTTCAAGGTGTGACAAGATGACTGCCGTCTCCAAGAGGTTCACAGTCCATCGTGCGCCCAAGGTTCTCACGGTGTGTCTGAAGAGGTTTGAAGCTTTCACCGGCGACAAGATCAGCAAGGTGTGTGCACAACTGGAGTGCAACGTTCTCTTCCTGGAGCGGGTTTCCCAAAGCCGGACGCTCTGTCACAAGCTGCTCATGTTGAGATTTTCACGTTCCCTTCTGGGGACAGTTCCCGTGGGAAGACAAGTGTGTCCTCTGCTCCCACAGAGCTGCTTTAGTCCATATGAGTTTCCTGCCACCCAACTCGGGACATATTGCTGTGTCCTGAAGTGTTCTGGGGTCATTGCTGAGCCCTCCTGGTCTCTCCGTAGGTTGTGGAGTATCCCCAGTACCTGGATCTTCGCCCGTACATGTCTCAGGCAGCCGGAGAACCGCTCCTCTACTCCTTATACGCCGTCCTGGTGCATGGAGGTGGCAGCTGCCGTGCAGGACACTACTTCTGCTACATAAAGGTGAAAAGTGACTTCCTTCTGAACAAAGGAAAAATGTATCCTGGGGAAAACTGACTTTCCTGGCCGTGTTACTGACAGCCAAGGATTTGAGGGGAGAAGGTTTCCTCAGGGGCTGGAATGCATATGTTTTGAACACTGCTGGTTCGGCAGTTTCTGGCCTGTGTTTTGTGGAGAAGCCGTGCCATTCATCTCCAGATATCGACGCTTTTCTTTGCAGGCCAGTGATGGACTGTGGTACCACATGAACGATGAGACTGTGGATCTTTGTGACAGTGACACAGTCCTCATGCAGCAAGCCTACTTACTGTTTTACATCAGGTAATCACAAGTTTTAAACTGTGTTCAGAACACATTTCCTTTTCCTGGCTTTGCTATTTTTCTTCTCATCCTGTGGAGTGTTTCTGTCATAGCATGCAATTACCACCTGCATCCTTCAGCCCAAACACATTTCCCATTTGTGGTCCTAGTTGCATCTTCTCTCTGTCATATAAACTGTTCCAAGAAAATGCCGGAACCCGGAGGAGGCTGCAGGAACAGCCCTCAACAGAGATCCCTCTTTTTTTCCCCAGGTGCCCTGATTTGGAGGTTGGACAAAGGGCTTCTTCCTCACCAGCACCATCAGAAGCCCGTTCCCTCCTCAGTCAGTGGGCAGCCGGCAGCAAGCAGGTGGGTTCTGTGGGACAGCAGCATCTGCCCCGTAGGACTAAGGTGGCTGTGGGGAGGTGGTCAGGGCAGCAGATGGACAGTGGGTTTCTTTTGGGGATCTTGGCAGCGCTCTCTTTTCCCTCCCACACGGCAGCTTTCTGCACAGTTGCAGCACGGCTCCCACTCCCAACATCCTCCTGAATCCATCCCATTTGTCCTCCTTGGCCCCTCTGCAGCCTCCAGGGGCCTTTGAGAGGCCATTAGCTGTTCCCTCACAGCTTCTGGGGGTTCCCCACTGGTGGGTCCTGTCAGGAGGAAAGGGCAGGAGCTTCTCACAGCTCTCTTTGCAGGACATGGCGGGGGGCATGGAGGACTCTCCAGAGGACAGCAGCTCATCCGCACCAGCCATCACCAGCCAGCAAAGCCAGGCAGGTGCCCAGGAGGCAGCTGCGGGCTGGCCGTGCCCCATCTGGCCAGCAAGGATCAACAGCAGCTCCTCCGTGGGCTCCTGCTTGCGTCGCTTCTTCCATGGCTTTCTCAGGCTGGTGTCCACAAGGAAAGCTGCGTGCCCGCTGCGCTGTCACCCCCGTGACCGTGTGCTCCACTCTGCACGAGAGGACAGCAGCAAAGAGGAGCGGGGATTCAGCCCTTCTGCCCCCTGCCAGGAGAACAGTGCCAGGGAGAGGCCCAGGAGCAGATCCCCGCACTGGGGCAACGATCTCCGCAGCTGGGTTGTGGAGACCGCGGACTATGAACATTCAGACGGGAGGAGGGGGAGAAGCAGTCCCCTGAGCTGTGACCGCACTCACAGGGACAAGGCAGCTCCAAGACCCTCCAATGGCAGCTCCCAGTCTGCACCAGCCCCTCCAGTGCCCTCCAGCAGCAGCTCCCAGTCTGCTCCTGCCCCCAGAGCTGCTCAGGGGCAAACCCGGCCAAGGCGGAGAGATCGGAGCAGATCCCCGCGGCGGGACTATGATCTCCACAGCCGGTTTCTGGAGATCACAGACCAGCATCACTCAGCAAGGAGGACGAGGAGCTGGAGAACAAGTCCTCCACAGTCTGACCGAGCCCTAAGGGGTGATGCGTCTCCAGGGCCCTCCAGCGGCAGCTCCCGGTGTCGTTCCTCACGCAAAGCTGCTCGGGGGCAGACCCAGCTGAGGCAGAGGGAGCGGAGCAGATCCCCGCGGCGCCGCTATGATCTCCACAGGCAGTTTGTGGAGATCACGGACTGTGACCCCTCAGCACAGAGGAGGAGGACGAGCAGGAAGGCTCCAGTGCCCTGCAGAGGCAGACGAGGAAAAGGGTCGGTGGTGACGGGGGCAGATTGCAGCCTGGATGAGGGAGGACACAGCATCTGACGCCTGTGATGCTGGAGAGGAGGAAGAGGAGGAGGAAGAGTCCAGGAAGCAGCAAAGCTGCCCCAGCAGGACCAAGCTGCCCCAAGGGCACCAGCAGCCAGTGCTGCCTCTGGCAGGAAGAGCTCAGAGAGCCCTTCCAGAGCCACGGGCAGCTCTGCCGGCCGGCCCGCCTGCCCACAGGCCCCTGGAGGAAAAGCTGCAACCTGCGTGCCACGGCTGGGATTGCTGCTCAGAAACACTCACTGGGCACCAGCGGGCAGAAAAGCCAAAGCCACGATTAAAAACAAACTCCTGTTGGCCTCGTGTGTGTCATTCATGGGGTGTTTGCTTCTCTGTGGGTTTTGAGGCAATTGGAGAAATCCCCATTCTGAGAAGTCTCTGTGGTGGGTTTTGGGAGCTGTGTGTTGTGTGTGCCCATCTTGTTGTTTTTGGAACTGCTCTGGCACCTGACCCCAGCAGGGGAAGGACTCCGAGACAGCAGCCTACGAATCCTACGACAGTGGAACAAACTGGGCAGCGATCAGGGGCGGGCTGTGCTGGCTGAACCAATCACACCTGGTGGGAGTGTGGCACATGGATGATTGACAAATGCTCTGACCAATCATTTGGTGGGGAGAGCAAGTGGGAAATCCCAGACAGCCAATCAGAGGAAACAGTGCATCAGGGAAGGCGGACACTGTGGAGGGAGTGACCCCTCAGGCAGCCAATCAGAGAGAGGATTGCCTCAGGGCAGGGTGAGCCCCAAACCAGGGCGGAGTCACAGCCCAGGCAGCCAATCAGCTGCAGGATCAGCTCAGGGGAGGAGACTGACAGCCCTCCCGACCAATGGTGGCGCAGCGCAGGCGGTTGCTCTGCAGGCGGCCAGGGTGAGTTTTGCCATGGGCCTGCGGAGCTGCCCCAAGGCTGAGCAGCCCCCGGCCCAGCCCTGGGGCCCTGGGGATGTTGTTGCTGCCTCTGGCTCAGGTGTGCGTGGGCTGCTCTGGCCTTGTTCTCCTGGGCGGGGGAGGGGGCAGGGGGCACTTGCTGGAGAGGAGCTGCTGGGGCTGGAGCTGGAGAGAGCAGGAGAAGGGGAAGCAGCTGGAGGGTGAAGTGCAGGGGATCCCCACAGCTGCTGCTGCAGCTGCACAGAGACAGCTGCCCCTCTGGGTGAGGAAGAGTCCCTGTGAGCAGCCTCAGCAGAGCAGATCACACACCTGCACCGCAGGGTCTGTGTCAGTGAGGAGAATTACTGTACGGCCGTATAGTGTGTGTGTGTGGTGTGTATCCGGGAAGCCACGTGCTGTAAGAGCTGTCAAACACCGATGTGTTCTCTTGGGTGCAGGATGGGCGAGCGACTGCAGCTACAGAATAGGAGGGGAGGAAAAGACAGACGGACAGAAGTGCCTGAACTCCACAACTTGCCTGGCAGTGCAGAGAGCAGGAACTGTGGTGAGTCCTGGGCCCTTGGGGTCATTTCATCCTGTTTTGTGTTCCAGTTCTCCCTGCTCCCTCCTCTTTCCTGCTGTGTCCTTCTTCCTCTTCATCTCTTCTCTCTCTGTCCCTCTCTGCTGCTTCCTCACCGTTTCCCCACCCTTCTCCATCTCTGTGCAGGGTTTCTCGTATCTCCCTCTCTGTCTCCACCCCTCTGTGTTTCTCATCATCCCTGGTTTCTCTTTGTCATCATTCTGGTCTGTTGCTCTGTCCTGCTCCCTGCCCCATCATTTCTCACTGTATGTCTCTGTCCTGCTCCCTGCACCTGTCCTGGTTTTCTTTCTGTCTTCCTTGCCTGTTCCCAGTCCCATCCTTTCTCACTGTATCTCCCCTATCCAGCTGGCTCTGCCTTTTCTTTGTCTTCTCTTCCTCTTTCCTGCTCCTCAGCCCTCTTTTTCTCTTCCTCCAGCTCATTTCTACATGTTTTTCCTTTCCAGTCTCTTCGTTTTCATCCAAACTTTGCTTTATTTCTCAGACTTTCTTTTTGTCTCTCCATCTGTACATCCCTCTCCCTGTCTTTCTCTAGCCGCTTCCTGCTTCTCCTCCTCCTCCCTCCCCATCCCTCTGTCCTGCTCATCAGCCCTGCTGTTTCTTCCTCCCTGTTTCTTCACAGCTCCTTGTCCCTTTCTGCCTTGATCTCTCCATCTCTCCATCCTTTTCCCTGTGTGTTTCTTTCTCTCTCAGCTCCTCTGTCTTCTCTCTTGTCTGATTTGTCTCTCTCTAGTCCTCTGTCCTTCTCCCCAGCAGCTTCAACTGAATGACCAGGGGTCCCTGCACTCTGGTGTTTCCTCATCCCTGCCCTGGGGAAGATCTGTGTCTGTAGGGCTGGGCATCATTTAGGAGCTGGTCTCCTTCTGGGGACAGCAGAGCTGGGTGCAGCTGCAGCAGAGGTTGTTCTCAGCTGCTGCTTATGCAGCTTGTTGGAAGAGCGGCTGTGGGCCTTCTTTGGAAGGGAGGTTTCTTGTTCTGTGCTTCCTGCTCCTTGGGACCCTGCACAGGAGCAGTGCTGGGGTCTGCAGGGATGGGTGCGACCTGCTGTGACTCCTGGTGAATGTGAACTCAACTTGTCCTGATGTCCTTGAATGAAACCTGACTGATCGTGGATGGTTTTCTTGCCTGTTTCAGTTCTAAACTACATGTTTGGCACTGAAGAACATGAGAGTTTGTGCGAGCGTGGGGGCCATGGTCCTCACCCTCCTCCTCCTGCTGGTGTCCCTGCCAGCCCGGGAGGCCCAGGCTGCTCCAGCCGAGCGCAGGGAGCAGGTGGGCGGGCAGGGGCAGCACCCAGCCCCGAGCAGCTCAGCAGGGCAGCAGTGGGGCCAGGGCTGGGGCTGGGGCCGGGAGAGCAGCCGGGCTGGGCCTGGCAGGGCGAGCCAGGCAGCACCAGGGTGTGGGCAGGGGGCAGACGCCCCGCAGGGAGGGGAGAGGGGCTGCGGCTGCTTCAGGGGCAAGTTGTGGGCAAGCAGGGGCTGGGAGTGGTGGCACAGGGGCAGAAACCAGCACTGAGTCCCTGTGGGGCCCTCCCTGCCCCCCAGCCTCGTGCCACACGGCCCCATCCCAGGGCACGCTTTGAGCCTTTGGGCCCGTTTCAAATCAAAGCTGGGATTGCTTTGGCCCTTTGGGCCAGTTTTGAGCTAAATCTGGATACATTTGTGCCCTTTGGGGCCATTTCTGCCTAGATCTGGGAGCTCTTTGGCTTTGCAGTCCAGTTTATACTCAAATCTGGGGGTGTTTGGGCCACTTTTTTACCCAAATCTGGGCATACTTTGACTTTTTGGTCCAATTTCACCCCAAATCTGGAGATGTTATACCCCTTTTTGGCCAGTTTTGATCCAAATCTAGTGGTGCTTTGGTTTTTCTGGCTCTTTTTACCCAATATACGCAGATGCTTTTGCCCATTTTTTCCCCTAATGGAGGTGCTGTGTTCCCAAATATGGGATATTTTCACCTTTGCCAGCAGTTTTGCTCCCAAATGTGGATGTTTTTGCCGCTTTTGGCCACTTTTTGCACAAATACTCAGAATCTTTTGCCTATATTGGCCAATTTAGCCCCCAAATATTTGGAATACTTACGCATTTTTCCAGTTTTCTCCCTAAATAGGGCTATTTCTCTGCAATATATGGGCATTGTTGTCCTAAATATGCTGTGCTGTGTTTTGTTTTGTTTTTTCTCTCTTCTTTATATCCTCTTTTACCCGAAATGCAGGAGTATTGCTCTGTGAGCCTGGAAACCTCTCTGATCTGTGATGACTCCAGCCCATGGCATTGGCAGAGCTGATGGAGCTTCTCAGCTGGATCCTGGTTATGAGCCTTGGGCTGTCCCAGGGGTAAGTTGTCACTCTCTGTCTGCTTGAAGGAATACACACTCATGTTTTAATAGGTTATTCACGTGTGATTGTACCCAAGATCATCTCAGAGGCTTTTCAAAAGCTTTTTGTGCCTTGGTGGTGTTACACAGACAAGAAAACCTGCTAGGTCTCAGCAAAAAGTCACCCATGTTCCATTTCTAGCTGTGGGAACATACACCTTTGTATGTGTCCTGTGTCATTACCTCACCCCCTCCCATCACTGCAGGTGACTGAGGAAGAAGGAGATCACAACATGCCATGGAAGCTCCTCCCCTGTGTTTGACTCCCTGTTTGGTTCCTGCAGTCCATGGTGATCAAGCCTCTTGGTGTAATCCTGGTCCTGAGCCTGGGGCAATCCCAGGGTAAGTGTTCAGTCTTCATTGGTCACTGGCCTTTTGCATTTGTTAATATTTGGTTTATTATTTGTTAACATTTTCCTGCAATAGTTGTGCCTTGCAGTAGCCAGCAGGCTCTTTGCTAGAAGAAACATGGATGATCATTTTTTGCCCTGGTGCTCCATGCTCCCACCTTAGTGTGGGTTTTCTTTTGTGTATGTGAGAGGTGTCCTGGTCAGAAGGCCCTGAGAGCCCCCATGTTTGTCCATCTGGTCCTTGAGGGGTGTTGCATGTGGCCTGGACACAGTGGTTTGGAAGCTGCCAGGTCCCAGCCAAGGGGTCTGCAGCCCCTCTGCAGCTTTGGCAATTTCAGCGTGCGTCTGGGTCCCGTGTTATTGCCTGACCCCCGTCCAGGCACTGCAGGTCACTGAGGACAAGGTAGATCACAACGTGAAATGAAAACTCTTTTCCTTTCTGCTTGATTCCAGCCATCCCTGTAGGCAGCGGCTACTTGACTTCTTGACTTGAGTCTGTCCGTGAGCCTCGGGGCGATCCCACAGGTACGACCTTGGAACAAATGAGCGTTTCCATGTTAATTTTCTGTTCCTGTGAAATTTAGCTTGCTTCTTTCTTGGCTGACGCTCGGTCACGCAGAGGGGAAGTGGGTCCGCCTCAGTGCTGTGCCTCAGAGGGCTCTGCCTTGCAAAGCTCTTTGCCAACCGCTCCATCTCTGTGCTGCTCGCAGTGCCGGCTGCCGAGCCAGCGGCAGGTTGGGTCTGAGTTTAGAGCTGGGTGAGCTCCAGGGAGTCCTTTCTCCTGACAGCTCCAGGCCTGGTCAGTGGCCACTGCAAGGGCTGGATAAATGTTGGCAAGATGCTCCTGACGGGAAGGGAGAGAGGAGCTGCCACTGGGATGGGTTTGGATCCTGAGGACACAGCGGTGGGTGACAGGGGTGGCCATTGCGGAGGAGCAGTGTGAGCTCTGGTGCTGCTGTCTCCAGGCTGGCTCACCAGACTCAGGCCACCATGCTGGTTCACCAGATCTTTGGCGGATCCCTGTGGTTCCGTGGTGAGCGCTGGCTGCCAGGTCCTGGGCCTGTGACTCTCAGGGCAGCGGTTTCCCTGAGAGCCTTGCAGTACAAATCTTTTGGGAAAACTGCTGAGTGTGTGTAACTTATCCAGAGGTGCAGCTGGTCAGTCTTGTGGTTCCTGTGGGTTGTGGCGTGTGTTGTAGTGATGGAAAAAGCTTTTGGCTGGGGGCCCCCAGCTCTTTGCCACCAGTTGAGGAACCCATGTTGGCAGTTATGTAGCAGCACTTGCTGTCCCAGCACACAGTGGAATTACACGCTGTGAATCCTGGTGCCGACATCCCAGAGCCCAAAGCTGGAGAGGGGGCACACGGCAGCTGCCTGTGCTGTGCTGGGGTGGTGTTGGGTGCAGGTGTTGTGCCAGGGTGTGCTTCCTGCTCTTGCTTTTGCAGTGAAGTTCTGAGTGTGCAAGAGCATCTGGGAGAGCTCTGACCCTTTCCTGGACCTGGTGCTGGAGATCAGATAGTGGGGCAGGGTGTGGGTGGGGGAAGCTCTGCTCTCACAGGGGATGTTCCTGCAGCTGCACCGTTACTGCTCTGGAGGCTGCTTAACTGCCAGTGTCAGGCAGGGTGCAGGCAAGAGGGAAGCAGCTTCTGTTGTTGTGCTGCCTCTGTCTGGCAGAGCAGAGCCTGTTGCCTGAGCACGAGCCACGACTCCTCCATTGAGGCTCCATGGGACTGGGGACAGTACAGCCGTCCCTCATGGCATGCTGGCCAGTGCCTGGCTGGGGGCAGGCTCAGGGGTTTGGTGCAGTCTGTGGCCCTGTGCTCATGCTCTGTTTTATCTCTTGGGGCCAGCGTCTCTGAACAGGTGAAAAAAGCTGTGACCAACAGACCCAGGTCTTCACCAGTGACAGGCCAGGTGAGTCCTGAAGGCTGTTCTGGGCCAGAGCTGCAGGAGCTGCTGCCCCTCTGCCTGCTCTGCGAGGGCAGGTGGGCTGCAGCTTGGCAGGGAGGCAGGCACTGCACCCAATGGACAGGGGTGAGGGAGGATGACTTGCAGGAAGGATCCTGCTCAGTTAAGAGTTGCTGTGTGAGCTTGGAGGGGATGGGATTGTAGTATCACCCTGTGTCCTTGGCACAGTGATTCAGCCTGGAGGCCCAAAAAGCTGCTCACCCTCCTGCAGCTGCCTCCTGTGCCCAGAACAGTTCAGAGCTCCTGCAACAGCAGCACAAGTGGAGCCAAAGCAGAGCTGTCCTGGCAGAGCTCCTGGGAGAGCAAGCAGCCACCTACCTCACCCAAGCTGCTGCTGGAGCCCATCCCCAGCCAGGAGCCCAGGGGCAGTGGGGAGAATGCTGAGACCCTGGAGAGGGACTCCTGCAGCAGCGTTGCTGCCAGCCCAGCGCATGGCACAGCGGGGATCTGCCCAAAGCGTCCCAGAAGGCCCAGGGTGGAACCAGCAGCTTCTGCACATCTCAGGAATCAGGCTGTGGCATGGACCTCCCTAATGGCTCCAGCACCAAGATGGCTGCACCCAAAGACTCCAAACTGGCACAATTGAAATAGTCCCTGTTGGCCAATGGTGCTCTGGAGCTGAACATCACCATGTCACCACCACCAGCCATGAAGCTGGTGCATTGTGCCAAAAAGTGAGCCTGAGCTTCTGCCTGGAGTCTTCGACAGGTGCCTTGTGTCTTCTGAGCTGAAGATTGTGTTGGGTAGAGTGTGGACTGGATGCTGGGTGTCTTGCTAAGCTGGAGGCAGACAGGGAGAGCCCCTCAGCCCCAGGGCTGCAGCAGTTGCTCTGGTTTGGGGTACAGGGCCAGGTCCCCGCTGTTGTTCCCGTCCCTGATTAAGGCTGGCGAAACGCCTCCTGTCTTCTTGCTCAGGACAGAGGGGCGGCTGTGCCAGTCCCTGGAGCGGGGTGGCCTCACCAATCTTCTCTGAGTGTCTTGTCCCCTGGGGCCATGGGAGCAGGTGACTCCCCAACTGGAGGCTGCAGAGTCTCCTCCTTTCCAGGCAGGGGCTGGGACCGGCCCTCTGGGCGCCGCTGTGCAACCCGGGCTCAGGACACTGCGCTGGGGTTTCTGTTGTTTAAATTTCCTTACCTCCTTTTTTCGTTTCTGCTTCTAAGAGAAAACACTTCTGATTTGTTGACCACCCCCCACTTTCCTCTCCCCTTCTGTGTCTTTACCCTGCCTTTTTCTCTGGGCTCACCTTCTTATTTTCTTCTCTTGGCTCATGGAAACCTCTTTTTTTAGATCACCAAGTTTGTTGGTTTTTTTTTTTCATGTCAATAACTGCAGCGCAGCATCCTGTGGAAGGCAAGCAGAAGTGACCATTGCACACCACCTCATTCACAATTTTCCACCCACACCTACCCCATGGACACCACCCACCCCAACTCCTTGGCCTTTTGGCAAGTCGAGGTAAGTGGTGCCAGTCGCTCCCAGGCTCCTGCACGGCAGCAATGCCAGTAGTCCACGAGGCAACTGTCTGACATGGCAGGTGGCCCGCGGGAGTGATTTCAGCAGCCACCTCTCCTGTTCTCTTGGATTGGCTAAGATGGGAGCAGTTGGGTGCTGTGCTTGTGCACTGTGCAGTGTGGAGGAAGAGGGGGTCTTCTGCTCCTGACCTGGCCTTCAGATCATGTCAGCCTCTTTTCCTGTTCTGCAGGCTGTCCTCATCTGCTCTCCGTTGGCCAAATCATGAAAAGCTGACCTTCAGCTTCATCCTCAGCTCAGCCCTTTGGCTCCCAGCCTCCCCGTGACCACCTGTTCCACTGCCCACCCTTCGCACCACCTTCCTTCCTGCAGCAGCGAGAAGGAGCCCAGCCAGGTCACCCCTGGTTCCTCCAGAAAGTGTCAGTGTAAGCAGACCCGTGGAGCAGACAGCAGCCCCTGTGCTCTGGCTGTGAAGGACAAGGATCAAGTCTCCAGCCCCCAAGGAAGAAGAAGAAGAAGAATCTCGCAGGAGGGCTCAGTGTCCCCTGCGGGGAAGGAGGTGGCAGGCAAGGGTCCCAACGGTGGCAGGGAGGCACCCAGCTGTCAGCACCGAAAGATCAGGCCCGTGGTGCAAGTGTCAGGCCCCAGGACCTGTCTGGACACAGAGCCCATCTGCCCCCTCAAGAGGAAGAAAAAGAGGAGAATGGAGGAGACAGAAGAGTGCTGCTCAGGGTTAGAATTAGGTTTAGCATTAGGGTTACAGATTGTGGGTAAGGGTTAGCATGAAGGCTTGGGTTTAGGTTTACTGTTTAGGGTTTGAGTTAGTGATAGGGTTAAAGTTAGGTTTAGGGGTTTAGATTAGGATTAGAGTTACAGTTTGCTGTTAGGTGCTAGGGCTAGACTTGGGGTTAGTGAAGAGTATTATGGTAAGTAGTTAGGGTTAGGGGTAGGGACAGAGTTAAGGTTGGGTTTTGGTTAGAGGTAGGTTTATGGTTTAGGTTTAGAGTTAGTGGTTAGGATTAGGATAGGATTAGGGATGAGGAATTGGCATTGTAGTTAGTGGTATGGTTTGTGGATAAGGCAAATGATTAGAATTTGGGTTTGGGATTAGGATTAGGGGTCTGGTAGTGCTTGGAGTAGTGGTTAAGGTTAAGAGTTAGTGTTAGAGTGATGAGTAGAGTAAGGGTTAGAATTTGGGGTAGATCTGGGGTTAGCGGTTAGGACCAGGATCAGAGTTTTGCTTAGGGTTATCATTTGTTTGTTATGGTTTCTTGACTAGTGTGTATTAGGTAGCTTTAGAGTTAGGATTAGTGTTTAGGGTTAGGTTTCAGTGTTAGGGTTAGGGGCTAGGGTTAGAGGATATGTTAGATTGAGAGTTAGTGCTACAGGTTAGAGTTAGGATTAGGTTTGTATTAGCGTCAGAGGGGGCTAGTGTTTCGTCAGATGTAGGGATAGGGCTTTGGGTAAAGCACAGGGTCAGGATTAGTGTTACCAGTTAGGGATTAGGAGTAGTGTTAGGTTGAGATAAGGTGTATGGTGAGGCTTAGATATGGGTTAGGGATTAGAATTAGAGTTAGCATTAGGTAAGGTTTCAGGTTAGGTTTAGATTACAGGTAGGTTTAGAGGTTAGGGTTATAGTTAGGATTAGAGTTTGCGGTTAGGGTAGTGGTTAGTTTTTGAGTTCTAATTAGAGGTAGGGTTAGACTTAGCCTTAGGGAAAAGAATTAGTTGTAGGGATAGGATTTGGGTTAGTGTTAAGGTGTAGGGGTTATTGTTAAAGTAAGTATGAGGTTTAGAATGAGGCTTGCAGGCTAGGGTTGGGGTTAAGGTTTAGGAGTTAGGTTTAGAATAAGTGTTAGGGGTTTGTTTTCGTGGTCAGAGTTAGAAGTAGAGTTAAGGGCAGGGTTATAGTAAGCAGTTAGGACTTAGGGTTATGGTTATAGTTAGGCTTAGGGTTAGATTAGGGTTATTGTTAAGGTTTGGTGTTAGGGCTTTGGTTAGGGCTAGAGTTAGCATTAGGTTTCAGATTTAGACTTAGGGTTAGGATTTACAGTAAAGTTTAGAGTTAGGGTAAAAATTAGGGCTTAATTTAAGGGTTAAGTTAGAGTTAGATTGAGAGGGTTAGAATTTGGTTTAGGTTTAGCATTTAATTGAGGGTTAGGTTTTAGATAAGGTTGAGGGTTAGTGTTAGATAAGGTTTTGGGTCAGGGGACAGAGTTAGGTTTAGAGTTTGGGATAGGCTTAGGGAGCATGGTTAGGGTTAGTGTTTGGGGTTAAGGTTTTGAGTGGGGGTTATGGGTCAGGTTTTGGGTTAGAGTTAGTCTTAGAGCTGGGATTGAACTTTAGGCAAGAGGTTAGAGTATAGCATTAAGAGTTAGGGTTAGGAGTTTGTGTTTGGGTTATATGAGGTTTAGGTTAGGGTTACGTGGTAGGGTTAATGTATAGGGTTAGATTTAGGGTAAAGGTAAGTGTTAGGAGTTACAGGTAGGGTTAGGCTTAGGAATTAGGGGGTTGGGTTAGATTTTGGGGTTAGGGGTTTGAGCTAGGGTTAGGGGGAAGGGTTACATTTAGGGTTAGAAATAGGGTTAAACGCAGGGCAAGGGGTCAGAGTTAGGGTTAGAATTCCTGTGTTTGAGTTAGATGAGGTTTAGGATTAGGGTTATGTGTTAGAGTTAGGCTTTAGGGTTAGGAGTTATGGTTAGTGCTAGAGTTAGGAGCTAGGGATTAGTCTGAGAGGTAGGGTTTAAGGTTCGGGTATGTGTTTGCATTGGGGTTTGGGTTAGGTGTTCAAGTATTAGGGGTAGGATTTGATTAGTGTTGGAGTTCGAAAGTAGTGTCAGTGAAAGTGGTTAGGGTTAGGGGTTAGTTTTAGGAGGTAGGGCTAGGGTTATGTTTAGAGTCAGGTTTAGGGTTAGAGTTAGGGGTAGGGTCAGGGTTTGATTAGGATTAGGGTTAGAATTAAGGTCAGGACTTTTGGGTTTGGGTTAGGGGTAGAGTTTGGTTTTAGGTTTAGGCTTAGATTTGTGATTACAGTAAGAAGGCTAAGCATTAGGTTTAGAGTTGGAGTTTGAGTTAGGGGTTTGCATTAGTGTTCCATTAGGGTGAAGAGAATTGGGTAGAATTAAGGGTTAGGCTTAGGGTTGAGGGAGTAGCATTAGTGGACATAGTTAGGAGTAGCTTAGGTGTAGGAGTTGGGGCTTGGGGTAAGATGTAGGGGTTGAGGTTAGAGTTAGGGATAGGAAATATAATTAGAATTAGAGTAAGGGTTAGATTAAAGTTCAGGGGTTAGGCAGTAGTGTTAGAAAAGGTGGTTAGGCTTAGGTTTTAGAATTCTGTTGGAGATAGGGGTTCGGGTTCATGGTTAGGGAGTACCGTTATTGTAAATGGTTAAGATTAGCATAGGAGATTAGGTTTAGGGGTGAGGCTAGAGTTAGGGTCAGGATTCTGTTTAGAGGTCAGGTTAGGGTGAGATTTCATGTTAGGGTTAGTGTTGGGTTAGGCTGGTTTAAGGGTTGTGGTTAAAGTTAGTTTAGTGATAGGGTTATGGTTAGGTTAAGGTTAGGGTTTAGGTTTAGTGTTAGGACTAGGTTTCAAGTTAGGGTTAGAGTTAGTGTTAGGGTTTAAGCTTACCGTTAAGGTTATAGTTAGTGTTAGGCGTCAGCATTAGGGTTATCATGTTTATATTAGGGAGTAGTGTTACGGTTAGTGGAACTGGTTAGGGTTAGGTAGGGTTAGTTTCAGGGTTTAGGGGTTATTGCTCAAGTAAGGGTAAGGTTTAGATTGATGGTTACTGGCTAGGGTTAGGGTTAAAGTTTAGGGCTGAGCTTTAGAGTCAGCTTTAGGGGGTTGGTGTTAGTCTTAGGTATTAGGGAGAAGAATTAGGGTTAGATTGAAGGATAAGATTATGGCTAGGATAAGTGGTTAGGACTTAGGTTTAGGGTTATATTTCCTTTTAGGGTTAGATTGGAGTCAGTGATTGGGTAGCGTTACCAGTTAGGGAGAAAGGTTAGAGTTAGCGTTTGATGTTGGCATTAGATTTTGGGTTGGGGGTATTGTTAGGTTAGGGTTTGAATTTCTATATATGTGATGTTGGTCTTAGGGTTAGAGTTAGGGGTTTGACTTAAATTTTAGGATTAGATTTAGGATTAGTATTTAGGTTTACATTTAGGCTTAAGTTTTAGGATTTGGTTTAGGGTAATGGTTGGATTAGGGTTAGTGTTAGGGGTTCCGGAGTTGTCTTAGCGGTAGAGTTAAGTTTTGGGGTTAGATTTAGGAGTAGGGTTAGATTAAGGTTTAGGGTTAGCATCAGGGTTAGGGCATTGAATTCATTTCAGAGTTAGGGTTAGAGGTTGGTCTTAGATTTAGCCTTTGCTTTAGGATTACAGTAAGTGCTTGGACTAACATTAGAGGTTTAGATTTAGGGATAGGTGTTAGGGGTAGTGTTAGAGTTTGATTAGGATTAGGTTTAGGGTTTATGGGTAGGGATGTGTTTAGTGGTAAAGGTTAGTATTAGGGTTAGTGTTAGAGGTAAGGATTAAGGTTAGGGGTTAGGGAATAGTTTCAGTATAAGCAGTTAGACTTCATGTTTAGGGGGAAAGGGTAGGAATATGATTAAGGTTAGCCCTATTTGTAAGTATTACAGTTACAGTTAGGTTTAGGTTAGGGGTTAGAGTTAGAATTAGGGTTAGGGTTAGAGGTCAGCTTAGGGGTCACTGTTGTAATTTTGATTAGATTTAGGGTTAGAATTAGGCTTAGATTTTAGACTTAGAGTTAAGATTTGAGTTAAAGATAGGGATTAGGATTAGGATTGGGGTAAGGGTTGGATTAGAGTTAGATGTTGGGGTTAGGAGTTTTGTTATTTGGATGGTCAGGTTTAGGTTTTAGATTTATATTGAAGGGTTAGGGCTAGGACACTGGGTTAGGGTTAGAGGTAGTGTTAATGTTATTTTTGGGATAGCGGTTTAGGGTTAAAGTTTATCTTAGAATGATGGGTTAGGATTTAGCATTAGATTAGAGAAAGGTTTAGGTTAGGCTTTAGGGTTAGGCTTAGAGTTTGAGTTAATGGTTACGGTTAGATATTAGGGTTGGGTTAGTGTTAATTTTAGTCTAAGTGCTTACGGTTGGTGGCTGGGTTCATGAGCTAGGGATATGAATGGGACTAGGATTAGATTAGGGTTATGTTTAGGTTAAAGTTTGGTTTAGAGGTGAATTTAGGTGTTAGGTGTAGATTTCAGCTTAGAATTAGGGTTAGTGTTGGGTCTGGGTTAGGGTTAAGTTAGATTAGTTTCAGCTTACCATTAAGGTTAGGTTAGTGATAAGGTTAGTGTTAGTTTAGGGTTATAGTTTAGGATTGGGGTTAGGGTTTAGGGTTTCTGTTAGGGTTAGAGTCAGGGTTAGGGCTCAGTTTTAGATTTATGGTTAGAGGTAGTTGTAGAGGTTAGGGGTAAGTTTACGGTATGGGTTGGAATAATGTTCAGTTTCGGGGTTAGGATGTAGTTTGGATTTACATTTAGGGTTTGGTTAGTGTTCAGGTTAGAGTTAGGGTTAGTTGTTAGTTCTAGATTTACACTTAGGGTTAGGTTTACAGTTAGGATTAGATTAGTGTTAGGATATAGTTAGTGTTAGGGCTAAGGATTAGGTTTCAGAGTTAGGGAATAGTGTTAGTGTAAGCAGTTAGGGTTAGGTTTTAATATTAGGGTTGAAGGGTAGGACTAGGCTTAGGGTTAGAGTTAGGATTATGGGTAAGTATTAGATTAGGTTTAGAAGAGGGTTAGAATATAGGGTTGGAGTTAACGTTAGTGGTTAGTTTGGTGTTTTGGGTTAGATTTAGGATTATGTTTTAACTTTAGATTTAGGTTAGAGTTAGGGATGGGGTTAGCACTAGGGTTAGGGTTAGTGTTCGGCAGTAGTGTTAGTGGAATGGTCAGAGTGAGGTTTTAGATTTATACTGGAGATGGAGGTTGGGGTTAGCATTAAGGGTTGCAATTCTGGTTAGTGGTTAGGGGGCAGGGTCAGTGTAAGTCGTTAGGATTAGTGTAAGGGGTTAGGTTTAGGGGTTAGGGGTCGGGATAGCTTTAGGGTTAGGATAATGGGTTAGGGTTTGAATTAGGGTTAGTTTAGGGTTAGAGTAAGTTGTAAGAGTTGCAGGTTAGGATTTCGGGTTAGGGCTTGGTTTAGTGTAGTGTTTGTTTTAAGGCTGGTGTTAGTATGATGGGTTAGAGTTAGTTTCAGGGTTAGGCCAGGGTTATGGGTAAGGGTTAGAGGTCACATTAGGGTAAGCTTTCAGTGGTTTGAATTAGGGTAAGGGTAGCGTTAGGGTTAGTTTTAGTGTAAGTGGTTAAGGTTAGGGGTAGGGATAGGCTTAGGTTTAGGGTTATACTAGGGTTAGTTTTTGGGTTGAGGGGGTTTGGTTTAGGTTAGATTTTGTGCACGAGGTAGGGTCAGGGTTATGTTTGGGTGAATGTTATGGTTAGGTGAATGATAGGTGTAGGGTAAGTTTTAGGTTTAGGGGTTAGGATTATGGTTAGGGTAAGGGATGAATGAGTGTTAGGGTTACGGCCTAGGGAGTTTTGTTATTTGAATGGTCAGTTTTAGGTTTTCGATTTATATTGAAGGGTTAGGGCTAGGACACTGGGTTAGGGTTAGAGGTAGTGTTAGTGTTATTTTTGGGATAGGGGTTTAGGGTTATAGTTGGAAAGATGGGTTAGGATTTAGCATTAAATTAGAGATAGGTTTCGGTTAGGCTTTAGGGTTAGGCTTAGAGGTTGAGTTAATGGTTAGGGTTAGATATTGGGGTTGGGTTAGTCTTAATTTTAGTCTAAGTGCTTACGGTTGGTGTCTGGGTTCATGAGCTAGGGATATGAATGGGGCTAGGATTAGATTAGGGTTATGTTTAGGTTTAAGGTTTGGTTTAGAGGTGAATTTAGGGGTTAGGTGGAGATTTCAGGTTAGAATTAGCATTAGGTTAGGTTAGTTTAAGTTAGTTACAGCTTGCCATTAAGGTTAGGTTAGTGATAGAGTTAGTGTTAGGTTAGGGTTCGAGTTTAGTATTGGGGTTAGAGTTTAGGGTTACTGTTAGAGTCAGGGTTAGGGCTCAGTTTTAGATTTATGGTTAGAATTAGTGGTAGGGGTTAGGATTAAGGTTAGGGTATGGGTTGGAATACTGTTCGGTTTTGGGGTTAGGGTGTAGTGTTAGGGTCAGTTGAAGTGGTTGGGTTTAGAGGTTAGGTTTATGGGTTAGGGACAGGAATAGGTTAGGGTTAAGTTGAGATTTAGATTTAGGTTTATGATTAAAGTTAGAGGTAGGGTTAGGGTTTGAGTTTAGGCTTAGACTCAGGCTTTGTTTTAGGATTAGAGTGAGGGTATGGGTTAAGCATTATGGTTAGATTTTTTTAAGGATAGGTGTTAGGGGGTAAGCTTATAGTTAGGGTTAGGTTGTGAATAGGGTTATGGTTATGGTTTAGAGGTTAGGATCAAGGTTGAGGTTTAGCAATGAATGTTCATATATGTGGTTATGGTTACGGGTTAGTTTTATGGGTTAGGGGAAGGGTTAGTGATTAGGGAGATGAGTTAGTTATATAGTTAAGGATAGGGCTAGGGTTAGCAGTTATGACTTAGGGTTAGGGTTTCAGCTAGGGTTAGATGATGGTTAGCGTTAGAGTTGGCATTACCAGTTGGGGGAAGGGTTAGAGTTAGGGCCTGGTGTTACGGTTTTATTAGGGGTAGAGTTAGCGTTAGATGTTTAGGGTTAGACTTGGAGTCAGGGTTAGGAATTACAGTTAAGGTTAGTGTTAGGGTAAAAGTTAGGGCTTAGGTTAAGGGTTAAGTTAGGTTTATGAGTTAGGATTGCATTTAGAGTTAGGGTTAGAACTAGGGTTATCATTTAGATAAGGGTTAGTTTTGGAGAAGATTTAGGGTTAGGTTTAGATTAGGGTTAGGGAGTAGAGGTAGAGTCAGGGTCAGGGTTAGAGTACAGGTAAGGTTTAGGGGTAAGGGCCTATGGTTAGTTCTTGGGGTTAGGCATTTGAGTTAGGGTTAGGGGTTAGTTTTCAGGTTAGGATTAGGCTTACTGTTAGGGTTAGGAGTTAGGGTTAGGGTTAGAATTGGGGTAAGGGCTTGGGGTTACAGTTAGATTAGTTTTAGGTTAGTGTTAGGGTTTGTGGAAGGGGTTTATTTAGGGTTAGGGGTTAGGGAGTAGCGTTATTATAAGTGGTTAGGATTACTGTAAGGGGGTAGGGTTAGGGGTAGGGATAGGGTTAAAGTTAGAATGATGGGTTAGGGTTGCAGTTAGGATTTGGGATTAGGGGGTAGAGTTAGGTTTTTGGACAGGGGTTTGGGGTTCAGATTAGAGTCAGGGTTAGGGTTTAGGATAAGGATTAGGCTTTTGGTAATTATTGGGTTAGTGTTATGGGTTGGGGTTATGGAGTAGTGGTAGTGGTTAGGAGTGGGTTTAGGTACTAGGGTTAGATTTCGGGTTAGGGTTTGGACTTACCTTTCGGGTTTGGTTAGTGTTCAGGTTAGAGTTAAGGTTAGTGGTTAGCTTTAGATTTACAGTTAGGGTTAGGGTGATATTTCAGGTAAGAGTTAGGGTAAGGCTAGGATTAGGGTTAGTTTTAGGGTTAGGGGGGGGTTTGGTTTAGGTTAGATTTTGGTCAAGAGGTAGGGTTAGGGTGGTTGGGTTAATGTTATGGTTAGTTTTAGGTGAATGATAGGTTTAGGGTAAGTTTTAAGTGCAGGGGTTAGGATTAGGGTTAGGGTAAGGGATGGATAAGTGTTAGGGTTAGGTCTTAGGCAGTGGTGTCAGTGGAAGTGGTTAGGGTTGGGGTCTGGCTCAGGGTGCCAGGGGGATTTGTCAGGTACCAAGGCCTGGATGAAGAGCTCCCTTCTTGGTCGCACACGTCCAAAAGACAGGGACACGTCTGTGACTGATCTGCCTGGCGCTGTCCCACCAGCAGTGGCAGATGCATCCTGGAGAGGAGTGGAGCTGCCAGGCACTGTCAGAGGATCTCCCTGAGGTGCCACTCGCTGCCCACCCAGACTCACACACTGTCCCTGGCTGGGACAGATACACCAGCTACAAGCTCTGGACACAGGACACAACAGTCCAACCGCAAAGACCATCCCTCCTGTCCTGAAAGACTCTTATGACCCCTGGAGCCCAAAGCCATGGACCACATGAACTCATTGGACATTTTAGAGGCGTGGCCTATAGACTGAGGAATGAGATCTGTGTGTATATCCAGAGATAGGAAAGTGCTGTTGATTAACTGGAATGTATTGGAGAGTGTGGGACCCGGGCACAACACAGATGGTACAGAAGAAGCGGGGGGCACTGTCCTGGTTTCAGCTGGGAGAGAGTTAATTTTCTTCCTGGTAGCTGGTAGAGTGCAGCGTGTTGGATTTAATTTGAGAAGAATGTTCATGGCACAGGGATGTTTTGGTTGTTGCTAAGCCATGTTTATACCAAACCAAGGACTTTTCATCAAGGAGTCTGGACATGCACAAGAAGTTGGGAGGGGCACAGGCAGGACAGCTGGCCCAAGTGGCCAAAGGGATATTCCACACCATATGATGTCATGCTTGGTGTGTAAACTAGAGAAAAGTTATCTGGGGGAGCGCTGTTTGGGATCTGGCTGGGTGTCACTCAATGGGTTGTGAGCAATTGCATTGTGCGTGACTTGGTTTATATCTCCTGTTATTATTATTACGATTTTTGCAATCACTACTATTACTATTACTATAATTATTTTATTTATTATCATTATTATATTATATTTATTGTAGCTATTGTACCTATTGTAGCTATTGTAACTATTGTTGCTATTGTTGCTGTTGTTATTGTTTTCCCTTTCTGTCTCATTAAACTGTCTTCATTTTAACCCAAGATGTTTCTTTCTTTCCTGATTCCCTCTCCCATCCCACTGGGCTGGAGGGAGGAAGAGAAGGGCTGTGTGTGATGTTCAGCTGCCTGCTGGGTTAAACAAAACAGTCCTGGTGAAAGGAGTGATCGTGCAGGTGTCCCAGAGGAAGAGGTGAACCTGAGGAGGGCACAGGGTAACAAGGGCCCTTCAATGCCAGGACAGGCTGTGAGGAGCCAGGATGCCAAAAGATGTCAGACTGGAGAATGTTTCAGGACACCATCTGGGTTCAGCCCTCCCCTGCCCTTTGTGCCAGGAGAGACACCCCATGGTCCTGCCCAGCCTTGTCCTGGGCTCCTGAGCCAGCTGGGAAGATGGAAAGGGCTCAGCAGCAGTGATCCTCCTCCAGCTGGGTCTGTTTCCCAGCCCAACCAGCGTGGCCACAGCAGAGTCACCCATGGCCCCAGGACACCACAGCCCCTCGCTCTGCAGAGCAGCATGGCCAGCTCAGGGCCCTGTGGGGAGCACAGGGAGGGAACCAGGACCAGCCGGCCAGGCCAGGCTGGACACCCTCACCTGGGGAAAGGGATGTCGCTGGAGAAGAGCAAGGCAGCATTTCTGTGCCTGCAGGGAGGAATCCAGGAGGAAGAGAAACCTCTTTCTGCAGACACTCATTGGGGTCAGGCTGCTCTGTTGCTGGAGCAGGACTCTTGTTCTGGTCTGAGGAGAGGGGCTGGCACTGATGGACACAGGTCATCTGTGGTGGGGACCTGCTGGAGTTGAATCTGCTTTTCCTGTCTGTCCACACCTCCTCAGGAGACCCTCTGCATCGGTATCCATGGGGGAATCCTTCTATCGCAGTTTCAAAGTGCTCACTGCCGAAACAGTGTCATCCTGACCAACTTCTCTGTCATCCTCACTCACACAAGATACATCAACCTGTTGCCCATGTCATTGAGGAGCTCCATATATCTGAGCTGATCCTTCAGACAGGGGGATCCCTCTGTCCTCACTCTCCCTGGGACTCTCTCCAGCAGACCCTGTATCCTTCAGCTGAAACACCACAGCTCAGCAAGCTGCCCCACCTCACCTCATATAATCCAAAAATGTCACAGTGCTTTGACAAGACATGGGGCTCCTCCTGGCAGTGGATGTTCGGAAGCTTGTTCACTGCTACAAAACCTGGGTTTCCACCATCCAGAGGGACACAGATTGCCTCTGTGATACCCCTCGTGTAGAGCCAGACCTAATGAACAGTATTTGAAACAATACCTCAGAGTCTCAGTCCATTTCTTTCTGGGTTCATACCAGACCAGCTGGTATGAAAAAACTGGGGAAAAACACTCTCCCAGCACTCTTGGATGCAAACCCTCTGCTCCCAAGGGCTGGTAAGGCTGCAGTTTGCTCATGAAACCCCTGGCTTGATTCCCATCCACCACAGCTGTTGCCCTCCAGAGTCCTGCCTGGAAGCACAAAGGCCTGGAAGACTTTGCTGCTGACAACTGAGGCAAAGACACAGAGACATCTTAGGTCTACCTACACCTTGTCTTACTAAATTCAGTAGTAGTCTCACAGTATTTAGGATTCTTCTTTAGCTGTTTCTGGAATAGCAACAGCTTATCTTGATGACCTTCAATTCCTTTTGGAGTTTTAATTGTGTTTTGATATGAACCATTGCTGTGCCTGGAGGACGCTGTTCTTGAAAACAAGATGTATCCAGGCATATTGTGAAAGTATTTGGTCTTTTCATTGATTGTATCATCAAGAGACTGAGTGAAGATCCCTGTGTGATGTGCTGCTTGTCCATGCAATGCCTGCAGCTGTTGGGTAGAGAAGAGACCAACCTTGCTTTTCTGATGACATCTGATACCTTGGACTGATTGTATCCGTCAACGGTACACAGGCAATAAATCACATTCTGCAATGCTGTCTGGGGCAGCTGTGATGCACCTGCCCTGAATGGGAATGGATTTCCTGTAGGTCCTGTGTGGTCCATGTCAGCCTTGGCTTCTCATGTGGGCCTGAATTGGAACATGAAATGGAACATCTACCCTGTGTTCTGTCAGGCAATGTGGGGATGACCATGGGACAACTGCCAATGTAGTCACTGGAGAGCTTGGAAATTCATCTGATGGACATGAGAGAGAACGAGCTGGCCCTATGGTACAGGACTGCAACCATTCCTATGCACTCCAACATAAACTGCCATAACAATAGTGAGCAGGAAAAGGGCCTTTTGACTTTTACTTGGACATGAGCTGTCATTTCATTTGGCCAAAGGACTTTCCCACCAGGCTCATGTATGACCCCCAGGATGTCATCCTGTCTCTATGAACTTGTCCATAGCACCTTTCAGTTACCTGCAGTGTATCTGGTACCACCTCTGGAAACACAAATGTCACCAGTTACTTACAACATCTCACTCCTGCCTCTGTCTCCCTTAATTAGCACAGGAGTGGAGAAAAGAGGCTGATATGCTTCTTTGTGTGTCTATTTTGAGAGCTCCTAAACAAAGGCAAGAGGAAGGAATCCCACCGCATGTAGGTGTGTGGCAGGGATGGCAGAGCTGAGTGTCCTTCAAGTGCTGGGAATAGAAACGCAGGAGGAAAAGCCTCCACCGACTCAGCTGAATCCCTTCCTTCAGCACGGGTAACGATGATCCCTCCCTGTCACTTTCTGGGTGTCCTGACTAATAATAAGTCAAAACAAAAGTAAAAAAAAAAAAAAAAAAAGATGATAATTCGAGGTAACTTTGGGAGGGAAAATACACTGTTGGAAATAAGTGTTTCTGCCCAGCATAAGGAGAGAACATCAGTGATGACTTGAGGCTGTTTCACAGCAGGTGCCCCAGGGACACCTGGAGGAGCCCAGAGGGGACAGAGAAAGGGACATCATGGGCTGCTCCTGTGCTGTGAGCTGGGCTGGGCTCCTGGGACACAGGGAGCTCATGGCAGCGGCAGCGCTGCAGAGAGACAGCTCTGCCCTGGAGCAGCTCCTCTGCACACGCAGCAGGGCTGAGGGCTCTGCCTGCAGCACCGAGGGCACAGAGACAGGCACAGAGAGGTTAAAGACAACATGGGGTGGAGGATGCTGAGACATCACTGGGAGAGAAATCTTCACAGCCCTGAAAAGAGTAAGTCTCTGGCTACAGCCGAATTCAACTACAGTTCCTGGAGAGAAGCTAAAGCTGGAACATTCCACAAGCTGTGGCATCTGTCAGGAGGGACTTTGCAGTTTCTCTAGTGCAGAGAAAACATGTTATATAGAGATGAGTTTCTCTGATGCACCTTCAGAGGGACATTTTTAATGGGCTTTTTCAAGGAGAAGGTAAAGGAAGGGATTACAGTAAAGCTAAGGAGCTCTCCCAAGTCCTTATTTTCAATTTGTTTCTCTTGGGGAATTTGAGAGGAGAAATGGAAAAGGAGCTCTCATACTTGAACAAGTCATGGAGACCACTCAGCTGTAACTTCAAGTAGTCAGTAGGTGTGATAGGAGCCTCCTGATGAGCCTTCATCCACTCCTCTGCCCATGGACAGATGCAGCATCGCCTTTGCTGGACCCAGCAGGATCACCCACCTGTCTTTGTTTTCAACAGGAAGATGCTCCCAGGCGGTGCCCTGCAAACAGGCAGGTGTCTGTAGGGCCAGGGTGAGCGCACAGAGTTTGGGATGGGGTCTGTGAGCACTGACAGGGAAAAGACATGGGACAGGGAATCACCTCCCAGGAGGAAAATCTCCTGGCAGCAGGGACATGATCTGGGAAGGAGGAGACAAACCAGAGCTCTTGTGGGAGGGAGGATGTAGAAATCTCTGACTGACCCCCTGCAGTGCAGATCCCTCCTCTGAGCAGCCCCCTCGCCTGCTCTCCCACCCAGCAAAGCCTCTGCCCTCAGGGCCGGGGGCTCCAAGGCATGAAGCAGCTCCTGTGCAGCCAGAGCTCCAGTTCCTCTGCAGAGCACAGGGGCTGAGAGCAGCTGCCCGGCACTGTTGGTGTCTGGGAGGTGGCTGCACAGCTGGGGAAGGGGGACGCTGTCTGAGTGCCCGGCTGCCCCTGCCCTGGCCTCTCTCACCCCCACCCTCACCAGATTTTTCCTTCTTGCTCCCCTGCTCTGGGTCACTGCTGTTGGGATCTTGTTCTTGCTGTCAGGCTCTCTGGGGATGGCAGTTTCAGCTGCAGAGTCACAGCCTGATCTTGTGGGTCCTTTCCTGCAGGTGTGTCCATGGGCACACGTGTCCCAGCTTTGCTCTGACCTGTGGGGTGTGGGCAATGAAGTCTGTGGGGCTGAATCTCCCTGAATCAAATGCCATCATTAGGACTCTTGGCTATCTGCATGAGGTTTCCATCCCAGCTGTGAGCTCCCCTCTGGGATGCAAACCCATCCTATAGCATCTGTGTTATCTGAAAGTCTCAAGGAGAAGCACAGAAATGGTGCGACAGTCAAAATGCTGTTTGGTTTGTGAAATGAGCTACTTCTGCCCTGGGCTAAATGTGGGCTGCTGAGACCTTAGAAAACAGTGAGATGTGTAATGGTCTGAGGTGGATCCCTCTGCTCTCAGCAGTGTCTGGTGGCTTTTCAGGGTAACATGGGAGTGTGATCACCCTCCATCTCAGAAAGGTGCCAGCCCAGGGCAGCTGGAGCAAGACAGAGGGACAGACCAGCTACCCTCACTCTGCACTAAGCCACAGGCAGCCTCTTGCCTTGCAGGACTCGCTCTGTTCTCCCTGAGTGCAGCAGAAATGCTGATGGTTTCTGACATCCAAGAACATTCCCCAGGGTGAGAGGGGAGAAGGAGCTGTAAAAAACCCCAGACCTCTCAAAACTCCTCCCGCCACCTCATTTCCTTGTCCCTGGGAGTGCAGATGCTGACAGGTATTTCTGCACCAGGAGCAGCTTCATGTGACAAAGCTGAACCCCAGGACTGTCCCCTGCCCCCATTCCCATGACCCCACTGCTGCAGAGCAGGGCTGACTCCTCAGCAGCCAGCGGGCACAGGCCCTGCTCCTCATGCACCTCCAGCCAGCACCACCCAGGGCTCAGACACGGAGCTGAGGGAAGGTCTGGAAAAGGACAAGGGGCTGTGGAGCAGGAGGGGTGTGTGAGAAATGGCTTAGACCTTGGTCAGAGAAATCTCCCCAAAATTCTTACTGTCTTTTTCTTCTGTGATAGCCCCCATAGCCAAAATCAGCAAATGTCCAACAGCAGCTCCATCACTCAGTTCCTCCTCCTGGCATTCACAGACACACGGGAGCTGCAGCTCTTGCACTTCTGGCTCTTCCTGGGCATCTACCTGGCTGCCCTCCTGGGCAACGGCCTCATCATCACCACCATAGCCTGGGACCAGCACCTGCACACCCCCATGTACTTCTTCCTGCTCAACCTCTCCCTCATTGACCTGGGCTACATCTCAACCACTGTCCCCAAGTCCATGGCCAATTTCCTCTGGAACACCAGGGCCATCTCCTACACAGGATGTGCTGCCCAAGTGTTTCTCTTTGTCTTTTTAGCTTCAGCAGAGTATTGGCTCCTCACCATCATGGCCTATGACCGCTATGCTGCCATCTGCAAACCCCTGCACTACGGGACCCTCCTGGGCAGCAGAGCTTGTGTCCACATGGCAGCAGCTGCCTGGGCCACTGGGTTCCTCTATACTCTGCTGCACACGGCCAATACATTTTCACTACCACTCTGCAAGGGCAATGCTGTGGACCAGTTCTTCTGTGAAATCCCCCAGATCCTGAAGCTCTCCTGCTCAGACACCTACCTCAGGGAAGTCTGGCTTCTTGTGATTTCTTTCTCAGTGGCATTCGGCTGTTTCGTGTTCATTGTGCTGTCCTATGTGCAGATCTTCAGGGCTGTGCTGAGGATCCCCTCTGAGCAGGGTCAGCACAAAGCCTTTTCCACGTGCCTCCCTCACCTGGCCGTGGTCTCCCTGTTTATCAGCACTGTCATATTTTCCTACCTGAAACCCCTCTCTTTCTCCTCCCCATCCCTGGATCTGGTGGTGTCTGTTCTGTACTCAGTGGTGCCTCCAGCAGTGAACCCCCTCATCTACAGTATGAGGAACAAGGAGATCAAGGATTCAGTGTGGCAACTAATGAATGGCTGTTTGATGAAGCAATAAACTGCCCATAATCTTCTGCATGGCATATATAATGTAAATAATTTTCTCACTGAGTGGTTGTGCCCGTGTCCACTGGACACCCTAGAGAACCTGCTGCAGGTCAGTTGTCATGGAGCAGCCTCTCACAACCATCATTTCCAGCACTGGCTTCTCACTTCAGCTTGAAGAGGTTCTTTGTCCCTCCCTGGCAGCACAACTAATGAGTAGGTCAGATGTCCATGTTTGCATTGTGTAGACAAGATGCAAACAAACGCACAAAGTGCTTCTGAGGTGATGAACCCAAGTGAGCAGAAACACCATCAGCTATTCCTTGGGGTTCCATGAAGGTCAGTGGGACAGACAGTGTCTTGATGCGATTTCATGTTGAGAGTAACATCCTTTGGGGAACCACCTGAATGTAGCACTGGGATGTGCTTCCTGGAACAGAAGATCCCCTGTCCATTCTTTATGCCATGAGGCATCTCATGTAAGTGCAGAGAAGGGTGACAAATGGCAGGGCTGAGGTGCCTCCCAGCCCCCTGGAGTGGCAGCAGGAGGTCAGAGAGACACAGTGACTCCTGCATCTGTGTGTACAAGGGAAACACTCTGTCTCTCAATATCCATGGGTGCATAAGGAGTCCATGGTGAGGTTACTTCTCTCTGGTCAGGCTAAAGACCACAAGAAGTCTGACGCGTTGGGGTCCCTGCCTGCAGAGCAGTTTCTGAGATAGTCGAGCTTTCCATGGTAGTGGGAAGACGCCGGAGAGGGGGAAAAAAATAATAACTGAAAAGGACAACTTGGGAGGTGCATTCTGGATATCAGGAGGAAGAAACGTCAGTGGAAGGGCAGTGCTGCGGTGCAGGAGGTCACCCAGAGGCAGTCGGGATCAGCCCATGGCTTTGTGTTTCAACAAACAGCCAGTGAGGGTGCAGTGAATGAGGCACGGACTCTCGGGAAGGTGCAATGAGAGACATTTATTACAAACTCAGGCTTCCATTTATACTTGCACATATGCACATATAACTTCCTGTGCTCCATATGAGCACGTGTAAAATTAATCCTCGCAGAATCGCGGGTTTATTTTCCTTCCATGCACATATGCACATGTAACTTTCTGTGCACATTTGCACGTGTACTTTATTTCCTCCCACAATCGCGAGTGTATTTTCCTCCCGTGCTTCCACGTAAGCACGTGTAATATTCTGTGTGCATTTGCACGTGTAAGTAAATTAACCCTCGCAGGATTGCGAGTGTATTATAAATTTACCCTCGCGGAATTGCGAGTGTACACTTCCCGTACTTACTACAAGTACGTGTATCTCTTTAAAAATAATCCCGCACCATGTTCAGGCAAGTGTGTACTTCTCCGGGACTCAGGGCCGGCTCCGGCATTGTTTTGAGTGAAGCCACGTGCATGCACTCTGTGGACCGCCCGTTGTATTAGTTGCTGCCCCTTAGTAATTTTCTTCAACTGATATCCGAGCCTTTAATTAAGTCACTTTTGGAGTGCTAAAACTCTGTTTCTCACCGGTTTAATAAAAGTTGGTTTTGGACTCTGTTGTCCCTTAAATTAACCTATGGGGTGCCTCCGTGACATGCTCTCAAGAACATGTGTAAGGAATAGACTCTCAAAAGGCTTTGTTTTCTGTGTTTTCTGTGGGCTCAGTGGGATGAGATCAGGATGTGTGGAGAGCCGGCGAGGAGCTGGGCTGGAAAGTGCCCCAGAGAGGAAACCACCCGTGAAAAGATGAAGCGTGTGAGCGTGCATGGTGGGGGCACACAGCAATGTTCTCACACAGCCAGGCCTCCTGGGAGAGACATGAAAGACCAGCAGAGCAGGGTCTGGTCTGTGCCCAAGCTCCTGGACATCATGGGGCACCTACTCCAGGACAATTGTCACCAACCAGCCCCTTGCAACCACCTTGTAGGTCATTGTCCTCTCACCACAGCTGAGAGAGGTTGTTCTTTCCTCCATGGAAGGAGACCGAGTGACTAGATCAGAAGTCCAGGTTTGCATTGAGGCAAGATATGAGCATGCACATCATGTGCATGTGTTGGGAGAGATGAACCTGAATGAGCATAAATGCCATCAGCGATTGCTGAGGAGGCCATGGAGGCTTGTGGGACAGTGTATCGAGGTCACTTCATGTTGAGAGTAACTTCCCCAATAACCACCTGAATGCAAGAGTCATGCACTGGATGGTCTGTCTCCAGAAGGCAGCTGCGCCTTGGCTATGGGGATTTCTATTCCCTACATTTCATTCTTGCCCCAGAGTTCTGTGACCCCAATGGAGCCGACAACTTCTGTGATTCTGCTTCATTGCTGGAGATCTCCTGCAGTAATACTGTGACACTCATGTTTTCATAATCACCATTTTAGAGCCAGTTTTCCCCTCCAATTCACATGGGCATCCTGTGAATGCATCGCTGCTCTTCACCCCAGTGCAGACAGGCAGAAGACCTTCTCCACCTGGCCCTCTCACCTCACCAGTGCCACTGTTTTCTACAGCACCCTCACGCTTGACTGCATGATGCCAGAACAGCACTCCTGAGACAGTTTGACAAAGCCTTTTTCCTACACCATCCTCACATCCCTGCTCAACCTGCAGCCCAAGAACCAGGAAGGTTGAGCAGAAGTGGAGCACTGAGAAAGAATTTTAAGAAAGCTTTGATGTTCACACAGAGACCATCAGAGTTGCTGACCTCCCGTTGCCTTCTGAACAGGCCCAGAGGACCTGGACAGCATTTGCTGTGTCCCAGAAACTCACCTGGAAGGACAGGATATAGAGAGAGCCTTTGGTGTGGGAAGGGGCAGAGAGTTGCTGGTGGAGCTGGCTGGTGTCTCTGTCTCTCAAACACCTCAGAAAAGTTGTGGCTATCAGGGAGGTTCCATGGTCCTCTGAGAAATAAAATATCAAAATTGTCTTCAAGTAGGTTAAAAAGCAAGATGATTGGTAGAATTACAGGCTGGGCAGCTTCACCTCAGTCCCTGGGCAAGTGATGGGGCAAATGCTTTCCAGACATCTCCAGGCACTTGAAGGAAACAAAAAAGAGTGCAGAACCTGCATGGGAGGGGAAAGCAGGGAATGTTGTGTACCTGGACTTTAACAAGGCCTTTGACATGTTCTACCATAGTCATATTGGTGATATCTGGATGGAAAATAGAGATGACAACAAGTGTGGCAGTTTGGCTGGATGGTCAGGCCCAGATGCCATCAGTGGAATGGACTCCTCCTGGCAGCCAGTCACTGTTGGCATCCCTCAGTGACCAGCACTTGAGCCAACACCTGTGAACATCTTCATTATCTGCCTGTATGATGGTTTAGAGCTCACCTTATGGTCCTTTGTGGATAAAGGCAAACTGCGGGGAGCCCTTGAGCTACCCCATCGAGTTCACCTGCCTCAAGCAGCACAGTCAGGATGACATTCAGGTGTCTTCCAATCTGAGTGAATCTATGATGCAAGGAATCTTCCCTTGGAGAGCTCTTTGAAGACAGAAAAGGGAGAGGATGGAGAAACGCCAGTGAAACAGAAGTACATAGACAGAATGTTACACTCTAAATACAGCAGAAAATTTGTTTTCATAAGTGGCTGCCTAAAACTATTCACATAAATCAAGAGAACATGACAACATGGGTTGTGAGCAATTGCATTATGCGTGACTTGGTTTATATCTGCTGTTATTATTATTACCATTTTTTGCAATTACTACTCTTACTACTGCCATCATCATTATTATAATTACTATTACTATAATTATTTTATTTATTATCATTATTATATTACATTTATTGTAGCTGTTGAAGCTATTATTGCTGTTGTTGCTATTGTTCCTATTGTAACTATTGTAGCTATTGTGGCTATTTTAGCTATTGTAGCTATTGTAGCTATTGTTGCTATTGTAGCTATTGTAGCTATTGTTGCTGTTGTTGCTATTGTTGCTGTTATTGCTATTGTTGCTATTGTAGCTATTGTAGTTATAGCTGCTATTGTTGCTATTGTAGCTATTGTAGCTGTTGTTGCTATTGTTGCTGTTGTTGCTTTTTTTGCTATTGTAGCAGTTGTTCCTGTTGTTGCTATTGTAGCTATTGTAGGTATTGTGGCTATTGTAGCTATTGTTGCTGTTGTTGCTGTTGTTGCTGTTGTAGCTACTGTAGCTATTGTAGCTATTGTTGCTGGTTTTGCTATTGTTGCTGTTGTTGCTATTGTTGCTGTTGTAGCTATTGTTGCTATTGTTGCTGTTGTTGCTGTTGTTGCTGTTGTTGCTATTGTAGCTATTGTAGGTATTGTGGCTATTGTAGCTATTGTTGCTATTGTAGCTATTGTAGCTATTGTTGCTGGTTTTGCTATTGTTGCTATCATAGCTATTGTTCCTGTTGTTGCTATTGTTGCTATTGTAGCTGTTGTTGCTGTTATAGCTATTGTAGCTATTGTAGCTATTGTTGTTATTGTAGCTATTGTTGATGTTGTAGCTATTGTAGCTATTGTTCTAATTGTTGCTGTTGTAGCTATTGTTGCTATTGTTGCTATTATTGCTGTTGTTGCTATTGTAGCTGTTGTAGCTATTGTAGCTATTGTTGCTATTGTTCCTGTTGTTGCTATTGTTGCTGTTTTAGCTATTGTTGCTATTGTTGTTATTGTAGCTATTTTTGCTGTTGTTGCTATTGTAGCTATAGTGGCTATTGTAGCTATTGTAGCTATTGTTGCTATTGTTGCTGTTGTTGCTATTGTTGCTGTTGTAGCTGTTGTTGCTATTGTTGCTATTGTAGCTGTTGTTGCTGTTATAGCTATTGTAGCTATTGTAGCTATTGTTGTTATTGTAGCTATTGTTGATGTTGTAGCTATTGTAGCTATTGTTCTAATTGTTGCTGTTGTAGCTATTGTTGCTATTGTAGCTATTCTTGCTGTTGTAGCTATTGTTATTATTGTTGCTATTGTAGCTATCGTTGCTGTTGATGCTATTGTTGCTATTTTAGCTATTATAGCTATTGTTCCTGTTGTTGCTATTGTTCCTGTTGTTGCTATTGTTGCTATTTTAGCTGTTGTAGCTGTTTTAGCTATTGTAGATTCCTCCCGCTCTTCAGGGAGGAATCCAGGAGGAAGAGAAACCTCTTTCTGCAGACACTCATTGGGGTCAGGCTGCTCTGTTGCTGGAGCAGGACTCTTGTTCTGGTCTGAGGAGAGGGGCTGGCACTGATAGACACAGGTCATCTGTGGTGGGGATCTGCTGGAGTTGAATCTGCTTTTCCTGTCTGTCCACACCTCCTCAGGAGACACTCTGCATCGGTATCCATGGGGGAATTCTTCTATCACATCTTCAATGTGCTCATTCAAAATGTCCTCTTTATCTGCTCTCCTGAAACCTCTCTAATTAACTCTACAAGCTTTGTAGAGCTTGAAGAAAATTATGCAAGAGACATGGCTTGTGAGAGCTTGGGGCATTTTAGTGAGCTCATGCTGCATTTGATGCTGAGTCCATGAGCCTCAGGTACTGAGAACAAACAAAGCTCTCAAGGAGGCCAAGTCAGAAACAAAACTTCAAAGCTCCTTGAAGCATTAATGGGCCCCACTGAGACCTGTTACTGACAAAGGCTCCCCAGGGATTCGCTGGACGCTCTGATGACAGGTGGGCCAAGGCCCTGTGCAGGTGGCTCTGATGCTGAGAAACTCCTTGGTTTGCTTTCTGAAGCAGAAAGGAGACCCATGAGCTCCAGGCAATGGGAAGGGGGATCCTGTCCCTCACACACGGCTCAGGGCTCTCCGAGAAAAGGACAACACTGAAACAACAACTTCCAGCTTCCCCATGGGGCTGCAAGGAGGCAACGAGGCCCCAGTGCCATGAGGACAACATGTTTTCTCATTGGCCTCAGTGGCAGAGACAACTGCCAAGGCCAAGGGGACAAAGACCTGGGTTCTATTGGTGCCTCCCAGCCTCGCCAGCGCCCTTTGCCATCTCCACCACCGGCTGCTCCACACAGTCCTACACCTTCCCCTCTTTCCCTGCAGGCTATAGACGCCCATCTCGCTTCCCCACCTGCTCTCACCCCGGCATTTCTGCACCTTCACTGATGTGTCTGCACCCTCACTGGCTGTTCTTTGGAACACAACCATGGGCTGATCCAGACTACCTCTGGGCGACCTCTTGCACCACAGCACTGCCCTTCCAGTGACATTCCTTCCTCCTCATACTCAGTCTCTATCTTCCAAGTTGCTCTTCTTGCCTTTTTTTCTCCCTCTCCCGCATTTTCCCACTACCATGGAAAGCTCGACTATCTCAGAAACTGCCCTTCAAGCAGGGAGCCCAACCTGTCAGGCTTCTTGTGGTCTTTCACCTCACCACACAGAAGCAACCTCAGCGTGATCTTGTAAAACCCATGAGTGCCTTTCAGCTTCTCTGGCAGACATGACCATATACCAGCTGCTGTCCTGTCACGTACTCAGGCAGAATGGACATGACAACCCATCTCCAAGTCCTCTTCGTGGACAGGGCCTGTCCTAGTGCAGAGGTTCTTTCCCAGCCATGTCCCTGCTGCTGGTCTGTCACCTCCAGAGTCAGAACTGACCCCATGGTCCCCTTCACAGCCACAGGCTTTTTCCTGGATTAGGAGTTTCTGAGACACAAATTACCTCATAACACCATGCCCATCATTCGCCCAGTAAGGAAGGGGTCTTAGGGTTAGAGTTAGGGCTTTGCCTTAAATTTTAGGATTAGATTTAGGATTGGGTATTTAGGTTTACATTTAGGCTTAAGTTTTAGGATTTGGTTTAGGGCAACGGTTGGATTAGGGTTAGTGTTAGGGGTTCCGGAGTTGTCTTAGCGGTACAGTTAAGTTTTGAGGTTAGATGCTTCACGTGCTTCACCATATGTAGAGGCGTTCCTGGAGTCATTATGGATATGTAACACCTTACTGTATTTAAGCACACCTCTTTTGTTAAAAGGTGTGCGCGTTGGGCGGAGCGAATCCCCCGCGTACCCAGCGCTGTTTTGCTTATGCTCTAATGAACACGTGTTTAAGGAATGCAATTAAGGAATTGGATTAAATGTTGTTTATCCATAGAAGAAGCGTAAGTTATTTATTTCAGTTCCTTATTTGGCAAAAATGATGTAATTCTGTGCAGCACAACCTGTCGTCTTTATCTTTCCACCTCTTTCTGGCATTAAGAATGAAATAAATAACTTACGCTTTTTCTATGGATAAACAACGTTTAATCCATTTCCTTGTGTTCCGTAAAAACGTGCGCGGGGGATTCACTCCGCTCAACACGCATACTTTTAACAATAAGAAGCGTGCTTAAATACAGTATAGTATTACATATTCATAATGACCCCAGAAACGCCTCTACATATTCATGACCTTTCCCGCTTTTTATTAAAATGAGTCTCAGATAACCATTTACATATTCCCCTCCTTGACCTTCCCCTGTTGGCCTGCGCAGTGTCACTTGGTGAATTTGAGGAAGGGTCTTTAGGGGTCTTTGGATGAAGCTCCTTCAGCTTCGTCACAGTGGACTTTGTACCTTTGGCTCTTTAGGAGGAACTGGCTGGAACCCGAGCTGCCAAACCGACAGCAACCAGACTGGCGCCCCCTTTTTGCTGTAAATCTTGGCTGTCTTGTTGCAGCTGGTGCTGTAGAACTTCTTATCTCGGCATTTAATGAAGTCCTGCTTTTTTTAGCACAATTAGTTCCATACAGCTCTAAACTAGATATTAATAATGTGGTTTAAAATGTTAGCTTGTTAGTAGGCCCTTATTATATAGTTGCTTAACCCTTAAAATGTTAGTTCCCTCTATCAATATAACTTCCTAAACAAGTTTCATAACTTTTACATAGAACTTAACCACCTTTCCCTTTTCCAAGTTCAGAGTCCGTGCCTCATTTGGTTATACCTGTAAACATTAAACATCTCAGCACGAGTCACAACTGCATTTTTCACAATAACGACCGGATAAAGCGATCAGCACAGACACTGAGAAGTGCAGGCGGCCCACGGTCTGTCAGTTCGTTACAGCTGCTGCTGTTCTGAGATTCCAGGGAGCGGAAACTTCTCTTCAGCGACTGCAAAACGGAGCCTGTTCTCAGCAGCCGAGACTTTTCCGCTGTGACAGGACAGGACGCTCCGGTTCGGAACCCACAGGCCCTCAGCGCTGCTGCCCCAGCGGGTGCGGTGCCGAGCGGCCGCGGACACCGTGTCCGCCCGCGGGACGTGCGGCCGCTCCGTGCTGCGGGTTCCGCGGCTGCGGAGCGGGCAGCGAGGAGTTTGTTTGAGAGCCGAGGCTGATCTGCAGCTCAGAGAGTTTCCACTGCACTGAGCCGCCATGCCGGCACGGCTGCCGGGGACTTTTGTATTTTAATAATGGTTCAGAGCAACCAGATTCCGTATAAACATGTGGCGGGTCAGGCGAATGATCGGACAGCTCTGGCGGGGTCCTGCCGGCAGCGCGGCTCGCCTCGCCCGTCCCGGTGACGCCATTTCCGGCTGCAGCGCTGGGCCGAGCGGAGGCTCCTGAGCGGGTGCGGGGGGGCGAGCGGCGGGTGCGGGGGGGCGAGCGGCGGGTCCGGGGGCGAGCGGCGGGTCGGGATGGGGGCGGGAGAAGCGCCCGCGGTCGGGGCGCGCGCACAAAGGTCCGTGTGCGAACGGGCCCTTGGAGACCCCGGTCCCGGGAGCCGCCGGAGCTGAGCCCACAACTGCCGGCCTGTTGGTGCTCCGTGCAGGGGGCAGCGCAGAGGCCGCCGTGGGAAAGCCGGGTGTCCCCAGCACGTTCCTGTTGGAGCAGCACGTGGCCTGTGCAGCTTCGTGTGGGACAAGGGAGGCGACTGTGTCCGTGTTGACTCAGGTCGGTGCAGCTGCGCTTGGATTTAGAGCAGTAACCCTGGCTTGTCGAGCCTTGGGGGTTGTTTATTTCTGAGAATGGCGGGTCTGTTCAGCAGGTCTTTAATTGCTGTGCACTCTTACCCTGACAAGAAGGATTCGTTTTCAGTGTTATTCATTCAGCGTAGCTCTCTCGATTGTACGGGTAAGTTTTCCCGCTCTCAAAGGTTCCCTCTCCATTTGGTGGTTGAATTTCTCAGCATCTCTACTGCCGTTTGTTTTCCTTCTCCTGCAAAGTGGGGTGGAAAAGAGAAGGCAAAAGGCCCCGCTGCTTCCAGGAAGGGACTTGGTTGCTTGTATAATGCGTGTCTAGTTCATCTCGAGGAAGACAGAGATGAATGGTGTTAGAAATCAATAAGCTGTGTCCTGTTGGAGGGACAAAGTGTGTTGGATTTGAAGCCCTCGGTCAGGACGGGAGGAGCTGCCTTCTTGGGTCAGTGATGGGTGTTGGCATGTATTATCTGAGCTGGAGCTGATGTCTGTCACCACTTGAGCTCTAGAATTACTCTGAGACCCAGGAGTCTCCCGTTCCTTGTGGAGCTTTTCCAGGCTGTGGAATCCCCTTTCTGTCACAGGTTGTAACGCAGCCCATGGAGAAGGGGGCACTGTTTGAGGTTCCTCAGTGTGTGTGTTAGGGAGGTGTCGTTCTTGGGCTCACACTGGGCGTTACGAGGAGACGCTTTGACGTGAGCTGAAGGCAGCTCTGGGTACCCAAAGCTGTTAACCGGTGTTAACAATCGCTGCTGCCGAGATTTGGGGGTGACGGCACCAGCCGGTCGTGACGAGTGTGGGTGTTGCTGAACCGCAGACACCGTCTCGTCCAGGCTGCACAGCCAGAGCGTTTGAAGGGCGATGTCCCAGCTTCCTTTGATTGCAATGAGCACTCGTGTTGGGATTTGCTTTTTAAGGAGCGTGCTCTGCTTGAATCTTTTGCGTTGGGGTTTGTTCTGTTATTTCTGCAATGCCATGAAAGCTCAAGTGCGGGAGGTTGAGAGCTGTTGGAGCAGAGAGGAGCACGTCTTGTATTGCTGGATTTTTGTGGGTTTCTGCAGGAGGACATGGACCCCAGTATCAGTTGGACCCCAGAAGGACATTGTTTGAAAATGTGTGGCCAGGTTCCAGTGACGTGTTGGCCTGGGCGTGAATGACTGGAAGTGCCTGTTGGGAGAGCTCTGTTGGTGTGGACCCGTGGAGCCTTTATGATTGAGCTTCCAGGTGTCAGAATGCGAATGGAAACTTGAACTCGAGCCAGTCTTGCTCTCGAACCAGAATGGTTTTGACTCCTGCCCAGATTTCTGAGAGAGCCGTGACCGTTCCAGGCAGCCGAGGTTGTGGCCCAGGGTGTGTGAGTCGCCCGCTCTGCAGTTGTCCAGCGGGCCCTGCAGGTAATTTCTGAGGTGACAAAGCTCTTGGCAGGCGACAGCGTTTGAGTTCCTTTGCTTCTATCTGGGGATATATGGACCAGCTGAAAAGGTGGTGTTTGTGTTTACCCGCAGCACACAGACAGACCCCTGGAGTGTTCACGTGCCCTTGTCGATGAGTGAAGAAATTGTCTGTGAGACAGAAAAGAGAAGGGTCCGGGGACAGGTTTTAGGTGTTTTTTCCAGCTCCCTGCAAAACCTGGGGTTTTAGTGTTTTCCTCCAGATTTTCCCTTGTGATTTGAATGTGTTCTTCTTGTTCCTGAAAAACTAATTTATTTCCTTTCCTGCAGCTCTGCCTTCCAGGAGAAACAGCTACAACGCTCTCCCTGTGTGCTGCAGCCGTCCCGGCCCTTGTGCTGAGACCGAGCTCATCACTTGCGCAAGTACAGACTGTCCTGGTTAGCGCTGCCGAAGCCTCTGCGGTAACGAGCGTGGTTGGGAGATGCAGCGCACGAGCTGCTGTTGTGCTTGCAGGGAAAACTGGCTGCTCTCGGTGTGGGGAAAGCAGGAGGATTTGTTCTGTTCCCGCCTGAGCTGTGGTGGATGAGGAGGTTCCGAATGCCGCGCAGGACGGGTGAGTGTGTGTGTAGATGGAGATGTTTTAAATGAGCCAGTGTCACACGCTGCCTGTAAGAGTGTCTGTGCGATCCCTGTGTCAGCCGAGGCTCTGGGCACAGCTGGGCTCTTGGTGCTGAGGCTCCTTGGGAGAATGCGACCTGGCCCAGGGCTGTGGTTCGACTTGGAGCTTTACTGTTGTGGGAAGACTTTAGCAAGCAGCGTAGCTTATTGCTCCCCAGAGTTTTCCAGCAGTGAGCACGGCCTTCCGCTGAGTGAAATTTCCATTTCTGGAGAGTTTTCAGCCAGTTGGTGCTGCCGAGTATCCGAGTGACCCCCAGTCCCGGGAACCGCCGGAGCTGAGCCCACAACTGCCGGCCTGTTGGTGCTCTGTGCAGGGGGCAGCGCAGAGGCCGCCGTGGGAAAGCCGGGTGTCCCCAGCACGTTCCTGTTGGAGCAGCACGTGGCCTGTGCAGCTTCGTGTGGGACAAGGGAGGCGACTGTGTCCGTGTTGACTCAGGTCGGTGCAGCTGCGCTTGGATTTAGAGCAGTAACCCTGGCTTGTCGAGCCTTGGGGGTTGTTTATTTCGGAGAATCATGGGTCTGTTTAGCAAGTCTTTAATTCCTGTGCACTTTTACCCTGCAGGAAGCATTCATTTTTGATGTTGAGTCTTGGTCCAAGTGTCTCAGGTAGTTGTTATTTTGTTTGGGCTGTATGCAAAAGGTCAGAAGGTTTTCCTCCTCATCCAGAGACTGACGTGGTGTAGGCCAAGGCAGAGCACGGGGGCTCCAGGCACACACTGGTCTTGGAAGCTTTTCAAGGCTGTTTTCACAGGTCATTTCATTTGAGTCTCTCTGCTCTGCAGAAAGCGAGTCAAAGGAATTCCTGTGCCCCTGGTTAACTCAAACTAGATGTTTAGCTGAACAGGGCAGATACCACTTCAGTTGGAGCCAATTCTGCTCTGCTTGTGAAAGCAAGCTCAAAGAACCCCAGAATGTCTGTGATCCAGATTCTAGCACTGCCTGTTGCATTTGCATTTCCATGTAAAGCACTGGGCAGCTGGAAATTGTGATTGTTGCTGGATTAAGCTCCAAGAAATAGTCAGAGGTGGTGGATGCTGTTCTGTATTCTGTCCCCCTTGAGCACCAGCAGCACAGGTGAATCGTTTTCAGGTAACAGCCGTGGCAGCAGTGGGGCAGAGTTTTCATGCTTTGACTACGTGGCTGGTTTGTGCCCGGCAAAGCGCATCCGCCTTTAGAATCTGGTTTGTGCAGGTGAGACGCCTGGAAAGTGAGTCAATTTTCTCCACGCAGTTAGAAGCCTTTCTTTTTCCTAGCTGGCACAGTCATTGTTCGGATTCAGTTTGAGAACAAGAGGAACACCCGGGCAGAGTTAAAGTTTTTAGTTGTTGGTGTCTGAGAGCCAAGGTCTGAGCTCTGCCCGCGGGTGTGAGGAGCTGGGAAGGGGGGTGGATGGGGCAGAGCTTGACTGACGCCCAGACTGGTCAGTGAGAATATTCCATTAGCATCATGCTGTGTCTTTAAGGAGCGTCGGGATCTTCGGGCTGGGGTTTTTTTTCAATGCTGGGACAGAGAATTTTTCACGTATCTCTAGTTCATCTGGAGAAAGAGAAATAAGCTGCATCCTGTTGGAGGGACAAAGTGTGTTGGATTTGAAGCCCTCGGTCAGGACGGGAGGAGCTGCCTTCTTGGGTCAGTGATGGGTGTTGGCATGTATTATCTGAGCTGGAGCTGATGTCTGTCACCACTTGAGCTCTAGAATTACTCTGAGACCCAGGAGGCTCCCGTTCCTTGTGGAGCTTTTCCAGGCTGTGGAATCCCCTTTCTGTCACAGGTTGTAACGCAGCCCATGGAGAAGGGGCCACTGTTTGAGGTTCCTCAGTGTGTGTGTTAGGGAGGTGTCGTTCTTGGGCTCACACTGGGCGTTACGAGGAGACGCTTTGACGTGAGCTGAAGGCAGCTCTGGGTACCCAAAGCTGTTAACCGGTGTTAACAATCGCTGCTGCCGAGATTTGTGGGTGACGGCACCAGCCGGTTGTGACGAGCGTGGATGTTGCTGAACCGCAGACACCGTCTCGTCCAGGCTGCACAGCCAGAGCGTTTGAAGGGCGGTGTCCCAGCTTCCTTTGATTGCAATGAGCACTCGTGTTGGGATTTGCTTTTTAAGGAGCGTGCTCTGCTTGAATCTTTTGCGTTGGGGTTTGTTCTGTTATTTCTGCAATGCCATGAAAGCTCAAGTGTGGGAGTTTGAGAGCTGTTGGAGCAGAGAGGAGCATGTCTTGTATTGCTGGATTTTTGTGGGTTTCTGCAGGAGGACATGGACCCCAGTATCAGTTGGACCCCAGAAGGACATTGTTTGAAAATGCGTGGCCAGGTTCCAGTGACGTGTTGGCCTGGGCGTGAATGACTGGAAGTGCCTGTTGGGAGAGCTCCGTTGGTGTGGACCCGTGGAGCCTTTATGATTGAGCTTCCAGGTGTCAGAATGCGAAAGGAAACTCGAGCTCGAGCCGGTCTTGCTCTCGAACCAGAATGGTTTTGACTCCTGCCCAGATTTCTGAGAGAGCCGTGACCATTCCAGGCAGCCGAGGTTGTGGCCCAGGGTGTGTGAGTCGCCCGCTCTGCAGTTGTCCAGCGGGCCCTGCAGGTAATTTCTGAGGTGACAAAGCTCTTGGCAGGCGACAGCGTTTGAGTTCCTTTGCTTCTATCTGGGGATATATGGACCAGCTGAAAAGGTGGTGTTTGTGTTTACCCGCAGCACACAGACAGACCCCTGGAGTGTTCACGTGCCCTTGTCGATGAGTGAAGAAATTGTCTGTGAGACAGAAAAGGGAAGGGTCCGGGGACAGGTTTTAGGTGTTTTTTCCAGCTCCCTGCAAAACCTGGGGTTTTAGTGTTTTCCTCCAGATTTTCCCTTGTGATTTGAATGTGTTCTTCTTGTTCCTGAAAAACTAATTTATTTCCTTTCCTGCAGCTCTGCCTTCCAGGAGAAACAGCTACAACGCTCTCCCTGTGTGCTGCAGCCGTCCCGGCCCTTGTGCTGAGACCGAGCTCATCACTTGCGCAAGTACAGACTGTCCTGGTTAGCGCTGCCGAAGCCTCTGCGGTAACGAGCGTGGTTGGGAGATGCAGCGCACGAGCTGCTGTTGTGCTTGCAGGGAAAACTGGCTGCTCTCGGTGTGGGGAAAGCAGGAGGATTTGTTCTGTTCCCGCCTGAGCTGTGGTGGATGAGGAGGTTCCGAATGCCGCGCAGGACGGGTGAGTGTGTGTGTAGATGGAGATGTTTTAAATGAGCCAGTGTCACACGCTGCCTGTAAGAGTGTCTGTGCGATCCCTGTGTCAGCCGAGGCTCTGGGCACAGCTGGGCTCTTGGTGCTGAGGCTCCTTGGGAGAATGCGACCTGGCCCAGGGCTGTGGTTCGACTTGGAGCTTTACTGTTGTGGGAAGACTTTAGCAAGCAGCGTAGCTGTAAAAATGTCTGTGCGATCCCTTTCTACAGGCAGGCGCAAGTCACTGGAGTGTATTTACATTTAACTCATCACCTCGCCAAATCTTTCGCTATATCCCCATACGTTCCAGCCCCTCGCTCAGGTGACTTGCTTCTGCTGGGGCCAGCGAAGCCAGAGTTGTTCATTTGTGCTTGTGAGGTGTAGCACAGAGCAATTTACAGGGGCACACAGTAAACATACAGAAAAAGGAAAAAACATATTTCTGCAATAATCAGGTGTCCCATTCATCTTGCCAAGGAATTACACAAGTTATTCAGCCAGGCATGAAAATGCTCCAATGCCCTAAAAGTCCTAAAAAGGCATGTAATTGTTTTTTTGGAGCTGGTGCAGAAAACTGCTGCACTGTGTGCTGTACTTAATCTGGTGTTTCTCTAAGCTGCCTATGCAGAACTATTTCTAAAAGTAGTACAGTGGCACAAGGGCCCTGCGTTTTCGTCAGAGTAATTGCCCAGCCTTGGTCCTGCAAATGCACCTTCAAAAATTCAGCAGCTGCTTCAGCTTCTTGTTGTGACGCTGCCACAATCAACAGATCATCAATCTCATGGCAGTCAGTAACAGTACCCGACCACAGTGCTATATCAGCTACTATCATCTGGTGGCAAACGGAGGGACCGTGTTTTTATCTCTGAGACAGTACTCGGCTAGTACATTGCTTTTGTTGCCAGGTAAAGGCAAGCTGGTCTTGCACTGAGGTGGCAGGGGGTGGAGGGTGGGTGCAGTGTGGGCGGGGGGGCTGGGGCTGGTTGGCTTTTTTGCATAAGCATTAACTTTTACAAGCGGCAAAAAATTTGTGATGGTATGATCCCGCTTATTTCTGATCGTGGGATACCAGCTTGTACTAAGTCATTCCGCACTGGTGTTCTCATCACCTGTGCTGTAACTCTGCTCAGTGTTGCCGGATTTCCATTATCCACCACCCAAACAGAGGGTCCTGAAATTACAGCCCCAGTTCCCCTCAAGGCATTTGCCAGAGTGCTGCATTACCTGTAGCACTTGTCACTGCTACCCTGTCCGAATCGGATCCCATAATCAATGCATACACCACCCCCATCTGCCGCACTAAATCAATACTTTCCTCCATTGTGCACCAATTTCCACGGGACAACACAGATTCAACAGGTTCAGCATATGCTGTTGAAACTGCTGCACACAAACATTGATATAGCGTAGGTGCAATAATATCTTGCCTGTCCGGACCTCTGACAGTTTGCAGCTGAGCATATTGTTGTTGTATCTGATCACCATAGGCTATAGGGCTTAAGAAATCTTGTTCATCTGCCAATAAATGGATAGACACAGCTCCACTATCCCAAGCTGGCAAAATCTGTGCCGGAATTCCTTCCCCGCTCGTCTGCTGAGAGATCTCTGAAAATGTCGTTAACTCCTTCGGAGAGTGAGTTTGTGTGATCTGCCCCCCTCATCTGCTTGTTCCTGCTGCAGCATCATTTGTATGGGGGTTGTGCTCCCACCACCTCCCTGCCATTGAAGTCAGGATCAAGTTCAAACTCAATATTGGAGTCTGAGGATCCACTCCAAATATTTCCATCCCGTTCCTTGGGATTCCAAGAGTGTTTTGTGGTAAGAGGACAAACCTGAGAACACAAGAACTCACTTTTGGCATATTTTTCCTTTTGTTCCTTAGCAATACATGCTAGCAGCCGGTCTACATTATCTTGCAGCTCATAGCACCGCTCCGCTTGAACAGTAATTACTTCTTGTGTGATGGCCTTTGCATCCTGTAAAATCTCAACCTCCTTTTCCAGTTCTCTTCTTTTACTCTGCAATGCAACAACGTCACCATCAAGAGCTCTGAGACCGGTAACAAATAACCATCCCAACCTCCCTTGGATTGCCTGAATTTTCTGGATTTCTGCAGGAGAAAATCGACCCCAGCATCAGTTGGACCCCAGAAGGACATTGTTTGAAAATGCGTGGCCAGGTTCCAGTGACGTGTTGGCTTGGGCGTGAATGACGGGAAGTGCTGTTGGGAGAGCAGAGCTGCCCGGTGTTAACAAACGCTGCTGCTGGAATGTGGGGGTAGAAGTGCCAGAAATGTGATTTCTCAGGGAAAACAGAGAAATTTGTCAAGGCCTGATTGTAATATGGCACATTGTAATTAAGCGCAGTGGTAATTTTGCATCGATTTTACACAGGATTACTGGCTGTAACAGACTGGTTGCATCAAATAAATGTTGACTTGCTGCACTGGTGGCCTTGGGAACAGCCGATGGCTTCTGGAGGTGGTGACATCTCCTGTGAGCCCAGGAGTGCTGAGCCCATCGTACAGGGAACAACCTCCCCTCCCTGAGCAGGGCAGAGGACCCAGGGGTCCGGGCTGCCCGTCCACGCTCCTCTCCTGCCCCAACACCAAAATATGTTCCTTGGGGGATGGTTCTCACCAGAGCCCCACGAAGAATCTGTTTCCAAGTCAGTCATGAATATAGTGAAAAGTACTGGCCCCAGCACTGCCCCTGAGGCACTGCACTGGATACAGGCCTCCACTGGACTCTGCCCATTGACCACGACTCTCTGGCTTCTTCCCTTCAGCCAGTTCACAGTCACCTCACTCCCCGCTCATCCAGACCACACTCCCTCAGTTCAGCTGTGAGGATGCTGTGGGAGACTGTGTCAAATGCCTTACTCAAGTCAAGGTAGACCACGTCCACCGCTTTGCAATCATCCATCCATCTTGTTATGTCCTCATAAAAGTCAATGAGGTTGGTCAAGCACAACTTCCCCTTGGTGAAGCCATGTTGACTGCCCCTAATGACCCCTAATCTCCTTGATATGCCTTGAGATGGCACCAAAGATAAGTTGTTCCATCATCTTCCCAGGGATGGAGGTGAGGCTGACCGGTCTATAGATACCCAGGTCCTCCTTCTTGCCCTTTTTGAAGGCTGGAGTGACATTTGCTTTCCTCCAGTCCTCGGGCACCTCTCCCGTTTCCTATGACTTATCAAAGATGATGGACAGTGGCCTAACAGTGACCTCAGCCAGCTCCCTCAGCACCTGCAGGTGCATCCCACCCAGACCCATGGATTTATGGATGTCCAGATTGTTTAACTGGTCCATAACCCAGTCCTCATGAACCAGCCTCCTCCAGCCTCATGGGGGAACACTCCACCTTCCCCTAATCTGCCCGTATCTGGGGGCACATGGCAGGTGGGAAGGAGGTGTCCTTTACAGTGACACCCCGGGTGTCTGGGCTCCCTCAGCCACTCCGCTCATGGCCGTGGTGTGGCCAGAGAGGACCCAGGCGTCCGAGTGCTGGCACAGCAGTGGGAACATGGACACAGACACACCCATCCACACGCAAGCGTAGCTTTGCTGAAGGGATGCCCCTACATCTTGCAGAACCCTGCCCAGCCCTCAGGGTGATCCTCGGGGTCTGTATGGCCCCAGAGCCCCTGCCTGGCCTGCATGGTGACCCTCTGGGTCCATAGAGCCCCACTGGGTGCAACAAAAGTCATGGGGGCAGCTCTGTCCAGTGTGGCCTGGGACACAGGTCATGGACAGTCCCCTCTGTTTTCTTGTCCTGGATCCACGTTCTGCCCACCCAGACAGCTCAGGGATGCCCCGGGGTCCAGGACCCTTGGTGGGGCTGGAGATGCCCTGATGCTGCTCACCTCGAGTTCAAGAGGTCGCAACAGCGTATTCTGCAATTCCAAGTCAACATCTGGAAGATCTGGAACCTGGCGTTTCTGCTGCAAAACATCATCCACCCTGACAGACAGAGGGAGCTGGGGAGAAAGGTTGGGTGAGGGGCACACTTGGGTGCACTGGGAGGCAGGAGAAAGCGATGGGGTCCTTGGGGAAGGTGACTCCAGGGAAAAATGGGGTACGTGAGCTTGTGTGGTGGGGCACAGAAAGCAGTGGAGGTCCTGGGGAAGGGGCTGTGTCCTGGGGTATCCTGGGGTGCACTGGGGTGTAGTGGGTTGTGATGGGATGGACGGGAATGCAATGGGAGCCCTGGGCAATGGGGCATCCTGGGAAAACATTGGGCAGCAGGGATGTTCTGGGGGGCTGCGAGGGGTGCATGGGAGTGTACTGGGGCACATTGGCATGTTCTGGGTCACGCTTGGATGCCCTGGAGTTTCGTGGCCATGGGAGGGAGGGTGTGGGGCCAGCAGAACTTGTGACACCTACCGCAGCCCTCTTCACTCGCCCGAGTTTGAGTCCCCCCTGTAGAGAGACCATGAGACCTCAGTGGTCACTGGGATGTCCCAGTCCCAGCAAGGGAGGGGAGGACCAAAGTGCCCTCCAGTTCCCCAGACTGGATGTCCTCCAAGTCCACCCCACTACTTACATGCAGGAGAGAACCTGCACTTGCTTCCAGCAACGCTCCTGGATATGCCTATGAAAGAAGAGAAAGGGGTTGGTCTGGCTTGGAGAGAAATGGGGCTGTGGGTGGGACACAGGTGACACCAGCCCCACCCAGGCCCGTGGATTCTCCCTCATCTGAGCCTGAAAATCCCTTCTGCTCCCCCCAGCCTCATTCCTCCAAGTTTCACCGGGGATACCTGTTCATGCAGGGACCAGGGCTCGGGTCGGGGAAAAGGATAACAAGGGAATTTGGGGCCTCCAAGGAGGACGGGGGTTGAGGGGGACCGAGAGACAGGGCACTGTTGTGAACTAGCAGAACCCAAGGGACCGGGCTGGGGGTGCTGGAGGGACAGGACTGCATGGGATGCAAGTGGGGGGTAAAGGAATTCAAGGGGAGGGGACACGGGGAATTCAAGTGAGGTTGGTGGTGGGGGCAGGAGGAAGAGGAGAGCAGAGGAACAAAACGTGGGGATCGGGAAAGTGTTTGGGAGGGGATGTTCAAGGAAGGAGATCTGAGGACATTACCGCAGTGGACAGGATGAAAGGCAAAGGACGGAGGGGAAAGATGGAAAGAAAGGCATTGGCATCCATCAAAGGGAGGGCATTTGGGGACCCTATATAGGACACAGAGGAGATCCTGAGGAGGAGATACCTGAGGGGCCCAAAAGGATGGAATGGGGAGGCCCAAAGAAGAGGGCTGTGGGGGCACCAAGACAAGAAACCGGTGGGGGCCCTCACTGGAGCCTCACCTGCGCATCCTCGCGGGTGCACAGCAGGATGGTGAAGAGCAGGGCCACGCTGAGCACTGCGACCTTCATCTTCCTCTGCGGTGCAGGGAGTCCTGGGTGATGCCGGAGAAGGTGAGGGCACCTTTATCCCTCCCAGGACGACTCCTTGCCCCTCCCCACCCCTCCAGCCCCCAGGGCAAAGCCAGGCTTGGCAGAGACACTGCCCTGGCAACCCAGCCTTGGCACAGAGTCACCCCCGCCTTGAGCACTGATCCGGCTGCCTTCCCTGGCACCAGTGCAGCTTCCTGCATGGGGCAGCTGCACGGGGAAGGGCCCAGGCATCCACGGTGGCGAGGGGGGACAGGAGTGTGTCCCTGACAGCCAGACACCCTGTGCTGATGACCCACTGCTCCAACTCGAAACCATCCTGCAATAGCCCCAAAAGCCAGATCCCCCCACCTCCTAGTGCCCCTCACCTCCCAGCACCACCATGTCCCAGCGCCCCTCAACACCCAGGCCAGTCTTTCCCTGTGGAACCCCCCTCAGAGATGACACCAGCCTCAAATCTGGGGTCTCTAAGCACAATTATCTCTGAGCCCTTTCCAGCCCCTTAAATAAATGAGGGGCTGGGAGTCACTCCTCTTGTTGGGGCACCAGGGACCCCAGGATTCGGGAACTCTGGGAGCTGGGAGGACAGCTGGGGCAATGGGCAATGTGGACAGCTGGGGACTGGGATCCTCAGTCACTGGTGGCGCTGACAATGGGGAGCACTGGTGAATCCTGGGCTCTGGGAGAGGAGGGCTGGGCTTGGGGGAAGCGCTGGGGTGGTGTCAGTGCCCAGCTCCAGCCCACCCCATTTCCCTTGCACCGCCAGCGCCCAACTGGTCCAGTCTCCAGCCACAGCTGAGAACAGAGCAGAGGGAACATCCCCTGCCCTGGCTCTCACCTGCCCCTGCCTGGGGTCACTGTGCCCTCCCAGACAACCTGGCTCCCACTCTGCAGAGCTGATCCCGCATGGTGGGTCCCAGTGTCCCCGTCCCCAACAAGGCTCTGGCTCCAGCCCCGTCCCTTCCTGGGACGTGGCCACAGCTCACCAAAGGCCCTTGTCCCCACCGAGTGTCCCTCCAATGCCCCCATCCTCGGCCCAGGCCAGCGCTGTCCCTGAGCAGGATGTGGCCATCCAGAGGGACGTGATGAAGCGGGCGCTTGTTCCCAGGCAGCTGCTCAGAACTAATTGTTGACGGAGCTGCCCTGGCACGAGGAGGGATGTTTGCTCCCACAGCGGCTCTGATAAGCTCTGTTTGCCCAGGGCCCATGGCACAAGAAGCCCGTTCACCAAGATCGGTGCCTCACAGAGTGACCGGTCGGGGGATCCAGGGCAGTTAAAGCAGCCTGGCAGCCTGGGCTCCCCCAGCCCTGGCAGCGGGCAGAGCCCACAGAGAAGGGCAGTGCTGGGGCAGCGGGGAGGAGCAGGTGCTGGGGCACCCGCACGCCTGGGGCTCCCTGGCTGCCCTGGCACAGGCTGGAGCCCAGAGGCCGGGGGGTCCCAGGGGAGCAGCTGGACAGCCGGGGTGCCGCTCTGCTTCGGGACAGCCTGTGGGCAGGGGAGTCCTGCCGGAGTGGGGCTCAGAGCAGCTGGGGGATGGAGCTGTGTCCCCAGGGGTACGGCCTCCCTGCCCTCTCCCCCGCCTGCCTTGCAGCTCTCCCTGACTTTTCGGGGGGCAGGGGGTTCCCTTCACTGCACCCCTGGCCCAAGCATCTCCATCCTGGGGGCCCTGGTCAGCATCCTCTGGGCACTGTGGGGCAGTGTGAGAGTGGGGGAATCGGTTTATTACTCCCCTCTGAGTCAGGAAAGCTGACGGGTGAATCTGCCAGCTTGGCTTGCACAAGCCAGGCAAGACCTTTTCCAGCAATCAATCATCGTTACATCCAGGCTTTCCTGTCATAGAATCATCAAATCGCAGAATAGTTTGAGTTGGACATGACCTTCAAAGTTCATCTAGTCCAACCCCTGCCATGAGCAGGGACATCTTCATCCAGCTCAGGTTTCTCAGAGCCCCATCCAGCCTGGCCTGGGATGTCTCCAGGTTCAGACTCTGGTTGGACTTGATGTTGAATGGTCCATATAATGGGGTCCATAAAATAAGAATCTCGCTTCCTTGTTGTTTTCTTACACTGTCTGAATTTGGTAAGCGAGAGCAAGAGTGGTTGACAGTGTCTGTTTGTTGAGAGTAACGTATTCCTGACTCTCCCTCTTTGTATGGTGAAGGTTTCTGCCTGCACTATGATTTTGCTGGGCTGTGAGGCTGTGTTGGAGCAGCAGAGGTAAGAAGTGGTGGCTTTAAAGGCATTGAAGCTGTGGTAAAACTAGCAGGTAAAGCTCGTTTCTTCCTAGAGAGCTGCCTGACACAAATAGTTACAAGTAAAGACCTTTGAAGTTGGCCTTTTTTTTTTTTTTTAATTTACTCTTAATATGGAGCTTTTGATATTGATTGATTGATTGATTGATTGATTTCTGGGAAGCAAGAAGTGAGAGCCTGTGCACTCCCATAGGCAGCACTGCCTCCCAAAATAGGTTCACCCTTCTCCACTTCTGTTCATTCCATGCTGGTGTAGAACAAGGCCATGCAGTCGTGTGCAGATGTGGTGATTCCAATGTGACTATGAGGTCACAGCCCCACGATGACGTGCTGTGCTGTGTCTCGGCAGCAGCAGCATCACGGTGCGAGCGTGGGGGCCATGGTCCTCACCCTCCTCCTCCTGCTGGTGTCCCTGCCAGCTCGGGAGGCCCAGGCTGCTCCAGCCGAGCGCAGGGAGCAGGTGGGCGGGCAGGGGCAGCACCCAGCCCCGAGCAGCTCAGCAGGGCAGCAGTGGGGCCAGGGCTGGGGCTGGGGCCGGGAGAGCAGCCGGGCTGGGCCGGGCAGGGCGAGCCAGGCAGCACCAGGGTGTGGGCAGGGGGCAGACGCCCCGCAGGGAGGGGAGAGGGGCTGCGGCTGCTTCAGGGGCAAGTTCTGGGCAAGCAGGGGCTGGGAGTGGTGGCACAGGGGCAGAAACCAGCACTGAGTCCCTGTGGGGCCCTCCCTGCCCCCCAGCCCCGTGCCACACGGCCCCATCCCAGGGCACGCTTTGAGCCTTTGGGCCTGTTTCAAATCAAAGCTGGGATTGCTTTGGCCCTTTGGGCCAGTTTTGAGCTCAATCTGGGCACATTTGTGCCCTTTGGGGCCATTTCTGCCTAGATCTGGGAGTTCTTTGGCTTTGTAGTCCAGTTTATACTCAAATCTGGGGGTGTTTGGGCCACGTTTTTACCCAAATCTGGGCATACTTTGATTTTTTGGTCCAATTTCACCCCAAATCTGGAGATGTTATATCCCTTTTTAGCCCGTTTTGATCCAAATCTAGTGGTGCTTTGGTTTTTCTGGCTCTTTTTACCCGATATGCTCAGGTGCTTTTGCCCATTTTTTCTCCTAATGGAGGTGCTGTGTTCCCAAATATGGGATATTTTCACCTTTGCCAGCAGTTTTGCTCCCAAATGTGGATGTTTTTGCCGCTTTTGGCCACTTTTTGCCCAAATACTCAGAATCTTTTGCCTGTCTTGGCCAATTGAGCCCCCAAATATTTGGAATACTTAGGCATTTTTCCAGTTTTCTCCCTAAATAGGGCTAATTCTCTGCAATATATGGGCATTGTTGTCCTAAATATGCTGTGCTGTGTATTGTTTTGTTTTTTCTCTCTTCTTTATGTCCTCTTTTACCCGAAATGCAGGAGTATTGCTCTGTGAGCCTGGAAACCTCTCTGATCTGTGATGACTCCAGGCCATGGCATTGGCAGAGTTGATCGAGCTTCTCAGCTGGATCCTGGTTATGAGCCTTGGGCTGTCCCAGAGGTAAGTTGTCACTGTCTGTCTGCTTGAAGGAATACACACTCACATTTTAATAGGTTATTAATGTGTGATTGTACCCAGGATCATCTCAGAGGCTTTTCAAAAGCTTTTTGTGCCTTGGTGGTGTTACACAGACAAGAAAACCTGCTAGGTCTCAGCAAAAAGGTCACCCATGTTCCATTTCTAGCTGTGGGAACGTACACCTTTGTATGTGTCCTGTGTCATTACCTCACCCCCTCCCATCACTGCAGGTGACTGAGGAAGAAGGAGATCACAACATGCCATGGAAGCTCCTCCCCTGTGTTTGACTCCCTGTTTGGTTCCTGCAGTCCATGGTGATCAAGACTCTTGGTGTAATCCTGGTCCTGAGCCTGGGGCAATCCCAGGAGTACGTGTTCAGCCTTCATTGGTCACTGGCCTTTTGCATTTGTTAATATTTGGTTTATTATTTGTTAACATTTTCCTGCAATAGTTGAGCCTTGCAGTAGCCAGCAGGCTCTTTGCTAGAAGAAACATGGATGATCATTTTTTGCCCTGGTGCTCCATGCTCCCACCTTAGTGTGGGTTTTCTTTTGTGTATGTGAGAGGTGTCCTGGTCAGAAGGCCCTGAGAGCCTCCATGTTTGTCCATCTGGTCCTTGAGGGGTGTTGCATGTGGCCTGGACACAGGGGTTTGGAAGCTGCCAGGTCCCAGCCAAGGGCTCTGCAGCCCCTCTGCAGCTTTGGCAATTTCAGCATGCGTCTGGGTCCCGTGTTGTTGCCTGACCCCCGTCCAGGCACTGCAGGTCACTGAGGACAAGGTAGATCACAATGTGAAATGGAAACTCTTTTCCTTTCTCCTTGATTCCAGCCGTCCCTGTAGGCAGCGGCTACTTGACTTCTTGACTTGAATCTGTCCGTGAGCCTCGGGGCGATCCCACAGGTTCGACCTTGGAACAAATGAGCGTTTCCATGTTAATTTTCTGTTCCTGTGAAATTTAGCTTGCTACTTTCTTGGCTGACATTCGGTCACGCAGAGGGGAAGTGGGTCCGCCTCAGTGCTGTGCCCCAGAGGGCTCTGCCTTGCAAAGCTCTTTGCCAACCGCTCCATCTCTGCGCTGCTCGCAGTGCCGGCTGCCGAGCCAGCGGCAGGTTGGGCTGAGTTTAGAGCTGGGTGAGCTCCAGGGAGTCCTTTCTCCTGACAGCTCCAGGCCTGGTCAGTGGCCCAAAAAGCTGCTCGCCCTCCTGCAGCTGCCTCCTGTGTCCAGAACAGTTCAGAGCTCCTGCAACAGCAGCAGCACAAGTGGGGCCAAAGCAGAGCTGTCCTGGCAGAGCTCCTGGGAGAGCAAGCAGCCACCTACCTCAGCCAAGCTGCTGCTGGAGCCCATCCCCAGCCAGGAGCCCAGGGGCAGTGGGGAGAATGCTGAGACCCTGGAGAGGGACTCCTGCAGCAGCGGTGCTGCCAGCCCAGTGCACGGCACAGCGGGGATCTGCCCAGAGCGTCCCAGAAGGCCCAGGGTGGAACCAGCAGCTTCTGCACATCTCAGGAATCAGGCTGTGGCATGGACCTCCCTACTGGCTCCAGCACCAAGATGGCTGCACCCAAAGACTCCAAACTGGCAAAATTGAAATAGTCCCTGTTGGCCAGTGCTGCTCTGGAGCTGAACATCACCATGTCACCACCACCAGCCATGAAGCTGGTGCATTCTGCCAAAAAGTGAGCCTGAGCTTCTGTCTGGAGTCTTCTACAGGTGCCTTGTGTCTTCTGAGCTGGAGATTGTGTTGGGGAGAGTGTAGACGGGATGCTGGGTGTCTTGCTAAGCTGGAGGCAGACAGGGAGAGCCCCTCAGCCCCAGGGCTGCAGCAGTTGCTCTGGTTTGGGGTACAGGGCCAGGTCCCCGCTGTTGTTCCCGTCCCTGATTAAGGCTGGAGAAACGCCTCCTGTCTTCTTGCTCAGGACAGAGGGGCGGCTGTGCCAGTCCCTGGAGCGGGGTGGCCTCACCAATCTTCTCTGAGTGTCTTGTCCCCTGGGGCCATGGGAGCAGGTGACTCCCCAGCTGGAGGCTGCAGAGTCTCCTCCTCCCCAGGCAGGGGCTGGGACCGGCCCTCTGGGCGCCGCTGTGCAACCAGGGCTCAGGACAGTGCGCTGGGGTTTCCGTTGTTTAAATTTCCTTCCTTCCTTTTTCCGTTTCTGCTTCTAAGAGAAAACACTTCTGATTTGTTGACCACCCCCCACTTTCCTCTCCCCTTCTGTGTCTTTACCCTTCCTTTTTCTCTGGGCTCACCTTCTTATTTTCTTCTCTTGGCTCATGGAAACCTCTTTTCTTTAGATCACCAAGATTGTTGTTTTTTTTTCATGTCAATAACTGCAGCGCAGCATCCTGTGGAAGGCGAGCAGAAGTGACCATTGCACACCACCTCATTCACAATTTGCCAACCACACCTACCCCATGGACACCACCCACCCCAACTCCTTGGCCTTTTGGCAAGTCGAGGTAAGTGGTGCCAGTCGCTCCCCGGCTCCTGCATGGCAGCAAGGCCAGTAGTCCACGAGGCAACTGTCTGACATGGCAGGTGGCCCGCGGGAGTGATTTCAGCAGCCACCTCTCCTGTTCTCTTGGACTGGCTAAGATGGGAGCAGTTGGGTGCTGTGCTTGTGCACTGTGCAGTGTGGAGGAAGAGGGGGGCTCCTGCTCCTGACTTGGCCTTCAGATCATGTCAGCCTCTTTTCCTGTTCTGCAGGCTGTCCTCATCTGCTCTCCGTTGGCCAAATCCTGAAAAGCCGACCTTCAGCTTCATCCTCAGCTCAGCCCTTTGGCTCCCAGCCTCCCGGTGACCACCTGTTCCACATCCCACACTTCGCACGATCTTCCTCCCTGCAGCAGCGAGAAGAAGCCCAGCCAGGTCACCCCTGGTTCCTCCAGAAAGTGTCAGTGTAAGCAGACCCGTGGAGCAGACAGCAGCCCCTGTGCTCTGGCTCTGAAGGACAAGGATCAAGTCTCCAGCCCCCAAGGAAGAAGAAGAAGAATCTCACAGGAGGGCTCAGTGTCCCCTGCGGGGAAGGAGGTGGCAGGCAAGGGTCCCAGCGGTGGCAGGGAGGCACCCAGCTGTCAGCACCGAAAGATCAGGCCCGTGGTGCAAGTGTCAGGCCCCAGGACCTGTCTGGACACAGAGCCCATCTGCCCCCTCAAGAGGAAGAAAAAGAGGAGAATGGAGGAGACAGAAGAGTGCTGCTCAGGGTTAGAATTAGGTTTAGCATTAGGGTTACAGATTGTGGGTAAGGGTTAGCATGAAGGCTTGGGTTTAGGTTTAGTGTTTAGGGTTTGAGTTAGTGATAGGGTTAAAGTTAGGTTTAGGGGTTAGGATTAGGATTAGAGTTACAGTTTGCTGTTAGGTGCTAGGGTTAGACTTGGGGTTAGTGAAGAGTATTATGGTAAGTAGTTAGGGTTAGGGGTAGGGACAGAGTTAAGGTTGGGTTTTGGTTAGAGGTAGGTTTATGGTTTAGGTTTAGAGTTAGTGGTTAGGATTAGGGTAGGGTTAGGGATGAGGAATTGGCATTGTAGTTAGTGGTACAGTTTGTGGGTAAGGGAAATGGTTAGATTTTGGGTTTGGGATTAGGATTAGGTGTCTGGTAGTGCTTAGAATAGTGATTAGGGTTAAGAATTAGTGTTAGAGCGATGGGTAGAGTAAGGGTTGGAATTTGGGGTAGAGGTGGGGTTAGCATTTATGACCAGGGTAAAGCACAGGGTCAGGATTAGAGTTACCAGTTAGGGATTAGGAGTAGTGTTAGGTTTAGATAAGGTGTATGGTGAGCCTTAGATAAGCGTTAGGGGTTTGGGTGTAGAGTTAGAGTTAGCATTAGGTAAGGTTTCAGGTCAGGTGTAGATTACAGGTAGGTTTAGGGGTTAGGGTTATAGTTAGGATTAGGGTTTGTGATTAGGGTTAGTGGTTAGTTTTCGAGTTCTAATTAGAGGTAGGGTTAGACTTAGCCTTAGGGAAAAGAATTAATTTTAGTTGTAGGGATAGGATTTGGGTTAGTGTTAAGGTGTAGGGGTTATTGTTAAAGTAAGTATGAGGTTTAGAATGAGGCTTGCAGGCTAGGGTTGGGGTTAAGGTTTAGGAGTTAGGTTTAGAATAAGTGTTAGGGGTTTGTTTTTGTGGTTAGAGTTAGAAGTAGAGTTAAGGACAGGGTTATAGTAAGCAGTTAGGACTTAGGGTTATGGTTATAGTTAGGCTTAGGGTTAGATTAGGGTTATTGTTAGGGTTTGGTGTTAGGGCTTTGGTTAGGGCTAGAGTTAGCATTAGGTTTCAGGTTTAGACTTAGGGTTAGGATTTACAGTAAAGGTTAGAGTTAGGGTAAAAATTAGGGCTTAATTTAAGGATTAAGTTAGGGTTAGATTGAGAGTTAGGGTTAGAATTTGGTTTAGGTTTAGCATTTAAATGAGGGTTAGGTTTTAGATAAGGTTGAGGGTTACTGTTAGATAAGGTTTTGGGTTAGGGAATAGAGTTAGGGTTAGAGTTTGGGATAGGCTTATGGAGCATGGCTAGGGTTAGTGTTTGGGGTTAGGGTTTATAGTGAGGGTTATGGGTCAGGCTTTGGGTTAGAGTTAGTCTTAGAGCTGGGATTGAACTTTGGGCAAGAGGTTAAAGTATAGCATTAAGGGTTAGGGTTAGGAGTTTGTGTTTGGGTTATATGAGGTTTAGGTTAGGGTTACGTGGTAGGGTTGAGGTCTAGGGTTAGATTTAGGGTAAAGGTAAGTGTTAGGAGTTACAGGTAGGGTTAGGCTTAGGAATTAGGGGGTTGGGTTAGATTTTGGGATTAGGGGTTTGAGCTAGGGCTAGGGGGAAGAGTTACATTTAGGGTTAGAAATAGGGTTAAAGGTAGGGCAAGGGGTCAGAGTTAGGGTTAGAATTCCTGTGTTTGAGTTAGATGAGGTTTAGGATTAGGGTTATGTGTTAGAGTTAGGCTTTAGGGTTAGGAGTTATGGTTAGTGCTAGAGTTAGGAGCTAGGGATTAGTCTGAGAGGTAGGGTTTGAAGTTCAGGTATGTGTTTGCATTGGGGTTTGGGTTAGGTGTTCAAGTATGAGGGGTAGGATTTGATTAGTATTGGAGTTTGAGAGTAGTGTCAGTGGAAGTGGTTAGGGTTAGGGGTTAGTTTTAGGAGGTAGGGCTAGGGTTAGGCTTGTGTTTAGAGTCAGGTTTAGGGTTAGAGTTAGGGGTAGGGTCAGGGTTTGATTAGGATTAGGGTTAGAATTAATGTTAGGGCTTTTGGGTTTGGGTTAGGGGTAGAGTTTGGTTTTAGGTTTAGGCTTAGATTTGTGATTACAGTAAGAAGGCTAAGCATTACGTTTAGAGTTGGAGTTAGAGCTAGGGGTTTGCATTAGTGTTCCATTAAAGTGAAGAGAATTGGCTAGAATTTAGGATTAGGCTTAGGGTTGAGGGAGTAGCATTAGTGGACATAGTTAGGAGTAGCTTAGGTGCAGGAGTTGGGACTTCGGGTATGATTTAGGGGTTGGGATTAGAGTTAGGGATAGGAAATATAATTAGGATTAGAGTAAGGGTTAGATTAAAGTTTAGGGGTTAGGCAGTAGTGTTAGGAAAGGTGGTTAGGCTTAGGTTTTAGAATTCTGTTGGAGATAGGGGTTCGGGTTCATGGCTAGGGAGAAATGTTATTGTAAATGGTTAAGATTAGCATAGGAGATTAGGTTTAGGGGTGAGGCTAGAGTTAGGGTTAGAGTTAGGGTTAGGATTCTGTTTAGAGGTCAGGTTAGGGTGAGATTTCATGTTAGGTTGGTTTAAGGGTTGTGGTTAAAGTTAGGTTAGTGATAGGGTTATGGTCAGGTTAAGGTTAGGGTTTATGTTTAGTGTTAGGACTAGTTTTCAAGTTAGGGTTAGAGTTAGGGTTTAGGCTTACCATGAAGGTTTTAGTTAGTGTTAGGGGTCAGCAATAGGGTTATCATGTTTGTGTTAGGGAGTAGTGTTACGGTTAGTGGGACTGGTTAGGGTTAGGTAGGGTTAGTTTCAGGGTTTAGGGGTTCTTGCTCGAGTAAGGGTGAGGTTTAGATTGATGGTTAATGGCTAGGGTTAGAGTTAAGGTTTAGGGCTGAGCTTTAAAGTCAGCTTTAGGGGGTTTGTGTTAGGCTTAGGTATTAGGGAGAAGAATTAGGGTTAGATTGAAGGATAAGATTATGGCTAGGATAAGTGGTTAGGACTTAGGTTTAGGGTTATAGTTCCTTTTAGGGTTAGATTGGAGTCAGTGATTGGGTAGCGTTACCAGTTAGGGAGAAAGGTTAGAGTTAGCGTTTGATGTTGGCGTTAGATTTTGGGTTGGGGGTATTTTTAGGTTAGAGTTTGGATTTCTATTTATGTGATGTTGGTCTTAGGGTTAGAGTTAGGGTTTTGTCTTAAATTTTACATTTGATTTGGGACTAGTATTTAGATTTACATTAAGGCTTAAGTTTTAGTATTTGGTTTAGGGTAATGGTTGGATTAGGGTTAGTGTTAGGGGTTCCGAAGTTGTCTTAGGGGTAGAGTTAAGTTTTGGGTTTAGATTTAGGGGTAGGGTTAGATTAAGGTTTAGGGTTAGCATCAGGGTTAGGGCATTGAATTAGTTTTAGTGTTAGGGTTAGAGGTTGGTCTTAGATTTAGCCTTTGCTTTAGGATTACAGTAAGTGCTTGGACTAACATTAGAGGTTTAGATTTAGGGATAGGTGTTAGGGGTAGTGTTAGGGTTGTTATTAGGGTTTGATTAGGATTAGGTTTAGGGTTTATGGGTAGGGATGTGGTTAGTGGTAAAGGTTAGTTATTAGGGTTAGTGTTAGAGGTAAGGATTAAGGTTAGGGTTTAGAGAATAGTGTTAGTATAAGCAGTTAGACTTCATGTTTAGGAGGAAAGGGTAGGAATATGGTTAGGGTTAGCACTATTTGTAAGTATTACAGTTATAGTTAGGTTTAGGTTAGGGGTGAGTGTTAGGGGTTAGAATTAGAATTAGGGTTAGGGGTAAGGGTTAGAGGTCAGCTTAGGGGTTACCATTATAATTTTGATTAGATTTAGGGTTAGAATTAGGCTTAGATTTTAGACTTAGAGTTAAGATTTGAGTTAAAGATAGGGATTAGGATTAGGGTTGGGGTAAGGGGGTTGGATTAGAGTTAGATGCTGGGGTTAGGAGTTTTGTTATTTGGATTGTCAGGTTTAGGTTTTAGATTTATATTGAAGGGTTAGGGCTAGGACACTGGGTTAGGGTTAGAGGTAGTGTTAATGTTATTTTTGGGATAGCAGTTTAGGGTTAAAGTTTATCTTAGAATGATGGGTTAGGATTTAGCATTAGATTAGAGATAGGTTTAGGTTAGGCTTTAGGGTTAGGCTTAGAGGTTGAGTTAATGGTTAGGGTTAGATATTAGGGTTGGGTTAGTGTTAATTTTAGTCTAAGTGCTTACGGTTGGTGGCTGGGTTCATGGTCTAGGGATATGAATGGGACTAGGATTAGATTAGGGTTGTGTTTAGGTTAAAGATTGGTTTAGAGGTGAATTTAGGTGTTAGGTGTAGATTTCAGTTTAGAATTAGGGTTAGTGTTGGGTCTGGGTTAGGATTAGGTTAGGTTGGTTTCAGCTTACCATTAAGGTTAGGTTAGTGATAGGGTTAGTGTTAGTTTAGGGTTAGAGTTTAGTATTGGGGTTAGGGTTTAGGGTTTCTGTTAGGTTTAGAGTCAGGGTTAGGGCTCAGTTTTAGATTTATGGTTAGAGTTAGTGGTAGAGGTTAGGGGTAAGGTTAGGGTATGGGTTGGAATAGTGTTATGTTTCGGAGTTAGGATGTAGTTTGGATTTACATTTAGGGTTTGGTTAGTGTTTCAGGTTAGAGTTAGGGTTAGTTGTTAGTTCTAGATTTACAGTTAAGGTTAGGTTTACAGTTAGGATTAGATTAGTGTTAGGACATAGTGTTAGGGCTAAGGATTAGGTTTCAGAGTTAGGGAATAGTGTTAGTGTAAGCAGTTAGGGTTAGGTTTTAGTATTAGGGTTGAAGGGTAGGACTAGGGTCAGGGTTAGAGTTAGGATTATGGGTAAGTATTGAAGTTAGATTAGGTTTAGAAGAGGGTTAGAATGTAGGGTTGGAGTTAGCGTTAGGAGTTAGTTTCATGTTTTGGGTTAGAGTTAGGATTACGTTTTAGCTTTAGATTTAGTTTAGAGTTAGGAATGGGGTTAGCACCAGGGTTAGAGTTAGTGTTAGGCAGTAGTGTTAGTGGAATGGTCAGAGTGAGGTTTTAGATTTATGTTGGAGATGGAGGTTGGGGTTGGCATTAAGGGTTGCAATTCTGGTTAGTGGTTAGGGGGTAGTGTTAGTGTAAGTCGTTAGGATTAGTGTAAGGGGTTAGGTTTAGGGGTTAGGGGTCGGGATAGCTTTAGGGTTAGAATAATGGGTTAGGGTTTGAATTAGGGTTAGTTTAGGGTTAGAGTCAGTCGAAAGAGTTGCAGGTCAGGATTTAGGTTAGGGCTTGGTTCAGGTTAGTGTTTGGTTTAAGGCTGGTGTTAGTATGATGGGTTACGGTTAGTTTTAGGGTTAGGCTAGGGTTATGGGTAAGGGTTAGAGGTCGCATTAGGGTAAGCTTTCAGTGGTTTGAATTAGGGTAAGGGTAGTGTTAGGGTTATTTTTAGTGTAAGTGGTTAAGGTTAGGGGTAGGGATAGGCTTAGGTTTAGGTTTTGGGTTATACTAGGGTTAGTTTTTGGGTTGAGGGGGTTTGGTTTAGGTTAGATTTTGTGCAAGAGGTAGGGTTAGGGTGGTTGGGTTAATATTATGGTTAGTTTTAGGTGAATGATAGGTTTAGGGTAAATTTTAAGTGCAGGGATTAGGATTAGGGTTAGGGTAAGGGATGGATAAGTGTTAGGGTTAGGTCTTAGGGAGTGGTGTCAGTGGAAGTGGTTAGGCTTGGGGTCTGGCTCAGGGTCCCTGGGGGATTTGTCAGGTACCAAGGCCTGGATGAAGAGCTCCCTTCTTGGTCGCACACATCCCAAAAGACAGGGACACGTCTGTGACTGATCTGCCTGGCGCTGTCCCACCAGCAGTGGCAGATGCATCCTGGAGAGGAGTGGAGCTGCCAGGCACTGTCAGAGGATCTCCCTGAGGTGCCACTCGCTGCCCACCCAGACTCACGCACTGTCCCTGGCTGGGACAGATACACCAGCTACGAGCTCTGGACACAGGACACAACAGTCCAACCGCAAAGACCGTCTCTCCTATCCTGAAAGACTCTTATGACTCCTGGAGCCCAAAGCCATGGACCACATGAACTCATTGGACATTTTAGAGGCGTGGCCTATAGACTGAGGAATGAGATCTGTGTGTATATCCAGAGATAGGAAAAGTGCTGTTGATTAACTGGAATGTATTGGAGAGTGTGGGACCCGGGCACAACACAGATGGTACAGAAGAAGGGGGGGGGCACTGTCCTGGTTTCATCTGGGAGAGAGTTAATTTTCTTCCTAATAGCTGGTAGAGTGCAGTGTGTTGGATTTAACCTGAGAAGAATGTTGATAGCACAGGGATGTTTTGGTTGTTGCTAAGCCATGTTTATACCAGACCAAGGACTTTTCATCAAGGAGGCTGGAGATGCACAAGAAGCTGGGAGGGGCACAGGCAGGACAGCTGGCCCAAGTGGCCAAAGGGATATTCCACACCATATGATGTCATGCTTGGTGTGTAAACCAGAGAAAAGTTATCTGGGGGACCGCTGTTTGGGATCTGGCTGGGTGTCACTCAATGGGTTGTGAGCAATTGCATTGTGCGTGACTTGGTTTATATCTCCTGTTATTACCATTTTTGCAATTACTACTATTACTACTAACATCATTATTATTATAATAACAATTACTATTACTATTTCTATAATTATTTTATTTATTATTACTATTTTATATTTATTGTAGCAGTTGTAGCTGTTGTTGCTATTGTGGCTATTGTGTCTATTGTGGCTATTGTGGCTATTGTGGCTATTGTAGCTATTGTTCCTATTGTTGCTATTGTTGCTATTGTTGCTATTGTTGCTGTTGTTATTGTTTTCCCTTTCTGTCTCATTAAACTGTCTTCATTTTAACCCAAGATGTTTATTTCTTTCCTGATTCCCTCTCCCATCCCACTGGGCTGGAGGGAGGAAGAGAAGGGCTGTGTGTGATGTTCAGCTGCCCGCTGGGTTAAACAAAACAGTCCTGGTCAAAGGAGTGATCATGCAAGGTGTCCCAGAGGAAGAGGTGAACCTGAGGAGGGCACAGGGTAACAAGGGCCCTTCAATGCCAGGACAGGCTGTGAGGAGCCAGGATGCCAAAAGATGTCAGACTGGAGAATGTTTCAGGACACCATCTGGGTTCAGCCCTCCCCTGCCCTTTGTGCCAGGAGAGACACCCCATGGTCCTGCCCAGCCTTGTCCTGGGCTCCTGAGCCAGCTTGGAAGATGGAAAGGGCTCAGCAGCAGTGATCCTCATCCAGCTGGGTCTGTTTCCCAGCCCAACCAGCGTGGCCAGAGCAGAGTCACCCATGGCCCCAGGGCACCACAGCCCCTCGCTCTGCAGAGCAGCATGGCCAGCTCAGGGCCCTGTGGGGAGCACAGGGCGGGAACCAGGACCAGCCGGCCAGGCCAGGCTGGACACCCTCACCTGGGGAAAGGGATGTCGCTGGAGAAGAGCAAGGCAGCATTTCTGTGCCTGCAGGGAGGAATCCAGGAGGAAGAGAAACCTCTTTCTGCAGACACTCATTGGGGTCAGGCTGCTCTGTTGCTGGAGCAGGACTCTTGTTCTGGTCTGAGGAGAGGGGCTGGCACTGATGGACACAGGTCATCTGTGGTGGGGACCTGCTGGAGTTGAATCTGCTTTTCCTGTCTGTCCACACCTCCTCAGGAGACACTCTGCATCGGTATCCATGGGGGAATTCTTCTATCACAGTTTCAAAGTGCTCACTGCCGAAACAGTGTCATCCTTACTAAGTTCTCTGTCATCCTCACTCACACAAGATAAATCAACCTGTTGCCCATGTCATTGAGGAGCTCCATATATCTGAGCTGATCCTTCACACGGGGCGATCCCTCTGTCCTCATCCTCCCTGAGACTCTCTCCAGCAGACCCTGTATCCTTCAGCTGAAACACCACAGCTCAGCAAGCTGCCCCACCTCACCTCATATAATCCAAAACTGTCACAGTGCTTTGACAAGACATGGGGCTCCTCCTGGCAGTGGATGTTCGGAAGCTTGTTCAGTGCTACACCACCTGGGTTTCCACCATCCAGAGGGACACAGATTGCCTCTGTGATACCCCTCTTGTAGAGACAGACCTAATGAACAGCATTTTAAACAATACCTCAGAGTCTGAGTGCATTTCTTTCTGGGTTCATACCAGACCAGCATCAACTGGGGAAAAACACTCTCCCAGCACTCTTGGATGCAAACCCTCTGGTCCCAAGGGCTGGTAAGGCTGCAGTTTGCTCATGAAACCCCTGGCTTGATCCCCATCCACCACAGCTGTTGCCCTCCAGAGTCCTGCCTGGAAGCACAAAGGCCTGGAAGACTGATAGGCTGATATGTTTCTTTGTGTGTCTATTTTGTGAGCTCCTAAATAAAGGCAAGAGGAATCCCATCTCCTGTAGGTGTGTAGCAGGGATGGCAGAGCTGAATGTCCTTCAAGTGCTGGGAATAGAAATGCAGGAGGAAAAGCCTCCACCGACTCAGCTGAATCCCTTCCTTCAGCACGGGTAACGAAGATCCCTCCCTGTCACTTTCTGGGTGTCCTGACTAATAATAAGACCAATAAAAAAAAAAAAAAAAAAAAAAAAAAGGACCATAGTTAGAGGTAACTTTGCCTCTGAGAGGGAAAATACACTGCTGGAAATAAGTGTTTCTGCCCAGCATAAGGAGGGAACATCAGTGATGACTTGAGCCTGTTTCACAGCAGGTGTCCCAGGGACACCTGGAGGAGCCCAGAGGGGACAGAGAAAGGGACATCATGGGCTGCTCCTGTGCTGTGAGCTGGGCTGGGCTCCTGGGACACAGGGAGCTCATGGCAGCGGCAGCGCTGCAGAGAGACAGCTCTGCCCAGGAGCAGCTCCTCTGCACACGCAGCAGGGCTGAGGGCTCTGCCTGCAGCACCGAGGGCACAGAGACAGGCACAGAGAGGTTAAAGACAACATGGGGTGGAGGATGCTGAGACATCACTGGGAGAGAAATCTTCACAGCCCTGAAAAGAGTAAGTCTCTGGCTACAGCCCAATTCAACTACAGTTCCTGGAGAGATGCTAAAGCTGGAACATTCCACAAGCTGTGGCATCTGTCAGGAGGGACTTTGCAGTTTCTCTAGTGCAGAGAAAACATGTTATATAGAGATGAGTTTCTCTGCTGCACCTTCAGAGGGACATTTCTAATGGGCTTTTTCAAGGAGAAGGTAAAGGAAGGGATTACAGTAAAGCTAAGGAGCTCTCCCAAGTCCTTATTTTCAATTTGTTTCTCTTGGGGAATTTGAGAGGAGAAATGGAAAAGGAGCTCTCGTACTTGAACAAGTCATGGAGACCACTCAGCTGTAACTTTGTCAGTAGGTGTGATAGGAGCCTCCTGATGAGCCTTCATCCACTCCTCTGCCCATGGACAGATGCAGCATCGCCTTTGCTGGACCCAGCAGGATCACCCACCTGTCTTTGTTTTCAACAGGAAGATGCTCCCAGGCGGTGCCCTGCAAACAGGCAGGTGTCTGTAGGGCCAGGGTGAGCGCACAGAGTTTGGGATGGGGTCTGTGAGCACTGACAGGGAAAAGACATGGGACAGGGAATCACCTCCCAGGAGGAAAATCTCCTGGCAGCAGGGACATGATCTGGGAAGGAGGAGACAAACCAGAGCTCTTGTGGGAGGGAGGATGTAGAAATCTCTGACTGACCCCCTGCAGTGCAGATCCCTCCTCTGAGCAGCCCCCTCACCTGCTCTCCCACCCAGCAAAGCCTCTGCCCTCAGGGCCGGGGGCTCCAAGGCATGAAGCAGCTCCTGTGCAGCCAGAGCTCCAGTTCCTCTGCAGAGCACAGGGGCTGAGAGCAGCTGCCCGGCACTGTTGGTGTCTGGGAGGTGGCTGCACAGCTGGGGAAGGGTGACGCTGTCTGAGTGCCCGGCTGCCCCTGCCCTGGCCTCTCTCACCCCCACCCTCACCAGATTTTTCCTTCTTGCTCCCCTGCTCTGGGTCACTGCTGTTGGGATCTTGTTCTTGCTGTCAGGCTCTCTGGGGATGGCAGTTTCAGCTGCAGAGTCACAGCCCGATCTTGTGGGTCCTTTCCTGCAGGTGTGTCCATGGGCACACGTGTCCCAGCTTTGCTCTGACCTGTGGGGTGTGGGCAATGAAGTCTGTGAGGCTGAATCTCCCTGAATCAAATGCCATCATTCAGACACTTGGCTATCTGCATGAGGTTTCCATCCCAGCTGTGAGCTCCCCTCCGGGATGCAAACCCATCCTACAGCATCCTTGTGTTATCTGAAAGTCTCAAGGAGAAGCACAGAAATGGTGCGACAGTCAAAATGCTGTTTGGTTTGTGAAATGAGCTACTTCTGCCCTGGGCTAATTGTGGGCTGCTGAGACCTTAGAAAACAGTGAGATGTGTAGTGGTCTGAGGTGGATCTCTCTGCTCTCAGCAGTGTCTGGTGGCTTTTCAGGGTAACATGGGAGTGTGATCACCCTCCATCTCAGAAAGGTGCCAGCCCAGGGCAGCTGGAGCAAGACAGAGGGACAGACCAGCTACCCTCACTCTGCACTAAGCCACAGGCAGCCTCTTGCCTTGCAGGACTCGCTCTGTTCTCCCTGAGTGCAGCAGAAATGCTGATGGTTTCTGACATCCAAGAACATTCCCCAGGGTGAGAGGGGAGAAGGAGCTGTAAAAAACCCCAAACCTCTCAAAACGCCTCCTGCCACCTCATTTCCTTATCCCTGGGAGTGCAGATGCTGACAGGTATTTCTGCACCAGGAGCAGCTTCATGTGACAAAGCTGAACCCCGGGACTGTCCCCTGCCCCCGTTCCCATGACCCCACTGCTGCAGAGCAGGGCTGACTCCTCAGCAGCCAGCGGGCACAGGCCCTGCTCCTCATGCACCTCCAGCCAGCACCACCCAGGGCTCAGACACGGAGCTGAGGGAAGGTCTGGAAAAGGACAAGGGGGTGTGGAGCAGGGGGGGTGTGTGCGAGAAATGGCTTAGACTTTGCTCAGAGAAATCTCCCAAAAATTCTCACTGTCTTTTTCTTCTGTAATAGCCCCCATAGCCAAAATCAGCAGATGTCCAACAGCAGCTCCATCACCCAGTTCCTCCTCCTGGCATTCACAGACACACGGGAGCTGCAGCTCTTGCACTTCTGGCTCTTCCTGGGCATCTACCTGGCTGCCCTCCTGGGCAACGGCCTCATCATCACCACCATAGCCTGGGACCAGCACCTGCACACCCCCATGTACTTCTTCCTGCTCAACCTCTCCCTCATTGACCTGGGCTACATCTCAACCACTGTCCCCAAGTCCATGGCCAATTTCCTCTGGAACACCAGGGCCATCTCCTACACAGAATGTGCTGCCCAGGTGTTTCTGTTTGTCTTTTTAGGTTCAGCAGAGTATTGGCTCCTCACCATCATGGCCTATGACCGCTATGCTGCCATCTGCAAACCCCTGCACTACGGGACCCTCCTGGGCAGCAGAGCTTGTGTCCACATGGCAGCAGCTGCCTGGGCCACTGGGTTCCTCTATTCTCTGCTGCACACGGCCAATACATTTTCACTACCACTCTGCAAGGGCAATGCTGTGGACCAGTTCTTCTGTGAAATCCCCCAGATCCTCAAGCTCTCCTGCTCAGACACCTACCTCATGGAAGTCTGGGTTCTTGTGATTTCTTTCTCAGTGGCATTCGGCTGTTTCGTGTTCATTGTGGTGTCCTATGTGCAGATCTTCAGGGCTGTGCTGAGGATCCCCTCTGAGCAGGGACGGCACAAAGCCTTTTCCATGTGCCTCCCTCACCTGGCCGTGGTCTCCCTGTTTATCAGCACTGTCATATTTTCCCACCTGAAGCCCCCCTCCATCTCCTCCCCATCCCTGGATCTGGTGGTGTCTGTTCTGTACTCAGTGGTGCCTCCAGCAGTGAACCCCCTCATCTACAGTATGAGGAACAAGGAGATCAAGGATTCAGTGTGGCAACTAATGAATGGCTGTTTGATGAAGCAATAAACTGCCCATAATCTTCTGCATAGCATATATAATGTAAATAATTTTCTCACTGAGTGGTTGTGCCCATGTCCACTGGACACCCTAGAGAACCTGCTGCAGGTCAGTCATCATGGACCGGCCTCTCACAACCACCATTTCCAGCACTGGCTTCTCACTTCAGCTTGAAGAGGTTCTTTGTCCCTCCCTGGCAGCACAACTAATGAGTAGGTCAGATGTCCATGTTTGCATTGTGTAGACAAGATGTAAACAAATGCACAAAGTGCTTCTGAGGTGATGAACCCAAGTGAGCAGAAACACCATCAGCTATTCCTTGGGGTTCCATGAAGGTCAGCGGGACAGACAGTGTCTTGATGTGATTTCATGTTGAGAGTAACATCCTTTGGGGAACCACCTGAATGTAGCACTGGGATGTGCTTCCTGGAACAGAAGATCCCGTGTCCATTCTTTATGCCACGAGGCATCTCATCTAAGTGCAGAGAAGGGTGACAAATGGCAGGGCTGAGGTGCCTCCCAGCCCCCTGGAGTGGCAGCAGGAGGTCAGAGAGACACAGTGACTCCTGCATCTGTGTGTACAAGGGAAACACTGTCTCTCAACATCCATGGGTGCATAAGGAGTCCATGGTGAGGTTACTTCTCTCTGGTCAGGCTAAAGACCACAAGAAGTCTGACGGGTTGGGGTCCCTGCCTGCAGAGCAGTTTCTGAGATAGTCGAGCTTTCCATGGTAGTGGGAAGAGGCCGGAGAGGGGAAAAAAATAACTGAAAAGGACAACTTGGGAGGTGCATTCTGGATATCAGGAGGAAGAAACGTCAGTGGAAGGGCAGTGCTGCGGTGCAGGAGGTCACCCAGAGGCAGTCGGGATCAGCCCATGGCTTTGTGTTTCAACAAACAGCCAGTGAGGGTGCAGTGAATGAGGCACGGACTCTCGGGAAGGTGCAATGAGAGACATTTATTACAAACTCAGGCTTGCATTTATACTTGCTATGATTCTTGCTCAAGCATTTGCTGATTTGCCAAGTGAGTCATTACATAAGTGATATGTTTTGTGTTCCCACCAAAGTTACTGCCATAAACACAGGTTTTGTCTGTCATAAGCTATCCCTCTGTCCTTGATGTATCAATCCTGTATCAGTCCCTCTGTCCTTGATGTCTCACATAGCATACAGTACTTGCTTCTTGTATTTTTCCACTAGCGCTCGTTCTCACACTGTCGACTCTCGCAGTTTCTCACAGGTCCGATCTTAGCACACTGCCACATCTCCCCTTCGTGTTTAATAAGTGCGTAGCCATAGCAGTATGTAATTGCATGGCTATTACCTGATTAGACCTTTTTTTGATCATTTGTTGTAACTAGATGTCTCTTTAAGACGGTTTAAAAACCCAGTGGGAGATTCCTTACAATCCTGTTTAATCTCAAAAAGTTTTGGCATATTTATAGCTGTAGGTATAGTGTGTCTAATCCTGTATAAAATGGCAAAAGGCCAAATCAAACGTCCCAAACTGAACTCCCCTGGCTCCCATAAAAAAACTAAGGAAGAACTCACAAGAGAAATAAAAGTGCCCAAAGGCCGAGAGACAGAGGCCGGAAGATCCCAACTCTCCTAAAGATGAAGCATGAGGCTAATGGGATGGAACACTCTCATTGGTCAGCCTGGATGTCAGTCAAGCTCTGCCCCGTCCCTCCCCCCTTCCTCGCTGCCTCACACCTGTGGGCAGAGCACTCAGAGTGTCCTTGGCTCTCAGACCAGAGCAATTGCAAACACCAACTGTGCTGGGCTGTTCTCTCTTGTTCTCAAACTAAATCCAAATAATGACCGTGCTAGCTATGAAAAAGTAAGGTTTCTAACTGCATGAGGAAAATTAACTCCTTTTCAGTCAAACCAGCACAGACCAGCTCTCCCATGCCAGACCAACAAAGCTAGAGAAGTAGTAAAGAAATTATTGAAGGGAAACAGTCTCAGCACAGCAGCTCTGCCAGGGAGCACCAGCCTTGTCCTTTCCAGAGCTGTTCTCCTTCCACTTCCCCGCTCTCCTGTGAGCCCTTGTGTTGGTGTAAGATCTGAGCACTCCTGACCCTTGGTTACAGTCCCGCTGCGTGTCAGTCCTGTGACCACAGGCAGGGACAGGCAATGGGCACTTCTGTGACAGAGCTGCCTCCAGAACAGCATCTCCATCAGCAAGGGGATCTCCTTAGCACAGTGCTCGAAGGCTTAGGTCTTCTTCCAGAGTTGCTCTCCAGAATAGGTGTAAGGAATAGACCCTCGAAACGCTTTGTTTTCTGTGTTTTCTGTGGGCTCAGTGGGATGAGATCAGGGTCCCAGTTTGGCTTTTGAGGGACTTAGAGCTGGTGGCTCAGGTTTGGGTTGTTGGTGTCCAGCACCCAGGCAGGCGGTGGATAAGGCAGAGCAGCTCTGAGCACCCTCCATGGCCACCTCAGAGCTCGTGTGGGAGGCGGTCACAGTGACAGTGACCAACATCAGCTGGGTCTGTCTCTCAACCTGACCAGTATGTCCCTGCAGAGCCACCACAGCCTGGGCATCACAGCTCACTCACTGCACAGAGCAAAAGCCCCAGCTCGGGGGCTGTGGGGAGTGTGGGAACAGGGTGCAGGAACATCTGGCCAGGCCAGTGCAGATGTGCTCTCCTTGGGGAAAGGCTCTGTGGGGAGATGGGATGTCCCAGGAGAAGAGCAGGGCACCGTGTGTGTGCAGACACGGAAAGAGAAACCCTTTTCTGCCATGGGTGCCAGTTTGGCGCAGGCTGCCCTGTCCATGGGGCAGCAGGAGCTGCCTGAAGAGCCCCGGGGCCAGGACTCGGTGCTGTCCTGGGGAGCGGGGCTGGCACAGGGTGCTGAAGGCTGCCGGGCATCGGGACATCCTGAGCATGGCGGCCAGAGCGACACTGTCACTGACCTGTTTCTTCCATCTCACTCTACAGGGCCTGCCCAGAGTGGGCTTTCCTGCTGAGCTGGAGGGAGAGCAGGATGTGGGGAGAGCTGGCGAGGAGCTGGGCTGGAAAGTGCCCCAGAGAGGAAACCACCCATGAAAAGATGAAGCGTGTGAGTGTTCATGGTGGGGGCACACGGCAATGTTCTCACACAGCCAGGCCTCCTGGGAGAGACATGAAAGACCAGCAGAGCAGGGTCTGCTCTGTGCCCACCCTCCTGGACATCATGGGGCACCTACCCCAGGACAATTGTCACAAACAAGGACCATCTGGTCCTCTCACCTCACCAGTGCCACTGTTTTCTACAGCAACCTCATGCTTGACTGCATGATGCCAGAAGGAAAGAAATGAAGTTGTCATTCTACTGGCCCTAAAAGAGGCTCTTCACATGTGAATTTGTTGCTGCAGTTTTACATAAAGATAAGGACATGCAGTTGGCCTAATCACTGGCAGCAGGTGGGAGCTTCCTGCAGACTTCTCTGTTGTAACCCAGTCTATCCTGCAACTCACAGGACTGTGTGCTCAGCACAACACAGACTGAAGGCCAAGCTGTACATGGGCACAGCCCTGGGCCTACTCTAGTTTACTGTTATGTGGACCTCTAACTCTCCATGTACAATGGTGTGCTGATCAGGATCACTGAACACTCATCTGGACTGGCTTGTAATGCCTGACACTCTGATCTTGTCAGGGGCACCACAAACCTCATCGGCCATCTATAAGGACTCATGAACAGCTGGCAAAGCAGAGCTTCACTCCAGGAGAACCTTGAGAAACTCTGGGACTGGGCAATAAAAACCTCATGAAATTTTAGAAGGAGAAGCTGCCGGTTCTTTACTGGGGGCAGAATAACCCCACACATGAGGGCAGGCTGGGACCTGAACAGCTCAGGAGTGACTCTGAGCAGAAGGGGCTGGGCATTGCGAGGGATGCCATATGAGCCAGTGGTGCATGCTCACCATGAGTAAGGCCAAGGGCCTGTGGGGCTGCGTTAGGAGGAGTGTGGCCAATAAACAACAGAATTATTGTTCCCTTTGAATCAGTGCTGTGGTGGCCACATCTGGGCTAATGTGTCTTGGTGTGGGACTCCCTGTTCTGGAGGAATGGAGAGGAACTAGAGAAAATTCAAAGATCTGAAGGGATGGGGTTTGGGGCCTTTGAGAGAGGCAGAGAAACATGGGTTTCTTGAGCCTGGTGAAGTGCAGGCTCAGGGCACTGGAGCAGTAGCCTGCAACTGCTTGAAGGGTGGTTTCAGAGATAATGGAGCTTTTCTTGGTAGTAGAAAGTGAAGGAAACCTCCACAAAGTGCAACTTGGAAGGTTCAAGATTGGAGGTTCAAAAAAAGACATCTCAGTCCAAGGGCAGTGCTGTGGTACAAGAGGTCACGCAGAGGGAGTCTGGATCAGCCCATGGCCTTGGGCTTCAAGGAAAGAGCAGTGAGGGTGGAGAGACATCCGTGAAAGTAGGAAATGCTGGGATGAGAGCTAGGTAGGAAAGCAAGATGGATGTCAACATCCTGAAGGCACATATGTGCCTGAAGGGGACAGTATCAGCAAACATGAAGTAGACATGGCCAAGGGCTCTGGTGAGGCTGAAAGGCCAGACAGGACCAAGGTCTTTGTCCCCCTGGCTATGGCAGTTGTATCTGTCTCTGAGAGCTACCAGGATAAACTCTGTTTTGAGGCCCTGGACTTTGATTCTCGTTGCCCCTTTTTGGGGAAGCCAGGAGGGGTTGTACAGTTTCCTACACTTGGCCTTGCTCAAACTCACACCCCACTGCTCCAGGAAGAGCCCTGAGCCACGCATGAGGGATCTGCCTTCCCAGGGCCTGGGGTCAGGGTTTGGCCTTTAGCTGGTAAAACAGACCAAGGATTTTCTCCATAGCAGACCAACCTGTACAGTGCCTTTTCCTACCTGCAATCACAACCTTCAATTATCTTCTCTAACGAGTCCATGGAGAGGCTTTGTCAATAATGACCCTCAGTGGGGTCAATCAATGTTTCAAGGTACTTTGAGTTGTGCTTCTGACTTCCACCTCCTGAGCGATTTGTTCGGTCTCCTCTCAGTATCTGTAGTTCATGGACTAAGGGCCAAATACACCATGGGGCTCATTAAAATACAGAAAGTATTAATGAACTCTTTTCCTTCCTGTAATTTTCTTCAAGTCTTCAAGACACTAAAACTAATTTGAGCTGTTTCATAATGTAGCAAAGAAGGAAGATTTCAAAATGCACCGAGCAGAAATTATTCTGTATTTTGAAGGGCATATTACGTTCCTTTTCAGTTCAGTGAACAGGTGATAGTAGCGTTCTCTGGTTGATAACGATCCAGAATGTCTCCTCAGTAGGTCTGGACAGGTAGGAAAAGCAGTCCCTTGACATCCAACATGGTATGGACAACGCTCCTTCTCACCTGCCCAACCTTACCCTTTCTGCCATTGCCCCCTGGGACTTGTTCTCACTTTTCTTTACATCAGATTTGTCCACATTTCTCTGCAGCTGGATGTTACAACTCCTTTGTACCATCTCCCAAATGCTCTTCTTAGAAAGCTGGCTGCACAGGGGCACCGAATGATTTTTCCTAATTACTAACAAAGAAAGGTGAAGCAGAAGTAAGCTTCAAAAATAATAAAACACACTCCTCCACCGTAAGTTAAGTACAAGCTGCCTTTAATGAGGTTGTCTTTCAACAAGGGATAATCTTATGAGAAATGTTTTAGGTAAGCAGATAAAAGAATAAAGATACAAACATAATTAAAGAGTTGACTAAGGAGACAATTAAACTGCTGCAAAACAGGCAAACATTTAGCTACCTGAAGTTCGAAACAGCATCTGGCAAGTTGAGAGCAATCTGAATGAATAAAGAATAAGAGAAAGAGAAAACTGGAGAATAATGAAAAGGGTCTTTGTCTCGAGAGTCTGCAACTGAAAATGGGACTTTAGAAACAGCCATTATATCAGGACAGGTGAAAACAGGTGAAAGATCACAGAAATTAAATACACCATATAACAGGTGCAATAGTGACAAGGATGTTGCAGGAGATCAACATATCTTCGGAATATCCCTTTTGAAAGGTCACAGGATTTGTAGAGGTCTCTTGTGAGTGAGAAAAACCCAATGTTGCAGCCAAAAGTGCCTGCCAGGGAAGCACAAGCTGTACAAGAACACTTTGGTGAGGAGTGACCTGTCCAATGAGTCCTCTTGGGTGACATTTCTGGGCACCTACTAGAGAAAAATGTGTCCGAAAGCCATCAGGACTTAGCAAGGGTAATTAATGTCTCACAAACTTGATTGGCTTCATGATGAAGTAACTGCATTTCTGCGTGAGGGGAGAACAGTGGCTGTCATTTACCTCAGCTTCATCAAGGCTCTTGGCATGGTGTCCCTCAATGTTCTTGTACCCGAGGTAGGCCGTTACAGTCGGATGAGTTGACAAACAGATGGTTGAAAACAGCTGGATACCAGCCTGACAGTCCAGTGTCTTCATTTGGATCCGAACTTTGCTTTGTTTCTCAGACTTTCTTTTTGTCTCTCCATCTGTACATCCCCCTCCCTGTCTTTCTCTACCCCCTTCCTGCTTCTCCTCCTCCCCCCTCCCCATCCCTCTGTCCTGCTCATCAGCCCAGCTGTTTCTTCCTCCCTGTTTCTTCACAGCTCCTTGTCCCTTTCTGCCTTGATCTCTCCATCTCTCCATCCTTTTCCCTGTGTGTTTCTTTCTCTCTCAGCTCCTCTGTCTTCTCTCTTGTCTCATTTGTCTCTCTCTAGTCCTCTGTCCTTCTCCCCAGCAGCTTCAACTGAATGACCAGGTGTCCCTGCACTCTGGTGTTTCCTCATCCCTGCCCTGGGGAAGATCTGTGTCTGTAGGGCTGGGCATCATTTAGGAGCTGGTCTCCTTCTGCAGACAGCAGAGCTGGGTGCAGCTGCAGCAGAGGTTGTTCTCAGCTGCTGCTTATGCACTTGTTGGAAGAGCGGCTGTGGGCCTTCTTTGGAAGGGAGGTTTCTTGTTCTGTGCTTCCTGCTCCTCAGGACCCTGCGCAGGAGCGGTGCTGGGGTCTGCAGGGACGGGTGGGACCTGCTGTGACTCCTGGTGAACGTGAACTCAACTTGTCCTGATGTCCTCGAATGAAACCTGACTGACCGTAGATAGTTTTCTTGCCTGTTTCAGTTCTAAACTACATGTTTGGCACTGAAGAACATGAGAGTTTGTGCTGTTTTCCAGATGTCAGTGGCTGTGAATCAGCTGAGAACATCACTGCCTTAGGTACCAGGGCAGGTGGTCTGTGATCAGGGGTGTGGACTTGCATGGCAGTGCTTTTATAAACATTTTAGGGTCTTGCCACTTGAAAGCCCTTCATTTTCCTAGAAATTTGAAGATGATATTTCTTATTTGGAGGTTCAGACTCTGGTTGGACTTGATGTTGAATGGTCCATATAATGGGGTCCATAAAATAAGAATCTCGCTTCCTTGTTGTTTTCTTACACTGTCTGAATTTGGTAAGCGAGAGCAAGAGTGGTTGACAGTGTCTGTTTGTTGAGAGTAACGTATTCCTGACTCTCCCTCTTTGTATGGTGAAGGTTTCTGCCTGCACTATGATTTTGCTGGGCTGTGAGGCTGTGTTGGAGCAGCAGAGGTAAGAAGTGGTGGCTTTAAAGGCATTGAAGCTGTGGTAAAACTAGCAGGTAAAGCTCGTTTCTTCCTAGAGAGCTGCCTGACACAAATAGTTAAAAGGAAAGACCCTTGAAGTTGGCTTTTTTTTTTTTTTTTAAATTTACTCTTAATATGGAGCTTTTGGTATTGATTGTTTGATTGATTGATTGATTGATTTCTGGGAAGCAAGAAGTGAGAGCCTGTGCACTCCCATAGGCAGCACTGCCTCCCAAAATAGGTTCACCCTTCTCCACTTCTGTTCCTTCCATGCTCGTGTAGAACAAGGCCATGCAGTCGTGTGCAGATGTGGTGATTCCAATGTGACTATGAGGTCACAGCCCCACGGTGACGTGCTGTGCTGTGTCTCGGCAGCAGCAGCATCACGGTGCGAGCGTGGGGGCCATGGTCCTCACCCTCCTCCTCCTGCTGGTGTCCCTGCCAGCCCGGGAGGCCCAGGCTGCTCCAGCCGAGCGCAGGGAGCAGGTGGGCGGGCAGGGGCAGCACCCAGCCCCGAGCAGCTCAGCAGGGCAGCAGTGGGGCCAGGGCTGGGGCTGGGGCCGGGAGAGCAGCCGGGCTGGGCCGGGCAGGGCGAGCCAGGCAGCACCAGGGTGTGGGCAGGGGGCAGACGCCCCGCAGGGAGGGGAGAGGGGCTGCGGCTGCTTCAGGGGCAAGTTGTGGGCAAGCAGGGGCTGGGAGTGGTGGCACAGGGACAGAAACCAGCACTGAGTCCCTGTGGGGCCCTCCCTGCCCCCCAGCCTCGTGCCACACGGCCCCATCCCAGGGCACGCTTTGAGCCTTTGGGCCTGTTTCAAATCAAAGCTGGGATTGCTTTGGCCCTTTGGGCCAGTTTTGAGCTCAATCTGGGCACATTTGTGAACTTTGGGGTCGTTTCTGCCTAGATCTGGGAGCTCTTTGGCTTTGCAGTCCAGTTTATACCCAAATCTGGGGGTGTTTGGGCCACTTTTTTACCCAAATCTGGGCATACTTTGACTTTTTGGTCCAATTTCACCCCAAATCTGGAGATGTTATACCCCCTTTTGGCCAGTTTTGATCCAAATCTAGTGGTGCTTTGGTTTTTCTGGCTCTTTTTACCTGATATACTCAGGTGCTTTTGCCCATTTTTTCTCCTAATGGAGGTGCTGTGTTCCCAAATATGGGATATTTTCACCTTTGCCAGCAGTTTTGCTCCCAAATGTGAATGGTTTTGCCGCTTTTGGCCACTTTTTGCCGAAATACTCAGAATCTTTTGCCTGTCTTGGCCAATTGAGCCCCCAAATATTTGGAATACTTAGTCACTTTTCCAGTTTTCTCCCTAAATAGGACTAATTCTCTGCAATATATGGGCATTGTTGTCCTAAATATGCTGTGCTGTGTTTTGTTTTGTTTTTTCTCTCTTCTTTATGTCCTGTTTTACCCGAAATGCAGGAGTATTGCTCTGTGAGCCTGGAAACCTCTCTGATCTGTGATGACTCCAGCCCATGGCATTGGCAGAGCTGATGGAGCTTCTCAGCTGGATCCTGGTTATGAGCCTTGGGCTGTCCCAGGGGTAAGTTGTCACTGTCTGTCTGCTTGAAGGAATACACACTCACATTTTAATAGGTTATTCACATGTGATTGTACCCAAGATCATCTCAGAGGCTTTTGAAAAGCTTTTTGTGCCTTGGTGGTGTTACACAGACAAGAAAACCTGCTAGGTCTCAGCAAAAAGTCACCCATGTTCCATTTCTAGCTGTGGGAACATACACCTTTGTATGTGTCCTGTGTCATTACCTCACCCCCTCCCATCACTGCAGGTGACTGAGGAAGAAGGAGATCACAACATGCCATGGAAGCTCCTCCCCTGTGTTTGACTCCCTGTTTGGTTCCTGCAGTCCATGGTGATCAAGCCTCTTGGTGTAATCCTGGTCCTGAGCCTGGGGCAATCCCAGGGTAAGTGTTCAGTCTTCATTGGTCACTGGCCTTTTGCATTTGTTAATATTTGGTTTATTATTTGTTAACATTTTCCTGCAATAGTTGTGCCTTGCAGTAGCCAGCAGGCTCTTTGCTAGAAGAAACATGGATGATCATTTTTTGCCCTGGTGCTCCATGCTCCCACCTTAGTGTGGGTTTTCTTTTGTGTATGTGAGAGGTGTCCTGGTCAGAAGGCCCTGAGAGGCCCCATGTTTGTCCATCTGGTCCTTGAGGGGTGTTGCATGTGGCCTGGACACAGTGGTTTGGAAGCTGCCAGGTCCCAGCCAAGGGATCTGCAGCCCCTCTGCAGCTTTGGCAATTTCAGCATGCGTCTGGGTCCCGTGTTGTTGCCTGACCCCCGTCCAGGCACTGCAGGTCACTGAGGACAAGGTAGATCACAATGTGAAATGGAAACTCTTTTCCTTTCTGCTTGTTTCCAGCCGTCCCTGTAGGCAGCGGCTACTTGACTTCTTGACTTGAGTCTGTCCGTGAGCCTCGGGGCGATCCCACAGGTACGACCTTGGAACAAATGAGCGTTTCCATGTTAATTTTCTGTTCCTGTGAAATTTAGCTTGCTACTTTCTTGGCTGACGCTCGGTCACGCAGAGGGGAAGTGGGTCCGCCTCAGTGCTGTGCCCCACAGGGCTCTGCCTTGCAAAGCTCTTTGCCAACCGCTCCATCTCTGTGCTGCTCGCAGTGCCGGCTGCCGAGCCAGCGGCAGGTTGGGTCTGAGTTTAGAGCTGGGTGAGCTCCAGGGAGTCCTTTCTCCTGACAGCTTCAGGCCTGGTCAGTGGCCACTGCAAGGGCTGGATAAATGTTGGCAAGATGCTTCTGACGGGAAGGGAGAGAGGAGCTGCCACTGGGATGGGTTTGGATCCTGAGGACGCAGCGGTGGGTGACAGGGGTGGCCATTGCGGAGGGGCAGTGTGAGCTCTGGTGCTGCTGTCTCCAGGTTGGATCACCAGACCCAGGCCACCATGCTGGTTCACCAGATCTTTGGCGGATCCCTGTGGTTCCGTGGTGAGCGCTGGCTGCCAGGTCCTGGGCCTGTGACTCTCAGGGCAGCGGTTTCCCTGAGAGCCTTGCAGTACAAATCTTTTGGGAAAACTGCTGAGTGTGTGTAACTTATCCAGAGGTGCAGCTGGTCAGTCTTGTGGTTCCTGTGGGTTGTGGCGTGTGTTGTAGTGATGGAAAAAGCTTTTGGCTGGGGGCCCCCAGCTCTTTGCCACCAGTTGAGGAACCCATGTTGGCAGTTACGTAGCAGCACTTGCTGTCCCAGCACACAGTGGAATTGCACGCTGTGAATCCTGGTGCTGACATCCCAGAGCCCAAAGCTGGAGAGGGGGCACACGGCAGCTGCCTGTGCTGTGCTGGGGTGGTGTTGGCTGCAGGTGTTGTGCCAGGGTGTGCTTACTGCTCTTGCTTTTGCAGTGAAGTTCTGAGTGTGCAAGAGCATCTGGGAGAGCTCTGACCCTTTCCTGGAGCTGGTGCTGGAGATCAGGTAGTGGGGCAGGGTGTGGGTGGGGGAGCTCTGCTCTGACAGGGGATGTTCCTGCAGCGGCACCGTTACTGCTCTGGAGGCTGCTTAACTGCCAGTGTCAGGCAGGGTGCAGGCAAGAGGGAAGCAGCTTCTGTTGTTGTGCTGCCTCTGTCTGGCAGAGCAGAGCCTGTTGCCTGAGCATGAGCCACGACTCCTCCATTGAGGCTCCATGGGACTGGGGACAGTACAGCCGTCCCTCATGGCATGCTGGCCAGCGCCTGGCTGGGGGCAGGCTCAGGGGTTTGGTGCAGTCTGTGGCCCTGTGCTCATGCTCTGTTTTATCTCTTGGGGCCAGCATCTCTGATCAGGTGAAAAAAGCTGTGACCAACAGACCCAGGTCTTCACCAGCGACAGGCCAGGTAAGTCCTGAAGGCTGTTCTGGGCCAGAGCTGCAGGAGCTGCAGCCCCTCTGCCAGCTCTGCGAGGGCAGGTGGGCTGCAGCTTGGCAGGGAGGCAGGCACTGCACCCAATGGACAGGGGTGAGGGAGGATGACTTGCAGGAAGGATCCTGCTCAGTTAAGGGTTGCTGTGTGAGCTTAGAGGGGATGGGATTGCAGTATCACCCTGTGTCCTTGGCACAGTGATTCAGCCTGGTGGCCCAAAAAGCTGCTCGCCCTCCTGCAGCTGCCTCCTGTACCCATACCAGTTCAGAGTTCCTGCAACAGCAGCAGCACAAGTGGGACCAAAGCAGAGCTGTCCTGGCAGAGCTCTTGGGAGAGCAAGCAGCCACCTACCTCAGCCAAGCTGCTGCTGGAGCCCATCCCCAGCCAGGAGCCCAGGGGCAGTGGGGAGAATGCTGAGACCCTGGAGAGGGACTCCTGCAGCACTGGTGCTGCCAGCCCAGTGCATGGCACAGCGGGGATCTGCCCAAAGCGTCCCAGAAGGCCCAGGGTGGAACCAGCAGCTTCTGCACATCTCAGGAATCAGGCTGTGGCATGGACCTCCCTACTGGCTCCAGCACCAAGATGGCTGCACCCAAAGACTCCAAACTGGCAAAATTGAAATCCTCCCTGTTGGCCAATGCTGCTCTGGAGCTGAACATCACCATGTCACCACCACCAGCCATGAAGCTGGTGCATTCTGCCAAAAAGTGAGCCTGAGCTTCTGTCTGGAGTCTTCGACAGGTGCCTTGTGTCTTCTGAGCTGGAGATTGTGTTGGGGAGAGTGTAGACGGGATGCTGGGTGTCTTGCTAAGCTGGAGGCAGACAGGGAGAGCCCCTCAGCCCCAGGGCTGCAGCAGTTGCTCTGGTTTGGGGTACAGGGCCAGGTCCCCGCTGTTGTTCCCGTCCCTGATTAAGGCTGGAGAAACGCCTCCTGTCTTCTTGCTCAGGACAGAGGGGCGGCTGTGCCAGTCCCTGGAGCGGGGTGGCCTCACCAATCTTCTCTGAGTGTCTTGTCCCCTGGGGCGATGGGAGCAGGTGACTCCCCAGCTGGAGGCTGCAGAGTCTCCTCCTCCCCAGGCAGGGGCTGGGACCGGCCCTCTGGGTGCCGCTGTGCAACCCGGGCTCAGGACACTGCGCTGGGGTTTCTGTTGTTTAAATTTCCTTCCTTCCTTTTTTTGTTTTTTCTTCTAAGAGAAAACACTTCTGATTTGTTGACCACCCCCCACTTTCCTCTCCCCTTCTGTGTCTTTACCCTGCCTTTTTCTCTGGGCTCACCTTCTTATTTTCTTCTCTTGCCTCATGGAAACCTCTTTTCTTTAGATCACCAAGTTTGTTTTTTTTTTTTTCATGTCAATAACTGCAGCGCAGCATCCTGTGGAAGGCGAGCAGAAGTGACCATTGCACACCACCTCATTCACAATTTGCCAACCACACCTACCCCATGGACACCACCCACCCCAACTCCTTGGCCTTTTGGCAAGTCGAGGTAAGTGGTGCCAGTCGCTCCCAGGCTCCTCCATGGCAGCAAGGCCAGTACTCCAGGAGGCAACTGTCTGACATGGCAGGTGGCCCGCGGGAGTGATTTCAGCAGCTACCTCTCCTGTTCTCTTCGATTGGCTAAGATGGGAGCAGTTGGGTGCTGTGCTTGTGCACTGTGGAGTGTGGAGGAAGAGGGGGGCTCCTGCTCCTGACTTGGCCTTCAGATCATGTCAGTCTCTTTTCCTGTTCTGCAGGCTGTCCTTATCTGCTCTCCGTTGGCCAAATCCTGAAAAACCGACCTTCAGCTTCATCCTCAGCTCAGCCCTTTGGCTCCCAGCCTCCCCGTGACCACCTGTTCCACATCCCACCCTTCGCACCACCTTCCTCCCTGCAGCAGCGAGAAGGAGCCCAGCCAGGTCACCCCTGGTTCCTCCAGGAAGTGTCAGTGTAAGCAGCCCCGTGGAGCAGACAGCAGCCCCTGTGCTCTGGCTGTGAAGGACAAGGATCAAGCCTCCAGTCCCCAAGGAAGAAGAAGAAGAATCTCACAGGAGGGCTCAGTGTCCCCTGCGGGGAAGGAGGTGGCAGGCAAGGGTCCCAGCGGTGGCAGGGAGGCACCCAGCTGTCAGCACCGAAAGATCAGGCCCGTGGTGCAAGTGTCAGGCCCCAGGACCTGTCTGGACACAGAGCCCATCTGCCCCCTCAAGAGGAAGAAAAAGAGGAGAATGGAGGAGACAGAAGAGTGCTGCTCAGGGTTAGAATGAGGTTTAGCATTAGGGTTACAGATTGTGGGTAAGGGTTAGAATGAAGGCTTGGGTTTAGGTTTAGTGTTTAGGATTTGAGTTAGTGATAGGGTTAAAGTTAGGTTTAGGGGTTAGGATTAGGATTACAGTTTGCTGTTAGGTGCTAGGGTTAGACTTGGGGTTAGTGAAGAGTATTATGGTAAGTAGTTAGGGTTAGGGGTAGGGACAGAGTTAAGGTTGGGTTTTGGTTAGAGGTAGGTTTATGGTTCAGGTTTAGCTTTAGTGGTTAGGATTAGGGTAGGGTTAGGGATGAAGAATTGGCATTGTAGTTAGTGGTATGGTTTGTGGATAAGGGAAATGGTTAGATTTTGGGTTTGGGATTAGGATTAGGGGTCTGGTAGTGCTTGGAATAGTGGTTAGGGTTAAGAGTTAGTGTTAGAGCGATGGGTAGAGTAAGGGTTGGAATTTTGGGTAGAGCTGGGGTTAGCGGTTAGGACCAGGATCAGAGTTTTGCTTAGAGTTATCATTTGTTGGTTATGGTTTCTTGGCTAGTGTGTATTAGTTAGGTTTAGAGTTAGGATTAGGTTGGTTTAGGGGTTAGGGTTATAGTTAGGAGTAGGGTTTGTGATTAGGGTTAGTGGTTAGTATTTGAGTCCTAATTAGAGGCAGGGTTAGACTTAGCCTTAGGGAAAAGAATTAATTTTAGTTGTAGGGATAGGATTTGGGTTAGTGTTAAGGTGTAGGGGTTATTGTTAAAGTAAGTATGAGGTTTAGAATGAGGCTTGCAGGCTAGGGTTGGGGTTAAGGTTTAGGAGTTAGGTTTAGAATAAGTGTTAGGGGTTTGTTTTTGTGGTTAGAGTTAGAAGTAGAGTTAAGGACAGGGTTATAGTAAGCAGTTAGGACTTAGGGTTATGGTTATAGTTAGGCTTAGGGTTAGATTAGGGTTATTGTTAGGGTTTGGTGTTAGGGCTTTGGTTAGGGCTAGAGTTAGCATTAGGTTTCAGGTTTAGACTTAGGGTTAGGATTTACAGTAAAGGTTAGAGTTAGGGTAAAAATTAGGGCTTAATTTAAGGGTTAAGTTAGGGTTAGATTGAGAGTTAGGGTTAGAATTTGGTTTAGGTTTAGCATTTAGATGAGGGTTAGGTTTTAGACAAGGTTGAGGGTTAGTGTTAGATAAGGTTTTGGGCTAGGGGATAGAGTTAGGGTTAGAGTTTGGGATAGGCTTATGGAGCATGGTTAGGGTTAGTGTTTGGGGTCAGGGTTTTGAGTGAGGGTTATGGGTCAGGTTTTGGGTTAGAGTTAGTCTTAGAGCTGGGATTAAACTTTGGGCAAGAGGTTAAAGTATAGCATTAAGGGTTAGGGTTAGGAGTTTGTGTTTGTGTTTTATGAGGTTTAGGTTAGGGTTATGTGGTAGGGTTAAGGTCTAGGGTTAGATTTAGGGTAAAGGTAAGTGTTAGGAGTTACAGTTAGGGTTAGGCTTAGGAATTAGGGGGTTGGGTTAGATTTTGGGGTTAGGAGTTTGAGCTAGGGCTAGGGGGAAGAGTTACATTTAGGGTTAGAAATAGGGTTAAAGGTAGGGCAAGGGGTCAGAGTTAGGGTTAGAATTCCTGTGTTTGAGTTAGATGAGGTTTAGGATTAGGGTTATGTGTTAGAGTTAGGCTTTAGGGTTAGGAGTTATGGTTAGTGCTAGAGTTAGGAGCTAGGGATTAGTCTAAGAGGTAGGGTTTGAAGTTCAGGTATGTGTTTGCATTGGGGTTTGGGTTAGGTGTTCAAGTATGAGGGGTAGGATTTGATTAGTATTGGAGTTTGAGAGTAGTGTCAGTGGAAGTGGTTAGGGTTAGCGGTTACTTTTAGGAGGTAGGGCTAGGGTTATGTTTAGAGTCAGGTTTAGGGTAAGATTTAGGGTTAGGGTCAGGGTTTGATTAGGATTAGGGTTAGAATTAAGGTTAGGGCTTTTGGGTTAGGGTTAGGGGTAGAGTTTGGTTTTAGGTTTAGGCTTAGATTTGTGATTACAGTAAGAAGGCTAAGCATTAGGTTTAGAGTTGGAGAATGAGTTAGGGGTTACATTAGTGTTCCGTTAGAGTGAAGAGAACTGGGTAGAATTTAGGATTAGGCTTAGGGTTGAGGGAGTAGCATTAGTGGACATAGTTAGGAGTAGCTTAGGTGTAGGAGTTGGGACTTGGGGTAAGATTTAGGGGTTGGGGTTAGAGATAGGGTTAGGAAATATAATTAGGATTAGAGTAAGGGTTAGATTAAAGTTTAGGGGTTAGGCAGTAGTGTTAGGAAAGGTGGTTAGGCTTAGGTTTTAGAATTCTGTTGGAGATAGGGGTTTGGGTTCATGGTTAGGGAGTAATGTTATTGTAAATGGTTAAGATTAGCATAGGCGATTAGGTTTAGGGGTGAGGCTAGAGTTAGGGTTAGAGTTAGGGTTAGGATTCTGTTTAGAGGTCAGGTTAGGGTGAGATTCCATGTTAGGGTTAGTGTTGAGTTAGGTTGGTTTAAGGGTTGTCGTTAAAGTTAAGTTAGTGATAGGGTTATGGTCAGGTTAAGGTTAGGGTTTACGTTTAGTGTTAGGACTAGGTTTCAAGTTAGGGTTAGAGTTAGTGTTAGGGTTTAGGCTTACCATGAAGGTTTTAGTTAGTGTTAGGGGTCAGCTTTAGGTTTATCATGTTTGTGTTAGGGAGTAGTGTTACGGTTAGTGGAACTGGTTAGGGTTAGGTAGGGTTAGTTTCAGGGTTTAGGGGTTCTTGCTCGAGTAAGGGTGAGGTTTAGATTGATGGTTACTGGCTAGGGTTAGGGTTAAGGTTTAGGGCTGAGCTTTAGAGTCAGCTTTAGGGGGTTGGTGTTAGGCTTAGGTATTAGGGAGAAGAATTAGGGTTAGATTGAAGGATAAGATTATGGCTAGGATAAGTGTTTAGGACTTAGGTTTGGGTTTATAGTTCCTTTTTGGGTTAGATTGGAGTCAGTGATTGGGTAGCGTTACCAGTTAGGGAGAAAGATAAGAGTTAGGGTTTGATGTTAGCGTTAGATTTTGGGTTGGGGGTATTGTTAGGTTAGGGTTTGGATTTCTATTTATGTGATGTTGGTCTTAGGGTTAGAGTTAGGGGTTTGTCTTAAATTTTAGGATTAGATTTAGGATTAGTATTTAGGTTTACATTTAGTCTTAAGTTTTAGGATTTGGTTTAGGGTAATGGTTGGATTAGGGTTAGTGTTAGGGGTTCTGGAGTTGTCTTAGGGGTAGAGTTAAGTTTTGGGTTTAGATTTAGGGGTAGGGTTAGATTAAGGTTTAGGGTTAGCATCAGGGTTAGGGCATTGAATTAGTTTTAGTGTTAGGGTTAGAGGTTGGTCTTAGATTTAGCCTTTGCTTTAGGATTACAGTAAGTGCTTGGACTAACATTAGAGGTTTAGATTTAGGGATAGGTGTTAGGGGTAGTGTTAGAGTTATTATTAGGGTTTGATTAGGATTAGGTTTAGGGTTTATGGGTAGGGATGTGGTTAGTGGTAAAGGTTAGTATTAGGGTTAGTGTTAGAGTTAAGGATTAAGGTTAGGGGTTAGGGAATAGTGTTAGTATAAGCAGTTAGACTTCATGTTTAGGGGGAAAGGGTAGGAATATGGTTAGGGTTAGCACTATGTGTAAGTATTACAGTTATAGTTAGGTTTAGGTTAGGGGTGAGTGTTAGGGGTTAGAGTTAGAATTAGGCTTAGGGTTAAGGGTTAGAGGTCAGCTTAGGGGTCACCGTTGTAATTTTGATTAGATTTAGGGTTAGAATTAGGCTTAGACTTTAGACTTAGAGTTAAGATTTGAGTTAAAGATATGGATTAGGATTAGGGTTGGGGTAAGGGGGTTGGATTAGAGTTACATGTAGGGTTAGGAGTTTTGTTATTTGGATGGTCAGTTTTAGGTTTTAGATTTATTTTGAAGGGTTAGGGCTAGGACATTGGGTTAGGGATAGAGGTAGTGTTAATGTTATTTTTGGGATAGCGGTTTAGAGTTAAAGTTTATCTTAGAATGATGGGTTAGGATTTAGCATTAGTTTAGAGATAGGTTTAGGTTAGGCTTTAGGGTTAGGCTTAGAGGTTGAGTTAATGGTTAGGGTTAGATATTAGGGTTGTGTTAGTGTTAATTTTAGTCTAAGTGCTTACGGTTGGTGGCTGGGTTCATGGTCTAGGGATATGAATGGGGCTAGGATTAGATTAGGGTTGTGTTTAGGTTAAAGATTGGTTTAGAGGTGAATTTAGGTGTTAGGTGTAGATTTCAGTTTAGAATTAGGGTTAGTGTTGGATCTGGGTTAGGGTTAGGTTAGGTTGGTTACGGCTTACCATTAAATTTAGGTTAGTGATAGGGTTAGTGTTAGTTTAGGGTTAGAGTTTAGTATTGGGGTTAGGGTTTAGGGTTTCTGTTAGGGTTAGAGTCAATGTTAGGGCTCAGTTTTAGATTTATGGTTAGAGTTAGTGGTAGAGGTTAGGGGTAAGGTTAGGGTATGGGTTGGAATAGTGTTATGTTTCAGGGTTAGGATGTAGTTTGGATTTACATTTAGGGTTTGGTTAGTGTTCAGGTTAGAGTTAGGGTTAGTTGTTAGTTCTAGATTTACAGTTAGGGTTAGTTACAGTTAGGATTAGATTGGTGTTAGGATATAGTTAGTGTTAGGGCTAAGGATTAGGTTTCAGAGTTAGGGAATAGTGTTAGTGTAAGCAGTTAGGGTTAGGTTTTAGTATTAGGGTTGAAGGGTAGGACTAGGGTTAGGGTTAGAGTTAGGATTATGGGTAAGTATTGAAGTTAGATTAGGTTTAGAAGAGGGTTAGAATGTAGGGTTGGAGTTAGCGTTAGGGGTTAGTTTGGTGTTTTGGATTAGAATTAGGATTACGTTTTAGCTTTAGATTTAGGTTAGAGGGTTAGGGATGGGGTTAGCACTAGGGTTAGGGTTAGTGTTTGGCAGTAGTGTTAGTGGAATGGTCAGAGTGAGGTTTTAGATTTATATTGGAGATGGAGGTTGGGGTTGGCATTAAGGGTTGCAATTCTGGTTAGTGGTTAGGGCGTAGTGTTAGTGTAAGTCTTTAGGATTAGTATAAGGGGTTAGGTTTAGGGGTTAGTTGTCGGGATAGCTTTAGGGTTAGGATAATGGGTTAGGGTTTGAATTAGGGTTAGTTTAGGGTTAGAGTCAGTCGTAAGAGTTGCAGATTAGGATTTCGGGTTAGGGCTTGGTTTAGTGTAGTGTTTGTTTTAAGGCTGGTGTTAGTATGATGGGTTAGGGTTAGTTTTAGGATTAGGCTAGGGTTATGGGTAAGGGTTAGAGGTCGCATTAGGGTAAGCTTTCAGTGGTTTGAATTAGGGTAAGGGTAGAGATAGGGTTAGTTTTAGTGTAAGTGGTTAAGGTTAGGGGTAGGGATAGGTTTAGGTTTAGGGTTATACTAGGGTTAGTTTTTAGGTTGAGGGGGGTGGTTTAGGTTAGATATTTTGCAAGAGGTAGGGTCAGGGTGATGTTTGGGTGAATGTTATGGTTAGGTGAACGATAGGTGTAGGGTAAGTTTTAGGTTTAGTGGTTAGGATTATGGTATGAGTAAGGGATGGATAGGGATGGATAGTGTTAGGGTTACGGCTTAGGGAGTTTTGTTATTTGAATGGTCAGTTTTAGGTTTTTGATTTATATTGAAGGGTTAGGGCTAGGACACTGGGTTAGGGTTAGAGGTAGTGTTAGTGTTATTTTTGGGATAGGGGTTTAGGGTTATAGTTAGAATGATGGGTTAGGATTTAGCATTAGATTAGGGATAGGTTTAGGTTAGGGTTTAGGGTTAGGCTTAGAGGTTGAGTTAATGGTTAGGGTTAGATATTAGGGTTGGGTTAGTGTTAATTTTAGTCTAAGTGCTTACGGTTGGTGTCTGGGTTCATGGTCTAGGGATATGAATGGGGCTAGGATTAGATTAGGGTTATGTTTAGGTTTAAGGTTTGGTTTAGAGGTGAATTTAGGGGTTAGGTGGAGATTTCAGGTTAGAATTAGCATTAGGTTAGGTTAGTTACGGCTTACCATTAAGGTTAGGTTAGTGATAGAGTTAGTGTTAGGTTAGGGTTCGAGTTTAGTATTGGGGTTAGAGTTTAGGGTTACTGTTAGAGTCAAGGTTAGGACTCAGTTTTAGATTTATGGTTAGAATTAGTGGTAGGGGTTACGATTAAGGTTATGGTATGGGTTGGAATACTGTTCGGTTTCGGGGTTAGGGTGTAGTTTTAGGGTCACTTGAAGTGGTTAGGTTTAGAGGTTAGGTTTATGGGTTAGGGACAGGGATAGGGTTATGGTGAAGTTGAGATTTAGATTTAGGTTTATGATTAAAGTTAGAGGTAGGGTTAGGGTTTGAGTTTAGGCTTAGAGTGAGGGTATGGGTTAAGCATTGTGGTTAGATTTTTTTAGGGATAGGTGTTAGGGGGTAGGCTTCCAGTTAGGATTAGGTTGTGAATAGGGTTAGGGTTTGGGGATGGGGTAGAGATTAGGTTACGGTTAGAGTTATGGTTTAGAGGTTAGGATCAGGGTTGAGGTTTAGCAATGAATGTTCATATATGTGGTTATGGTTAAGGGTTAGTTAGGGGAAGGGTTAGTGATTAGGGAGATGAGTTAGTATTATAGTTAAGGATAGGGCTAGGGTTAGCAGTTATGACTTAGGGTTAGGGTTTCAGCTAGGGTTAGATGATGGTTAGGGTTAGAGTTGGCATTAGCAGTTGGGGAAGGGTTAGAGTTAGGGTCTGGTGTTACGGTTTTGGTTAGGGGTAGAGTTAGCGTTAGATGTTTAGGGTTAGACTTGGAGTTAGGGTTAGGAATTACAGTTAAGGTTAGTGTTAGGGTACAAGTTAGGGCTTAGTTTAAGGGTTAAGATAAGTTTAAGAGTTAGGATTGCATTTAGAGTTAGGGTTAGCACTAGGGTTATCATTTAGATAAGGGTTAGTGTTGGATAAGGTTTAGGGTTAGGTTTAGATTAGGGTTAGGAAGTAGAGGTAGAGTCAGGGTCAGAGCTAGAGTACAGGTTAGGTTTAGGGGTAAGGGCCTATGGTTAGTGCTTGGGGTTAGGCATTTGAGATAGGGTTAGGGATAGTTTTCAGGATAGGGTTAGGCTTACTGTTAGGGTTAGGCTTAGGAGTTGGGGTTAGGGTTAGAATTGGGGTAAGGTCTTGGGTGACAGATTAGTTTTAGGATAGTGTTAGGTTTGGTGGTAGGGGTTTATTAGTTTTAGGTTAGTGTTAGGGTTGGTGGTAGGGGTTTATTTAGGGTTAGGGAGTAGTGTTATTATAAGTGGTTAGGATTACTGTAAGGGGGTAGGGTTAGGGGTTGGGATAGGGTTAAGGTTAGAATGACGGGTTAGGGTTGCAGTTAGGGTTTGGGATTAGGGGGTAGAGTTAGGTTTCGGGACAGGGGTTTGGGGTTCAGATTAGAGTCAGGGTTAGGGTTTAGGATAAGGAATAGGCTTTTGGTAAGTATTGGGTTAGTGTTATGGGCTGGGGTTACAGAGTAGTGGAAGTGGTTAGGAGTAGGTTTAGGTACTAGGGTTAGATTTCGGGTTAGAGTTAGGGTTTGGATTTACATTTTGGGTTTAGTTAGTGTTCAGGTTAGAGTTCAGGTTAGTGGTTAGTTTTAGATTTACAGTTAGGATTAGATTTAGGGGCCAGGGAGTTGTGTCAGTGGAAGTGGCTAAGGTTTGGGGTTAGTTTTAGGATTCAGTGTTTGAATTAGGGTTAAGTTTCAGATTAGATTTAGGGTTAGGGTTAGATTAGGGTTAGGGGATGGTGTTTACAGTTAGACTTATGGTTAGGGCTTTGGATGAGGTTTATAGTTAGGATTAGATTATTGTTAGGATATAGTTAGTCTTAGGGCTAAGCATAAGGTTTCAGAGTTAGGGAATAGTGTTAGTGTAAGCAGTTAGGGTTAGGTTTTAATATTAGGGTTGAAGGGTAGGACTAGGGTTAGGGTTAGAGTTAGGATTATGGGTAAGTATGAGAGTTAGGTTTAGAAGAGGGTTAGAATGTAGGGTTGGAGTTAGCATTAGGGGTTAGTTTGGTGTTTTGGGTTAGAGTTAGGATTATGTTTTAGCTTTAGATTTAGGTTAGAGTTAGGGATGGGGTTAGCACTAGGGTTAGGGTTAGTGTTAGGCAGTAGTGTTAGTGGAATGGTCAGAGTGAGGTTTTAGATTTATACTGGAGATGGAGGTTGGGGTTGGCATTAAGGGTTGCAATTCTGGTTAGTGGTTAGGGGGTAGTGTTAGTGTAAGTCGTTAGGATTAGTGTTAAGGGGTTAGGTTTAAGGGTTAGGGGTCGGGATAGCTTTAGGGTTAGGATAATGGGTTAGGGTTTGAATTAGGGTTAGTTTAGGGTTAGAGTCAGTCGTAAGAGTTGCAGGTTAGGATTTCGGGTTAGGGCTTGGTTCAGGTTAGTGTTTGGTTTAAGGCTGGTGTTAGTATGATGGGTTAGGGTTAGTTTTAGGGTTAGGCTAGGGTTATGGGTTAGGGTTAGAGGTCATATTAGGGTGATATTTCAGGTAAGAGTTAGGGTAAGGCTAGAGTTAGTGTTAGTTTTAGGGTTGGGGGGGTTTGGTTTAGGTTAGATTTTGTGCAAGAGGTAGGGTTAGGGTGGTGGTTAGGTTAGGGTGGTGGTTGGGTTAATATTATGGTTAGTTTTAGGTGAATGATAGGTTTAGGGTAAGTTTTAAGTGCAGGGGTTAGGATTAGGGTTAGGGTAAGGGATGGATAAGTGTTAGGGTTAGGTCTTAGGCAGTGGTGTCAGTGGAAGTGGTTAGGGTTGGGGTCTGGCTCAGGGTCCCAGGGGGATTTGTGAGGTACCAAGGCCTGGATGAAGAGCTCCCTTCTTGGTCGCACACGTCCAAAAGACAGGGACACGTCTGTGACTGATCTGCCTGGCGCTGTCCCACCAGCAGTGGCAGATGCATCCTGGAGAGGAGTGGAGCTGCCAGGCGCTGTCAGAGGATCTCCCTGAGGTGCCACTCGCTGCCCACCCAGACTCACGCACTGTCCCTGGCTGGGACAGATACACCAGCTACAAGCTCTGGACACAGGACACAACAGTCCAACTGCAAAGACCATCTCTCCTATCCTGAAAGACTCTTATGACCCCTGGAGCCCAAAGCCATGGACCACATGAACTCATTGGACATTTTAGAGGCGTGGCCTATAGACTGAGGAATGAGATCTGTGTGTATATCCAGAGATAGGAAAAGTGCTGTTGATTAACTGGAATGTATTGGAGAGTGTGGGACCCGGGCACAACACAGATGGTACAGAAGAAGCAGGGAGGGGCACTGTCCTGGTTTCAGCTGGGAGAGAGTTAATTTTCTTCCTAGTAGCTGGTAGAGTGCGGTGTGTTGGATTTAACCTGAGAAGAATGTTCATGGCACAGGGATGTTTTGGTTGTTGCTAAGCCATGTTTATCCCAAACCAAGGACTTTTCATCAAGGAGGCTGGAGATGCACAAGAAGCTGGGAGGGGCACAGGCAGGACAGCTGGCCCAAGTGGCCAAAGGGATATTCCACACCATATGATATCATGCTTGGTATGTAAATTAGAAAAAGTTATCTGGGGGACCACTGTTTTGGATCTGGCTGGGTGTCACTCAGTGGGTTGTGAGCAATTGCATTGTGCGTGACGTGGTTTATATCTCCTGTTATTATTATTACCATTTTTGCAATTACTACTATTACTACTGCCATCATTATTATTATAATTACTATTACTATTACTATAATTATTTTATTTATTATTATTATTTTATATTTATTGTAGCTGTTGTTGCTATTGTAGCTGTTGTTGCTATTGTAGCTATTGTTGCTGTTGTTGCGGCTGTAGCTATTGTTGCTGTTGTTGCTATTGTTGCTGTTGTTATTGTTTTGCCTTTCTGTCTCATTAAACTGTCTTCATTTTAACCCAAGATGTTCATTTCTTTCCTGATTCCCTCTCCCATCCCACTGGGCTGGAGGGAGGAAGAGAAGGGCTGTGTGTGATGTTCAGCTGCCCGCTGGGTTAAACAAAACAGTCCTGGTCAAAGGAGTGATCGTGCAGGTGTCCCAGAGGAAGAGGTGAACCTGAGGAGGGCACAGGGTAACAAGGGCCCTTCAATGCCAGGACAGGCTGTGAGGAGCCAGGATGCCAAAAGATGTCAGACTGGAGAATGTTTCAGGACACCATCCTGGTTCAGCCCTCCCCTGCCCTTTGTGCCAGGAGAGACACCCCATGGTCCTGCCCAGCCTTGTCCTGGGCTCCTGAGCCAGCTGGGAAGATGGAAAGGGCTCAGCAGCAGTGATCCTCATCCAGCTGGGTCTGTTTCCCAGCCCAACCAGCGTGGCCAGAGCAGAGTCACCCATGGCCCCAGGGCACCACAGCCCCTCGCTCTGCAGAGCAGCATGGCCAGCTCAGGGCCCTGTGGGGAGCACAGGGAGGGAACCAGGACCAGCCGGCCAGGCCAGGCTGGACACCCTCACCTGGGGAAAGGGATGTCCCTGGAGAAGAGCAAGGCAGCATTTCTGTGCCTGCAGGGAGGAATCCAGGAGGAAGAGAAACCTCTTTCTGCAGACACTCATTGGGGTCAGGCTGCTCTGTTGCTGGAGCAGGACTCTTGTTCTGGTCTGAGGAGAGGGGCTGGCACTGATGGACACAGGTCATCTGTGGTGGGGATCTGCTGGAGTTGAATCTGCTTTTCCTGTCTGTCCACACCTCCTCAGGAGACACTCTGCATCGGTATCCATGGGGGAATTCTTCTATCGCAGTGTCAAAGTGCTCACTGCCAAACAGTGTCATCCTGACCAAGTTCTCTGTCATCCTCACTCACACAAGATAAATCAACCTGTTGCCCATGTCATTGAGCAGCTCCATATATCTGAGCTGTTCCTTCACACGGGGCGATCCCTCCGTCCTCACTCTCCCTGAGACTCTCTCCAGCAGACCCTGTATCCTTCAGCTGAAACACCACAGCTCAGCAAGCTGCCCCACCTCACCTCATACAATCCAAAACTGTCACAGTGCTTTGACAAGACATGGGGCTCCTCCTGGCAGTGGATGTTCGGAAGCTTGTTCAGTGCTACACCACCTGGGTTTCCACCATCCAGAGGGACACAGATTGCCTCTGTGATACCCCTCGTGTAGAGACAGACCTAATGAACAGCATTTTAAACAATACCTCAGAGTCTGAGTGCATTTCTTTCTGGGTTCATACTAGACCAGCATCAACTGGGGAAAAACACTCTCCCAGCACTCTTGGATGCAAACCCTCTGGTCCCAAGGGCTGGTAAGGCTGCAGTTTGCTCATGAAACCCCTGGCTTGATCCCCATCCACCACAGCTGTTGCCCTCCAGAGTCCTGCCTGGAAGCACAAAGGCCTGGAAGACTTTGCTGCTGACAACTGAGGCAAAGACACGGAGACATCTTAGGTCTACCTACACCTTGTCTTTCTAAATTCAGTAGTAGTCTCACAGTATTTAGGATTCTTCTTTAGCTGTTTCTGGAATAGCAACAACTTATCTTGATGACCTTCAATTCCTTTTGGAGTTTTAATTGTGTTTTGATATGAACCATTGCTGTGCCTGGAGGACGCTGTTCTTGAAAACAAGATGTATCCAGGCATATTGTGAAAGTATTTGGTCTTTTCATTGATTGTATCATCAAGAGACTGAGTGAAGATCCCTGTGTGATGTGCTGCTTGTCCATGCAATGCCTGCAGCTGTTGGGTAGAGAAGAGACCAACCTTGCTTTTCTGATGACATCTGATGACTGATACCTTGGACTGATTGTATCAGTCAAAGGTACACAGGCAATAAATCACATTCTGCAATGCTGTCTGAGGCAGCTGTGATGCACCTCCCTGAATGGGAATGGATTTCCTATAGGTCCTGTGTGGTCCATGTCAGCCTTGGCATCTTATGTGGGCCTGAATTGGAACATGAAATGGAACACCTACCCTGTGTTCTGTCAGGCAATGTGGGGATGACCATGGGACAACTGCCAATGTAGTCACTGGAGAGCTTGTAAATTCAGCTGATGGACACGAGAGAGAACGAGCTGGCCCTATGGTACAGGACTGCAACCATTCCTATGCATACCAACATAAACTGCCATAACAATAGTGAGCAGGAAAAGGGCCTTTTGGCCTTTATTTGGACATGACCTGTCATTTCACTTGGCCAAAGGACTTTCCCACCAGGCTCATGTATGATCCCCAAGATGTGACCCTGTCTCTATGAACTTGTCCATAGGACCTTTCAGTTACCTGCAATGTATCTGGTACCACCTCTGGAAACACAAATGTCACCAGTTACTTGCAGCTGAACATCTCACTCCTGCCTCTGTCTCCCTTAATTAGCACAGGAGTGGAGAAAAGAGGCTGACATGCTTCTTTGTGTGTCTATTTTGAGGGCTCCTAAACAAAGGCAAGAGGAAGGAATCCCACCTCCTGTAGGTGTGTGGCAGGGATGGCAGAGCTGAGTGTCCTTCAAGTGCTGGGAATAGAAATGCAGGAGGAAAAGCCTCCACTGACTCAGCTGAATCCCTTCCTTCAGCACGGGTAACGAAGATCCCTCCCTGTCACTTTCTGGGTGTCCTGACTAATAATAAGTCAAAACAAAAGAAAAAAAAAAAAAAAAAGACGATAATTAGAGGTAACTTTGGGAGGGAAAATACACTGTTGGAAATAAGTGTTTCTGCCCAGCATAAGGAGGGAACATCAGTGATGACTTGAGGCTGTTTCACAGCAGGTGCCCCAGGGACACCTGGAGGAGCCCAGAGGGGACAGAGAAAGGGACATCATGGGCTGCTCCTGTGCTGTGAGCTGGGCTGGGCTCCTGGGACACAGGGAGCTCATGGCAGCGGCAGCGCTGCAGAGAGACAGCTCTGCCCAGGAGCAGCTCCTCTGCACACGCAGCAGGGCTGAGGGCTCTGCCTGCAGCACCGAGGGCACAGAGACAGGCACAGAGAGGTTAAAGACAACATGGGGTGGAGGATGCTGAGACATCACTGGGAGAGAAATCTTCACAGCCCTGAAAAGAGTAAGTCTCTGGCTATAGCCCAATTCAGCTGCAGTTCCTGGAGAGATGTTAAAGCTGGAACATTCCACAAGCTGTGGCATCTGTCAGGAGGGACGTTGCAGTTTCTCCAGTGTAGAGAAAACATGTTATATAGAGATGAGTTTCTCTGCTGCACCTTCAGAGGGACATTTCTAATGGGCTTTTTCAAGGAGAAGGTAAAGGAAGGAATTACAGTAAAGCTAAGGAACTTTCTCAAGTCCTTATTTTCAATTTGTTTCTCTTGGGGAATTTGAGAGGAGAAACGGAAAAGGAGCTCTCATACTTGAACAAGTCATGGAGACCACTCAGCTGTAACTTTGTCAGTAGGTGTGATAGGAGCCTCCTGATGAGCCTTCATCCACTCCTCTGCCCATGGACAGATGCAGCATCGCCTTTGCTGGACCCAGCAGGATCACCCACCTGTCTTTGTTTTCAACAGGAAGATGCTCCCAGGCGGTGCCCTGCAAACAGGCAGGTGTCTGTAGGGCCAGGGTGAGCGCACAGAGTTTGGGATGGGGTCTGTGAGCACTGACAGGGAAAAGACATGGGACAGGGAATCACCTCCCAGGAGGAAAATCTCCTGGCAGCAGGGACATGATCTGGGAAGGAGGAGACAAACCAGAGCTCTTGTGGGAGGGAGGATGTAGAAATCTCTGACTGACCCCCTGCAGTGCAGATCCCTCCTCTGAGCAGCCCCCTCGCCTGCTCTCCCACCCAGCAAAGCCTCTGCCCTCAGGGCCGGGGGCTCCAAGGCATGAAGCAGCTCCTGTGCAGCCAGAGCTGCAGTTCCTCTGCAGAGCACAGGGGCTGAGAGCAGCTGCCCGGCACTGTTGGTGTCTGGGAGGTGGCTGCACAGCTGGGGAAGGGTGACGCTGTCTGAGTGCCCGGCTGCCCCTGCCCTGGCCTCTCTCACACCCACCCTCACCAGATTTTTCCTTCTTGCTCCCCTGCTCTGGGTCACTGCTGTTGGGATCTTGTTCTTGCTGTCAGGCTCTCTGGGGATGGCAGTTTCAGCTGCAGAGTCACAGCCCGATCTTGTGGGTCCTTTCCTGCAGCTGTGTCCATGGGCACACGTGTCCCAGCTTTGCTCTGACCTGTGGGGTGTGGGCAATGAGGTCTGTGGGGCTGGACAACAAACTGAGACTCCCTGAATCAAATGCTATCAGGACACTCTGCTATCTCCCTGAGGTTTCCTTCCAAGCTGTGAGTTTCCCTCCAGGATACAAAACTGTCCTACAACATCTTCGTATTATCTCAATACCCAGTGGAGAACCACAGAGATCCTAAAGAAAGAAAATATTGCTGGGTTTGTGAAATGAGCGATGTGTGTTCTGGGCTAATTTTGGGGTGCTGAGACCTTAGAAAACAGTGAGATGTGTAGTGGTCTGAGGTGGATCCCTCTGCTCTCAGCAGTGTCTGGTGGCTTTTCAGGGTAACATGGGAGTGTGATCACCCTCCATCTCAGAAAGGTGCCAGCCCAGGGCAGCTGGAGCAAGACAGAGGGACAGACCAGCTCCCCTCACTCTGCACTAAGCCACAGGCAGCCTCTTGCCTTGCAGGACTCGCTCTGTTCTCCCTGAGTGCAGCAGAAATGCTGATGGTTTCTGACATCCAAGAACATTCCCCAGGGTGAGAGGGGAGAAGGAGCTGTAAAAAACCCCAAACCTCTCAAAACTCCTTCTGCCACCTCATTTCCTTATCCCTGGGAGTGCAAATGCTGACAGGTATTTCTGCACCAGGAGCAGCTTCATGTGACAAAGCTGAACCCCGGGACTGTCCCCTGCCCCCGTTCCCATGACCCCACTGCTGCAGAGCAGGGCTGACTCCTCAGCAGCCAGCGGGCACAGGCCCTGCTCCTCATGCACCTCCAGCCAGCACCACCCAGGGCTCAGACACGGAGCTGAGGGAAGGTCTGGAAAAGGACAAGGGGGTGTGGAGCAGGGGGAGGGTGTATGAGAAATGGCTTAGACTTTGCTCAGAGAAATCTCCCCAAAACTCTCACTGTCTTTTTCTTCTGTGATAGCCCCCATAGCCAAAATCAGCAGATGTCCAACAGCAGCTCCATCACCCAGTTCCTCCTCCTGCCCTTCACAGACACACGGGAGCTGCAGCTCTTGCGCTTCTGGCTCTTCCTGGGCATCTACCTGGCTGCCCTCCTGGGCAACGGCCTCATCATCATCACCATAGCCTGTGACCAGCACCTGCACACCCCCATGTACTTCTTCCTGCTCAACCTCTCCGTCATTGACCTGGGCTACATCTCAACCACTGTCCCCAAGCCCATGGCCAATTTCCTCTGGAACACCAGGGCCATCTCCTACACAGAATGTGCTGCCCAAGTGTTTCTGTTTGTCTTTTTAGCTGCAATAGAGTATTCTATCCTCACCATCATGGCCTATGACCGCTACGTTGCCATCTGCAAACCCCTGCACTACGGGACCCTCCTGGGCAGCAGAGCTTGTGTCCACATGGCAGCAGCTGCCTGGGCCACTGGGTTCCTCTATTCTCTGCTGCACACGGCAAATACGTTTTCACTACCACTCTGCAAGGGCAATGCTGTGGACCAGTTCTTCTGTGAAATCCCCCAGATCCTCAAGCTCTCCTGCTCAGACACCTACCTCAGGGAAGTCTGGGTTCTTGTGATTTCTTTCTCAGTTGCATTCGGCTGTTTTGTTTTCATTTTTTTCTCCTATGTGCAGATATTCAAGGCCGTGCTGAGGATTCCCTCTGAGCAGGGACGGCACAAAGCCTTTTCCATGTGTCTCCCTCACCTGGCCGTGGTCTCCCTGTTTGTCAGCACTATCATATTTTCCCACCTGAAGCCCCCCTCCATCTCCTCCCCATCCCTGGATCTGGTGGTGTCTGTTCTGTACTCAGTGGTGCCTCCAGCAGTGAACCCCCTCATCTACAGTATGAGGAACAAGGAGATCAAGGATTCAGTGTGGCAACTAATGAATGGCTGTTTTATGAAGCAATAAACTGCCCATAATCTTCTGCATAGCATATATAATGTAAATAATTTTCTCACTGAGTGGTTGTGCCCGTGTCCACTGGACACCCTAGAGAACCTGCTGCAGGTCAGTCGTCATGGACCGGCCTCTCACAACCACCATTTCCAGCACTGGCTTCTCACTTCAGCTTGAAGAGGTTCTTTGTCCCTCCCTGGCAGCACAACTAATGAGTAGGTCAGATGTCCATGTTTGCATTGTGTAGACAAAATGCAAACAAATGCACAAAGTGCTTCTGAGGTGATGAACCCAAGTGAGCAGAAACACCATCAGCTATTCCTTGAGGTTCCATGAAGGTCAGTGGGACAGACAGTGTCTTGATGCGATTTCATGTTGAGAGTAACATCCTTTGGGGAACCACCTGAATGTAGCACTGGGATGTGCTTCCTGGAACAGAAGATCCCGTGTCCATTCTTTATGCCATGAGGCATCTCATGTAAGTGCAGAGAAGGGTGACAAATGGCAGGGCTGAGGTGCCTCCCAGCCCCCTGGAGTGGCAGCAGGAGGTCAGAGAGACACAGTGACTCCTGCATCTGTGTGTACAAGGGAAACACTCTGTCTCTCAACATCCATGGGTGCATAAGGAGTCCATGGTGAGGTTACTTCTCTCTGGTCAGGCTAAAGACCACAAGAAGTCTGTCGGTTGGGGTCTCTGCCTGCAGAGCAGTTTCTGAGATAGTCGAGCTTTCCATGGTAGTGGGAAGAGGCCGGGGAGGGGAAAAAAATAACTGAAAAGGACAACTTGGGAGGTGCATTCTGGATGTCAGGAGGAAGAAACGTCAGTGGAAGGGCAGTGCTGCGGTGCAGGAGGTCACCCAGAGGCAGTCGGGATCAGCCCATGGCTTTGTGTTTCAACAAACAGCCAGTGAGGGTGCAGTGAATGAGGCACGGACTCTCGGGAAGGTGCAATGAGAGACATTTATTACAAACTCAGGCTTGCATTTATACTTGCTATGATTCTTGCTCAAGCATTTGCTGATTTGCCAAGTGAGTCATTACATAAGTGATATGTTTTGTGTTCCCACCAAAGTTACTGCCATAAACACAGGTTTTGTCTGTCATAAGCTATCCCTCTGTCCTTGATGTATCAATCCTGTATCAGTCCCTCTGGCCTTGATGTCTCACATAGCATACGGTACTTGCTTCTTGTATTTTTCCACTAGCGCTTGTTCTCACACTGTCGACTCTCGCAGTTTCTCACAGGTCCAATCTTAGCACACTGCCACATCTCCCCTTTGTGTTTACTAAGTGCATAGCCATAGCAGTATGTAATTGCATGGCTATTACCTGATTAGACCTTTTTTTGATCATTTGTTGTAACTAGATGTCTCTTTAAGACGGTTTAAAAACCCAGTGGGAGATTCCTTACAATCCTGTTTAATCTCAAAAAGTTTTGGCATATTTATAGCTGTAGGTATAGTGTGTCTAATCCTGTATAAAATGGCAAAAGGCCAAATTAAACGTCCCAAACTGAACTCCCCTGGCTCCCATAAAAAAACTAAGGAAGAACTCACAAGAGAAATAAAAGTGCCCAAAGGCCGAGAGACAGAGGCCGGAAGATCCCAACTCTCCTAAAGATGAAGCGTGAGGCTAATGGGATGGAACACTCTCATTGGTCAGCCTGGATGTCAGTCAAGCTCTGCCCCGTCCCTCCCCCCTTCCTCGCTGCCTCACACCTGTGGGCAGAGCACTCAGAGTGTCCTTGGCTCTCAGACCAGAGCAATTGCCAACACCAACTGTGCTGGGCTGTTCTCTCTTGTTCTCAAACTAAATCCAAATAATGACCGTGCTAGCTATGAAAAAGTAAGGTTTCTAACTGCATGAGGAAAATTAACTCCTTTTCAGTCAAACCAGCACAGACCAGCTCTCCCATGCCAGACCAACAAAGCTAGAGAAGTAGTAAAGAAATTATTGAAGGGAAACAGTCTCAGCACAGCAGCTCTGCCAGGGAGCACCAGCCTTGTCCTTTCCAGAGCTGTTCTCCTTCCACTTCCCCGCTCTTCTGTGAGCCCTTGTGTTGGTGTAAGATCTGAGCACTCCTGACCCTTGGTTACAGTCCCGCTGCGTGTCAGTCCTGTGACCACAGGCAGGGACAGGCAATGGGCACTTCTGTGACAGAGCTGCCTCCAGAACAGCATCTCCATCAGCAAGGGGATCTCCTTAGCACAGTGCTCGAAGGCTTAGGTCTTCTTCCAGAGTTGCTCTCCAGAATAGGTGTAAGGAATAGACCCTCGAAACGCTTTGTTTTCTGTGTTTTCTGTGGGCTCAGTGGGATGAGATCAGGGTCCCAGTTTGGCTTTTGAGGGACTTAGAGCTGGTGGCTCAGGTTTGGGTTGTTGGTGGCCAGCACCCAGGCAGGTGGTGAATAAGGCAGAGCAGCTCTGAGCACCCTCCATGGCCACCTCAGAGCTCGTGTGGGAGGCGGTCACAGTGACAGTGACCAACATCAGCTGGGTCTGTCTCTCAACCTGACCAGTATGTCCCTGCAGAGCCACCACAGCCTGGGCATCACAGCTCACTCACTGCACAGAGCAAAAGCCCCAGCTCGGGGGCTGTGGGGAGTGTGGGAACAGGGTGCAGGAACATCTGGCCAGGCCAGTGCAGATGTGCTCTCCTTGGGGAAAGGCTCTGTGGGGAGATGGGATGTCCCAGGAGAAGAGCAGGGTGTGTGTGCAGACACAGAAAGAGAAACCCTTTTCTGCCATGGGTGCCAGTTTGACTTATTAACAGCTGGCAAAGCAGAGCTTCACTCCAGGAGAACCTTGAAAAACTCTGGGATTGGGCAATAAAGACCTCATGAAATTTTAGAAGGAGAAGTTGCCGGGTCTTTACTGGGGGCAGAATAACCCCACACATGAGGGCAGGCTGGGACCTGAACAGCTCAGGAGTGATTCTGAGCAGAAGGGGCTGGGCATGACATGGGATGCCATACGAGCCAGTGGTGCATGCTCACCATGAGTAAGGCCAAGGGCATGTGGGGCTGCGTTAGGAGGAGTGTGGTCAAAAAACAACAGAATTATCGTCCCCTTTGAATCAGTGCTGTGGTGGCCACATCTGGGCTAGTGTGTGTTGGTGTGGGACTCCCTGTTCTGGAGGAATGGAGAGGAACTAGAGAAGCTCCAGAGATCTGCCAGGATGGGGTAAGAGGCCTTTGAGAGAGGCAGAGAAACATGGGGTCCTTGAGCCTGGTGAAGTGCAGGCTCAGGGCACTGGAGCAGTAGCCTGCAACTGCTTGAAGGGTGGTTTCAGAGATAATGGAGCTTTTCTTGGTAGTAGAAAGTAAAGAAAACCTCCACAAAGTGCAACCTGGAAGGTTCAAGATTGGAGGTTCAGAAAAAGACATCTCAGTCCAAGGGCAGCGCTGTGGTACAAGAGGTCACACAGAGGGAGTCTGGATCAGCCCATGGCCTTGGGCTTCAAGGAAAGAGCAGTGAGGGTGGAGAGACATCAGTGAAAGTAGGAAATGCTGGGATGAGAGCTAGGTAGGAAAGCAAGGTGGATGTCAACAGCCTGAAGGCACAAAGGTGCCTGAAGGGGACAGTATCAGCAAACATGAAGTAGACATGGCCAAGGGCTCTGGTGAGGCTGAAAGGCCAGACAGGACCAAGGTCTTTGTCCCCCTGGCTATGGCAGTTGTATCTGTCTCTGAGACCTACCAGGATAAAGTCTGTTTTGAGGCCCTGGACTTTGATTCTCGTTGCCCCTTTTTGGGGAAGCCAGGAGGGGTTGTACAGTTTCCTACACTTGGCCTTGCTCAATCTCACACCCCACTGCTCCAGGAAGAGCCCTGAGCCACGCATGAGGGATCTGCCTTCCCAGGGCCTGGGGTCAGGATTTGGCCTTTAGCTGGTAAAACAGACCAAGGATTTTCTCCATAGCAGACCAACCTGTACAGTGCCTTTTCCTACCTGCAATCACAACCTTCAATTATCTTCTCTAACGAGTCCATGGAGAGGCTTTGTCAATAATGACCCTCAGTGGGGTCAATCAATGTTTCAAGGTACTTTGAGTTGCGCTTCTGACTTCCACCTCCTGAGCGATTTGTTCAGTCTCCTCTCAGTATCTGTAGTTCATGGACTAAGGGCCAAATACACCATGGGGCTCATTAAAATACAGAAAGTATTAATGAACTCTTTTCCTTCCTGTAATTTTCTTCAAGTCTTCAAGACTAATTTGAGCTGTTTCATAATGTAGCAAAGAAGGAAGATTTCAAAATGCACCGAGCAGAAATTATTTTGTATTTTGAAGGGCATATTATGTTCCTTTTCAGTTCAGTGAAGAGGTGATAGTAGTGTTCTCTGGTTGATAACGATCCAGAATGTCTCCTCAATAGGTCTGGACAGATAGGAAAAACAGTCCCTTGACATCCAACATAGTATGGACAACACTCCTCCTCACCTGCCCAACCTTACCCTTTCTCCTGTTGCCCCCTGGGACTTGTTCTCACTTTTCTTTACATCAGATTTGTCCACATTTCTCTGCAGCTGGATGTTCCAGCTCCTTTGTACCATCTCCCAAATGCTCTTCATAGAGAACTGGCTGCACACAGGCACTGAAGTATTTCTGCTAACTACAAAAAAAAGAAAAGTGAAGCAGAATTAAGCTTCAAAAATAATAACTGCACTCCTCCACCATAAGTTAAGTACAAGCTGCCTTTAATGAGGTTGTCTTTCAAAAAGGGATAATCTTATGAGAAATGTTTTAGGTAAGTAGATAAAAGAATAAAGATACAAACATAATTAAATAGTTGACAAAGGAGATAATTAGACTACTGCAAAACAGGCAAACATTTAACTACCTAAAGTTCAAAACAGCAGCTGGCAAGTTGAGTGGAGTCTGAATGAATAAAGAATAAGAGAAAGAGAAAACTGGAGAATAATGAAAAGGGTCTTTGTCTAGAGAGTCTGCAACTGAAAATGGGACTTTAGAAACAGTCATTATATCAGGACAGATGTAAACAGATGAAAGATCACAGAAATTAAATACACCATATAACAGGTGCAATAGTGACAAGGATATTGCCAGAGATCAACACATCTTTGGAATATCCCTTTTGAAAGGTCACAGGATTGGTAGAGGTCTCTTGTGAGTGAGAAAAACTCAATGTTGCAGCCAAAAGTGCCTGCCAGGGAACCACGAGCTGTACAAGAACAATTTGGTGAGGAGTGACCTGTCCAATGAGTCCTCTTGGGTGACATTTCTGGGCACCTACTAGAGAAAAATGTGTCCGAAAGCCATCAGGACTTAGCAAGGGTAATTAATGTCTCACAAACTTGATTGGCTTCATGATGAAGTAACTGCATTTCCGCGTGAGGGGAGAACAGTGGCTGTCATTTACCTCAGCTTCAGCAAGGCTCTTGGCATGGTGTCCCTCAATGTTCTTGTACCCGAGGTAGGCCATTACAGTCGGATGGGTTGACAAACAGATGAGTGAAACCAGTTGGATATCAGGCTGACAGAGCAGTGGTGAAGGGGTCTCATGCCCAACCTCGAGACCACTGGGACTTACTGGGGGCTTGTGGGGCAGCACAGGGGACTCTGCTGAGACCTGGGCAGTTTGATAATCTGTGACCTTGAGGAGACAACTCTCAGCACATTTGTTGATGATGCTAAGTTGAGAAACCTCATAGGCAGGAGGGCTGTCCTGTCAGGAACATCACGACAGAGAGGGACAAAGGGCAGGTCCTGCACCTGGCATAGACTAACCCCTGAAGATGTTGATAACTGGGAGAGAGGTCAGTGGAGGGCTGCTAAGATGCTCAGGGACTGGGACACTTGCTGGGAGGAGAAACTGAGGGAAAGGGCCTTTGTTCAGCCTGGAGAAGAGAAGGCTTTGGGCACCTCGTAACAGCCTCTCTGTCCCTGCGGGGAGGTTTCTCCAGAAGGTGGAGCCAGTCTTGTCATGGCCATGCTTGGCAGGAGGATAATAGACAACAGTCAGATGTTGAAATGAGGAAGGTTCAGGATGCAGATAAGGAAAATATTCTTCTCCATGAAGGCATCAAAGCATTGGAGCAGCTTCCCCAGCTTTGTTGTGCTGTCTCTGTCCTTGGATGTTTTCCAGCCCCCACATGGTAAAGCCTTGAGCAACGTGGTCTCACTCCACAGCTGAACGTGCTGTGAGGAGGAGGTCAGACCTGAGACCTCCTGAACTCCCATTCAGGAGAGTGGAAACCCGAATGATGCTGTGGTGTCTTCCCCTCTGAGTCTTCCCCTGATGACAGGAGGGAATGTTCTCAGGTTCCCCATGAGCATGGAAGTCAGTCAGTATAGTCAGACCAGCTGGAGCTCGCTTGTCCTCTTGTGATGCTCAGCAATAAAAGCCATGAGAAGGGCTGGGGTGTACAGGAGGGATTCATAATTAAGGCATTTGCCTTCTGAAGCAAGTGCTACATGAACTGATGCCAAGTTTCCCAGGAAAGGGTTGGACATCATCTGCTGATGGCAAAGAGAATAAATCCTTTTGCTTCCACAGGCAGTCTGTGCTTTTCTTTATTAAACTGCCTTTATCTCAAACAATGAGTTTTTCTTCCCCGTGTCCTCTCGAGCAGGAGAGTGATTGTGTGGTGTAGTGGAACTAAAATGTGGCAGCCAGGTTAACCCACTACAGCCCTTGTTGTGCCCAACGTGGGACATGAGACAAGGGCAGTTCTGTATTAATGGTGCTACAGTTATAGCAGTTATTTGGTGGAGAGTGTCTGCGCAGGTCACTGAGTTTTCTGTCTGTGCTACTTATCTCCTGATTTTGCTGAGCTTGGGAACATGTTAATACAAACAAAGTCTACGCTCTTTGCCCTGGTATTGATGTCTTTACTGTGTTGGGGTAGGTATTCGATCTTGTGGAGAGGATAATGAAACACATCTACCTCTTAGAATCACAGAATGGTTTGGGTTGGAAGAGACCTTAAAGATCATCTGGTTCCAGCCCCCCTGACCCACATCTTCCTCTAGAAAAGGTTGCTCAAATCTCATTGTGCTGGTTTGGCTGAAACTGAGTTAATTTTCTTCATGCAGTTAAAAACTTTTGCAGCTAGCATGGTCATGGTTTGGATTTAGTTTGGGAAAAGCCAGATAACACCCCAGGACAGAGATAATGTTTTTCTCCAAGTAACTTTCCAGTGGTTTTGAAGTGGAACAAAGAGAATACAAGAGCCTATTATCTTAGTTGCTGTCTGGGAGCCAAGGTCTTTCTGAGCTCTGTGCCCACAGGTGCGAAGCAGCTGGGAAGGGAGGCATGGATGGGACAGAGCTTGACTGACAGCCAGACTGACCAATGAGAATTTTCCATGCCATTAGCATCAGGCTTCATGCTGAAAGAGGGCAGGGTTTTCTGGATGCAGAAATCGAGACCTGTTCTACTGTGTTTCGGTGGAGTTCCATTTGGGAGTTTCTTTTGGTTTGACCTTTTGCCATTTTACCATTTTGCAATGACCTCTGGGCCTTTCTGCTCTTTTCCCTCTTCCCCTGGGATCAGGTGTTCACGACCAGGCTGCTCTCTCTCTTTCTTGGACCGGGTGCTTCGTGCAGGCGGATTTTGTGAGGAATTGCATTGAGTTTCTTATTTTATATTCCATTTTCCATTTTATATGTGTTATTAGCCGTGGTGGTATATTAGTATTATTTTGCTATTTTATTAAACTGTTTTTATCTCAATTCATGAGTTTCTCCCTTTGCTTTTGATTCTCTCCCCTGTTTGGGGGTGGGGGGTGGGAGTGAGCGAGCAGCTATCGTGGCTGTGATTGCTAGCTTGGGTTAAACCATGACAAGGGGCTAAAGAGAAGTGTTTTCACAGTCTGTGTTTTCACAAGAACATCACCAAAACCCATTTTACTTTTTCTTTCATGTCTTTTGGCAAAGTCTCTCTCCCTTCTCCCGGATCTCCCATCTCTCTTGCACAGGTTCCTCCTGACCTCCCTAAATGTGTCATCTTGTTGGGGGAAGCTTTCTGATGACCCTCAGGACCTCAGAGTGCCTCTGTCCCCTGTGCTGACCAGTCAGAAGTGACCTCACAGCCAGCACCCAAAGGGATGCATCGTACTTCTGTGCTGGAGAGGCCTCTTCACAGCCCACCCAGCAGCCCTGGAGGAAGGTCAAGCCCCGCACCACCCCAGAGGTACCGTGCCTGCAAACCAGCGCGTGAACTAGAAGGGATCCTGGCTTATCTTTCCCACCTGGGTGCCTCAGTTACCCAGAGTATCTTGGAGGCAGTGGAGACCTCTGTGAGGACAACCGAATCAAGCCTAAAATGTAAATTATATACAAACCTATGCAGAAAAAACAAACAAACAAACAAAAATCTCTATGAAATAGCTGAAAAAGTCTTCATTTCCAGCATTGCTAGGCTCTTAAGCCATTTCTGTGAAATTTTTATGGTCACTGAGGGATGCTGATAGTATCTGGCTCCATCAGTACCGCTGATGGCATTTGTTCCTGATCAGCCAGCCAACTTCCCATCCACCACATCATCCAAATCTTCAGTTCAGACATCAGAAACCTGCTCTAAGACTTTGGGATACCACATTCAAGGACTGGCAAAAGACCAGGTACACAACATGCCCTTCTTTCTCCTCTCACGTGGTTTCAGCCGTCCCGTTCTTGTCCTTCAAGGGCCTGGAGATGGTTGCAAGAGCATTTGCCTCATCACCTCCCCAGGGACTGAGGTGAAGCTGATCTACAGGTAATAGTCCCAGTCTTCTTTCTTGTCCTTCTGGAAGCTGGGTTTGTTATTTGCCTTTTCTGAGGATCTTGGAATCTCCCTGCTCTCTCTGGATTTTTCCAAGATGTTTGAGAGAGATCTCACAATGACTGCAGCCAGCTCTAATAGCACCTCTCTGGCCCTTCATACACCAAAAGTTTTCTCTGTATCTCACAGTTCCAGGGGAGTGCCAGGGGCACAGTAAACACCTGTCTAGCTCATCAGGCACTGTTTGGAAGAGAATCAGAAGTGAATTCTTCCTGTGTGCCCATGACTCCAATGGGGCCTCTGTGCCACTCACAGCTTTCCTGAGCATTTTTCAAGTGTCTCCCTCTCTGCAAACTTTCTGGTCCTCAGGCTGTAGATGGAGGGATTGAAAAGGAGCATGAGGATGGGCTTTGTTAAACTATTCAAGAGTGTTGTTCTGGGCATCACAGAAACAAGGATGAGGGTGTTGTGGAAAACAGCAGCATTGGTGAGGAGAAAGGAACAGGTGGAGAATGTCTTCTGCCTACCCATGGAGATCTGATACACACAGAGGATAACCATGTGAACAGGAAGAGGAGAATGGGAATGGAGAGAGCCTGAGTGTCACGGTGTCACTGCATGAGAGCTCCAGCAATGCGGTAAATCACAGAAGTGGTCAGCTCTGCTGGGGCCACAGAACTGTACCCAGGACATGACTGAAATGATTCCTGTAGATGACAGAGGAGCCCCTAGTGTGTCTGCCCACTGGAGACAGATGTCCCAGGTCATGAGTCTTGTACAGGGCAGGGGATGACACACAGCCCAGTACTGATCGGAGGATGTGGTCACCAGTAGTGAGTGCTCTGTACAAGGACAAGGTGCGGGAAACAGCACTAACGCAGTGATGAGCAGGGATGGTGCTGTCCCCAGCCACAAAGCTGCCCATCAGCTGGGATAGGGGAGTGGATATGCAGGAGGTCTCCAGGGAGAACAAATGTCCCAAGAACAAGTCCATGGGGATGTGCAAATGCTGTTTTGCCACCACCAGCACAATAATGAGAGTTTTCCCAAACAGAAACACCATGCAGGTCATGAGGGAGAGAAGGATTTCCTAAGGGATGGGAACATTCCCCATTTCTGGTAGGATGGCACCTCCACAACTGCCCCATTGCATTTTTGCCATGTAAGGTTTTAGGTCCCTCTTTTCCCCTTGCACTTGGTAGGGATCTTGCGAGGAAGGGCTTTTGGTTCTTTTGTAGATGCTTGGGTATCAGTCAGAAAGACAAGTCATTGCAGGTACATTTATTTTTTTTTTAACTAAAAATAGAGTAGAGCCCCATGTTCACATAGTCACAGGATCACACCGGTGAAGTCGACAATGAAGTTGAAATGGTCTGTCCACATTCCTTTGTGGATAACATTATTAAAGTTAAAAAAAAAAAAAAAGAAAATGGCAGAACAAAAGACAACACAAACACAAAACTGACGACAACAACAAACTAATGAGAAAGGATGGACCTGTAATGAGTTACATTATGAGTCATACATTGAAACAGATGGACAGTCTAGAGCTTCTAGAAGTCATCCAGGCATCAGTTTCCACACTGCATTCTGCAGCTCCTGGTTTCTCAGGCTGTAGATGAAGGGGTTCAATGTTGGAGGCACCAATGAGTACAGAACTGCCAGCACTAGATCCAGGGATGGGGATGAGATGGAAGGGGACTTCAGGAAAGCAAACAAGCCAGTGCTGACAAACAGGGAGACCATAGTCAGGAGAGGGAGGCACGTGGAAAAGGCTTTGTGCCGTCCCTGCTCAGAGGGGATCCTCAGCACGGCCCTGAAGATCTGCACATAGGACAGCACTATAAGACTATACTACTACTATACTACTACTATAAGACTTTCCATGCAGCCCCCACCGAAAAATTGCTGGGATATTGATGTGATGGTGTCGAGGGTTTAGATTGTGGGGTGACAATAAAACCCTGGCAGATGTATTGTTAACCTTCTCTCCCCCCACTTCCCCCTTTTTCCCCTCCCTCTCTCCCCTTCCCACTCATGACAGGCGATCGGGAGGAAAAGAAGGACAGAGATAAAAGAGTTGGAAAAATTAAAGATGTTTTACTAATGCTACTAATAAGAATAGAGAAAATAATACAAAATATACAAAACCAATCTTGAAAGTCTCAGCAACTGCAGAGCCAGCACCCGAAGTCCTGGATTAGACTCTGCAGCCAACCGGAGCTGGATTCAGTCTCTCACTAGGCCTCAGTTCGTAGGGACAACTAGCAAGGCCTTCTCTTAATGTTGGCCATATGGAAAAAGGGACAAGATCCTCATGATCTCACACTTTTATATGAAGTATTCGTGTGAATGGAACGTTATACACAGTTGGTCAGTTTCTTGGTCAACTGTTTCTCATTGCCCTTCTCGCAAGATGTCCATCCGTGCTCATCAATAAGTTAGCATTGCAGTGCTATTTTTACCAAAACATGTGACTGGTTCACCAGGAAAATGCAGCTAATATGAAGGCTTTAGCTGACAGGCAAAATTCACTGAAAGAGAAACTTGTTTTTTAACAAAAGCAGGACAGATGGATACATGGATAAGGAATTGACTGGATGGCTGTGTGAAAAGTGTAACAGTCAATAGCTCATGTCCAAGTGAAAACCAGGAATGAACAGTTTCCATTAATTGTCCATTCTGGGATGAATACTGTTTAATATCTTAATAAATTATATACACATTGAGACTCAGTACACCCTCAGCAAGTTTTCAGGTCACAGTCATAGAACATCACCAGCTGAAAGGGATCCATATGGATCATTAAGTCCAACTCCCTGCTCTTTGCAGGATGACCTAAATCACATGACTAAGAGCATCCTCCAGCTGGTCACTGAACTCTGACAGATATGGTGACATGGAGACAGTGAGATGAGTTGTTATGTGTCATATGTTGAAGAACACGGACACTTTGTAACTTCTGGCAGGCATCCAGTCACCAGTCTCCACATTGCATCCTGGAGCTCCTTGTTCCTCATACTGTAGATGAGGGGGTTCACTGCTGGAGGAACCACTGAGTACAGAACAGACACCACCAGATCCAGGGATGGGGAGGAGATGGAGGAGGGCTTCAGGTGGGAAAATATGAGAGAGGTCAAGAACAGGGAGACCACAGCCAGGTGAGGAAGGCACATGGAAAAGGCTTTGTGCCGTCCCTGCTCAGAGGAGATCCTCAGCACCGCCCTGAAGATCTGCACATAGGACACCACAATGAACGCAAAACACCCCAAATAGACAAAAGTACTAAACACGAGAAGTCTAAATTCCCTGAGGTAGCTGTCTGGGCAGGAAAGCTTAAGGATCTGGGCAAGTTCACAGAAGAACTGGTCCACAGAATTGCCCTTGCAGAGTGGCAGTGAAAATGTATTGGCTGTGTGCAGCAGAGCATGGAGAAACCCAATGGCCCAGGCAGCTGCTGCCATGTGGACACAAGCTCTGCTGCCCAGGAGGGTCCCGTAGTGCAGGGGTTTGCAGATGGCAACGTAGCGGTCATAGGCCATGATGGTGAGTAGAAAATACTCTGCTGAAATGAAAAACACAAACATAAAGAGCTGTGCAGTGCATCCTATGTAGGAAATGGCCCTGGTGTTCCAGAGGGAACAGGCCATGGATTTGGGGAGAGTGGTGGAGATGCAGCCCAGGTCGATGAGGGAGAGGTTGAGGAGGAAGAAGTACATGGGGGTGTGGAGGTGCTGGTCCCAGGCTATGGTGATGATGACGATGCCGTTGGCCAGGAGAGCAGCCAAATAGGTTCCCAGGAAGAGCCAGAAGTGCAAGAGCTGCACCTCCCGTGTGTCTCCAAACTCCATGAGGAGGAACAGGGTGATGGAGCTGCTGTTGGACATCTTCTGCTGCTGGTCATGACAACCTGTTCAAGTAGGAAAAGGCAGTGAGCAGTTAGGGCAGAGTTCTTTGATGGAAATCTATTCAATGTCTCATGGAAATACCCTAGACTGCCTTGGCCCTTTCATGTCCCTTTTACGAGCTCTGCTCTGTGCTGACTGACTGTGCCTCTGGGAGCAGGGGGCTCTGCTGTGGACACACAAATATCCCAATGCTCCTGTCAAGGCAGGAACGACAGGGACAGACAGACAGGTACTCAGGAGTTTCTCCTCTTTGGGGTCACGCTTCCAAGAGGATTCAGCCTGAAACCCCACGACCCTGGGGGCAGATGCTGTGCTGGGTGTGAGACCTGGAAATTGCTCCAGGAAAGTGTCTGCACTGTAGTGGATGGCAGGGATGTGCCTGAACTTCATCCTCCAACAGTATTTCTGTCAACAGCTCCTTCTCTGTCCCTACTCATGTCTCTGCTGTCTGGAGCTGTCCCTACCAGGAGCTGCTTCTCTCTCCCCATGTTTCATCCCTGTTTGTGCTCATAGTCCCCATCTCACTGTTTGCTCGGCTCTGCCCTGCAGACCCCCCTGGCAGTGGGGCCCTGACCAGAGGCATCTCTTTATGGGCAGCGAATCAGGGGCAAGTCAGAATATCCTAAAGAGAACTGGGATCAGAATGCCTTCTCCAGAGGAGAAGAGTAAACTATTATCTCCAACTGCACTCTGAGCCAACCAAGAGCAGAAAACTCAAAGCACAGACTCCTTCCCTTTTAGATAATAATCCATTTTGACCTTCTTGAAAAGTCCCCTTGGAAATACACTGGGGGTGATTTGGAGCTGTCACCAGTGCTGTGCCATGCAGCATCCTCTCAACAGCAGGACCCTGCATGCCCTGCCAGGGGTTGCCCCTTCTACCCACAGCTTCTCCTCACAGCACTGTGGGGATCTCCCCGGGCAGGTTCAGTGCTGACTCTGGCAGGCGGCAGAGTCCCTGCCCGGCACACAGTCCTGGGGTGCAGGGACCCTGCTCTGCAGGACAGCCCTGGGCACCCATCTTGCACACCCAGCTTCACACTGCTGCAGCCATCTCTCAGAGAAGGCAGTCGTTATGCCTTTCTCCTCTCATGGTGCAGCAGGGAAGCCCTGCTCCAGAGCGTGTCCTCCTTCTCCACACCAGACCAGTCAAGACAGTTATCTTGATGGGTCCTATCAGCCATGGGATGTACCGGCTCTAGAAGATCCCTCCAGGATGCTCATCTGAATTTCCCCAGTCCCACTGACTTACTGTGTCAAAAGTTGTGAAGGATTCTCCATGAACAAGAGATCACCTTTAAGCTCTTCCTTTCTCACTCCTCTGCCCTCGGTGCTGCAGGCAGTGCCCTCAGCCCTGCTGCACTTTGCAGAGGAGCTGCTCCTGGGCAGAGCTGTCTCTTTACAGTGCTACCGGGTTGCCATGAGCTCCCTCCATCCCAGAGCCCAGCCCAGCTCAGCAGCAGAGAAGCGGCCCAAGGTGGTGCTTTTTCTTGGCCCTCTAGGCTCCCTCCAGGTGTCCCTGGGGCTCCAGGAGAACCTGCTGTGAAACAGGCTGAAGTCACCACTGATGCTCCCTCAGCTGGGGAGAAACTCTTATTCCCAGCAGCGTCAGTTCTTCTCTCAGAGATAGAGTTACTTCTAAAAATTCCCTTTTTTGTGTTATTATCAGACCGGACACCCAGACAATGACAGGCAGGGATCTGCTTTACCACTTCTGAGGGGAGTCAGCTCAGTCAAAGTATCTCATCCTGTGTTTCTATTGTTAGCACTGGAAGTGGACTCAACTCTCTGCCACAGCTGCCACAAAGCCCTGAGAGCTGGGATTCCTCTTGCTGCTGTTCAGGTGTGCATTAAACAGCACCTGTATGTGAGCTCCTTGTCTCAGCTTCCATGGTAAGTAATGAAGATGTAGGTCAGGAGTGAGCTGTTCAGATGAAATGCCTGGTGACTTTGGAGGTTCCAGAGGTTGTCCAAGCTTGTTCATCCCACCGGCACTGTCCTTATTTACGATTTGTTTGTCAGCCGATGCTGCCATCTGACCGAAAGGTGTCCTGTATCGTAACGACAGCCAAGTTTCTCTCTGTCTTTTCCATCAGCTGTGTTGACTAGATCGCCATTGGCTATAATGATTGTTTTCATCTACACATCGCCTAATCAAATTCCAGGCAGTTACGCTATTTAATGCCCAACTAGAGGCCTGTAGTGCTAGGTGAGATGCCAAGGCTCTCACACGTATCTACATGGAGCTGGCAGGTACAATTCAGTAAAGCCAATCCCACTCAGAGCGAGTGTGTGACAGACACCCAGACAGCATTGCACAGAGATTCGTTGCCTTTGTGTGAGCCACTAATTGCCACCACTGCAGTGTGGCACATCTGTTCCTTCTCTAGGCAGTAGATGTAGCGCAGTACAGGAACACAAGGGCCATCATACTAGGGTCTCCACTTGTTTACCTAAATCTCAAACTGCTGCTTTTTCTCTCTATCACGTCATACTCACCCCCTTGAGAATACAGTCAAGCAACAGATAAACCATTTTCACAGTGGGCCATTCAGCAGCATCTTGTCATTCCTGCAGATCAGTGGCACCTCTGCCAAAGTCCCTCAGAGGCAGCAGAGCCACCTCTGAAGTAAACCAGGTTCTTTCCAGGGTTGCACTTGCCAGCCCTGTTTGTCTGTGGCCATGGCTACAGCAGGGGTTGCTCACTCTCTTGGCATCCACTTTCAGCTTTAGATTTCCATCTGCCGACCACTCCATCATGCCTCAGGTCTGAAGCAAAGCCTTTGAACAAACGGGGTCTTAGACACTTGGTACGAGTTTTCTTTATAAGTCTGAGCTTTGCCTGGAGGCACAGCTGATGTGCTACAGCCAAAGTGTGCACCAATTCCCTCAGCCCAGGGCACAGACAAGCTCAGTGAGCCCTTGTAGGTGAGGATCAGAGGAGAGTCCAGCAAATGTGAAAGTGTGGTAGGAGACAAGGAAACCGCATCAGTGTGGGAAAACAGCCATAGACCTCTCTAAGTCATCTGGGAAATCTCTGAATGTATAAGCCTGGGCCTTGCTGGGGACTTCAATAACCCTGGCATTTGTTGGATGGAGAACACAGCAGGATGGTGATGAAGCTGGTGAGGCACCTGGAGCACAAGTCTTATGAGGAGCAGCTGAGGGACCTGAGGCTGTTTACCCTGTAGAAAAAGAGGCTGAGGGGAGACCCTATTGCTCTCTGTAACTGTCTGAAAAGAGGTTGTAGCATGGAGGGTGTTGGTCTCTTCTCCCAAGTAGCAACTGATAGGACAAGAGGAAATGGCTGCAAATTGAGCCAGGGATGGTCCAGATTGGATATTAGGAAACATTTCTTCATGGAAAGGATTGTCAGGCATTGGAACAGGCTGCCCGGGGCAGTGCTGAAGTCACCACCCCTGAAGGGGTTTAACGGACATGGAGATGAGGTTCTTAGGGACATGGTTTAGTGCCAGTTTTGGGTTAATGGTTGGACTTGATGATCTGAAGTGTCTCTTCCATCTGAAACAATTCTATGATTCAATGATTCTGTAACACAGAGAAGTTGTCAGAAACACTGCTAGGTATTGCAGAATCACAGCATGGTTGAACTTGGAAGGCACCTCTGAATGTGATCTAGTTCACCTCCTCTGGTCAAGTGGGGTCAGCTACAGCAGGTTGTCCAGAGACACACTGGGCCTTGAATATGGGAACTCCACAACTTCTCTGGGCAGCTTGTCCAGTAATCAACATCCACACCTTAATTAAGTGCTTTCTGCAGTTTAGTTACAATTTCCTCTGTTTTAGATTGTGCTCTTGCTTCTTGTCCTGTCACTGGGCACCACTGACTATGGTCTCATACCTCCCTCAGCCTTTTCCACGTCCTACGTAACCAGGACTCCAGGCCTATTTGTCACTGGCCTCATGTTTTCCCTTGTCTTACTCTTGCTGTTGATGTTCTTCTAGAATCCTCTTTTGTTGCTGTTCACACATCATTACACTGGTTTAAGGTTCTTCAGTACCAAAAGGCCATATTAAATATGCTGTGTCTCATTGTGCACTAAACTGATGTGAAAAGATGACTTCTGCTCCATGACATGCAGCACCTTCATGCAGGATCTAGTATTAATATATCATTAGTAATTGTCTCACTTGCTACATTTAAAGCAGTTGTTGCAGTCCAGGTGCTCAGGTTTCACAAAGTACTCCAGAGCTGCGGTGACAGATGCAGCTGCCTGGAGGAGTTAGAAAGGAGAGAAATGAACTTGAAGAAACATCTTTGCCCAAACACTTACTAGGAGTTTACACAAAAACCCAGGTAGCTGATGCTGAGGAGACCCACTGTGAACCCACAAGCAGCGTCCGTACAGAGGGTATTAAGCTGAACATTTCCCTCATTGCCAAGGAATTCCTGGGGCTCTCAACAGCTCACTCTCTGTGGCACCACGCAGTTCAGCTCCCGATGGTGTGTAGGGTTGTCAACAATGGAAACAACACACCTCATCAGCCTGGGAGCCAGATGGATGTTGTGGGAGGGCAAGGGAAGAAGGAGGAAAATACGTCATGGAGGCAAGAGAGGGTCATGTGTGTCCATCCATCTTAAAGCCGGCACCCACAGGGAGAGCACTGGCATGGCCTCCCCAGAAGGACACAGTCCATTTGGCTTCCCACCCACCACCAAGATCTCTTGTGTTCGCAGTGTCAGTTTGTCAGCCAACTGCCTGGATTCTGGAAAGCTACAGGGGCCTTGGGATGTCTTGAAGCACAATTACAAACCCTCTTACTTTTGTATCCAAAGGAACATCCAGGAAGGCCTCATAGGAATCAGAAAAAGCTTGGCAGGTCTTGCACGAGACTGGAAGGCAAATGGAAATGTTCGGTGATAAGAGAAGTTGATTATGCTGGTTTACACTTCTCATATATACTATGCTAATTAGCTGATCAGCTGATTATCACAGGCAGACGGAAGGGCACAGAAAATTCCAAGGAGAGCAATAATTGTGGAAAAGTACCTCTGGATCTCAGAAAGCCTCCGAATATTTGATGGATGATGGTAGTTGACTGAGAAGAGATGTCCATGCTGGAAACAAATGGGAAGGCAGAGAGTTATCTCCTCCAAGACTTTGGCTTGTCTGAAAGCCCTGGGCCCAGGTTTGCCATTATGGGAGTACATCAAGGAGTCCAAAGGGCTCAGGAACACTCAAAAGGTAATTTCCTTGCACTTACTCGCTGCTTCCACTCAGATAATCTCTCGCTGCATGGCATCCACGGTGCAGCGTAAGAACTCGTGGGTATCCTCCTGCCTGCAATCCTGGAAATGTTCTCCTATTTCTAAAAAGGAAGTAGTTAATAGTTCACTCTTACAGGAATGGAAGAAAACATATCAAAGTACCTGAAATGGCTTACGTGTGAGAACACTGATGACCGCCCAAGGCTCAGTGGCACTGGCTGAGGAATGCAGGACCTCGTTAACATGTGCTTCCATTCTGCACATCATGCAGAAGCCTTCCCGGCTCCCTGAAGAGGGAGGGAGAGAAGAAAGCTTCTCAGGTTAGTAAAATATCCACAGCAATGGGAAACCTAATGGAGATCTTGTCTTGAAGTTATAAGAACACACTCCACTTCTCTTCTCCCAAGGTGCCAATGTCCCAACAGCCCTGGGATATTTTAGTGCATGGAAAATGTTCTTCAGAGGGATGCTGAACTGACCAAAGTTTTCTGTACAATAAGCAAAGAGAATTTAACTTACAGGAAGAGGGACTGAGACCTGGGGATAGAAAGAGGTACAACAAGCAGCTTCTAGGCTTGCATGTTCAAAGAACAGCCCTGCAGAGACTGACAAAGAAGGGCTGTTTTTCTCCTAAATCAATTCCAGATACTGGGAGCCCTTGGGAACTGCCCAACAGATTTACAAGGAAATGTTCACAGAAGTACTGACAGGCCCGGCTGTGCTCCCCAGAGAGCAGGTGGCTGGCCAGAGAGGGATGTAGGTCAGGCACTGCAGGACGGAGTTGAGCCAGCACGTGTTGCCCAGGTTGTGCAGTCCCGCTCCAGCTCTCTGGCTGTGCTGCCAGGCCATGCAAATCTTCTCTGGGGGAAAGAGGATCCTCTGTGGTGGAGCCATTCCCTCAGCAACAACTGCCAAGAAACCACATTTGAAAAGAAATAATGTTGTTGCATGAATGCACATTTTAAAAGTCAAGTTTAAAAGTCAGGAGTACCCAGGACAACCAGCCCTAACCTCCAACAGAGATACATTGGGGCAAGCCTAACACTGCCATTGCAATTTGCTGGTCAAGAAACAGTTTTGAAAAAGAGTGTTCCCCTGCTTACTTTGCCTCAAGTCCAACAAACGCACACTCATTTCTGTGCCCCAGGCAACTTTCCTTTCCCTCTAGAGTCTTGAATTGCATTAGCAGGTCAAGTCTTCCCTTTTCTTGATTTTAAGTTGATGAAAACAACCAAGTCCCTGGCACAGAAGGTAACCCTACTGATGTCAGACCTTTCTGCGAGCAATGACGTCTTTAAAACTCCTGTACAGAGTGGCAGGGAGTGACAAAACACATCTTCCCGTGTCTAACTGAGAACACCTTGGTAAGTCTGGCTGCTCTCAGGAAGTGCCCCAGAATTCACTCCAGGTTGCCAGCACATCAGTATTCAGGAACTGAGCACCAGCCACGTCCGTTGACTTTGGGGATTCTCCATTGTGGCCATCGCTCCTCTCAGGAACACAGGGCTCTGGATGAAAAAGGATGTCAGGATGTGCTCCCGAAAGAGATGATAAGCGTCAATCCCGTCACCTGATTCCAAATAAAGAATTGTACCTCAACAAAATGATTAAAAAATACCCAAATTGAAACCAACAGAACAGCATCTGCCACCAAGAGTGTTTCAGTGGCAGTTTTAACTGCTGCAGAGCTGCAAGGCTGATGACCTTCCCATGACTGTCACAGGGCCCCAGTTCACAGCAGTTTCAAAGGCCTTTTGAAAGCCTCCAATGCACGTTACCTCCTCTGAAGAGGACCTGCTGCTGACCTGTTGCTGCTCCTGCCCCATCAGCACGTAGATATGGGTGGGCTCCTCACAGGGGTCTGCTGTCACCTGTGGGGAGGAGGGGACGGTCACCCAGCATGGCGGTGGCATGGGCAAAAGGGGTGGGGGTGAGGGGTCGGCGTACATCATCGATGCCACGGGAGAGGGCCTGGCAGTGGCAGGTGTGGCAGCCAGAGTCATGGAGGAAGAAGAGGGTCCTGCCATAACCCAGCAGGAAGAGGTGCTGCTGGGCAGGCAGCAGCTTGCAGTGGCCGTGAGCAAAGGGGGATGGGATGGAGGCCACCAGCGCTGGCTGCTGACAGGGGCCCAGGCCCTGGAGGCTCAGCCCGTTGGTGTCTGCAGGGGGAAGCAGAGACGTTGTCATGGGCTGGGGACAAAGTGCCACCACCCTCCCCTCCCTTGGCGGTGCCAGGGGCTCACAGCTGAGACTGCAGCATCTTGCCGGGCCGGGTGCTGGTGGGGGCAGAGGGGGCAGAAGCGGCCCCAGGCGGCCTCGCTGTTCACAGCTCATGGCGGCAGCAGCAGGTCTGGCCCCGGCTCAGCAGGCCGGGCAGCATCAGGAGATGATGAGCAGGAGCTGTGGGGAGGCGGGGAGAGCGTCAGCCCTGGGACCCCCTGCTCTGAGGGGAGACCCCAGCCCTGCCATCCCCCCTGCTCAACTCACCATCTCAGGGCAGACGTGTGATGGCGGCCACGTCCTCCCCTCCTCACCGTCCTCCAGCTGCTGTGGGGTCGCTTGTGCTGCGGGAGGGGATGTGGGGGAGGTGATGGCGGGCACCCCCACGGCAAACACGGCCTCTGCCATCGTTGCCCACCCACCCCGTCCTCCCCCTCAGCGTCACATCCTCGTCACTGTCGGTCACGTGCCGGCGGCTTTGGCGGCGAGAAGCCCGGTGGCCCATGGCTGCTGTGTGGTGGCACAGCCCAGGGACACTGACTCTGGGAGGCGGTGGCTCCCACAGAGACGGGGGGTCCAGGACATGGGCAAGGGGGGTAGAGCTGGGGGAGGGCTGAAGAGAGCAGGCGGGGCCAGGGCCGGGGGCTGCTCAGCCCTGGGGCAGCCCCACGGGCGCCATGTCCAAGCTCAGCCCGGCCACCGGCAGAGCCGCCGCCTTCTCACATCCACCTTTGCCAGCACAGGGCGGCAGGGCGGCCAGTCTCCTCCCTGAGGTGACGCTGCCCCGCATTGGTCCCCTGGGCTGTCACTCTGCCCTGCTTTGGGCCGCCCTTCCCTGAGCTGATCCCGGCTCTGATTGGCCCCCAGCTGGTCAGGCTCCTGCACTGCAGTGCCCGCCCTTCATCTGAGGTGCTGACCTCTGATTGGCTGCTTGAGCTGTCACTCTGCCCAACACCTTGCCCCTCATGTCATGGCCTCAGCAGAGGAGGATGCGATGGCGGGAAGCGCCAAATTCATCTTCAGTGTCCAAGGGTTTTCTCCTGGTCTTATGCTGACGACTCACACTGGGACGTGCATAATCAGCCTGTGTTCTGTCACCTTCAGCAGCTGCTTCTTTGGCGGAAATGGCTTCAGAAGCTGATGGAGTAAAAAGATTCTCCCCCTCTTGGCTCAAGTTGGAAGGAACCTTCCTGGATTCTCCACAGGCAAGCAGAGCTTCCATCACTGCGGGTCCCATCACAAGATTTCTGAGGTCCAGGGGCACTGCACAAGATAAAACCGCATTTTTCACTTGAAACAGTCCATCTAGAAGATGAACGTCAGGAGTAAATGCCCTGGAGGAAAAAATGGGTGGCTACTGGAAAACTCTGAGTCATGTTCCCTTTAGAAACTCAGTTCCCAGAGAAAGTGTTTGTTTGGGTTTTTTCCTCTTGATTCTGCAAGTCCTGCATTAAAAAGCTGCTCCCAGCGCATCTGTCTGATCTGCTGCTCTGAATCACATCAATAGTCAAAACTGCTGTATTTGCTTCCCTCCCAACTGGAGCAAAGTAAACACCTGGATTTCACGCTCTTTCCCAAAGAGCTGATCGTAGGAAGTTACATTCACATCCCAGGATGGAAATAAAGGGAAAGAGGAATAGGAAAAGCATTCCAGACAATGGGAAAAAAAATGGAAAAACATTCTATAAAGGAGCAAATATTTTCCAAGAGGCATCCACCTGTATTTCATATCAGAAATACGCTCAGTGCTGATGTTTGCAACACGAGGTGTACAATGTGGCATTCTCTGTACTGCTTTAAATCTGTTAAATAGTATTAATAGACAAGTAAAACAGTGATAAACTTTTATGTAACCTTGTTTCCATCAGAGTGCACTCACTTCACCTTATTTCCTCTGACAAGCTGTTCAGCTGGCCATATGTGAGAGATTGTAAGATAATGTCTTGAGGACCCGTGTTGGAAATTAAAATGTGGGAAAGCAAGATGTGTGGTTCAAGCCACCTGGATGATAAAGGAAGATCAACACTGACATGACCATCTGGATGGTCAAAGACATAATACTAACATAATAATATATAAAGGGCCTTGGACAGATTACTTAGAAGTATGTTTCTCATAATTGTAAAAAGTTATAGCCCAGACTGGCGAGAATGGTATCTCGGGCTGGATAACCGTCCCAAGTGCATGGGATGTGTGAATGTCCTTGGGCCTGGTCTGTGAATGAGTGGAAAAACAAGTGAGACAAACATCACATGAGTTTAGTGTGTTTCTAATAACAATTAGTGGAAAAACACCTTTTGTAAACATCTTAGTCCAGGCCCATACCTGTAAATCCTAGAAATTGTGAATGGTGAATAAAGAAGGCAGCCTAGGCCTAGGTCAGATCTCTGCTTGGCCAGGCTCTGCGCTCCTTCCTGAACAAGATCTCTGCCTCTGCGTGAATTTCTGTCCGAGTCCTGGTATGCGTCATTTCTAATTGCCGCAAAAAATCCTGCAGGTGATCTGGAACTGTGAGCAGCACAGACCACACGGCACCGTCTCAACAGCAGAAGCAACTTTCCTGCCCAATAGGGTTTGCTCCTTCCCCCCACAGCTTCGCCCCTCAGTGTTGTCGGGATCTCCCTGGGCAGGCTGAGCGCTGACCCTGGCAGGCGGCAGAGTCCCTGCCCTGGCACAGCCCTGGGGTGCAGGGACCCTGCTCTGCAGGACAGCCCTGGGCACCCCTGCCTGCACATTTACATTTACAGCCCACAGCCATCCTGGGGAGAACACAGCATTCACGTCTTGTCACTCTGACAGCGCAGAAGGCAACCCCTGCTCTGCAGCTCATCCTCTCCTCTGCATCAGGGAATCTCTAAGAGTTGTCCTCACATCTCTTGTAAGCTCTGCAGTGTGACAGGTATCAGAGTCTGCCATGATTTGCAGATGCAATGTCCTGCAGCCACAGGCTTAATATTTGTGAAGATTTCTCTCCCAGTGATGTCTCAGCATCCTCCACCCCATGTTGTCTTTAACCTCTCTCTGCCTGTCTCCTGTGTCCTCGGTGCTGCAGGCAGAGACCTCAGCCCTGCTGCGTGTGCAGAGGAGCTGCTCCTGGGCAGAGCTGTCTCTCTGCAGCGCTGCCGCTGCCATGAGCTCCCTGTGTCCCAAGAGCCCAGCCCAGCTCACAGCACAGGAGCAGCCCATGATGTCCCTTTCTCTGTCCCCTCTGGGCTCCCTCCAGGTGTCCCTGGGGCTCCAGGGACACATTCTTTCAAACAGCTTCAAGTAATCAGTGATGATGATTCTCTCTCCTCTGCACAGACACTTCTTGCCAGCATTATATTCTTCCTCTTAGAAAATAAACTGGTATGAAAATCACCTCTTCTTGTCCCATCATTAGACAGGACGCCAGGAAGGTTACAGCAAAGGATCTAATTTCTCCAAGCTGAAGGAGGAATATCTTCAGTTGAATGGATTTAGTAATTTTATTCTGGTTTTATACTCATAGGTCTACAGAGACATTCAGCAATATTTGGCCATGTCATGTCTGTGCTCTGCAGCAAAGCCTTTGCACACATGGGCTCTTGGACACTCGGTACCAGGTTTCCTTGTGGCAGGTCAGAGCTGGGCTGGTGCCACAGCTGGGGTGGTTCAGCCCAGATGTGAGGCCATGTCCTCAGCCAGGGACCTGACTGGGGGAGCTGGAGCTGTCAGTGCTGCAGACAGAGCTGTGACATGGATGGAATGAACTGCCAGGCAGGGTGGCAGGAGTTAGTTCATCTGGTCTGCAAGGACAGCAGCCGCCAAGCACAGCAACAGTCCAGATCAAAACTCAGCCCAGACCTCTAAGGCAATTCAGGGGCCCCATAATGAGCTGTTACTACTGCAGGAACAGTTAAATGAGAAAGAAAGACACTGTGTGGCCACTGATGAATTTAATAAGGGAAAGCAGCAATATTCTCTGTGTCTCCTGTCCTCCTGCAGGTAAATAATGGAAAGTGGCTCAGTGATCCCCTCCGCCAGTTCCCTCAGAACACTCAGTGCACTCAGAGCACAACTGTTCTGACTGTTAAAGACTGAGGCGAAGAAGGCATTTAATACCTCAGGCTTTTCACCTTTTTCACCCCCCACCACCTGGATTCCTCCTTTTGTGCTCTGCCCGCTCCAACAGTCTGTCACTTGGTTATATGGTCAGTTTATCCTCAAGCCACGGAGAGCTTCTGTAAGCGGTGAGACAGCACACAAAGCACATCCCCTCTGCTGCCCACCCTTGGAATTCCCTAGAAATCTCTACAAACTCACTCAAGGAGCAGCTTCACTGCTGTTCAGATCAACCAGCAGGTGAACATGGGGCTCTGGAACATACCACAGGGCAACAGGGCAGTCCCGAGGGGACAGGAGGGCAAAGGGGGACCTGGAGACACGTGAGAGCGCCCAGGTGCCCAGGGCTGAACAGGCCTGTGCCTCCCAATGGGACATGCTGCCCCTCGCTCTCCAGGCACAGGGTCACAGTGGGGCCCTTTGTGACCTCACATTGTGACACCCACTGCCCTGCATGTGCTCAGCGCAGCTGCAGCCCCAGCCCACACTGTCCGGCAGGACGGTGACGAGACAGGGTGTGAGCACGGAGCTGGCGAGAGCCCCCGAGCGTAGCCCACGTCTTTGATTGAGTTTGCGATTTAGAGAATCTTTTTGGTTGGAAACGAACCTTTAAGATCATCGAGTCCAACCATACCCCCACCTGAGCTGCCCCTGGCAGACTCCCCTCTGCCCCTGGCAGACTTGTGCCGAGCACTCCCCAAGTGCAGCCCACGTCTTTCCCGGCTGCCCTTGGCAGACTCGTGGTGTTTCACCAAATCTTCCCCATTCCTCACCTATACCTCCTTCCCAAACCCACGAGATGGCAGACAAACACCCCACCTGCCGCATGGTGGCCCTGGAGGAGGACAGGGCTCCCCAGGAGAGCAGCTCTCCAGCAGAGCCCCAGGAGCTGTACATGGCCCAGCACCTGGAGATGGGTGAGTGAGGGGCCCTGAGTGTCTGGGCAGGGCGGGGGCCAGCGAGCGCTCCCTGCTCAACACCAGGATCACGTTTCCCTGCACGCTGGCAGGGGGGTTCCACAGGTGTTGGCCAGGATGCTGCCTCAAGTCCAGGGCTGCTCCGAGCTGGGAGCCGGCCCCAGCACAGCCTCTGCGGGCAGAGGGGACCCAGCTCCTGCTCCTGGGCACGGGCAGCGAGAGGCAGCTGGGCGGGCAGGAGGCAGCCCTGCTGTGGGACGGGGACCTTTCCTGCCTGTCTCAAGCGAGTTCCTCACCCGCTGCACTGGGGGCTTTCCCCGTCCTGCCTGGCTCCAGCACCGCAGCCCGTCTGCCGGGCACCCTCCAGCCCTGACACGCACGGGGAGACTGTGCCGGGGGTTGATCCAGGTCAAGACTCCAGAGGGAAAGGAAGGTTGCTCAGAGCACAGAAGTCAGAGTGCGGATTTGTTGCACTTTTGGCAGAGTGAGCAGAGGGACACGCTCTTTTCCAAAACTGTTCCTTGACCAGGAACTTTCAAGAGCAGTGTTAGGCTTCCCCCAGTGTTTCTGCGTGGGAGGTTAGAGCTTGTTTTCCTGGGTGCTCTGTCCAGAACTCAACTTTTCAATCTGCTTTTGTGCAAGAACATGGACTCATCTCTCTTCCAATGTGGTTTCTTGGCAGTCGTTGCTGAGGGAATGGCTCCGCCGCAGAGGATCCTCTTTCCCCCAGAGAAGATTTGCATGGCCTGGCAGCACAGCCAGAGAGCTGGAGCGGGACTGCACAACCTGGGCAACACGTGCTGGCTCAACTCCGTCCTGCAGTGCCTGACCTACACCCCCCCTCTGGCCAACCACCTGCTCTCTGGGGAGCACAGCCGGGCCTGTCAGTACTTTTGGGAACATTCCAGTACATCTGTTGAGCAGGGCCCAAGGGCTCCCAGAATCTGGAAGCTGATCTAGGAGAAAAGTGGCCCTTCTTTGTCAGCTCCCTGAGTTGGTGTTCTCTGAACACTCAAGCCTAGAAGCAGCTTGTTGTATCTGGATGTGTCCACTTCAGAAAGGCACCTCTTTCTATCCCAGGCTCTTGGTCCCTGTTCCTGCAAGTTAAACTCCTTTGCTTACTGCACAGAAAGCTTCTGTCAGTTCAGCATCCCTCTGAAGAAAGCTTTCTGTGCATTAAAATGTCCTGGGCTTGTTGGGACTTGGGCACCTTGGGAGGAATGGAGAATTCTTAGAACTGCAAGACCCCCATTAGGTTTCCCATCGCTGTGGATATTTTGCAAACCTCAGGAGCTTCCCTCTCCCGTTCCTCCCTCCCTCTCCAGGTCGCCAGAAAGGCTTCTGTGTGATGTGCAGGATGGAAGTGCACGTTCAACAGGTCCTGCATTCCTCAGCCAGTGCCATCGAGCCTTGGGCTGTCATTGATTTTCTCACAGGTGAGTCAGTGCAGGTGCTGTGACATGATTGATGCCGTTCTTGTAGGAGAGAACTAGTAATTTCTTCTTTCTTAGAAATAGGAGAAAATTTCCAGCATGGCAGGCAGGAGGACGCCCACGAGTTCTTACGCTGCACCGTGGATGCCATGCAGAGAGCTTGTCTGAGCGGAAACAGCGAGTAAGTGCAAGCAAATTGTGTTTCCAGCGTTCCCAAACCCTTTGGAGTCCTTGATGTCCTCCCCTCAAGGAGAACTATGCCCAGGGCTTTCAGACAAAGCCAGACTCTTGGAGGAGATAACTCCACCTTCCCATTGCTTTGCAGCTTGGACATGTCGTCTCAAGCAACTACCATCGTCCACCAGATCTTTGGGGGCTTTCTGAGATCCAGAGGTACTTTTCCACTGCTATTGCTCTCCTTGGAATCATCTGTGCCCTCCTGTTCTCGCATGCCTGTGATAACAGCCGATGGTGTGACTGACGCAGTGGGTGTGAAGAGCGTAACCCGGCACAGTCAGTCGACTTCCCCCGTCACTGAGCATTTCCATTTGCCTTCCAGTCACATGCTGGAGCTGCCAAGCGGTTTCTGATTCCTACGAGGCCTTCCTGGATGTTCCTCTGGATATCAAAGTAAGAGAGTTTGTAATTGTGCTCCAAGACGTCCCAAGGCCCCTGTAGCTTTCCAGATCCCAAACAGTTGGCTTAAAAACGTAACTGACAAGAGAGGTTGGTGGTGGGCGGGAGGTGGAATGGCCTGTGTTCTGCAGAGGCCATGGCAGTGGTCTCCCTGTCGGTGCTGGTTTCAGCTGGACAGGCACACGTGCCCCTCTCTGCACTGTGACGTACCCACCTCCTTCTTCCCTTGCCCTCCCTCAGCACCCGTCTGGCTCCCAGGCTCGTGGGGGTGTTGTTTCCATCACTGGTGACACCCATACCATCGTAGCTGAACTGTGCGGTGCCACAAAGAGGTGGCTCTGGAGAACCCTGGGAATCCCTGGGAAATGAGGGAGATGTTCAGCATCACACCCTCTTTCTGCCTCCTGGGCACTGCTTGCGGGTTCACAGTGGGTCTCCTCAGCGTCATCAAGCTCGTTTTTTTGTGTAAACTTCTCGTAAGTGTTTGGGTGTGGGAATTTCCCAGAGCTCAGGGCTCTCCCTTCTCACTCCTCCAGGCAGCCGCATCTGTCACCGCAGCTCTGGAAGACTTTGTGAAACCTGAGCACCTGGATGGCGAAAACTGCTTTAAATGTAGCAAGTAAGGCTATTATTGATGATGTATTCATACTAGATCCTGTGCCAAGGTGTCATTGAGCAGAAGTCAGCTTTTCACATTGGATTAAGGCACAGTAATGAGACGCAGGCTTTTTAACAGGGCGTTATGGTACTGAATAGCCTTAAAAGAGTGAAAGGATGTGTGAGACAGGAAAGGCTGTCTGGCCTTTGGGGGAAAAAATGGTGTGTTTCAGCCCTTGGCTCTGTCCTGGCTTTCAAGGTGTGACAAGATGACTGCCGTCTCCAAGAGGTTCACAGTCCATCGCGCGCCCAAGGTTCTCACGGTGTGTCTGAAGAGGTTTGAAGCTTTCACCGGCGACAAGATCAGCAAGGTGTGTGCACAACTGGAGTGCAACGTTCTCTTCCTGGAGCGGGTTTCCCAAAGCCGGACGCTCTGTCACAAGCTGCTCATGTTGAGATTTTCACGTTCCCTTCTGGGGACAGTTCCCGTGGGAAGACAAGTGTGTCCTCTGCTCCCACAGAGCTGCTTTAGTCCATATGAGTTTCCTGCCACCCAACTCGGGACATATTGCTGTGTCCTGAAGTGTTCTGGGGTCATTACTGAGCCCTCCTGGTCTCTCCGTAGGTTGTGGAGTATCCCCAGTACCTGGATCTTCGCCCGTACATGTCTCAGGCAGCTGGAGAACCGCTCCTCTACTCCTTATACGCCGTCCTGGTGCATGGAGGTGGCAGCTGCCGTGCAGGACACTACTTCTGCTACATAAAGGTGAAAAGCGACTTCCTTCTGAACAAAGGAAAAATGTATCCTGGGGAAAACTGACTTTCCTGGCCGTGTTTCTGACAGCCAAGGATTTGAGGGGAGAAGGTTTCCTCAGGGGCTGGAATGCATATGTTTTGAACACTGCTGGTTCGGCAGTTTTTGGCCTGTGTTTTGTGGAGAAGCCGTGCCATTCATCTCCAGATATCGACGCTTTTCTTTGCAGGCCAGTGATGGACTGTGGTACCACATGAACGATGAGACTGTGGATCTTTGTGACAGCGACACAGTCCTCAGGCAGCAAGCCTATTTACTGTTTTACATCAGGTAATCACAAGTTTTAAACTGTGTTCAGAACACATTTCCTTTTCCTGGCTTTGCTATTTTTCTTCTCATCCTGTGGAGTGTTTCTGTCATAGCAGACAATTACCACCTGCATCCTTCAACCCAACCACATTTCCCATTTGTGGTCCGAGTTGCATCTTCTCTCTGTCATATAAACTGTTCCAAGAAAATGCCGGAAGCCGGAGGAGGCTGCAGGAACAGCCCTCAACAGAGATCCCTCTTTTTTTCCCCAGGTGCTCTGATTTGGAGGTTGGACAAAGGGCTTCTCCCTCACCAGCACCATCAGGAGCCCGTTCCCTCCTCAGTCAGTGGGCGGCCGGCAGCAAGCAGGTGGGTTCTGTGGGACAGCAGCATCTGCCCCGTAGGACTAAGGTGGCTGTGGGGAGGTGGTCAGGGCAGCAGATGGACAGCGGGTTTCTTTTGGGGATCTTGGCAGCGCTCTCTTTTCCCTCCCACACGGCAGCTTTCTGCACAGTTGCAGCACGGCTCCCACTCCCAACATCCTCCTGAATCCATCCCATTTGTCCTCCTTGGCCCCTCTGCAGCCTCCAGGGGCCTTTGAGAGGCCATTAGCTGTTCCCTCACAGCTTCTGGGGGTTCCCCACTGGTGGGTCCTGTCAGGAGGAAAGGGCAGGAGCTTCTCACAGCTCTCTTTGCAGGACATGGCGGGGGGCATGGAGGACTCTCCAGAGGACAGCAGCTCATCCGCACCAGCCATCACCAGCCAGCAAAGCTGGGCAGGTGCCCAGGAGGCAGCTGCGGGCTGGCCGTGCCCCATCTGGCCAGGCAGGATCAACAGCAGCTCCTCCGTGGGCTCCTGCTTGCGTCAGTTCTTCCATGGCTTTCTCAGGCTGGTGTCCACAAGGAAAGCTGCGTGCCCGCTGCGCTGTCACCCCCGTGACCGTGTGCTCCACTCTGCACGAGAGGACAGCAGCAAAGAGCAGCAGAGATTCAGCCCTTCTGCCCACTGCCAGGAGAACGGCGCCAGGGAGAGGCCCAGGAGCAGATCCCCGCACTGGGGCAACGATCTCCGCAGCTGGGTTGTGGAGACCGCGGACTATGAACATTCAGACGGGAGGAGGGGGAGAACAAGTCCCCTGAGCTGTGACCGCACTCACAGGGACGAGGCAGCTCTAAGACCCTCCAATGGCAGCTCCCAGTCTGCACCAGCCCCTCCAGTGCTCTCCAGCAGCAGCTCCCAGTCTGCTCCTGCCCCCAGAGCTGCTCAGGGGCAAACCCGGCCAAGGCGGAGAGATCGGAGCAGATCCCTGCGGCGGGACTATGATCTCCACAGCCGGTTTCTGGAGATCACAGACCAGCATCACTCAGCAAGGAGGACGAGGAGCTGGAGAACAAGTCCTCCACGGTCTGACCGAGCCCTAAGGGGTGATGCGGCTCCAGGGCTCTCCAGCGGCAGCTCCCGGTGTCGTTCCTCACGCAAAGCTGCTCGGGAGCAGACCCAGCTGAGGCAGAGGGAGCGGAGCAGATCCCCGCGGCGCCGCTATGATCTCCACAGGCAGTTTGTGGAGATCACGGACTGTGACCCCTCAGCACAGAGGAGGAGGACGAGCAGGAAGGCTTCAGTGCCCTGCAGAGGCAGACGAGGAAAACGGTCGGTGGTGACGGGGGCAGATTGCAGCCTGGATGAGGGAGGACACAGCATCTGACGCCTGTGATGCTGGAGAGGAGGAAGAGGAGGAGGAAGAGTCCAGGAAGCAGCAAAGCTGCCCCAGCAGGACCAAGCTGCCCCAAGGGCACCAGCAGCCAGTGCTGCCTCTGGCAGGAAGAGCTCAGAGAGCCCTTCCAGAGCCACGGGCAGCTCTGCCGGCCGGCCCGCCTGCCCACAGGCCCCTGGAGGAAGAGCTGCAACCTGCGTGCCATGGCTGGGATCGCTGCTCAGAAACACTCACTGGGCACCAGCGGGCAGAAAAGCCAAAGCCACGATTAAAAACAAACTCCTGTTGGCCTCGTGTGTGTCATTCATGGGGTGTTTGCTTCTCTGTGGGTTTTGAGGCAATTGGAGAAATCCCCATTCTGAGAAGTCTCTGTGGTGGGTTTTGGGAGCTGTGTGTTGTGTGTGCCCATCTTGCCGTCCCTTCTGATTCAATGTGGAGTTGTAAGGAGCCACTGGAAGGGGGAATGTTGTTTTTGGAACTGCTCTGGCACCTGACCCCAGCAGGGGAAGGACTCCGAGACAGCAGCCTGCGAATCCTTAACGTAAAACAAAGTCCATTGGAAATAATCCCGGAATCCAAACTGATTACTGTATTTAAAAAGTTAATCTAGGGGGAAGAGTAACCAAAGAGCCAAGAATCCATATTTTAAATAAATCAATAAGGTTAGAGGGTTGTTAGAATTAGATGGATGAGATAGGTAAACTGAGGCAGGCAGTGGGTAGTCTGTAAACTCTGCAGCATCAGCCGATGGGAGCAGGGGGGGAATGTGCAGCTGGGATCGGCGGATCTGTAAGCGGGAGCTTTTTGTCCTGTTCCCGGTGCCTGTCTTTGGGCAGAACACCTGGTCTTGCAAAACCGTTTATAAAATACACTTTGCTGAGAGATGCTGCCCGGGCCTGTTCCATTGGCGAGGTGATTGTTTCCTACAGCAGGATCTGCAGCAGCAGTTTGGCAGGACCAGAGGGCCCATGCGGTCAGAAAGCGCAGCAGACAGCTGGGACGTGGGGTCACGGCACCAAACCCAGCTCGGGTGGAACCAAGAGGGTCTCCTCGTGTTCAGGCCCAAAGCGCCATCCGTAGCATCTGCCCGTCCTTCTGAGTGCCCAGAGCCTCCTTCTTGCGGCCAAATCCTCATGTTTAGGGTCCCCACGTGTCTTTCATCACCCGTGGCCTTTGCTCAGGGCCCACAGCTTCATTTTCAGGTGCAGCTCGCTGCCTGGCAACAGCCGCCCGGAAGTCTGGGGCCAGTCAGGGGATGAAATGCAGCCAATCACATTGGAGGAGGCGGGGCAAGTCATGTGATTGAAATGTAAGCAGCCAATCAAGCTTTGAGACCTGCAGGACAGTTGGCGACAGCGGAACAAACTGGGCAGCGATCAGGGGCGGGCTGTGCTGGCTGAACCAATCACACCTGGTGGGAGTGCGGCACATGGATGATTGACAAACGGTCTGACCAATCATTTGGTGGGGACAGCAAGTGGGAAATCCCAGACAGCCAATCAGAGGAAACAGTGCCTCAGGGAAGGGGGACACTGTGGAGGGAGTGACCCCTCAGGCAGCCAATCAGAGAGAGCATCGCCTCAGGGCAGGGTGAGCCCCAAACCAGGGCGGAGTCACAGCCCAGGCAGCCAATCAGCTGCAGGATCAGCTCAGGGGAGGAGACTGACAGCCCTCCCGACCAATGGTGGCGCAGCGCGGGCGGTTGCTCTGCAGGCGGTCAGGGTGAGTTTTGCCATGGGCCTGTGGAGCTGCCCAAGGCTGAGCAGCCCCCGGCCCAGCCCTGGGGCCCTGGGGATGTTGTTGCTGCCTCTGGCTCAGGTGTGCGTGGGCTGCTCTGGCCTTGTTCTCCTGGGCGGGGGAGGGGGCAGGGGGCACTTGCTGGAGAGGAGCTGCTGGGGCTGGAGCTGAAGAGAGCAGGAGAAGGGGAAGCAGCTGGAGGGTGAAGTGCAGGGGATCCCCACAGCTGCTGCTGCAGCTGCACAGAGACAGCTGCCCCTCTGGGTGAGGAAGAGTCCCTGTGAGCAGCCTCAGCAGAGCAGATCACACACCTGCACCGCAGGGTCTGTGTCAGTGAGGAGAATTACTGTACGGCCGTATAGTGTGTGTGTGTGGTGTGTATCCGGGAAGCCACGTGCTGTAAGAGCTGTCAAACACCGATGTGTTCTCTTGGGTGCAGGATGGGCGAGCGACTGCAGCTACAGAATAGGAGGGGAGGAAAAGACAGACAGAAGTGCCTGAACTCCACAACTTGTCTGGCAGTGCAGAGAGCAGGAACTGTGGTGAGTCCTGGGCCCTTGGGGTCATTTCATCCTGTTTTGTGTTCCAGTTCTCCCTGCTCCCTCCTCTTTCCTGCTGTGTCCTTCTTCCTCTTCATCTCTTCTCTCTCTGTCCCTCTCTGCTGCTTCCTCACCGTTTCCCCACCCTTCTCCATCTCTGTGCAGGGTTTCTCGTATCTCCCTCTCTGTCTCCACCCCTCTGTGGTCTCATCATCCCTGGTTTCTCTTTGTTGTCACTCTGGTCTGTTGCTCTGTCCTGCTCCCTGCCCAATCATTTCTCACGGTATCTCTCTGTCCTGCTCGCTGCACCTGTCCTGGTTTTCTTTCTGTCTTCCTTACCTGTTCCCAGTCCCATCCTTTCTCACTGTATCTTCCCTGTCCAGCTGGCTCTGCCTTTTCTTTGTCTCCTCTTCCTCTTTCCTGCTCCTCAGCCCTCTTTTCCTCTTCCTCCAGCTCATTGCTGCATGTTTCCCCTTTCCAGTGTCTGCTTTTGGATCCGAACTTTGCTTTATTTCTCAGACTTTCTTTTTGTCTCTCCATCTGTACATCCCCCTCCCTGTCTTTCTCTACCCGCTTCCTGCTTCTCCTCCTCCCCCCTCCCCATCCCTCTGTCCTGCTCATCAGTCCAGCTGTTTCTTCCTCCCTGTTTCTTCACAGCTCCTTGTCCCTTTCTGCCTTGATCTCTCCATCTCTCCATCCTTTTCCCTGTGTGTTTCTTTCTCTCTCAGCTCCTCTGTCTTCTCTCTTGTCTCATTTGTCTCTCTCTAGTCCTCTGTCCTTCTCCCCAGCAGCTTCAACTGAATGACCAGGGGTCCGTGCACTCTGGTGTTTCCTCATCACTGCCCTGGGGAAGATCTGTGTCTGTAGGGCTGGGCATCATTTAGGAGCTGGTCTCCTTCTGGGGACAGCAGAACTGGGTGCAGCTGCAGCAGAGGTTGTTCTCAGCTGCTGCTTATGCAGCTTGTTGGAAGAGCAGCTGTGGGCCTTCTTTGGAAGGGAGGTTTCTTGTTCTGTGCTTACTGCTCCTTGGGACCCTGCGCAGGAGCGGTGCTGGGGTCTGCAGGGGCAGGTGTGACCTGCTGTGGTTCCTGGTGAATGTGAACTCAACTTGTCCTGATGTCCTCGAATGAAACCAGACTGACCGTAGATGATTTTCTTCCCTGTTTCAGTTCTAAACTACGTGTTTGGCACTGAAGAACATGAGAGTTTCTGCTGTTTTCCAGATGTCAGTGGCTGTGAATCAGCTGAGAACATCACTGCCTTAGGTACCAGGGCAGGTGGTCTGTGATCAGGGATGTGAACTTGCATGGCAGTGCTTTTATGAACATTTTAGGGTCTTGCCACTAGAAAGGCCTTCATTTTCCTAGAAATTTTAGGATGATATTTCTTATTCGGAGGTTCAGACTCTGTTTGGACTTGATGTTGACTGGTCCATATAATGAGGTCCATAAAATAAGAATCTCACTTCCTTGTTTTCTTACACTGTCTGAATTTGGTAAGTGAGAGCAAGAGTGATTGACAGTGTCTGTTTGTTGAGAGTAACGTATTCCTGACTCTCCCTCTTTGTATGGTGAAGGTTTCTGCCTGCACTATGATTTTGCTGGGCTGTGAGGCTGTGTTGGAGCAGCAGAGGTAGGAAGTGGTGGCTTTAAAGGCATTGAAGCTGTGGTAAAACTAGCAGGTAAAGCTCGTTTCTTCCTAGAGAGCTGCCTGACAAAAACAGTTACAAGTAAAGACCCTTGAAGTTGGCTTTTTTTTTTTTTTTTAATTTACTCTTAATATGGAGCTTTTGGTATTGATTGTTTGATTGATTGATTGATTGATTTCTGGGAAGCAAGAAGTGAGAGCCTGTGCACTCCCATAGGCAGCGCTGCCTCCCAAAATAGGTTCACCCTTCTCCACTTCTGTTCCTTCCATGCTGGTGTAGAACAAGGCCATGCAGTCGTGTGCAGATGTGGTGATTCCAATGTGACTATGAGGTCACAGCCCCACGGTGACGTGCTGTGCTGTGTCTCGGCAGCGGCAGCATCACGGTGCGAGCGTGGGGGCCATGGTCCTCACCCTCCTCCTCCTGCTGGTGTCCCTGCCAGCCCGGGAGGCCCAGGCTGCTCCAGCCGAGCGCAGGGAGCAGGTGGGCGGGCAGGGGCAGCACCCAGCCCCGAGCAGCTCAGCAGGGCAGCAGTGGGGCCAGGGCTGGGGCTGGGGCCGGGAGAGCAGCCGGGCTGGGCCGGGCAGGGCGAGCCAGGCAGCACCAGGGTGTGGGCAGGGGGCAGACGCCCCGCAGGGAGGGGAGAGGGGCTGCGGCTGCTTCAGGGGCAAGTTGTGGCAAGCAGGGGCTGGGAGTGGTGGCTCAGGGGCAGAAACCAGCACTGAGTCCCTGCAGGGCCCTCCCTGCCCCCCAGCCTCGTGCCACACGGCCCCATCCCAGGGCACGCTTTGAGCCTTTGGGCCTGTTTCAAATCAAAGCTGGGATTGCTTTGGCCCTTTGGGCCAGTTTTGAGCTCAATATGGGCACATTTGTGCCCTTTGGGGTCGTTTCTGCCTAGATCTGGGAGCTCTTTGGCTTTGCAGTCCAGTTTATACTCAAATCTGGGGGTGTTTGGGCCACTTTTTTACCCAAATCTGGGCATACTTTGACTTTTTGGTCCAATTTCACCCCAAATCTGGGGATGGTATATCCCTTTTTAGCCCGTTTTGATCCAAATCTAGTTATGCTTCGGTTTTTCTGGCTCTTTTTACCCGATATACTCAGGTGCTTTTAACCATTTTTTCTCCTAATGGAGGTGCTTTGTTCCCAAATATGGGATATTTTCACCTTTGCCAGCAGTTTTGCTCCCAAATGTGGATGTTTTTGCCTCTTTTGGCCACTTTTTGCCCAAATACTCAAAATCTTTTGCCTGTATTGGCCAATTTAGCCCCCAAATATTTGGAATATTTAGTCATTTTTCCAGTTTTCTCCCTAAATAGGGCTATTTCTCTGCAATATATGGGCATTGGTGTTCTAAATGTGTTGTGCTGTGTTTTGTTTTGTTTTTTCTCTCTTCTTTATGTCCTCTTTTACCCAAAAGGCAGGAGTATTGCTCTGTGAGCCTGGAAACCTCTCTGATCTGTGCTTGACTCCAGCCCATGGCATTGGCAGAGTTGATTGAGCTCCTCAGCTGGATCCTGGTTATGAGCCTTGGGCTGTCCCAGAGGTAAGTTGTCACTGTCTGTCTGCTTGAAGGAATACACACTCACGTTTTCATAGGTTATTCACATGTGATTTTACCCAAGATCATCTCAGAGGCTTTTCAAAAGCTTTTTGTGCCTTGGTGGTGTTACACAGACAAGAAAACCTGCTAGGTCTCAGCAAAATGGTCACCCATGTTCCATTTCTAGCTGTGGGAACGTACACCTTTGTATGTGTCCTGTGTCATTACCTCACCCCCTCCCATCACTGCAGGTGACTGAGGAAGAAGGAGATCACAACATGCCATGGAAGCTCCTCCCCTGTGTTTGACTCCCTGTTTGGTTCCTGCAGTCCATGGTGATCAAGCCTCTTGGTGTAATCCTGGTCCTGAGCCTGTGGACAATCCGAGGAGTAAGTGTTCAGTCTTCATTGGTCACTGGCCTTTTGCATTTGTTAATATTTGGTTTATTATTTGTTAACATTTTCCTGCAATAGTTGAGCCTTGCAGTAGCCAGCAGGCTCTTTGCTAGAAGAAACATGGATGATCATTTTTTGCCCTGGTGCTCCATGCTCCCACCTTAGTGTGGGTTTTCTTTTGTGTGTGTGAGAGGTGTCCTGGTCAGAAGGCCCTGAGAGCCCCCATGTTTGTCCATCTGGTCCTTGAGGGGTGTTGCATGTGGCCTGGACACAGCAGTTTGGAAGCTGCCAGGTCCCAGCCAAGGGATCTGCAGCCCCTCTGCAGCTTTGGCAATTTCAGCATGCGTCTGGGTCCCGTGTTGTTGCCTGACCCCCGTCCAGGCACTGCAGGTCACTGAGGACAAGGTAGATCACAAAGTGAAATGGAAACGCTTTCCCTTTCTGCTTGATTCCAGCCATCCCTGTAGGCAGCGGCTACTTGACTTCTTGACTTGAGTCTGTCCGTGAGCCTCGGGGCGATCCCACAGGTACGACCTTGGAACAAATGAGCGTTTCCATGTTAATTTTCTGTTCCTGTGAAATTTAGCTTGCTTCTTTCTTGGCTGACGCTCGGTCACGCAGAGGGGAAGTGGGTCCGCCTCAGTGCTGTGCCCCAGAGGGCTCTGCCTTGCAAAGCTCTTTGCCAACCGCTCCATCTCTGTGCTGCTCGCAGTGCCGGCTGCCGAGCCAGCGGCAGGTTGGGGCTGAGTTTAGAGCTGGGTGAGCTCCAGGGAGTCCTTTCTCCTGACAGCTCCAGGCCTGGTCAGTGGCCACTGCAAGTGCTGGATAAATGTTGGCAAGATGCTCCGACGGGAAGGGAGAGAGGAGCTGCCACTGGGATGGGTTTGGATCCTGAGGACACAGCGGTGGGTGACAGGGGTGGCCATTGCGGAGGAGCAGTGTGAGCTCTGGTGCTGCTGTCTCCAGGTTGGCTCACCAGACCCAGGCCACCATACTGGTTCACCAGATCTTTGACGGATCCCTGTGGTTCCGTGGTGAGCGCTGGCTGCCAGGTCCTGGGCCTGTGACTCTCAGGGCAGCGGTTTCCCTGAGAGCCTTGCAGTACAAATCTTTTGGGAAAACTGCTTCGAGTGTGTAACTTATCCAGAGGTGCAGCTGGTCAGTCTTGTGGTTCCTGTGGGTTGTGTCGTGTGTTGTTGTGATGGAAAAAGCTGTTGGCTGGGGGCCCCCAGCTCTTTGCCACCAGTTGAGGAACCCATGTTGGCAGTTATGTACCAGCACTTGCTGTCCCAGCACACATTGGAATTGCACGCTGTGAATCCTGGTGCTGACATCCCAGAGCCCAAAGCTGGAGAGGGGGCACACGGCAGCTGCCTGTGCTGTGCTGGGGTGGTGTTGGGTGCAGGTGTTGTGCCAGGGTGTGCTTACTGCTCTTGCTTTTGCAGTGAAGTTCTGAGTGTGCAAGAGCATTTGGGAGAGCTCTGACCCTTTCCTGGAGCTGGTGCTGGAGATCAGATAGTGGGGCAGGGTGTGGGTGGGGGGAGCTCTGCTCTCACAGGGGATGTTCCTGCAGCTGCACCGTTACTGCTCTGGAGGCTGCTTAACTGCCAGTGTCAGGCAGGGTGCAGGCAAGAGGGAAGCAGCTTTTGTTGTTGTGCTGCCTCTGTCTGGCAGAGCAGAGCCTGTTGCCTGAGCACGAGCCACGACTCCTCCATGGGACTGGGGACAGTACAGCCGTCCCTCATGGCATGCTGGCCAGTGCCTGGCTGGGGGCAGGCTCAGGGGTTTGGTGCAGCCTGTGGCCCTGTGCTCATGCTCTGTTTTATCTCTTGGGGCCAGTGTCTCTGATCAGGTGAAAAAAGCTGTGACCAACAGACCCAGGTCTTCACCAGTGACAGGCCAGGTGAGTCCTGAAGGCTGTTCTGGGCCAGAGCTGCAGGAGCTGCTGCCACTCTGCCTGCTCTGCGAGGGCAGGTGGGCTGCAGCTTGGCAGGGAGGCAGGCACTGCACCCAATGGACATGTGTGGGGGAGGATGACTTGCAGGAAGGATCCTGCTCAGTTAAGAGTTGCTGTGTGAGCTTGGAGGGGATGGAATTGCAGTATCACCCTGTGTCCTTGGCACAGTGATTCAGCCTGGAGGCCCTAAAAGCTGCTCGCCCTCCTGCAGCTGCCTCCTGTGCCCAGAACAGTTCAGAGCTCCTGCAACAGCAGCAGCACAAGTGGGGCCAAAGCAGAGCTGTCCTGGCAGAGCTCCTGGGAGAGCAAGCAGCCACCTACCTCACCCAAGCTGCTGCTGGAGCCCATCCCCAGCCAGGAGCCCAGGGGCAGTGGGGAGAATGCTGAGACCCTGGAGAGGGACTCCTGCAGCAGCGGTGCTGCCAGCCCAGTGCACGGCACAGCGGGGATCTGCCCAAAGCGTCCTAGAAGACCCAGGGTGGAACCAGCAGCTTCTGCACATCTCAGGAATCAGGCTGTGGCATGGACGTCCCTACTGGCTCCAGCACCAAGATGGCTGCACCCAAAGACTCCAAACTGGCAAAATTGAAATCCTCCCTGTTGGCCAATGCTGCTCTGGAGCTGAACATCACCATGTCACCACCACCAGCCATGAAGCTGGTGCATTCTGCCAAAAAGAGAGCCTGAGCTTCTGCCTGGAGTCTTCGACAGGCACCTTGTGTCTTCTGAGCTGGAGATTGTGTTGGGGAGAGTGTAGACCGGATGCTGGGTGTCTTGCTAAGCTGGAGGCAGACAGGGAGAGCCCCTCAGCCCCAGGGCTGCAGCAGTTGCTCTGGTTTGGGGTACAGGGCCAGGTCTCCGCTGTTGTTCCCATCCCTGATTAAGGCTGGAGAAACGCCTCCTGTTTCTTGCTCAGGACAGAGGGGCGGCTGTGCCAGTCCCTGGAGCGGGGTGGCCTCACCAATCTTCTCTGAGTGTCTTGTCCCCTGGGGCCATGGGAGCAGGTGAGTCCCCAGCTGGAGGCTGCAGAGTCTCCTCCTCCCCAGGCAGGGGCTGGGACCGGCCCTCTGGGCGCCGCTGTGCAACCAGGGCTCAGGACAGCGCGCTGGGGTTTCTGTTGTTTAAATTTCCTTCCTTCCTTTTTTCGTTTCTGCTTCTAAGAGAAAACACTTCTGATTTGTTGACCACCCCTCACTTTCTTCTCCCCTTCTGTGTCTTTACCCTTCCTTTTCTTCTGGGCTCACCTTCTTATTTTCTTCTCTTGGCTCATGGAAACCTCTTTTCTTTAGATCACCAAGTTTGTTGTTTTTTTTTTTCATGTCAATAACTGCAGCGCAGCATCCTGTGGAAGGCGAGCAGAAGTGACCATTGCACACCACCTCATTCACAATTTTCCACCCACACCTACCCCATGGACACCACCCACCCCAACTCCTTGGCCTTTTGGCAAGTCGAGGTAAGTGGTGCCAGTCGCTCCCAGACTCCTGCATGGCAGCAAGGCCAGTAGTCCACGAGGCAACTGTCTGACATGGCAGGTGGCCCGCGGGAGTGATTTCAGCAGCCATCTCTCCTCTTCTCTTGGACTGGCTAAGATGGGAGCAGTTGGGTTCTGTGCTTGTGCACTGTGGAGTGTGGAGGAAGAGGGGGGCTCCTGCTCCTGACTTGGCCTTCAGATCATGTCAGCCTCTTTTCCTGTTCTGCAGGCTGTCCTCATCTGCTCTCCGTTGGCCAAATCCTGAAAAGCCGACCTTCAGCTTCATCCTCAGCTCAGCCCTTTGGCTCCCAGCCTCCCCTTGACCACCTGTTCCACTGCCCACCCTTCGCACCACCTTCCTCCCTGCAGCAGCGAGAAGGAGCCCAGCCAGGTCACCCCTGGTTCCTCCAGGCAGTGTCAGTGTAGGCAGACCCGTGGAGCAGACAGCAGCCCCTGTGCTCTGGCTCTGAAGGACAAGGATCAAGTCTCCAGCCCCCAAGGAAGAAGAAGAAGAATCTCGCAGGAGGGCTCAGTGTCCCCTGCGGGGAAGGAGGTGGCAGGCAAGGGTCCCAGCGGTGGCAGGGAGGCACCCAGCTGTCAGCACCAAAAGATCAGGCCCGTGGTGCAAGTGTCAGGCCCCAGGACCTGTCTGGACACAGAGCCCATCTGCCCCCTCAAGAGGAAGAAAAAGAGGAGAACGGAGGAGACAGAAAAGTGCTGCTCAGGGTTAGAATTAGGTTTAGCATTAGGATTACAGATTGTGGGTAAGGGTTAGAATGAAGGCTTGGGTTTAGGTTTAGTGTTTAGGGTTTGAGTTAGTGATAGGGTTAAAGTTAGGTTTAGGGGTTAGGATTAGGATTACAGTTTGCTGTTAGGTGCTAGGGTTAGACTTGGGGTTAGTGAAGAGTATTATGGTAAGTAGTTAGGGTTAGGGGTAGGGACAGAGTTAAGGTTGGGTTTTGGTTAGAGGTAGGTTTATGGTTCAGGTTTAGCTTTAGTGGTTAGGATTAGGGTAGGGTTAGGGATGAAGAATTGTCATTGTAGTTAGTGGTATGGTTTGTGGATAAGGCAAATGGTTAGATTTTGGGTTTAGGATTAGGATTAGGGGTCTGGTAGTGCTTGGAGTAGTGGTTAGGGTTAAGAGTTAGTGTTAGAGCGATGGGTAGAGTAAGGGTTGGAATTTTGGGTAGAGCTGGGGTTAGCGGTTAGGACCAGGATCAGAGTTTTGCTTAGGGTTATCATTTGTTGGTTATGGTTTCTTGGCTAGTGTGTATTAGTTAGGTTTAGAGTTAGGATTAGGTTGGTTTAGGGGTTAGGGTTATAGTTAGGAGTAGGGTTTGTGATTAGGGTTAGTGGTTAGTATTTGAGTCCTAATTAGAGGCAGGGTTAGACTTAGCCTTAGGGAAAAGAATTAATTTTAGTTGTAGGGATAGGATTTGGGTTAGTGTTAAGGTGTAGGGGTTATTGTTAAAGTAAATATGAGGTTTAGAATGAGGCTTGCAGGCTAGGGTTGGGGTTAAGGTTTAGGAGTTAGGTTTAGAATAAGTGTTAGGGGTTTGTTTTTGTGGTTAGAGTTAGAAGTAGAGTTAAGGACAGGGTTATAGTAAGCAGTTAGGACTTAGGGTTATGGTTATAGTTAGGCTTAGGGTTAGATTAGGGTTATTGTTAGGGTTTGGTGTTAGGGCTTTGGTTAGGGCTAGAGTTAGCATTAGGTTTCAGGTTTAGACTTAGGGTTAGGATTTACAGTAAAGGTTAGAGTTAGGGTAAAAATTAGGGCTTAATTTAAGGGTTAAGTTAGGGTTAGATTGAGAGTTAGGGTTAGAATTTGGTTTAGGTTTAGCATTTAGATGAGGGTTAGGTTTTAGACAAGGTTGAGGGTTAGTGTTAGATAAGGTTTTGGGCTAGGGGATAGAGTTAGGGTTAGAGTTTGGGATAGGCTTATGGAGCATGGTTAGGGTTAGTGTTTGGGGTCAGGGTTTTGAGCGAGGGTTATGGGTCAGTTTTTGGGTTAGAGTTAGTCTTAGAGCTGGGATTAAACTTTGGGCAAGAGGTTAAAGTATAGCATTAAGGGTTAGGGTTAGGAGTTTGTGTTTGTGTTTTATGAGGTTTAGGTTAGGGTTACGTGGTAGGGTTAAGGTCTAGGGTTAGATTTAGGGTAAAGGTAAGTGTTAGGAGTTACAGTTAGGGTTAGGCTTAGGAATTAGGGGGTTGGGTTAGATTTTGGGGTTAGGGGTTTGAGCTAGGGCTAGGGGAAAGAGTTACATTTAGGGTTAGAAATAGGGTTAAAGGTAGGGCAAGGGATCAGAGTTACGGTTAGAATTCCTGTGTTTGAGTTAGATGAGGTTTAGGATTAGGGTTATGTGTTAGAGTTAGGCTTTAGGGTTAGGAGTTATGGTTAGTGCTAGAGTTAGGAGCTAGGGATTAGTCTGAGAGGTAGGGTTTGAGGTTCGGGTATGTATTTGCATTGGGGTTTGGGTTAGGTGTTCAAGTATGAGGGGTAGGATTTGATTAGTATTGGAGTTTGAGAGTAGTGTCAGTGGAAGTGGTTAGGGTTAGGGGTTAGTTTTAGGAGGTAGGGCTAGGGTTATGTTTAGAGTCAGGTTTAGGGTAAGAGTTAGGAGTAGGGTCAGGGTTTGATTAGGATTAGGGTTAGAATTAAGGTTAGGGCTTTTGGGTTAGGGTTAGAGGTGGAGTTTGGTTTTAGGTTTAGGCTTAGATTTGTGATTACAGTAAGAAGGCTAAGCATTAGGTTTAGAGTTGGAGTTTGAGTTAGGGGTTACATTAGTGTTCCGTTAGAGTGAAGAGAACTGGGTAGAATTTAGGATTAGGCTTAGGGTTGAGGGAGTAGCATTAGTGGACATAGTTAGGAGTAGCTTAGGTGTAGGACTTGGGACTTGGGGTAAGATTTAGGGGTTGGGGTTAGAGATAGGGTTAGGAAATATAATTAGGATGAGAGTAAGGGTTAGATTAAAGTTTAGGGGTTAGGCAGTAGTTTTAGAAAAGGTGGTTAGGCTTAGGTTTTAGAATTCTGTTGGAGATAGGGGTTCGGGTTCATGGTTAGGGAGTAATGTTATTGTAAATGGTTAAGATTAGCATAGGAGATTAGGTTTAGGGGTGAGGCTACAGTTAGGGTTAGAGTTCGGGTTAAGATTCTGTTTAGAGGTCAGGTTAGAGTGAGATTCCATGTTAGGGTTAGTGTTGGGTTAGGTTGGTTTAAGGGTTGTGGTTAAAGTTAGGTTAGTGATAGGGTTATGGTCAGGTTAAGGTTAGGGTTTAGGTTTAGTGTTAGGGTTAGAGTTAGTATTAGGGTTTAGGCTTACCATGAAGGTTATAGTTAGTGTTAGGGGTCAGCATTAGGTTTATCATGTTTGTGTTAGGGAGTAGTGTTACGGTTAGTGGAACTGGTTAGGGTTAGGTAGGGTTAGTTTCAAGGTTTAGGGGTTCTTGCTCGAGTAAGGGTGAGGTTTAGATTGATGGTTACTGGCTAGGGTTAGGGTTAAGGTTTAGGGCTGAGCTTTAGAGTCAGCTTTAGGGGGTTGGTGTTAGGCTTAGGTATTAAGGAGAAGAATTAGGGTTAGATTGAAGGATAAGATTATGGCTAGGATAAGTGGTTAGGACTTAGGTTTGGGTTTATAGTTCCTTTTAAGGTTAGATTGGAGTCAGTGATTGGGTAGCGTTACCAGTTAGGGAGAAAGGTTAGAGTTAGCGTTTGATGTTAGCGTTAGATTTTGGTTTGGGGGTATTGTTAGGTTAGGGTTTGGATTTCTATTTATGTGATGTTGGTCTTAGGGTTAGAGTTAGGGGTTTGTCTTAAATTTTAGGATTAGATTTAGGATTAGTGTTTAGGTTTACATTTAGTCTTAAGTTTTAGGATTTGATTTAGGGTAATGGTTGGATTAGAGTTAGTGTTAGGGGTTCCGGAGTTGTCTTAGGGGTAGAGTTAAGTTTTCGGTTTAGATTTAGGGGTAGGGTTAGATTAAGGTTTAGGGTTAGCATCAGGGTTAGGGCATTGAATTAGTTTTAGTGTTAGGGTTAGAGGTTGGTCTTAGATTTAGCCTTTGCTTTAGGATTACAGTAAGTGCTTGGACTAACATTAGAGGTTTAGATTTAGGGATAGGTGTTAGGGGTAGTGTTAGAGTTATTATTAGGGTTTGATTAGGATTAGGTTTAGGGTTTATGGGTAGGGATGTGGTTAGTGGTAAAGGTTAGTATTAGGGTTAGTGTTAGAGGTAAGGATTAAGGTTAGGGGTTAGGGAATAGTGTTAGTATAAGCAGTTAGGCTTCATGTTTAGGGGGAAAGGGTAGGAATATGGTTAGGGTTAGCACTATGTGTAAGTATTACAGGTATAGTTAGGTGTAGATTAGGGGTGAGTGTTAGGGGTTAGAGTTAGAATTAGGGTTAGGGTTAAGGGTTAGAGGTCAGTTTAGGGGTTACCATTATAATTTTGATTAGATTTAGGGTTAGAATTAGGCTTAGACTTTAGACTTAGAGTTAAGATTTGAGTTAAAGATAGGGATTAGGATTAGGGTTGGGGTAAGGGGGTTGGATTAGAGTTAGATGTTGGGGTTAGGAGTTTTGTTATTTGGATGGTCAGTTTTAGGTTTTAGATTTATTTTCAAGGCTTAGGGATAGGACACTGGGTTAGGGTTAGAGATAGTGTTAATGTTATTTTTGTGATAGCGGTTTAGGGTTAGAGTTTATCTTAGAATGATGGGTTAGGATTTAGCGTTAGATTAGAGATAGGTTTAGGTTACGCTTTAGTGTTAGGCTTAGAGGTTGAGTTAATGGTTAGGGTTGGGTTAGTGTTAATTTTAGTCTAAGTGCTTACGGTTGGTGGCTGGGTTCATGGGCTAGGGATATGAATGGGGCTAGGATTAGATTAGGGTTGTGTTTAGATTAAAGATTGGTTTAGAGGTGAATTTAGGTGTTAGGTGTAGATTTCAGTTTAGAATTAGGGTTAGTGTTGGATCTGGGTTAGGGTTAGGTTAGGTTGGTTACGGCTTACCATTAAATTTAGGTTAGTGATAGGGTTAGTGTTAGTTTAGGGTTAGAGTTTAGTATTGGGGTTAGGGTTTAGGGTTTCTGTTAGGGTTAGAGTCAGTGTTAGGGCTCAGTTTTAGATTTATGGTTAGAGTTAGTTGTAGAGGTCAGGGGTAAGGTTAGGGTATGGGTTGGAATAGTGTTACGTTTTGGGGTTAGGATGTAGTTTGGATTTACATTTAGGGTTTGGTTAGTGTTCAGGTTAGAGTTATGGTTAGTTGTTAGTTCTAGATTTACAGTTAGGGTTAGGTTTACAGTTAGGATTAGATTAATGTTAGGATATAGTTAGTGTTAGGGCTAAGGATTAGGTTTCAGAGTTAGGGAATAGTGTTAGTGTAAGCAGTTAGGGTTAGGTTTTAGTATTAGGGTTGAAGGGTAGGACTAGGGTTAGGGTTAGAGTTAGGATTATGGGTAAGTATTGAAGTTAGATTAGGTTTAGAAGAGGGTTCGAATGTAGGGTTGGAGTTAGCATTAGGGGTTAGTTTGGTATTTTGGGTTAGAATTAGGATTACGTTTTAGCTTTAGATTTAGGTTAGAGGGTTAGGGATGGGGTTAGCACTAGGGTTAGGGTTAGTGTTAGGCAGTAGTGTTAGTGGAATGGTCAGAGTGAGGTTTTAGATTTATATTGGAGATGGAGGTTGGGGTTGGCATTAAGGGTTGCAATTCTGGTTAGTGGTTAGGGGGTAGTGTTAGTGTAAGTCGTTAGGATTAGTGTTAAAAGGTTAGGTTTAGGAGTCGGGATAGCTTTAGGGTTAGGATAATGGGTTAGGGTTTGAAATAGGGTTAGTTTAGGGTTAGAGTCAGTCGTAAGAGTTGCAGGTTAGGATTTCGAGTAGGGCTTGGTTTAGGTTAGTGTTTAGTTTAAGGCTGGTGTTAGTATGATGGGTTAGGATTAGTTTTAGGGTTAGGCTAGGGTTATGGGTAAGGGTTAGAGGTCGCATTAGGGTAAGCTTTCAGTGGTTTGAATTAGGGTAAGGGTAGAGTTAGGGTTAGTTTTAGTGTAAGTGGTTAAGGTTAGGGGTAGGGATAGGCTTAGGTTTAGGGTTATACTAGGGTTAGTTTTTGGTTTGAGGGGGTTTGGTTTAGGTTAGATTTTTTGCAAGAGGTAGGGTCAGGGTGATATTTGGGTGAATGTTATGGTTAGGTGAATGATAGGTGTAGGGTAAGTTTTAGGTTTAGGGGTTAGAATTATGGTTAGGGTAAGGGATGGATAGGGATGGATAGTGTTAGGGTTATGGCTTAGGGAGTTTTGTTATTTGAATGGTCAGTTTTAGGTTTTTGATTTATATTGAAGGGTTAGGGCTAGGACACTGGGTTAGGGTTAGAGGTAGTGTTAGTGTTATTTTTGGGATAGGGGTTTAGGGTTATAGTTAGAATGATGGGTTAGGATTTAGCATTACATTAGGGATAGGTTTAGTTTAGGGTTTAGGGTTAGGCTTAGAGGTTGAGTTAATGGTTAGGGTTAGATAATGGGGTTGGGTTGGTGTTAATTTTAGTCTAAGTGCTTATGGTTGGTGTCTGGGTTCATGGGCTAGGGATATGAATGGGGCTAGGATTAGATTAGGGTTATGTTTAGGTTTAAGGTTTGGTTTAGAGGTGAATTTAGGGGTTAGGTGGAGATTTCAGGTTAGAATTAGCATTAGGTTAGGTTAGTTACGGCTTACCATTAAGGTTAGGTTAGTGATAGAGTTAGTGTTAGGTTAGAGTTAGAGTTTAGTGTTGGGGTTAGAGTTTAGGGTTACTGTTAGAGTCAGGGTTAGGGCTCAGTTTTAGATTTATGGTTAGAATTAGCGGTAGGGGTTACAATTAAGGTTATGGTATGGGTTGGAATACTGTTCGGTTTCGGGGTTAGGGTGTAGTTTTAGGGTCACTTGAAGTGGTTAGGTTTAGAGGTTAGGTTTATGGGTTAGGGACAGGGATAGGGTTAGGGTTAAGTTGAGATTTAGATTTAGTTTTACGATTAAAGTTAGAGGTAGGGTTAGGGTTTGAGTTTAGGCTTAGACTCAGGCTTTGATTTAGGATTAGAGTGAGGGTACTGTTTAAGCATTGTGGTTAGGTTTTTTTAGGGATAGGTGTTAGGGGGTAGGCTTACAGTTAGGATTACGTTGTGAATAGGGTTAGGGTTTGGGGATGGGGTAGAGATTAGGTTACGGTTAGAGTTATGGTTTCAAGGTTAGGATCAGGATTGAGGTTTAGCAATGAATGTTCTTATATGTGGTTATGGTTAAGGGTTAGTTTTATGGGTTGGAGAAGGGTTAGTGATTAGGGAGATGAGTTAGTATTATAGTTAAGGATAGGGCTAGGGTTAGCAGTTATGACTTCGGGTTAGGGTTTCAGCTAGGGTTAGATGATGGTTAGGGTTAGAGTTGGCATTAGCAGTTGGGGAAGGGTTAGAGTTAGGGTCTGGTGTTACGGTTTTGGTTAGGGGTAGAGTTAGCTTTAGATGTTTAGGGTTAGACTTGGAGTTAGGGTTAGGAATTACAGTTAAGGTTAGTGTTAGGGTACAAGTTAGGGCTTAGTTTAAGGGTTAAGATAAGTTTAAGAGTTAGGATTGCATTTAGAGTTAGGGTTAGCACTAGGGTTATCATTTAGATAAGGGTTAGTGTTGGATAAGGTTTAGGGTTAGGTTTAGATTAGGGTTAGGGAGTAGAGGTAGAGTCAGGGTCAGGGCTAGAGTCCAGGTTAGGTTTAGGGGTAAGGGCCTATGGTTAGTGCTTGGGGTTAGGCATTTGAGATAGGGTTAGGGATAGTTTTCAGGATAGGGTTAGGCTTACTGTTAGGTTTAGGCTTAGGAGTTAGGGTTAGGGTTAGAATTGGGGTAAGGTCTTGGGGTGACAGATTAGTTTTAGGATAGTGTTAGGTTTGGTGGTAGGGGTTTATTAGTTTTAGGTTAGTGTTAGGGTTGGTGGTAGGGGTTTATTTAGGGTTAGGGAGTAGTGTTATTAAAAGTGGTTAGGATTACTGTAAGGGGGTAGGGTTAGGGGTTGGGATAGGGTTAAGGTTAGAATGATGGGTTAGGGTTGCAGTTAGGGTTTGGGACAGGGGTTTGGGGTTCAGATTAGAGTCAGGGTTAGGGTTTAGGATAAGGAATAGGCTTTTGGTAAGTATTGGGTTAGTGTTATGGGTTGGGGTTACAGAGTAGTGGTTAGGAGTAGATTTAGGTACTAGGGTTAGATTTCGGGTTAGAGTTAGGGTTTGGATTTACATTTTGGGTTTAGTTAGTGTTCAGGTAAGAGTTATGGTTAGTGGTTAGTTTTAGATTTACAGTTAGGATTAGATTTAGGGGCCAGGGAGTTGTGTCAGTGGAAGTGGTTAAGGTTAGGGGTTAGTTTTAGGATTCAGTGTTTGAATTAGGGTTAAGTTTCAGATTAGATTTAGGGTTAGGGTTAGATCAGGGTTAGAGAATGGTGTTTACAGTTAGACTTATGGTTAGGGCTTTGGATGAGGTTTATAGTTAGGATTCGATTAGTGTTAGGATATAGTTAGTGTTAGGGCTAAGCATTAGGTTTCAGAGTTAGGGAATAGTGTTAGTGTAAGCAGTTAGGGTTAGATTTCAATATTAGGGTTGAAGGGTAGGACTAGGGTTAGGGTTAGAGTTAGGATTACGGGTAAGTATTAGAGTTAGGTTTAGAAGAGGGTTAGAATGTAGGGTTGGAGTTAGCGTTAGGGGTTCGTTTTATGTTTTGGGTTAGAGTTAGGATTATGTTTTAGCTTTAGATTTTGGTTAGAGTTAGGGATGGGGTTAGCACTAGGGTTAGGGTTGTTTAGGCAGTAGTGTTAGTGGAAGGGTCAGAGGGAGGTTTTAGATTTATATTGGAGATGGAGGTTGGGGTTGGCATTAAGGGTTGCAATTCTGGTTAGTGGTTAGGGGGTAGTGTTAGTGTAAGTCGTTAGGATTAGTGTTAAGGGGTTAGGTTTAGGGGTTAGGGGTTGGGATAGCTTTAGGGTTAGGATAATGGGTTAGGGTTTGAATTAGGGTTAGTTTAGAGTTAGAGTCAGTCGTAAGAGTTGCAGATTAGGATGTAGGGTTAGGGCTTGCTTTAGGTTAGTGTTTGTTTTAAGGCTGGTGTTAGTATGATGGGTTAGGGTTAGTTTCAGGGTTAGGCTAGGGTTAGGGTTAGAGGTCATATTAGGGTGATATTTCAGGTAAGAGTTAGGGTAAGGCTAGGGTTAGTGTTAGTTTTAGGGTTGGGGGGTTTGGTTTAGGTTAGATTTTGTGCAAGAGGTAGGGTTAGGGTGGTGGTTGGGTTAGGGTGGTGGTTGGGTTAATATTATGGTTAGTTTTAGGTGAATGATAGGTTTAGGGTAAGTTTTAAGTGCAGGGGTTAGGATTAGGGTTAGGGTAAGGGATGGATAAGTGTTAGGGTTAGGTCTTAGGCAATGATGTCAGTGGAAGCGGTTAGGCTTGGGGTCTGGCTCAGGGTCCCAGGGGGATTTGTGAGGTACCAAGGCCTGGATGAAGAGCTCCCTTCTTGGTCGCACACGTCCAAAAGACAGGGACACGTCTGTGACTGATCTGCCTGGCGCTGTCCCACCAGCAGTGGCAGATGCATCCTGGAGAGAAGTGGAGCTGCCAGGCACTGTCAGAGGATCTCCCTGAGGTGCCACTGGCTGCCCACCCAGACTCATACACTGTCCCTGGCTGTGACAGATACACCAGCTACGAGCTCTGGACACAGGACACAACAGTCCAACCGCAAAGACCATCCCTCCTGTCCTGAAAGACTCTTATGACCCCTGGAGCCCAAAGCCATGGACCACATGAACTCATTGGACATTTTAGAGGCATGGCCTTTAGACTGAGGAATGAGATCTATGTGTATATCCAGAGATAGGAAAGTGCTGTTGATTAACTGGAATGTATTGGAGAGTGTGGGACCCGGGCACAACACAGATGGTACAGAATAAGGGGGGGAGCACTGTCCTGGTTTCAGCTGGGAGAGAGTTAATTTTCTTCCTAGTAGCTGGTAGAGTGCGGCGTGTTGGATTTAACCTGAGAAGAATGTTGATAGCACAGGGATGTTTTGTTTGTTGCTAAGCCATGTTTATACCAAACCAAGGACTTTTCATCAGGGAGGCTGGAGATGCACAAGAAGGTGGGAGGGGCACAGGTAGGACAGCTGGCCCAAGTGGCCAAAGGGATATTCCACACCATATGATGTCATGCTTGGTGTGTAAACTAGAGAAAAGTTATCTGGGGGACCGCTGTTTGTGATCTGGCTGGGTGTCACTCAATGGGTTGTGAGCAATTGCATTGTGCGTGATGTGGTTTATATCTCCTGTTATTATTATTACCATTTTTGCAATTACTACTTTTACTACTGCCATCATTATTGTTATAATTACTATTGCTATTACTATAATTATTTTATTTATTATTATTATTTTATATTTATTGTAGCTATTGTAGCTATTGTAGCTATTGTAGCTATTGTAGCTATTGTAGCTATTGTAGCTATTGTAGCTATTGTAGCTATTGTTGCTATTGTAGCTATTGTTGCTATTGTTGCTATTGTTGCTATTGTTGCTATTGTTGCTATTGTTGCTATTGTTGCTATTGTTGCTATTGTTGCTATTGTTGCTATTGTTTTGCCTTTCTGTCTCATTAAACTGTCTTCATTTTAACCCAAGATGTTTATTTCTTTCCTGATTCCCTCTCCCATCCCACTGGGCTGGAGGGAGGAAGAGAAGGGCTGTGTGTGATGTTCAGCTGGCTGCTGGGTTAAACAAAACAGTCCTGGTCAAAGGAGTGATCATGCAAGGTGTCCCAGAGGAAGAGGTGAACCTGAGGAGGGCACAGGGTAACAAGGGCCCTTCAATGCCAGGACAGGCTGTGAGGAGCCAGGATGCCAAAAGATGTCAGACTGGAGAATGTTTCAGGACACCATCTGGGTTCAGCCCTCCCCTGCCCTTTGTGCCAGGAGAGACACCCCATGGTCCTGCCCAGCCTTGTCCTGGGCTCCTGAGCCAGCTGGGAAGATGGAAAGGGCTCAGCAGCAGTGATCCTCATCCAGCTGGGTCTGTTTCCCAGCCCAACCAGCGTGGCCAGAGCAGAGTCACCCATGGCCCCAGGGCACCACAGCCCCTCGCTCTGCAGAGCAGCATGGCCAGCTCAGGGCCCTGTGGGGAGCACAGGGAGGGAACCAGGACCAGCCAGCCAGGCCAGGCTGGACACCCTCACCTGGGGAAAGGGATGTCCCTGGAGAAGAGCAAGGCAGCATTTCTGTGCCTGCAGGGAGGAATCCAGGAGAAGGAGAAACCTCTTTCTGCAGACACTCATTGGGGTCAGGCTGCTCTGTTGCTGGAGCAGGACTCTTGTTCTGGTCTGAGGAGAGGGGCTGGCACTGATGGACACAGGTCATCTGTGGTGGGTATCTGCTGGAGTTGAATCTGCTTTTCCTGTCTGTCCACTCCTCCTCAGGAGACACTCTGCATCGGTATCCATGGGGGAATTCTTCTATCACAGTTTCAAAGTGCTCAATGCCGAAACAGTGTTATCCTTACCAACTTCTCTGTCATCCTCACTCACACAAGATAAATCAACCTGTTGCCCATGTCATTGAGGAGCTCCATATATCTGAGCTGATCCTTCACACAGGGGGATCCCTCTGTCCTCACCCTCCCTGAGACTCTCTCCAGCAGACCCTGTATCCTTCACCTGAAACACCACAGCTCAGCAAGCTGTCCCACCTCACCTCATATAATCCAAAACTGTCACAGTGCTTTGACAAGACATGGGGCTCCTCTGGCAGTGGATGTTCAGAAGCTTGTTCAGTGCTACACCACCTGGGTTTCCACCATCCAGAGGGACACAGATTGCCTCTGTGATACCCCTCTTGTAGAGCCAGACCTAATGAACAGCATTTTAAACAATACCTCAGAGTCTGAGTGCATTTCTTTCTGGGTTCATACCAGACCAGCATCAACTGGGGAAAAACACTCTCCCAGCACTCTTGGATGCAAACCCTCTGGTCCCAAGGGCTGGTAAGGCTGCAGTTTGCTCATGAAACCCCTGGCTTGATCCCCATCCACCACAGCTGTTGCCCTCCAGAGTCCTGCCTGGAAGCACAAAGGCCTGGAAGACTGATATGCTAATATGCTTCTTTGTGTGTCTATTTTGAGAGCTCCTAAACAAAGGCAAGAGGAAGGAATCCCACCTCCTGTAGGTGTGTGGCAGGGATGGCAGAGCTGAGTGTCCTTCAAGTGCTGGGAATAGAAATGCAGGAGGAAAAGCCTCCACTGACTCAGCTGAATCCCTTCCTTCAGCACGGGTAACGAAGATCCCTCCCTGTCACTTTCTGGGTGTCCTGACTAATAATAAAAAAAAAAAAAAAAAAAAAAAAAGACAATAGTTAGAGGTAAATTTGCATCTGAGAGGGAAAATACACTGCTGGAAATAAGTGTTTCTGCCCAGCATAAGGAGGGGACATCAGTGATGACTTGAGGCTGTTTCACAGCAGGTGCCCCAGGGACACCTGGAGGAGCCCAGAGGGGACAGAGAAAGGGACATCATGGGCTGCTCCTGTGCTGTGAGCTGGGCTGGGCTCCTGGGACACAGGGAGCTCATGGCAGCGGCAGCGCTGCAGAGAGACAGCTCTGCCCAGGAGCAGCTCCTCTGCACACGCAGCAGGGCTGAGGGCTCTGCCTGCAGCACCGAGGGCACAGAGACAGGCACAGAGAGGTTAAAGACAACATGGGGTGGAGGATGCTGAGACATTACTGGGAGAGAAATCTTCACAGCCCTGAAAAGAGTAAGTCTCTGGCTACAGCCCAATTCAACTACAGTTCCTGGAGAGATGTTAAAGCTGGAACATTCCACAAGCTGTGGCATCTGTCAGGAGGGACGTTGCAGTTTCTCCAGTGTAGAGAAAACTTATTATATAGAGGTGAGTTTCTCTGCTGCACCTTCAGAGGGACATTTCTAATGGGCTTTTTCAAGGAGAAGGTAAAGGAAGAGATTACAGTAAAGCTAAGGAGCTTTCCCATGTCCTTATTTTCAATTTGTTTCTCTTGGGGAATTTGAGAGGAGAAATGGAAAAGGAGCTCTCATACTTGAACAAGTCATGGAGACCACTCAGCTGTAACTTCGTCAGTAGGTCTGATAGGAGCCTCCTGATGAGCCTTCATCCACTCCTCTGCCCATGGACAGATGCAGCATCGCCTTTGCTGGACCCAGCAGGATCACCCACCTGTCTTTGTTTTCAACAGGAAGATGCTCCCAGGCGGTGCCCTGCAAACAGGCAGGTGTCTGTAGGGCCAGGGTGAGCGCACAGAGTTTGGGATGGGGTCTGTGAGCACTGACAGGGAAAAGACATGGGACAGGGAATCACCTCCCAGGAGGAAAATCTCCTGGCAGCAGGGACATGATCTGGGAAGGAGGAGACAAACCAGAGCTCTTGTGGGAGGGAGGATGTAGAAATCTCTGACTGACCCCCTGCAGTGCAGATCCCTCCTCTGAGCAGCCCCCTCGCCTGCTCTCCCACCCAGCAAAGCCTCTGCCCTCAGGGCCGGGGGCTCCAAGGCATGAAGCAGCTCCTGTGCAGCCAGAGCTCCAGTTCCTCTGCAGAGCACAGGGGCTGAGAGCAGCTGCCCAGCACTGTTGGTGTCTGGGAGGTGGCTGCACAGCTGGGGAAGGGTGACGCTGTCTGAGTGCCTGGCTGCCCCTGCCCTGGCCTCTCTCACACCCACCCTCACCAGATTTTTCCTTCTTGCTCCCCTGCTCTGGGTCACTGCTGTTGGGATCTTGTTCTTGCTGTCAGGGTCTCTGGGGATGGCAGTTTCAGCTGCAGAGTCACAGCCCGATCTTGTGGGTCCTTTCCTGCAGGTGTGTCCATGGGCACACGTGTCCCAGCTTTGCTCTGACCTGTGGGGTGTGGGCAATGAAGTCTGTGGGGCTGAATCTCCCTGAATCAAATGCCATCATTCAGACACTTGGCTATCTGCATGAGGTTTCCATCCCAGCTGTGAGCTCCCCTCTGGGATGCAAACCCATCCTATAGCATCTGTGTTATCTGAAAGTCTCAAGGAGAAGCACAAAAATGGTGCGACAATCAAAATGCTGTTTGGTTTGTGAAATGAGCTACTTCTGCCCTGGGCTAAATGTGGGCTGCTGAGACCTTAGAAAACAGTGAGATGTGTAGTGGTCTGAGGTGGATCCCTCTGCTCTCAGCAGTGTCTGGTGGCTTTTCAGGGTAACATGGGAGTGTGATCACCCTCCATCTCAGAAAGGTGCCAGCCCAGGGCAGCTGGAGCAAGGCAGAGGGACAGACCAGCTCCCCTCACTCTGCACTAAGCCACAGGCAGCCTCTTGCCTTGCAGGACTCGCTCTGTTCTCCTTGAGTGCAGCAGAAATGCTGATGGTTTCTGACATCCAAGAACATTCCCCAGGGTGAGAGGGGAGAAGGAGCTGTAAAAAACCCCAAACCTCTCAAAACTCCTCCTGCCACCTCATTTCCTTATCCCTGGGAGTGCAGATGCTGACAGGTATTTCTGGACCACGAGCAGCTTCATGTGACAAAGCTGAACCCCAGGACTGTCCCCTGCCCCCGTTCCCATGACCCCACTGCTGCAGAGCAGGGCTGACTCCTCAGCAGCCAGCGGGCACAGGCCCTGCTCCTCATGCACCTCCAGCCAGCACCACCCAGGGCTCAGACACGGAGCTGAGGGAAGGTCTGGAAAAGGACAAGGGGGTGTGGAGCAGGGGGGGTGTGTGAGAAATGGCTTAGACTTTGCTCAGAGAAATCTCCCCAAAACTCTCACTGTCTTTTTCTTCTGTGATAGCCCCCATAGCCAAAATCAGCAGATGTCCAACAGCAGCTCCATCACCCAGTTCCTCCTCCTGCCCTTCACAGACACACGGGAGCTGCAGCTCTTGCGCTTCTGGCTCTTCCTGGGCATCTACCTGGCTGCCCTCCTGGGCAACGGCCTCATCATCATCACCATAGCCTGTGACCAGCACCTGCACACCCCCATGTACTTCTTCCTGCTCAACCTCTCCGTCATTGACCTGGGCTACATCTCAACCACTGTCCCCAAGCCCATGGCCAATTTCCTCTGGAACACCAGGGCCATCTCCTACACAGGATGTGCTGCCCAAGTGTTTCTGTTTGTCTTTTTAGCTGCAATAGAGTATTCTATCCTCACCATCATGGCCTATGACCGCTACGTTGCCATCTGCAAACCCCTGCACTACGGGACCCTCCTGGGCAGCAGAGCTTGTGTCCACATGGCAGCAGCTGCCTGGGCCACTGGGTTCCTCTATTCTCTGCTGCACACGGCAAATACGTTTTCACTACCACTCTGCAAGGGCAATGCTGTGGACCAGTTCTTCTGTGAAATCCCCCAGATCCTCAAGCTCTCCTGCTCAGACACCTACCTCAGGGAAGTCTGGGTTCTTGTGATTTCTTTCTCAGTTGCATTCGGCTGTTTTGTTTTCATTTTTTTCTCCTATGTGCAGATATTCAAGGCCGTGCTGAGGATTCCCTCTGAGCAGGGACGGCACAAAGCCTTTTCCATGTGTCTCCCTCACCTGGCCGTGGTCTCCCTGTTTGTCAGCACTATCATATTTTCCCACCTGAAGCCCCCCTCCATCTCCTCCCCATCCCTGGATCTGGTGGTGTCTGTTCTGTACTCAGTGGTGCCTCCAGCAGTGAACCCCCTCATCTACAGTATGAGGAACAAGGAGATCAAGGATTCAGTGTGGCAACTAATGAATGGCTGTTTGATGAAGCAATAAACTGCCCATAATCTTCTGCATAGCATATATAATGTAAATAATTTTCTCACTGAGTGGTTGTGCCCATGTCCACTGGACACCCTAGAGAACCTGCTGCAGGTCAGTCGTCATGGACCGGCCTCTCACAACCACCATTTCCAGCACTGGCTTCTCACTTCAGCTTGAAGAGGTTCTTTGTCCCTCCCTGGCAGCACAACTAATGAGTAGGTCAGATGTCCATGTTTGCATTGTATAGACAAGATGTAAACAAATGCACAAAGTGCTTCTGAGGTGATGAACCCAAGTGAGCAGAAACACCATCAGCTATTCCTTGAGGTTCCATGAAGGTCAGTGGGACAGACAGTGTCTTGATGCGATTTCATGTTGAGAGTAACATCCTTTGGGGAACCACCTGAATGTAGCACTGGGATGTGCTTCCTGGAACTGAAGATCCCGTGTCCATTCTTTATGCCATGAGGCATCTCATGTAAGTACAGAGAAGGGTGACAAATGGCAGGGCTGAGGTGCCTCCCAGCCCCCTGGAGTGGCAGCAGGAGGTCAGAGAGACACAGTGACTCCTGCATCTGTGTGTACAAGGGAAACACTCTGTCTATCAACATCCATGGGTGCATAAGGAGTCCATGGTGAGGTTACTTCTCTCTGGTCAGGCTAAAGACCACAAGAAGTCTGTCAGTTGGGGTCTCTGCCTGCAGAGCAGTTTCTGAGATAGTCGAGCTTTCCATGGTAGTGGGAAGAGGCCGGGGAGGGGAAAAAAATAACTGAAAAGGACAACTTGGGAGGTGCATTCTGGATATCAGGAGGAAGAAACGTCAGTGGAAGGGCAGTGCTGCGGTGCAGGAGGTCACCCAGAGGCAGTCGGGATCAGCCCATGGCTTTGTGTTTCAACAAACAGCCAGTGAGGGTGCAGTGAATGAGGCACGGACTCTCGGGAAGGTGCAATGAGAGACATTTATTACAAACTCAGGCTTCCATTTATACTTGCTATGATTCTTGCTCAAGCATTTGCTGATTTGCCAAGTGAGTCATTACATAAGTGATATGTTTTGTGTTCCCACCAAAGTTACTGCCATAAACACAGGTTTTGTCTGTCATAAGCTATCCCTCTGTCCTTGATGTATCAATCCTGTATCAGTCCCTCTGGCCTTGATGTCTCACATAGCATACGGTACTTGCTTCTTGTATTTTTCCACTAGCGCTCGTTCTCACACTGTCGACTCTCGCAGTTTCTCACAGGTCCAATCTTAGCACACTGCCACATCTCCCCTTTGTGTTTACTAAGTGCATAGCCATAGCAGTATGTAATTGCATGGCTATTACCTGATTAGACCTTTTTTTGATCATTTGTTGTAACTAGATGTCTCTTTAAGACGGTTTAAAAACCCAGTGGGAGATTCCTTACAATCCTGTTTAATCTCAAAAAGTTTTGGCATATTTATAGCTGTAGGTATAGTGTGTCTAATCCTGTATAAAATGGCAAAAGGCCAAATCAAACGTCCCAAACTGAACTCCCCTGGCTCCCATAAAAAAACTAAGGAGGAACTCACAAGAGAAATAAAAGTGCCCAAAGGCCGAGAGACAGAGGCTGGAAGATCCCAACTCTCCTAAAGATGAAGCGTGAGGCTAATGGGATGGAACACTCTCATTGGTCAGCCTGGATGTCAGTCAAGCTCTGCCCCATCCCTCCCCCCTTCCTCGCTGCCTCACACCTGTGGGCAGAGCACTCAGAGTGTCCTTGGCTCTCAGACCAGAGCAATTGCCAACACCAACTGTGCTGGGCTGTTCTCTCTTGTTCTCAAACTAGATCCAAATAATGACCGTGCTAGCTATGAAAAAGTAAGGTTTCTAACTGCATGAGGAAAATTAACTCCTTTTCAGTCAAACCAGCACAGACCAGCTCTCCCATGCCAGACCAACAAAGCTAGAGAAGTAGTAAAGAAATTATTGAAGGGAAACAGTCTCAGCACAGCAGCTCTGCCAGGGAGCACCAGCCTTGTCCTTTCCAGAGCTGTTCTCCTTCCACTTCCCCGCTCTTCTGTGAGCCCTTGTGTTGGTGTAAGATCTGAGCACTCCTGACCCTTGGTTACAGTCCCGCTGCGTGTCAGTCCTGTGACCACAGGCAGGGACAGGCAATGGGCACTTCTGTGACAGAGCTGCCTCCAGAACAGCATCTCCATCAGCAAGGGGATCTCCTTAGCACAGTGCTCGAAGGCTTAGGTCTTCTTCCAGAGTTGCTCTCCAGAATAGGTGTAAGGAATAGACCCTCGAAACGCTTTGTTTTCTGTGTTTTCTGTGGGCTCAGTGGGATGAGATCAGGGTCCCAGTTTGGCTTTTGAGGGACTTAGAGCTGGTGGCTCAGGTTTGGGTTGTTGGTGGCCAGCACCCAGGCAGGTGGTGAATAAGGCAGAGCAGCTCTGAGCACCCTCCATGGCCACCTCAGAGCTCGTGTGGGAGGCGGTCACAGTGACAGTGACCAACGTCAGCTGGGTCTGTCTCTCAACCTGACCAGTATGTCCCTGCAGAGCCACCACAGCCTGGGCATCACAGCTCACTCACTGCACAGAGCAAAAGCCCCAGCTCGGGGGCTGTGGGGAGTGTGGGAACAGGGTGCAGGAACATCTGGCCAGGCTCGTGCAGATGTGCTCTCCTTGGGGAAAGGCTCTGTGGGGAGATGGGATGTCCCAGGAGAAGAGCAGGGTGTGTGTGCAGACACGGAAAGAGAAACCCTTTTCTGCCATGGGTGCCAGTTTGACTTATTAACAGCTGGCAAAGCAGAGCTTCACTCCAGGAGAACCTTGAAAAACTCTGGGATTGGGCAATAAAAACCTCATGAAATTTTAGAAGGAGAAGTTGCCGGGTCTTTACTGGGGGCAGAATAACCCCACACATGAGGGCAGGCTGGGACCTGAACAGCTCAGGAGTGACTCTGAGCAGAAGGGGCTGGGCATGACATGGGATGCCATATGAGCCAGTGGTGCATGCTCACCATGAGTAAGGCCAAGGGCATGTGGGGCTGCGTTAGGAGGAGTGTGGTCAAAAAACAACAGAATTATCGTCCCCTTTGAATCAGTGCTGTGGTGGCCACATCTGGGCTAGTGTGTGTTGGTGTGGGACTCCCTGTTCTGGAGGAATGGAGAGGAACTAGAGAAGCTCCAGAGATCTGCCAGGATGGGGTAAGGGGCCTTTGAGAGAGGCAGAGAAACATGGGGTCCTTGAGCCTGGTGAAGTGCAGGCTCAGGGCACTGGAGCAGTAGCCTGCAACTGCTTGAAGGGTGGTTTCAGAGATAATGGAGCTTTTCTTGGTAGTAGAAAGTAAAGAAAACCTCCACAAAGTGCAACCTGGAAGGTTCAAGATTGGAGGTTCAGAAAAAGACATCTCAGTCCAAGGGCAGCGCTGTGGTACAAGAGGTCACGCAGAGGGAGTCTGGATCAGCCCATGGCCTTGGGCTTCAAGGAAAGAGCAGTGAGGGTGGAGAGACATCCGTGAAAGTAGGAAATGCTGGGATGAGAGCTAGGTAGGAAAGCAAGGTGGATGTCAACAGCCTGAAGGCACAAAGGTGCCTGAAGGGGACAGTATCAGCAAACATGAAGTAGACATGGCCAAGGGCTCTGGTGAGGCTGAAAGGCCAGACAGGACCAAGGTCTTTGTCCCCCTGGCTATGGCAGTTGTATCTATCTCTGAGATATACCAGGATAAACTCTGTTTTGAGGCCCTGGACTTTGATTCTCGTTGCCCCTTTTTGGGGAAGCCAGGAGGGGTTGTACAGTTTCCTACACTTGGCCTTGCTCAAACTCACACCCCACTGCTCCAGGAAGAGCCCTGAGCCACGCATGAGGGATCTGCCTTCCCAGGGCCTGGGGTCAGGGTTTGGCCTTTAGCTGGTAAAACAAACCAAGGATTTTCTCCATAGCAGACCAACCTGTACAGTGCCTTTTCCTACCTGCAATCACAACCTTCAATTATCTTCTCTAACGAGTCCATGGAGAGGCTTTGTCAATAATGACCCTCAGTGGGGTCAATCAATGCTTCAAGGTACTTTGAGTTGTGCTTCTGACTGCCACCTCCTGAGCAATTTGTTCGGTCTCCTCTCAGTATCTGTAGTTCATGGACTAAGGGCCAAATACACCATGGGGCTCATTAAAATACAGAAAGTATTAATGAACTCTTTCCCTTCCTGTAATTTTCTTCAAGTCTTCAAGACTAATTTGAGCTGTTTCATAATGTAGCAAAGAAGGAAGATTTCAAAATGCACCTAGCAGAAATTATTCTGTATTTTGAAGGGCATATTATGTTCCTTTTCAGTTCAGTGAAGAGGTGATAGTAGCGTTCTCTGGTTGATAACGATCCAGAATGTCTCCTCAGTAGGTCTGGACAGCTAGGAAAAACAGTCCCTTGACATCCAACATAGTATGGACAACGCTCCTCCTCACCTGCCCAACCTTACCCTTTCTCTCGTTGCCCCCTGGGACTTGTTCTCACTTTTCTTTACATCAGATTTGTCCACATTTCTCTGCAGCTGGATGTTCCAGCTCCTTTGTACCATCTCCCAAATGCTCTTCATAGAGAACTGGCTGCACACAGGCACTGAAGTATTTCTGCTAACTACAAAAAAAAGAAAAGTGAAGCAGAATTAAGCTTCAAAAATAATAACTGCACTCCTCCACCATAAGTTAAGTACAAGCTGCCTTTAATGAGGTTGTCTTTCAAAAAGGGATAATCTTATGAGAAATGTTTTAGGTAAGCAGATAAAAGAATAAAGATACAAACATAATTAAAGAGTTGACTAAGGAGATAATTAGACTACTGCAAAACAGGCAAACATTTAGCTACCTGAAGTTCAACACAGCAGCTGGCAAGTTGAGTGGAGTCTGAATGAATAAAGAATAAGAGAAAGAGAAAACGGGAGAATAATGAAAAGGGTCTTTGTCTAGAGAGTCTGCAACTGAAAATGGGACTCTAGAAACAGTCATTATATCAGGACAGATGTAAACAGATGAAAGATCACAGAAATTAAATACACCATATAACAGGTGCAATAGTGACAAGGATATTGCCAGAGATCAACACATCTTTGGAATATCCCTTTTGAAAGGTCACAGGATTGGTAGAGGTCTCTTGTGAGTGAGAAAAACCCAATGTTGCAGCCAAAAGTGCCTGCCAGGGAACCACGAGCTGTACAAGAACAATTTGGTGAGGAGTGACCTGTCCAATGAGTCCTCTTGGGTGACATTTCTGGGCACCTACTAGAGAAAAATGTGTCCGAAAGCCATCAGGACTTAGCAAGGGTAATTAATGTCTCACAAACTTGATTGGCTTCATGATGAAGTAACTGCATTTCCGCGTGAGGGGAGAACAGTGGCTGTCATTTACCTCAGCTTCAGCAAGGCTCTTGGCATGGTGTCCCTCAATGTTCTTGTACCCGAGGCAGGCCATTACAGTCGGATGGGTTGACAAACAGATGAGTGAAACCAGTTGGATATCAGGCTGACAGAGCAGTGGTGAAGGGGTCTCATGCCCAACCTCGAGACCACTGGGACTTACTGGGGGCTTGTGGGGCAGCACAGGGGACTCTGCTGAGACCTGGGCAGTTTGATAATCTGTGACCTTGAGGAGACAACTCTCAGCACATTTGTTGATGATGCTAAGTTGAGAAACCTCATAGGCAGGAGGGCTGTCCTGTCAGGAACATCACGACAGAGAGGGACAAAGGGCAGGTCCTGCACCTGGCATAGACTAACCCCTGAAGATGTTGATAACTGGGAGAGAGGTCAGTGGAGGGCTGCTAAGATGCTCAGGGACTGGGACACTTGCTGGGAGGAGAAACTGAGGGAAAGGGCCTTTGTTCAGCCTGGAGAAGAGAAGGCTTTGGGCACCTTGTAACAGCCTCTCTGTCCCTGCGGGGAGGTTTCTCCAGAAGGTGGAGCCAGTCTTGTCATGGCCATGCTTGGCAGGAGGGTAATAGACAACAGTCAGATGTTGAAATGAGGAAGGTTCAGGATGCAGATAAGGAAAATCTTCTTCTCCGTGAAGGCATCAAAGCATTGGAGCAGCTTCCCCAGCTTTGTTGTGCTGTCTCTGTCCTTGGATGTTTTCCAGCCCCCACATGCTAAAGCCTTGAGCAACGTGGTCTCACTCCACAGCTGAACGTGCTGTGAGGAGGAGGTCAGACCTGAGACTTCCTGAACTCCCATTCAGGAGAGTGGAAACCCGAATGATGCTGTGGTGTCTTCCCCTCTGAGTCTTCCCCTGATGACAGGAGGGAATGTTCTCAGGTTCCCCATGAGCATGGAAGTCAGTCAGTATAGTCAGACCAGCTGGAGCTCGCTTGTCCTCTTGTGATGCTCAGCAATAAAAGCCATGAGAAGGGCTGGGGTGTACAGGAGGGATTCATAATTAAGGCATTTGCCTTCTGAAGCAAGTGCTACATGAACTGATGCCAAGTTTCCCAGGAAAGGGTTGGACATCATCTGCTGATGGCAAAGAGAATAAATCCTTTTGCTTCCACAGGCAGTCTGTGCTTTTCTTTATTAAACTGCCTTTATCTCAAACAATGAGTTTTTCTTCCCCGTGTCCTCTCGAGCAGGAGAGTGATTGTATGGTGTAGAGGAACTAAAATGTGGCAGCCAGGTTAACCCACTACAGCCCTTGTTGTGCCCAACGTGGGACATGAGACAAGGGCAGTTCTGTATTAATGGTGCTACAGTTATAGCAGTTATTTGGTGGAGAGTGTCTGCGCAGGTCACTGAGTTTTCTGTCTGTGCTACTTATCTCCTGATTTTGCTGAGCTTGGGAACATGTTAATACAAACAAAGTCTACGCTCTTTGCCCTGGTATTGATGTCTTTACTGTGTTGGGGTAGGTATTCGATCTTGTGGAGAGGATAATGAAACACATCTACCTCTTAGAATCACAGAATGGTTTGGGTTGGAAGAGACCTTAAAGATCATCTGGTTCCAGCCCCCCTGACTCACATCTTCCTCTAGAAAAGGTTGCTCAAATCTCATTGTGCTGGTTTGGCTGAAACTGAGTTAATTTTCTTCATGCAGTTAAAAATTTTTGCAGCTAGCATGGTCATGGTTTGGATTTAGTTTGCGAAAAGTCAGATAACACCCCGGGACAGAGATAATGTTTTTCTCCAAGTAACTTTCCAGTGGTTTTGAAGTGGAACAAAGAGAATACAAGAGCCTATTATCTTAGTTGCTGTCTGGGAGCCAAGGTCTTTCTGAGCTCTGTGCCCACAGGTGCGAAGCAGCTGGGAAGGGAGGCATGGATGGGACAGAGCTTGACTGACAGCCAGACTGACCAATGAGAATTTTCCATGCCATTAGCATCAGGCTTCATGCTGAAAGAGGGCAGGGTTTTCTGGATGCAGAAATCGAGACCTGTTCTACTGTGTTTCGGTGGAGTTCCATTTGGGAGTTTCTTTTGGTTTGACCTTTTGCCATTTTACCATTTTGCAATGACCTCTGGGCCTTTCTGCTCTTTTCCCTCTTCCCCTGGGATCAGGTGTTCACGACCAGGCTGCTCTCTCTCTTTCTTGGACCGGGTGCTTCGTGCAGGCGGATTTTGTGAGGAATTGCATTGAGTTTCTTATTTTATATTCCATTTTCCATTTTATATGTGTTATTAGCCGTGGTGGTATATTAGTATTATTTTGCTATTTTATTAAACTGTTTTTATCTCAATTCATGAGTTTCTCCCTTTGCTTTTGATTCTCTCCCCTGTTTGGGGGTGGGGGGTGGGAGTGAGCGAGCAGCTATCGTGGCTGTGATTGCTAGCTTGGGTTAAACCATGACAAGGGGCTAAAGAGAAGTGTTTTCACAGTCTGTGTTTTCACAAGAACATCACCAAAACCCATTTTACTTTTTCTTTCATGTCTTTTGGCAAAGTCTCTCTCCCTTCTCCCGGATCTCCCATCTCTCTTGCACAGGTTCCTCCTGACCTCCCTAAATGTGTCATCTTGTTGGGGGAAGCTTTCTGATGACCCTCAGGACCTCAGAGTGCCTCTGTCCCCTGTGCTGACCAGTCAGAAGTGACCTCACAGCCAGCACCCAAAGGGATGCATCGTACTTCTGTGCTGGAGAGGCCTCTTCACAGCCCACCCAGCAGCCCTGGAGGAAGGTCAAGCCCCGCACCACCCCAGAGGTACCGTGCCTGCAAACCAGCGCGTGAACTAGAAGGGATCCTGGCTTATCTTTCCCACCTGGGTGCCTCAGTTACCCAGAGTATCTTGGAGACAGTGGAGACCTCTGTGAGGACAACCGAATCAAGCCTAAAATGTAAATTATATACAAACCTATGCAGAAAAAACAAACAAACAAACAAAAATCTCTATGAAATAGCTGAAAAAGTCTTCATTTCCAGCATTGCTAGGCTCTTAAGCCATTTCTGTGAAATTTTTATGGTCACTGAGGGATGCTGATAGTATCTGGCTCCATCAGTACCGCTGATGGCATTTGTTCCTGATCAGCCAGCCAACTTCCCATCCACCACATCATCCAAATCTTCAGTTCAGACATCAGAAACCTGCTCTAAGACTTTGGGATACCACATGCAAGGACTGGCAAAAGACCAGGTACACAACATGCCCTTCTTTCTCCTCTCACGTGGTTTCAGCCGTCCCGTTCTTGTCCTTCAAGGGCCTGGAGATGGTTGCAAGAGCATTTGCCTCATCACCTCCCCAGGGACTGAGGTGAAGCTGATCTACAGGTAATAGGCCCAGTCTTCTTTCTTGTCCTTCTGGAAGCTGGGTTTGTTATTTGCCTTTTCTGAGGATCTTGGAATCTCCCTGCTCTCTCTGGATTTTTCCAAGATGTTTGAGAGAGATCTCACAATGACTGCAGCCAGCTCTAATAGCACCTCTCTGGCCCTTCATACACCAAAAGTTTTCTCTGTATCTCACAGTTCCAGGGGAGTGCCAGGGGCACAGTAAACACCTGTCTAGCTCATCAGGCACTGTTTGGAAGAGAATCAGAAGTGAATTCTTCCTGTGTGCCCATGACTCCAATGGGGCCTCTGTGCCACTCACAGCTTTCCTGAGCATTTTTCAAGTGTCTCCCTCTCTGCAAACTTTCTGGTCCTCAGGCTGTAGATGGAGGGATTGAAAAGGAGCATGAGGATGGGCTTTGTTAAACTATTCAAGAGTGTTGTTCTGGGCATCACAGAAACAAGGATGAGGGTGTTGTGGAAAACAGCAGCATTGGTGAGGAGAAAGGAACAGGTGGAGAATGTCTTCTGCCTACCCATGGAGATCTGATACACACAGAGGATAACCATGTGAACAGGAAGAGGAGAATGGGAATGGAGAGAGCCTGAGTGTCACGGTGTCACTGCATGAGAGCTCCAGCAATGCGGTAAATCACAGAAGTGGTCAGCTCTGCTGGGGCCACAGAACTGTACCCAGGACATGACTGAAATGATTCCTGTAGATGACAGAGGAGCCCCTAGTGTGTCTGCCCACTGGAGACAGATGTCCCAGGTCATGAGTCTTGTACAGGGCAGGGGATGACACACAGCCCAGTACTGATCGGAGGATGTGGTCACCAGTAGTGAGTGCTCTGTACAAGGACAAGGTGCGGGAAACAGCACTAATGCAGTGATGAGCAGGGATGGTGCTGTCCCCAGCCACAAAGCTGCCCATCAGCTGGGATAGGGGAGTGGATATGCAGGAGGTCTCCAGGGAGAACAAATGTCCCAAGAACAAGTCCATGGGGATGTGCAAATGCTGTTTTGCCACCACCAGCACAATAATGAGAGTTTTCCCAAACAGAAACACCATGCAGGTCATGAGGGAGAGAAGGATTTCCTAAGGGATGGGAACATTCCCCATTTCTGGTAGGATGGCACCTCCACAACTGCCCCATTGCATTTTTGCCATGTAAGGTTTTAGGTCCCTCTTTTCCCCTTGCACTTGGTAGGGATCTTGCGAGGAAGGGCTTTTGGTTCTTTTGTAGATGCTTGGGTATCAGTCAGAAAGACAAGTCATTGCAGGTACATTTATTTTTTTTTTAACTAAAAATAGAGTAGAGCCCCATGTTCACATAGTCACAGGATCACACCGGTGAAGTCGACAATGAAGTTGAAATGGTCTGTCCACATTCCTTTGTGGATAACATTATTAAAGTTAAAAAAAAAAAAAAAGAAAATGGCAGAACAAAAGACAACACAAACACAAAACTGACGACAACAACAAACTAATGAGAAAGGATGGACCTGTAATGAGTTACATTATGAGTCATACATTGAAACAGATGGACAGTCTAGAGCTTCTAGAAGTCATCCAGGCATCAGTTTCCACACTGCATTCTGCAGCTCCTGGTTTCTCAGGCTGTAGATGAAGGGGTTCAATGTTGGAGGCACCAATGAGTACAGAACTGCCAGCACTAGATCCAGGGATGGGGATGAGATGGAAGGGGACTTCAGGAAAGCAAACAAGCCAGTGCTGACAAACAGGGAGACCATAGTCAGGAGAGGGAGGCACGTGGAAAAGGCTTTGTGCCGTCCCTGCTCAGAGGGGATCCTCAGCACGGCCCTGAAGATCTGCACATAGGACAGCACTATAAGACTATACTACTACTATACTACTACTATAAGACTTTCCATGCAGCCCCCACCGAAAAATTGCTGAGATATTGATGTGATGGTGTCGAGGGTTTAGATTGTGGGGTGACAATAAAACCCTGGCAGATGTATTGTTAACCTTCTCTCCCCCCACTTCCCCCTTTTTCCCCTCCCTCTCTCCCCTTCCCACTCATGACAGGCGATCGGGAGGAAAAGAAGGACAGAGATAAAAGAGTTGGAAAAATTAAAGATGTTTTACTAATGCTACTAATAAGAATAGAGAAAATAATACAAAATATACAAAACCAATCTTGAAAGTCTCAGCAACTGCAGAGCCGGCACCCGAAGTCCTGGATTAGACTCTGCAGCCAACCAGAGCTGGATTCAGTCTCTCACTAGGCCTCAGTTCGTAGGGACAACTAGCAAGGCCTTCTCTTAATGTTGGCCATATGGAAAAAGGGACAAGATCCTCATGATCTCACACTTTTATATGAAGTATTCGTGTGAATGGAACGTTATACACAGTTGGTCAGTTTCTTGGTCAACTGTTTCTCATTGCCCTTCTCGCAAGATGTCCATCCGTGCTCATCAATAAGTTAGCATTGCAGTGCTATTTTTACCAAAACATGTGACTGGTTCACCAGGAAAATGCAGCTAATATGAAGGCTTTAGCTGACAGGCAAAATTCACTGAAAGAGAAACTTGTTTTTTAACAAAAGCAGGACAGATGGATACATGGATAAGGAATTGACTGGATGGCTGTGTGAAAAGTGTAACAGTCAATAGCTCATGTCCAAGTGAAAACCAGGAATGAACAGTTTCCATTAATTGTCCATTCTGGGATGAATACTGTTTAATATCTTAATAAATTATATACACATTGAGACTCAGTACACCCTCAGCAAGTTTTCAGGTCACAGTCATAGAACATCACCAGCTGAAAGGGATCCATATGGATCATTAAGTCCAACTCCCTGCTCTTTGCAGGATGACCTAAATCACATGACTAAGAGCATCCTCCAGCTGGTCACTGAACTCTGACAGATATGGTGACATGGAGACAGTGAGATGAGTTGTTATGTGTCATATGTTGAAGAACACGGACACTTTGTAACTTCTGGCAGGCATCCAGTCACCAGTCTCCACATTGCATCCTGGAGCTCCTTGTTTCTCATACTGTAGATGAGGGGGTTCACTGCTGGAGGAACCACTGAGTACAGAACAGACACCACCAGATCCAGGGATGGGGAGGAGATGGAGGAGGGCTTCAGGTGGGAAAATATGAGAGAGGTCAAGAACAGGGAGACCACAGCCAGGTGAGGAAGGCACATGGAAAAGGCTTTGTGCCGTCCCTGCTCAGAGGAGATCCTCAGCACCGCCCTGAAGATCTGCACATAGGACACCACAATGAACGCAAAACACCCCAAATAGACAAAAGTACTAAACACGAGAAGTCTAAATTCCCTGAGGTAGCTGTCTGGGCAGGAAAGCTTAAGGATCTGGGCAAGTTCACAGAAGAACTGGTCCACAGAATTGCCCTTGCAGAGTGGCAGTGAAAATGTATTGGCTGTGTGCAGCAGAGCATGGAGAAACCCAATGGCCCAGGCAGCTGCTGCCATGTGGACACAAGCTCTGCTGCCCAGGAGGGTCCCGTAGTGCAGGGGTTTGCAGATGGCAACATAGCGGTCATAGGCCATGATGGTGAGTAGAAAATACTCTGCTGAAATGAAAAACACAAACATAAAGAGCTGTGCAGTGCATCCTATGTAGGAAATGGCCCTGGTGTTCCAGAGGGAACAGGCCATGGATTTGGGGAGAGTGGTGGAGATGCAGCCCAGGTCGATGAGGGAGAGGTTGAGGAGGAAGAAGTACATGGGGGTGTGGAGGTGCTGGTCCCAGGCTATGGTGATGATGATGATGCCGTTGGCCAGGAGAGCAGCCAAATAGGTTCCCAGGAAGAGCCAGAAGTGCAAGAGCTGCACCTCCCGTGTGTCTCCAAACTCCATGAGGAGGAACAGGGTGATGGAGCTGCTGTTGGACATCTTCTGCTGCTGGTCATGACAACCTGTTCAAGTAGGAAAAGGCAGTGAGCAGTTAGGGCAGAGTTCTTTGATGGAAATCTATTCAATGTCTCATGGAAATACCCTAGACTGCCTTGGCCCTTTCATGTCCCTTTTACGAGCTCTGCTCTGTGCTGACTGACTGTGCCTCTGGGAGCAGGGGGCTCTGCTGTGGACACACAAATATCCCAATGCTCCTGTCAAGGCAGGAACGACAGGGACAGACAGACAGGTACTCAGGAGTTTCTCCTCTTTGGGGTCACGCTTCCAAGAGGATTCAGCCTGAAACCCCACGACCCTGGGGGCAGATGCTGTGCTGGGTGTGAGACCTGGAAATTGCTCCAGGAAAGTGTCTGCACTGTAGTGGATGGCAGGGATGTGCCTGAACTTCATCCTCCAACAGTATTTCTGTCAACAGCTCCTTCTCTGTCCCTACTCATGTCTCTGCTGTCTGGAGCTGTCCCTACCAGGAGCTGCTTCTCTCTCCCCATGTTTCATCCCTGTTTGTGCTCATAGTCCCCATCTCACTGTTTGCTCGGCTCTGCCCTGCAGACCCCCCTGGCAGTGGGGCCCTGACCAGAGGCATCTCTTTATGGGCAGCGAATCAGGGGCAAGTCAGAATATCCTAAAGAGAACTGGGATCAGAATGCCTTCTCCAGAGGAGAAGAGTAAACTATTATCTCCAACTGCACTCTGAGCCAACCAAGAGCAGAAAACTCAAAGCACAGACTCCTTCCCTTTTAGATAATAATCCATTTTGACCTTCTTGAAAAGTCCCCTTGGAAATACACTGGGGGTGATTTGGAGCTGTCACCAGTGCTGTGCCATGCAGCACCCTCTCAACAGCAGGACCCTGCATGCCCTGCCAGGGGTTGCCCCTTCTACCCACAGCTTCTCCTCACAGCACTGTGGGGATCTCCCCGGGCAGGTTCAGTGCTGACTCTGGCAGGCGGCAGAGTCCCTGCCCGGCACACAGTCCTGGGGTGCAGGGACCCTGCTCTGCAGGACAGCCCTGGGCACCCATCTTGCACACCCAGCTTCACACTGCTGCAGCCATCTCTCAGAGAAGGCAGTCGTTATGCCTTTCTCCTCTCATGGTGCAGCAGGGAAGCCCTGCTCCAGAGCGTGTCCTCCTTCTCCACACCAGACCAGTCAAGACAGTTATCTTGATGGGTCCTATCAGCCATGGGATGTACCGGCTCTAGAAGATCCCTCCAGGATGCTCATCTGAATTTCCCCAGTCTCACTGACTTACTGTGTCAAAAGTTGTGAAGGGTTCTCCATGAACAAGAGATCACCTTTAAGCTCTTCCTTTCTCACTCCTCTGCCCTCGGTGCTGCAGGCAGTGCCCTCAGCCCTGCTGCACTTTGCAGAGGAGCTGCTCCTGGGCAGAGCTGTCTCTTTACAGTGCTACCGGGTTGCCATGAGCTCCCTCCATCCCAGAGCCCAGCCCAGCTCAGCAGCAGAGAAGCGGCCCAAGGTGGTGCTTTTTCTTGGCCCTCTAGGCTCCCTCCAGGTGTCCCTGGGGCTCCAGGAGAACCTGCTGTGAAACAGGCTGAAGTCACCACTGATGCTCCCTCAGCTGGGGAGAAACTCTTATTCCCAGCAGCGTCAGTTCTTCTCTCAGAGATAGAGTTACTTCTAAAAATTCCCTTTTTTGTGTTATTATCAGACCGGACACCCAGACAATGACAGGCAGGGATCTGCTTTACCACTTCTGAGGGGAGTCAGCTCAGTCAAAGTATCTCATCCTGTGTTTCTATTGTTAGCACTGGAAGTGGACTCAACTCTCTGCCACAGCTGCCACAAAGCCCTGAGAGCTGGGATTCCTCTTGCTGCTGTTCAGGTGTGCATTAAACAGCACCTGTATGTGAGCTCCTTGTCTCAGCTTCCATGGTAAGTAATGAAGATGTAGGTCAGGAGTGAGCTGTTCAGATGAAATGCCTGGTGACTTTGGAGGTTCCAGAGGTTGTCCAAGCTTGTTCATCCCACCGGCACTGTCCTTATTTACGATTTGTTTGTCAGCCGATGCTGCCATCTGACCGAAAGGTGTCCTGTATCGTAACGACAGCCAAGTTTCTCTCTGTCTTTTCCATCAGCTGTGTTGACTAGATCGCCATTGGCTATAATGATTGTTTTCATCTACACATCGCCTAATCAAATTCCAGGCAGTTACGCTATTTAATGCCCAACTAGAGGCCTGTAGTGCTAGGTGAGATGCCAAGGCTCTCACACGTATCTACATGGAGCTGGCAGGTACAATTCAGTAAAGCCAATCCCACTCAGAGCGAGTGTGTGACAGACACCCAGACAGCATTGCACAGAGATTCGTTGCCTTTGTGTGAGCCACTAATTGCCACCACTGCAGTGTGGCACATCTGTTCCTTCTCTAGGCAGTAGATGTAGCGCAGTACAGGAACACAAGGGCCATCATACTAGGGTCTCCACTTGTTTACCTAAATCTCAAACTGCTGCTTTTTCTCTCTATCACGTCATACTCACCCCCTTGAGAATACAGTCAAGCAACAGATAAACCATTTTCACAGTGGGCCATTCAGCAGCATCTTGTCATTCCTGCAGATCAGTGGCACCTCTGCCAAAGTCCCTCAGAGGCAGCAGAGCCACCTCTGAAGTAAACCAGGTTCTTTCCAGGGTTGCACTTGCCAGCCCTGTTTGTCTGTGGCCATGGCTACAGCAGGGGTTGCTCACTCTCTTGGCATCCACTTTCAGCTTTAGATTTCCATCTGCCGACCACTCCATCATGCCTCAGGTCTGAAGCAAAGCCTTTGAACAAACGGGGTCTTAGACACTTGGTACGAGTTTTCTTTATAAGTCTGAGCTTTGCCTGGAGGCACAGCTGATGTGCTACAGCCAAAGTGTGCACCAATTCCCTCAGCCCAGGGCACAGACAAGCTCAGTGAGCCCTTGTAGGTGAGGATCAGAGGAGAGTCCAGCAAATGTGAAAGTGTGGTAGGAGACAAGGAAACCGCATCAGTGTGGGAAAACAGCCATAGACCTCTCTAAGTCATCTGGGAAATCTCTGAATGTATAAGCCTGGGCCTTGCTGGGGACTTCAATAACCCTGGCATTTGTTGGATGGAGAACACAGCAGGATGGTGATGAAGCTGGTGAGGCACCTGGAGCACAAGTCTTATGAGGAGCAGCTGAGGGACCTGAGGCTGTTTACCCTGTAGAAAAAGAGGCTGAGGGGAGACCCTATTGCTCTCTGTAACTGTCTGAAAAGAGGTTGTAGCATGGAGGGTGTTGGTCTCTTCTCCCAAGTAGCAACTGATAGGACAAGAGGAAATGGCTGCAAATTGAGCCAGGGATGGTCCAGATTGGATATTAGGAAACATTTCTTCATGGAAAGGATTGTCAGGCATTGGAACAGGCTGCCCGGGGCAGTGCTGAAGTCACCACCCCTGAAGGGGTTTAACGGACATGGAGATGAGGTTCTTAGGGACATGGTTTAGTGCCAGTTTTGGGTTAATGGTTGGACTTGATGATCTGAAGTGTCTCTTCCATCTGAAACAATTCTATGATTCAATGATTCTGTAACACAGAGAAGTTGTCAGAAACACTGCTAGGTATTGCAGAATCACAGCATGGTTGAACTTGGAAGGCACCTCTGAATGTGATCTAGTTCACCTCCTCTGGTCAAGTGGGGTCAGCTACAGCAGGTTGTCCAGAGCCACACTGGGCCTTGAATATGGGAACTCCACAACTTCTCTGGGCAGCTTGTCCAGTAATCAACATCCACACCTTAATTAAGTGCTTTCTGCAGTTTAGTTACAATTTCCTCTGTTTTAGATTGTGCTCTTGCTTCTTGTCCTGTCACTGGGCACCACTGACTATGGTCTCATACCTCCCTCAGCCTTTTCCACGTCCTACGTAACCAGGACTCCAGGCCTATTTGTCACTGGCCTCATGTTTTCCCTTGTCTTACTCTTGCTGTTGATGTTCTTCTAGAATCCTCTTTTGTTGCTGTTCACACATCATTACACTGGTTTAAGGTTCTTCAGTACCAAAAGGCCATATTAAATATGCTGTGTCTCATTGTGCACTAAACTGATGTGAAAAGATGACTTCTGCTCCATGACATGCAGCACCTTCATGCAGGATCTAGTATTAATATATCATTAGTAATTGTCTCACTTGCTACATTTAAAGCAGTTGTTGCAGTCCAGGTGCTCAGGTTTCACAAAGTACTCCAGAGCTGCGGTGACAGATGCAGCTGCCTGGAGGAGTTAGAAAGGAGAGAAATGAACTTGAAGAAACATCTTTGCCCAAACACTTAGTAGTAGTTTACACAAAAACCCAGGTAGCTGATGCTGAGGAGACCCACTGTGAACCCACAAGCAGCGTCCGTACAGAGGGTATTAAGCTGAACATTTCCCTCATTGCCAAGGAATTCCTGGGGCTCTCAACAGCTCCCTCTCTGTGGCACCACGCAGTTCAGCTCCCGATGGTGTGCAGGGTTGTCAACAATGGAAACAACACACCTCATCAGCCTGGGAGCCAGATGGATGTTGTGGGAGGGCAAGGGAAGAAGGAGGAAAACACGTCATGGAGGCAAGAGAGGGTCATGTGTGTCCATCCATCTTAAAGCCGACACCCACAGGGAGAGCACTGGCATGGCCTCCCCAGAAGGACACAGTCCATTTGGCTTCCCACCCACCACCAAGATCTCTTGTGTTCGCAGTGTCAGTTTGTCAGCCAACTGCCTGGATTCTGGAAAGCTACAGGGGCCTTGGGATGTCTTGAAGCACAATTACAAACCCTCTTACTTTTGTATCCAAAGGAACATCCAGGAAGGCCTCATAGGAATCAGAAAAAGCTTGGCAGGTCTTGCACGAGACTGGAAGGCAAATGGAAATGTTCGGTGATAAGAGAAGTTGATTATGCTGGTTTACACTTCTCATATATACTATGCTAATTAGCTGATCAGCTGATTATCACAGGCAGACGGAAGGGCACAGAAAATTCCAAGGAGAGCAATAATTGTGGAAAAGTACCTCTGGATCTCAGAAAGCCTCCGAATATTTGATGGATGATGGTAGTTGACTGAGAAGAGATGTCCATGCTGGAAACAAATGGGAAGGCAGAGAGTTATCTCCTCCAAGACTTTGGCTTGTCTGAAAGCCCTGGGCCCAGGTTTGCCATTATGGGAGTACATCAAGGAGTCCAAAGGGCTCAGGAACACTCAAAAGGTAATTTCCTTGCACTTACTCGCTGCTTCCACTCAGATAATCTCTCGCTGCATGGCATCCACGGTGCAGCGTAAGAACTCGTGGGTATCCTCCTGCCTGCAATCCTGGAAATGTTCTCCTATTTCTAAAAAGGAAGTAGTTAATAGTTCACTCTTACAGGAATGGAAGAAAACATATCAAAGTACCTGAAATGGCTTACGTGTGAGAACACTGATGACCGCCCAAGGCTCAGTGGCACTGGCTGAGGAATGCAGGACCTCGTTAACATGTGCTTCCATTCTGCACATCATGCAGAAGCCTTCCCGGCTCCCTGAAGAGGGAGGGAGAGAAGAAAGCTTCTCAGGTTAGTAAAATATCCACAGCAATGGGAAACCTAATGGAGATCTTGTCTTGAAGTTATAAGAACACACTCCACTTCTCTTCTCCCAAGGTGCCAATGTCCCAACAGCCCTGGGATATTTTAGTGCATGGAAAATGTTCTTCAGAGGGATGCTGAACTGACCAAAGTTTTCTGTACAATAAGCAAAGAGAATTTAACTTACAGGAAGAGGGACTGAGACCTGGGGATAGAAAGAGGTACAACAAGCAGCTTCTAGGCTTGCATGTTCAAAGAACAGCCCTGCAGAGACTGACAAAGAAGGGCTGTTTTTCTCCTAAATCAATTCCAGATACTGGGAGCCCTTGGGAACTGCCCAACAGATTTACAAGGAAATGTTCACAGAAGTACTGACAGGCCCGGCTGTGCTCCCCAGAGAGCAGGTGGTTGGCCAGAGAGGGATGTAGGTCAGGCACTGCAGGACGGAGTTGAGCCAGCACGTGTTGCCCAGGTTGTGCAGTCCCGCTCCAGCTCTCTGGCTGTGCTGCCAGGCCATGCAAATCTTCTCTGGGGGAAAGAGGATCCTCTGTGGTGGAGCCATTCCCTCAGCAACAACTGCCAAGAAACCACATTTGAAAAGAAATAATGTTGTTGCATGAATGCACATTTTAAAAGTCAAGTTTAAAAGTCAGGAGTACCCAGGACAACCAGCCCTAACCTCCAACAGAGATACATTGGGGCAAGCCTAACACTGCCATTGCAATTTGCTGGTCAAGAAACAGTTTTGAAAAAGAGTGTTCCCCTGCTTACTTTGCCTCAAGTCCAACAAACGCACACTCATTTCTGTGCCCCAGGCAACTTTCCTTTCCCTCTAGAGTCTTGAATTGCATTAGCAGGTCAAGTCTTCCCTTTTCTTGATTTTAAGTTGATGAAAACAACCAAGTCCCTGGCACAGAAGGTAACCCTACTGATGTCAGACCTTTCTGCGAGCAATGACGTCTTTAAAACTCCTGTACAGAGTGGCAGGGAGTGACAAAACACATCTTCCTGTGTCTAACTGAGAACACCTTGGTAAGTCTGGCTGCTCTCAGGAAGTGCCCCAGAATTCACTCCAGGTTGCCAGCACATCAGTATTCAGGAACTGAGCACCAGCCACGTCCGTTGACTTTGGGGATTCTCCATTGTGGCCATCGCTCCTCTCAGGAACACAGGGCTCTGGATGAAAAAGGATGTCAGGATGTGCTCCCGAAAGAGATGATGAGCGTCAATCCCGTCACCTGATTCCAAATAAAGAATTGTACCTCAACAAAATGATTAAAAAATACCCAAATTGAAACCAACAGAACAGCATCTGCCACCAAGAGTGTTTTAATGGCAGTTTTAACTGCTGCAGAGCTGCAAGGCTGATGACCTTCCCATGACTGTCACAGGGCCCCACTTCACAGCAGTTTCAAAGGCCTTTTGAAAGCCTCCAATGCACGTTACCTCCTCTGAAGAGGACCTGCTGCTGACCTGTTGCTGCTCCTGCCCCATCAGCACGTAGATATGGGTGGGCTCCTCACAGGGGTCTGCTGTCACCTGTGGGGAGGAGGGGACGGTCACCCAGCGTGGCGGTGGCATGGGCAAAAGGGGTGGGGGTGAGGGGTCGGCGTACGTCATCGATGCCACGGGAGAGGGCCTGGCAGTGGCAGGTGTGGCAGCCAGAGTCATGGAGGAAGAAGAGGGTCCTGCCATAACCCAGCAGGAAGAGGTGCTGCTGGGCAGGCAGCAGCTTGCAGTGGCCGTGAGCAAAGGGGGATGGGATGGAGGCCACCAGCGCTGGCTGCTGACAGGGGCCCAGGCCCTGGAGGCTCAGCCCGTTGGTGTCTGCAGGGGGAAGCAGAGACGTTGTCATGGGCTGGGGACAAAGTGCCACCACCCTCCCCTCCCTTGGCGGTGCCAGGGGCTCACAGCTGAGACTGCAGCATCTTGCCGGGCCGGGTGCTGGTGGGGGCAGAGGGGGCAGAAGCGGCCCCAGGCGGCCTCGCTGTTCACAGCTCATGGCGGCAGCAGCAGGTCTGGCCCCGGCTCAGCAGGCCGGGCAGCGTCAGGAGATGATGAGCAGGAGCTGTGGGGAGGCGGGGAGAGCGTCAGCCCTGGGACCCCCTGCTCTGAGGGGAGACCCCAGTCCCGCCATCCCCCCTGCTCAACTCACCATCTCAGGGCAGACGTGTGATGGCGGCCACGTCCTCCCCTCCTCACCGTCCTCCAGCTGCTGTGGGGTCGCTTGTGCTGCGGGAGGGGATGTGGGGGAGGTGATGGCGGGCACCCCCATGGCAAACACGGCCTCTGCCATCGTTGCCCACCCACCCTGTCCTCCCCCTCAGCGTCACATCCTCGTCACTGTCGGTCACGTGCCGGCGGCTTTGGCGGCGAGAAGCCCGGTGGCCCATGGCTGCTGTGTGGTGGCACAGCCCAGGGACACTGACTCTGGGAGGCGGTGGCTCCCACAGAGACGGGGGGTCCAGGACATGGGCAAGGGGGGTAGAGCTGGGGGAGGGCTGAAGAGAGCAGGCGGGGCCAGGGCCGGGGGCTGCTCAGCCCTGGGGCAGCCCCACGGGCGCCATGTCCAAGCTCAGCCCGGCCACCGGCAGAGCCGCCGCCTTCTCACATCCACCTTTGCCAGCACAGGGCGGCAAGGCGGCCAGTCTCCTCCCTGAGGTGACGCTGCCCCGCATTGGTCCCCTGGGCTGTCACTCTGCCCTGCTTTGGGCCGCCCTTCCCTGAGCTGATCCCGGCTCTGATTGGCCCCCAGCTGGTCAGGCTCCTGCACTGCAGTGCCCGCCCTTCATCTGAGGTGCTGACCTCTGATTGGCTGCTTGAGCTGTCACTCTGCCCGACACCTTGCCCCTCATGTCATGGCCTCAGCAGAGGAGGATGCGATGGCGGGAAGCGCCAAATTCATCTTCAGTGTCCAAGGGTTTTCTCCTGGTCTTATGCTGACGACTCACACTGGGACGTGCATAATCAGCCTGTGTTCTGTCACCTTCAGCAGCTGCTTCTTTGGCGGAAATGGCTTCAGAAGCTGATGGAGTAAAAAGATTCTCCACCTCTTGGCTCAAGTTGGAAGGAACCTTCCTGGATTCTCCACAGGCAAGCAGAGCTTCCATCACTGCGGGTCCCATCACAAGATTTCTGAGGTCCAGGGGCACTGCACAAGATAAAACCACATTTTTCACTTGAAACAGTCCATCTAGAAGATGAACGTCAGGAGTAAATGCCCTGGAGGAAAAAATGGGTGGCTACTGGAAAACTCTGAGTCATGTTCCCTTTAGAAACTCAGTTCCCAGAGAAAGTGTTTGTTTGGGTTTTTTCCTCTTGATTCTGCAAGTCCTGCATTAAAAAGCTGCTCCCAGCGCATCTGTCTGATCTGCTGCTCTGAATCACATCAATAGTCAAAACCGCTGTATTTGCTTCCCTCCCAACTGGAGCAAAGTAAACACCTGGATTTCACGCTCTTTCCCAAAGAGCTGATCGTAGGAAGTATTAATAGATTAGTATTAATAGACAAGTAAAACAATGATAAACTTTTATGTAACCTTGTTTCCATCAGAGTGCACTCACTTCACCTTATTTCCTCTGACAAGCTGTTCAGCTGGCCATATGTGAGAGATTGTAAGATAATGTCTTGAGGACCCGTGTTGGAACGTAAAATATGGGAAAGCAAGATGTGTGGTTCAAGCCACCTGGATGATAAATGAAGATCAATACTGACATGACCATCTGGATGGTCAAAGACATAATACTAACATAATAATATATAAAGGACCTTGGACAGATTACTTAGAAGTATGTTTCTCATAATTTTAAAAAGTTATAGCCCAGACTGGCGAGAATGGTATCTCAGGCTGGATAACCGTCCCAAGTGCATGGGGTGTGTGAATGTCCTTGGGCCTGGTCTGTGAATGAGTGGAAAAACAAGTGAGACAAACATCACATGAGTTTAGTGTGTTTTTAATAACAATTAGTGGAAAAACACCTTTTGTAAACATCTTAGTCCAGGCCCGTAGCTGTAAATCCTAGAAATTGTGAATGGTGAATAAAGAAGGCAGCCTAGGCCTAGGTCAGGTCTCTGCTTGGCCAGGCTTTGCGCTCCTTCCTGAACAAGATCTCTGCCTCTGCGTGAATTTCTGTCCGCGTCCTGCAATGCGTCATTTCTAATTGCCGCAAAAAATCCTGCAGGCGATCTGGAACTGTGAGCAGCACAGACCACACGGCACCGTCTCAACAGCAGAAGGAACTTTCCTGCCCAATAGGGTTTGTTCCTTCCCTTCACGGCTTCTCCCCTCAGTGTTGTCTTTATCTCCCTGGGCAGGCTGAGCGCTGACCCTGGCAGGCGGCAGAGTCCCTGCCCTGGCACAGCCCTGGGGTGCAGGGACCCTGCTCTGCAGGACAGCCCTGGGCACCCCTGCCTGCACATTTACATTTACAGCCCACAGCCATCCTGGGGAGAACGCAGCATTCACGTCTTGTCACTCTGACAGCACAGAAGGCAACCCCTGCTCTGCAGCTCATCCTCTCCTCTGCATCAGGGAATCTCTAAGAGTTGTCCTTACGTCTCTTGTAGGCTCTGCAGTGTGACAGCTATCAGAGTCTGCCATGATTTGCAGATGCAATGTCCTGCAGCCACAGGCTTAATATTTGTGAAGATTTCTCTCCCAGTGATGTCTCAGCATCCTCCACCCCATGTTGTCTTTAACCTCTCTGTGCCTGTCTCTGTGCCCTCGGTGCTGCAGGCAGAACCCTCAGCCCTGCTGCGTGTGCAGAGGAGCTGCTCCTGGGCAGAGCTGTCTCTCTGCAGCGCTGCCGCTGCCATGAGCTCCCTGTGTCCCAGGAGCCCAGCCCAGCTCACAGCACAGGAGCAGCCCATGATGTCCCTTTCTCTGTCCCCTCTGGGCTCCCTCCAGGTGTCCCTGGGGCTCCAGGGACACATTCTTTCGAACAGCTTCAAGTAATCAGTGATGATGATTCTCTCTCCTCTGCACAGACACTTCTTGCCAGCATTATATTCTTCCTCTTAGAAAATAAACTGGTATGAAAATCATCTCTTCTTGTCCCATCATTAGACAGGACACCAGGAAGGTTATAGCAAAGGATCTAATTTCTCCAAGCTGAAGGAGGAATATCTTCAGTTGAATGGATTTAGTAATTTTATTCTGGTTTTATACTCATAGGTCTACAGCGACATTCAGCAATATTTGGCCATGTCATGTCTGTGCTCTGATTCGAAGCCTTTGCACACATGGGCTCTTGGACACTTGGTACCAGGTTTCCTTGTGGCAGGTCAGAGCTGGGCTGGTGCCACAGCTGGCGTGGTTCAGCCCAGATGTGAGGCCATGTCCTCAGCCAGGGACCTGACTGGGGCAGCTGGAGCTGTCAGTGCTGCAGACAGAGCTGTGACACGGATGGAATGAACTGCCAGGCAGAGTGGCAGGAGTTAGTTCATCTGGTCTGCAAGGACAGCAGCTGCCAAGCACAGCAATAGTCCAGATCAAAACTCAGTCCAGACCTGTAAGGCAATTCAGGGGCCCCGTAATGAGCTGTTACTACTGCAGGAACAGTTAAATGAGAAAGAAAGACACCGTGTGGCCACTGGTGAATTTAATAAGGGAAAGCAGCAATATTCTCTGTGTCTCTTGTCCTCCTGCAGGTAAATAATGGAAAGGAGCTCAGTGATCCCCTCTGCCAGTTCCCTCAGAACCTTTGGGTGTATCCCATCTGGCCCCACAGACTTGTGGTATAGCAGGTTGCCAACGATTTCCCCTTGGATTATTGGGGCTTCACTCTGCTCCCCATGTCTGTCTTCTGCTTCAAGGGGCTGGGTACCTGGAGCACAACTGTTCTGACTGTTAAAGACTGAGGCGAAGAAGGCATTTAGCACCTCAGCCTTTCCACCTTTTTCACCCCCCACCACCTGGATTCCTCCTTTTGTGCTCTGCCCGCTCCAACAGTCTGTCACTTGGTTATATGGCCAGTTTATCCTCAAGCCACTGAGAGCTTCTGTAAGCGGTGAGACAGCACACAAAGCACATCCCCTCTGCTGCCCACCCTTGGAATTCCCTAAAAATCTCTACAAACCCACTAAAGGAGCAGCTTCACTGCTGTTCAGATCAACTAGCAGGTGAACATGGGGCTCTGGAACATACCACAGGGCAACAGGGCAGTCCCGAGGGGACAGGAGGGCAAAGGGGGACCTGGAGAGACCTGAGAGCGCCCAGGTGCCCAGGGCTGAACAGGCCTGTGCCTCCCAATGGGACATGCTGCCCCTCGCTCCCCAGGCGCAGGGTCACAGTGGGGCCCTTTGTGACCTCACATTGTGACACCCACTGCCCTGCATGTGCTCAGCGCAGCTGCAGCCCCAGCCCACACTGTCCGGCAGGACGGTGACGAGACAGGGTGTGAGCACGGAGCTGGCGAGAGCCCCCGAGCGTAGCCCACGTCTTTGATTGAGTTTGCGATTTAGAGAATCTTTTTGGTTGGAAGCGAACCGTTAAGATCATTGAGTCCAACCATACTCTCACTTGAGCTGCCCCTGGCAGACTCCCCTCTGCCCCTGGCAGACTTGTGCCGAGCACTCCCCAAGTGCAGCCCACGTCTTTGCCGGCTGCCCTTGGCAGACTCGTGGTGTTTCACCAAATCTTCCCCGTTCCTCACCTATACCTCCTTCCCCAAACCCACGAGATGGCAGACAAACACCCCACCTGCCGCATGGTGGCCCTGGAGGAGGACAGGGCTCCCCAGGAGAGCAGCTCTCCAGCAGAGCCCCAGGAGCTGTGCACGGCCCAGCACCTGGAGATGGGTGAGTGAGGGGCCCTGAGTGTCTGGGCAGGGCGGGGGCCAGCGAGCGCTCCCTGCTCAACACCAGGATCACGTTTCCCTGCACGCTGGCAGGGGGGTTCCACAGGTGTTGGCCATGATGCTGCCTCAAGTCCAGGGCTGCTCCGAGCTGGGAGCCGGCCCCAGCACAGCCTCTGCGGGCAGAGGGGACCCAGCTCCTGCTCCAGGGCACGAGCAGCGAGAGGCAGCTGGGCGGGCAGGAGGCATCCGTGCTGTGGGACGGGGACCTCTCCTGCCTGTCTCAAGCGAGTTCCTCACCCGCTGCACTGGGGGCTTTCCCCGTCCTGCCTGGCTCCAGCACCGCAGCCCGTCTGCTGGGCACCCTCCAGCCCTGACACGCACGGGGAGACTGTGCCGGGGGTTGATCCAGGTCAAGACTCCAGAGGGAAAGGAAGGTTGCTCAGAGCACAGAAGTCAGAGTGCGGATTTGTTGCACTTTTGGCAGAGTGAGCAGAGGGACACGCTCTTTTCCAAAACTGTTCCTTGACCAGGAACTTTCAAGAGCAGTGTTAGGCTTCCCCCAGTGTTTCTGCGTGGGAGGTTAGAGCATGTGTTCCTGGGTGCTCTGTCCAGAACTCAACTTTTCAATCTGCTTTTGTGCAAGAACATGGACTCATCTCTCTTCCAATGTGGTTTCTTGGCAGTCGTTGCTGAGGGAATGGCTCCGCCGCAGAGGATCCTCTTTCCCCCAGAGAAGATTTGCATGGCCTGGCAGCACAGCCAGAGAGCTGGAGCAGGACTGCACAACCTGGGCAACACGTGCTGGCTCAACTCCATCCTGCAGTGCCTGACCTACACCCCCCCTCTGGCCAACCACCTGCTCTCTGGGGAGCACAGCTGGGCCTGTCAGTACTTTTGGGAACATTCCTTGTACATCTGTTGAGCAGGGCCCAAGGGCTGCCAGAATCTGGAAGCTGATCTAGGAGAAAAGTGGCCCTTCTTTGTCAGCTCCCTGAGTTGGTGTTCTCTGAACACTCAAGCCTAGAAGCAGCTTGTTGTATCTGGATGTGTCCACTTCAGAAAGGCACCTCTTTCTATCCCAGGCTCTTGGTCCCTGTTCCTGCAAGTTAAACTCCTTTGCTTACTGCACAGAAAGCTTCCGTCAGTTCAGCATCCCTCTGAAGAAAGCTTTCTGTGCATTAAAATGTCCTGGGCTTGTTGGGACTTGGGCACCTTGGGAGGAATGGAGAATTCTTAGAACTGCAAGACCCCCATTAGGTTTCCCATCCCTGTGGATATTTTGCAAACCTCAGGAGCTTCCCTCTCCCGTTCCTCCCTCCCTCTCCAGGTCGCCAGAAAGGCTTCTGCGTGATGTGCAGGATGGAAGTGCACGTTCAACAGGTCCTGCATTCCTCAGCCAGTGCCATCGAGCCTTGGGCTGTCATTGATTTTCTCACAGGTGAGTCAGTGCAGGTGCTGTGACATGATTGATGCCGTTCTTGTAGGAGAGAACTAGTAATTTCTTCTTTCTTAGAAATAGGAGAAAATTTCCAGCATGGCAGGCAGGAGGACGCCCACGAGTTCTTACGCTGCACCGTGGATGCCATGCAGAGAGCTTGCCTGAGCGGAAACAGCGAGTAAGCGCAAGCAAATTGTGTTTCCAGTGTTCCCAAACCCTTTGGAGTCCTTGATGTCCTCCCCTCAAGGAGAACTATGGCCAGGGCTTTCAGACAAAGCCAGACTCTGGGAGGAGATAACTCCACCTTCCCATTGCTTTGCAGCTTGGACATGTCCTCTCAAGCAACTACCATCGTCCACCAGATCTTTGGGGGCTTTCTGAGATCCAGAGGTACTTTTCCACTGCTATTGCTCTCCTTGGAATCGTCTATGCCCTCCTGTTCTCGCATGCCTGCGATAACAGCCGATGGTGTGACTGGCGCAGTGGGTGTGAAGAGCGTAACCCGGCACAGTCAGTCGACTTCCCCCGTCACTGAGCATTTCCATTTGCCTTCCAGTCACATGCTGGAGCTGCCAAGCGGTTTCTGATTCCTATGAGGCCTTCCTGGATGTTCCTCTGGATATCAAAGTAAGAGAGTTTGTAATTGTGCTTCAAGACGTCCCAAGGCCCCTGTAGCTTTCCAGATCCCAAACAGTTGGCTTAAAAACGTAACTGACAAGAGAGGTTGGTGGTGGGCGGGAGGTGGAATGGCCTGTGTTCTGCAGAGGCCATGGCAGTGGTCTCACTGTCGGTGCTGGTTTCAGCTGGACAGGCAGACGTGCCCCTCTCTGCACTGTGACGTACCCACCTCCTTCTTCCCTTGCCCTCCCTCAACACCCGTCTGGCTCCCAGGCTCGCGGGGGTGTTGTTTCCATCACTGGTGACACCCATACCATCGTAGCTGAACTGTGCGGTGCCACAAAGAGGTGACTCTGGAGGACTCTCGGAATCCCTGGGAAATGAGGGAGATGTTCAGCATCACACCCTCTTTCTGCCTCCTGGGCACTGCTTGCGGGTTCACAGTGGGTCTCCTCAGCGTCATCAAGCTCGTTTTTTTGTGTAAACTTCTCGTAAGTGTTTGGGTGTTGGAATTTCCCAGAGCTCAGGGCTCTCCCTTCTCACTCCTCCAGGCAGCCGCATCTGTCACCGCAGCTCTGGAAGACTTTGTGAAACCTGAGCACCTGGATGGCGAAAACTGCTTTAAATGTAGCAAGTAAGGCTATTATTGATGATGTATTCATACTAGATCCTGTGCGAAGGTGTCATTGAGCAGAAGTCAGCTTTTCACATTGGATTAAGGCACAGTAATGAGACGCAGGCTTTTTAACAGGGCGTTATGGTACTGAATAGCCTTAAAAGAGTGAAAGGATGTGTGAGACAGGAAAGGCTGTCTGGCCTTTGGGGGAAAAAATGGTGTGTTTCAGCCCTTGGCTCTGTCCTGGCTTTCAAGGTGTGACAAGATGACTGCCGTCTCCAAGAGGTTCACAGTCCATCGCGCGCCCAAGGTTCTCACGGTGTGTCTGAAGAGGTTTGAAGCTTTCACCAGCGACAAGATCAGCAAGGTGTGTGCACAACTGGAGTGCAACGTTCTCTTCCTGGAGCGGGTTTCCCAAAGCCGGACGCTCTGTCACAAGCTGCTCATGTTGAGATTTTCACGTTCCCTTCTGGGGACAGTTCCCGTGGGAAGACAAGTGTGTCCTCTGCTCCCACAGAGCTGCTTTAGTCCACATGAGTTTCCTGCCACCCAACTCGGGACATATTGCTGTGTCCTGAAGTGTTCTGGGGTCATTGCTGAGCCCTCCTGGTCTCTCCGTAGGTTGTGGAGTATCCCCAGTACCTGGATCTTCGCCCGTACATGTCTCAGGCAGCTGGAGAACCGCTCCTCTACTCCTTATACGCCGTCCTGGTGCATGGAGGTGGCAGCTGCCGTGCAGGACACTACTTCTGCTACATTAAGGTGAAAAGTGACTTCCTTCTGAACAAAGGAAAAATGTATCCTGGGGAAAACTGACTTTCCTGGCCGTGTTACTGACAGCCAAGGATTTGAGGGGAGAAGGTTTCCTCAGGGGCTGGAATGCATATGTTTTGAAAACTGCTGATTCGGCAGTTTCTGGCCTGTGTTTTGTGGAGAAGCCGTGCCGTTCATCTCCAGATATCGACGCTTTTCTTTGCAGGCCAGTGATGGACTGTGGTACCACATGAACGACAAGTCTGTGGATCTTTGTGACAGTGACACAGTCCTCAGGCAGCAAGCCTATTTACTGTTTTACATCAGGTAATCACAAGTTTTAAACTGTGTTCAGAACACATTTCCTTTTCCTGGCTTTGCTATTTTTCTTCTCATCCTGTGGAGTGTTTCTGTCATAGCAGACAATTACCACCTGCATCCTTCAGCCCAACCACATTTCCCATTTGTGGTCCCAGTTGCATCTTCTCTCTGTCATATAAACTGTTCCAAGAAAATGCCGGAACCCGGAGGAGGCTGCAGGAACAGCCCTCAACAGAGATCCCTCTTTTTTTCCCCAGGTGCCCTGATTTGGAGGTTGGACAAAGGGCTTCTTCCTCACCAGCACCATCAGGAGCCCGTTCCCTCCTCAGTCAGTGGGCGGCCGGCAGCAAGCAGGTGGGTTCTGTGGGACAGCAGCATCTGCCCCGTAGGACTAAGGTGGCTGTGGGGAGGTGGTCAGGGCAGCAGATGGACAGCGGGTTTCTTTTGGGGATCTTGGCAGCGCTCTCTTTTCCCTCCCACACGGCAGCTTTCTGCACAGTTGCAGCACGGCTCCCACTCCCAACATCCTCCTGAATCCATCCCATTTGTCCTCCTTGGCCCCTCTGCAGCCTCCAGGGGCCTTTGAGAGGCCATTAGCTGTTCCCTCACAGCTTCTGGGGGTTCCCCACTGGTGGGTCCTGTCAGGAGGAAAGGGCAGGAGCTTCTCACAGCTCTCTTTGCAGGACATGGCGGGGGGCATGGAGGACTCTCCAGAGGACAGCAGCTCATCCGCACCAGCCATCACCAGCCAGCAAAGCCGGGCAGGTGCCCAGGAGGCAGCTGCGGGCTGGCCGTGCCCCATCTGGCCAGCAAGGATCAACAGCAGCTCCTCCATGGGCTCCTGCTTGCGTCGCTTCTTCCATGGCTTTCTCAGGCTGGTGTCCACAAGGAAAGCTGCGTGCCCGCTGCGCTGTCACCCCCGTGACCGTGTGCTCCACTCTGCACGAGAGGACAGCAGCAAAGAGGAGCGGGGATTCAGCCCTTCAGCCCCCTGCCAGGAGAACAGTGCCAGGGAGAGGCCCAGGAGCAGATCCCCGCACTGGGGCAACGATCTCCGCAGCTGGGTTGTGGAGACCGCGGACTATGAACATTCAGACGGGAGGAGGGGGAGAAGCAGTCCCCTGAGCTGTGACCGCACTCACAGGGACAAGGCAGCTCCAAGACCCTCCAATGGCAGCTCCCAGTCTGCACCAGCCCCTCCAGTGCCCTCCAGCAGCAGCTCCCAGTCTGCTCCTGCCCCCAGAGCTGCTCAGGGGCAAACCCGGCCAAGGCGGAGAGATCGGAGCAGATCCCCGCGGCGGGACTATGATCTCCACAGCCGGTTTCTGGAGATCACAGACCAGCATCACTCAGCAAGGAGGACGAGGAGCTGGAGAACAAGTCCTCCACAGTCTGACCGAGCCCTAAGGGGTGATGCGTCTCCAGGGCCCTCCAGCGGCAGCTCCCGGTGTCGTTCCTCACGCAAAGCTGCTCGGGGGCAGACCCAGCTGAGGCAGAGGGAGCGGAGCAGATCCCCGCGGCGCCGCTATGATCTCCACAGGCAGTTTGTGGAGATCACGGACTGTGACCCCTCAGCACAGAGGAGGAGGACGAGCAGGAAGGCTCCAGTGCCCTGCAGAGGCAGACGAGGAAAAGGGTCGGTGGTGACGGGGGCAGATTGCAGCCTGGATGAGGGAGGACACAGCATCTGACGCCTGTGATGCTGGAGAGGAGGAAGAGGAGGAGGAAGAGTCCAGGAAGCAGCAAAGCTGCCCCAGCAGGACCAAGCTGCCCCAAGGGCACCAGCAGCCAGTGCTGCCTCTGGCAGGAAGAGCTCAGAGAGCCCTTCCAGAGCCACGGGCAGCTCTGCCGGCCGGCCCGCCTGCCCACAGGCCCCTGGAGGAAGAGCTGCAACCTGCGTGCCACGGCTGGGATCGCTGCTCAGAAACACTCACTGGGCACCAGCGGGCAGAAAAGCCAAAGCCACGATTAAAAACAAACTCCTGTTGGCCTCGTGTGTGTCATTCATGGGGTGTTTGCTTCTCTGTGGGTTTTGAGGCAATTGGAGAAATCCCCATTCTGAGAAGTCTCTGTGGTGGGTTTTGGGAGCTGTGTGTTGTGTGTGCCCATCTTGTTGTTTTTGGAACTGCTCTGGCACCTGACCCCAGCAGGGGAAGGACTCCGAGACAGCAGCCTACGAATCCTTAACGTAAAACAAAGTCCATTGGAAATAATCCCGGAATCCAAACTGATTACTGTATTTAAAAAGTTAATCTAGGGGGAAGGGTAACCAAAGAGCCAGAAATCCATATTTTGAACAAATCAATAAGGTTAGAGGGTTGTTAGAATTAGATGGATGAGACAGGTAAACTGAGGCAGGCAGTGGGTAGTCTGTAAACCCTGCAGCACCAGCCGATGGGAGCAGGGGGGGGATGTGCAGCTGGGATCGGCGGATCTGTAAGCGGGGGCTTTTTGTCCTGTTCCCGGTGCCTGTCTTTGGGCAGAACACCTGGTCTTGCAAAACCGTTTATAAAAGACGCTTTGCTGAGAGATGCTGCCCGGGCCTGTTCCATTGGCGAGGTGATTGTTTCCTACAGCAGGACCTGCAGCAGCAGTTTGGCAGGACCAGAGGGCCCATGCGGTCAGAAAGCGCAGCAGACAGCTGGGACGTGGGGTCACGGCACCAAACACAGCTCGGGTGGAACCAAGAGGGTCCCCTCGTGTTCAGGCCCAAAGCGCCATCCGTAGCATCTGCCCGTCCTTCTGAGTGCCCAGAGCCTCCTTCTTGGGGCCAAATCCTCATGTTTAGGGTCCCCACGTGTCTTTTATCACCCGTGGCCTTTGCTCAGGGCCCACAGCTTCATTTTCAGGTGCAGCTCGCTGCCTGGCAACAGCCGCCCGGAAGTCTGGGGCCAGTCAGGGGATGAAATGCACCCAATCACATTGGAGGAGGCGGGGCAAGTCATGTGATTGAAATGTAAGCAGCCAATCAAGCTTTGAGACCTGCAGGACAGTTGGCGACAGTGGAACAAACTGGGCAGCCATCAGGGGCGGGCTGTGCTGGCTGAACCAATCACACCTGGTGGGAGTGCGGCACATGGATGATTGACAAACGCTCTGACCAATCATTTGGTGGGGAGAGCAAGTGGGAAATCCCAGACAGCCAATCAGAGGAAACAGTGCATCAGGGAAGGCGGACACTGTGGAGGGAGTGACCCCTCAGGCAGCCAATCAGAGAGAGGATTGCCTCAGGGCAGGGTGAGCCCCAAATCAGGGCGGAGTCACAGCCCAGGCAGCCAATCAGCTGCAGGATCAGCTCAGGGGAGGAGACTGACAGCCCTCCCGACCAATGGTGGTGCAGCGCAGGCGGTTGCTCTACAGGCGGCCAGGGTGAGTTTTGCCATGGGCCTGTGGAGCTGCCCCAAGGCTGAGCAGCCCCCGGCCCAGCCCTGGGGCCCTGGGGATGTTGTTGCTGCCTCTGGCTCAGGTGTGCGTGGGCTGCTCTGGCCTTGTTCTCCTGGGCGGGGGAGGGGGCAGGGGGCACTTGCTGGAGAGGAGCTGCTGGGGCTGGAGCTGGAGAGAGCAGGAGAAGGGGAAGCAGCTGGAGGGTGAAGTGCAGGGGATCCCCACAGCTGCTGCTGCAGCTGCACAAGAGACAGCTGCCCCTCTGGGTGAGGAAGAGTCCCTGTGAGCAGCCTCAGCAGAGCAGATCACACACCTGCACCGCAGGGTCTGTGTCAGTGAGGAGAATTACTGTACGGCCGTATAGTGTGTGTGTGTGGTGTGTATCCGGGAAGCCACATGCTGTAAGAGCTGTCAAACACCGATGTGTTCTCTTGGGTGCAGGATGGGCGAGCGACTGGAGCTACAGAATAGGAGGGGAGGAAAAGACAGACGGACAGAAGTGCCTGAACTCCACAACTTGCCTGGCAGTGCAGAGAGCAGGAACTGTGGTGAGTCCTGGGCCCTTGGGGTCATTTCATCCTGTTTTGTGTTCCAGTTCTCCCTGCTCCCTCCTCTTTCCTGCTGTGTCCTTCTTCCTCTTCATCTCTTCTCTCTCTGTCCCTCTCTGCTGCTTCCTCACCGTTTCCCCACCCTTCTCCATCTCTGTGCAGGGTTTCTCGTATCTCCCTCTCTGTCTCCACCCCTCTGTGTTTCTCATCATCCCTGGTTTCTCTTTGTTGTCACTCTGGTCTGTTGCTCTGTCCTGCTCCCTGTCCCATCATTTCTCACTGTATGTCTCTGTCCTGCTCCCTGCACCTGTCCTAGTTTTCTTTCTGTCTTCCTTGCCTGTTCCCAGTCCCATCCTTTCTCACTGTATCTCCCCTGTCCAGCTGGCTCTGCCTTTTCTTTGTCTTCTCTTCCTCTTTCCTGCTCCTCAGCCCTCTTTTTCTCTTCCTCCAGATCATTTCTACATGTTTTTCCTTTCCAGTCTCTTCGTTTTCGTCCAAACTTTGCTTTATTTCTCAGACTTTCTTTTTGTCTCTCCATCTGTACATCCCCCTCCCTGTCTTTCTCTAGCCGCTTCCTGCTTCTCCTCCTCCCCCCTCCCCATCCCTCTGTCCTGCTCATCAGCCCTGCTGTTTCTTCCTCCCTGTTTCTTCACAGCTCCTTGTCCCTTTCTGCCTTCATCTCTCCATCTCTCCATCCTTTTCCCTGTGTGTTTCTTTCTCTCTCAGCTCCTCTGTCTTCTCTCTTGTCTCATTTGTCTCTCTCTAGTCCTCTGTCCTTCTCCCCAGCAGCTTCAACTGAATGACCAGGGGTCCCTGCACTCTGGTGTTTCCTCATCCCTGCCCTGGGGAAGATCTGTATCTGTAGGGCTGGGCATCATTTAGGAGCTGGTCTCCTTCTGGGGACAGCAGAGCTGGGTGCAGCTGCAGCAGAGGTTGTTCTCAGCTGCTGCTTATGCAGCTTGTTGGAAGAGCAGCTGTGGGCCTTCTTTGGAAGGGAGGTTTCTTTTTCTGTGCTTCCTGCTCCTTGGGACCCTGCACAGGAGCAGTGCTGGGGTCTGCAGGGATGGGTGCGACCTGCTGTGACTCCTGGTGAATGTGAACTCAACTTGTCCTGATGGCCTTGAATGAAACCTGACTGATTGTAGATGGTTTTCTTGCCTGTTTCAGTTCTAAACTACATGTTTGGCACTGAAGAACATGAGAGTTTGTGCTGTTTTCCAGATGTCAGTGGCTGTGAATCAGCTGAGAACATCACTGCCTTAGGTACCAGGGCAGGTGGTCTGTGATCAGGGATGTGGACTTGTATGGCAGTGCTTTTATAAACATTTTAGGGTCTTGCCACTTGAAAGCCCTTCATTTTCCTAGAAATTTTAGGATGATATTTCTTATTCGGAGGTTCAGACTCTGATTGGACTTGATGTTGAATGGTCCATATAATGGGGTCCATAAAATAAGAATCTCGCTTCCTTGTTGTTTTCTTACACTGTCTGAATTTGGTAAGCGAGAGCGAGTGGTTGACAGTGTCTGTTTGTTGAGAGTAACGTATTCCTGACTCTCCCTCTTTGTATGGTGAAGGTTTCTGCCTGCACTATGATTTTGCTGGGCTGTGAGGCTGTGTTGGAGCAGCAGAGGTAAGAAGTGGTGGCTTTAAAGGCATTGAAGCTGTGGTAAAACTAGCAGGTAAAGCTCGTTTCTTCCTAGAGAGCTGCCTGACAAAAATAGTTACAAGTAAAGACCCTTGAAGTTGGCCTTTTTTTTTTTTTTTATATTTACTCTTAATATGCAGCTTTTGGTATTGATTGTTTGATTGATTGATTGATTTCTGGGAAGCAAGAAGTGAGAGCCTGTGCACTCCCATAGGCAACGCTGCCTCCCAAAATAGGTTCACCCTTCTCCACTTCTGTTCCTTCCATGCTCATGTAAAACAAGGCCATGCAGTCGTGTGCAGATGTGGTGATTCCAATGTGACTATGAGGTCACAGCCCCACGGTGACGTGCTGTGCTGTGTCTCGGCAGCAGCAGCATCATGGTGCGAGCGTGGGGGCCATGGTCCTCACCCTCCTCCTCCTGCTGGTGTCCCTGCCAGCCCGGGAGGCCCAGGCTGCTCCAGCCGAGCGCAGGGAGCAGGTGGGCGGGCAGGGGCAGCACCCAGCCCCGAGCAGCTCAGCAGGGCAGCAGTGGGGCCAGGGCTGGGGCTGGGGCCGGGAGAGCAGCCGGGCTGGGCCGGGCAGGGCGAGCCAGGCAGCACCAGGGTGTGGGCAGGGGGCAGACGCCCCGCAGGGAGGGGAGAGGGGCTGCGGCTGCTTCAGGGGCAAGTTGTGGGCAAGCAGGGGCTGGGAGTGGTGGCACAGGGGCAGAAACCAGCACTGAGTCCCTGTGGGGCCCTCCCTGCCCCCCAGCCTCGTGCCACACGGCCCCATCCCAGGGCACGCTTTGAGCCTTTGGGCCTGTTTCAAATCAAAGCTGGGATTGCTTTGGCCCTTTGGGCCAGTTTTGAGCTAAATCTGGGCACATTTGTGCCCTTTGGGGCCATTTCTGCCTAGATCTGGGAGCTCTTTGGCTTTGCAGTCCAGTTTATACCCAAATCTGGGGGTGTTTGGGCCACTTTTTTACCCAAATCTGGTCATACTTTGACTTTTTGGTCCAATTTCACCCCAAATCTGGAGATGTTATACCCCTTTTTGGCCAGTTTTGATCCAAATCTAGTGGTGCTTTGGTTTTTCTGGCTCTTTTTACCCAATATACGCAGATGCTTTTGCCCATTTTTTCCCCTAATGGAGGTGCTGTGTTCCCAAATATGGGATATTTTCACCTTTGCCAGCAGTTTTGCTCCCAAATGTGGATGTTTTTGCCGCTTTTGGCCACTTTTTGCACAAATACTCAGAATCTTTTGCCTGTATTGGCCAATTTAGCCCCCAAATATTTGGAATACTTAGTCATTTTTCCAGTTTTCTCCCTAAATAGGGCTATTTCTCTGCAATATATGGGCATTGTTGTCCTAAATATGCTGTGCTGTGTTTTGTTTTGTTTTTTCTCTCTTCTTTATATCCTCTTTTACCCGAAATGCAGGAGTATTGCTCTGTGAGCCTGGAAACCTCTCTGATCTGTGATGACTCCAGCCCATGGCATTGGCAGAGCTGATCGAGCTTCTCAGCTGGATCCTGGTTATGAGCCTTGGGCTGTCCCAGGGGTAAGTTGTCACTCTCTGTCTGCTTGAAGGAATACACACTCATGTTTTAATAGGTTATTCACGTGTGATTGTACCCAAGATCATCTCAGAGGCTTTTCAAAAGCTTTTTGTGCCTTGGTGGTGTTACACAGACAAGAAAACCTGCTAGGTCTCAGCAAAAAGTCACCCATGTTCCATTTCTAGCTGTGGGAACGTACACCTTTGTATGTGTCGTCTGTCATTACCTCACCCCCTCCCATCACTGCAGGTGACTGAGGAAGAAGGAGATCACAACATGCCATGGAAGCTCCTCCCCTGTGTTTGACTCCCTGTTTGGTTCCTGCAGTCCATGGTGATCAAGCCTCTTGGTGTAATCCTGGTCCTGAGCCTGGGGGCAATCCGAGGAGTAAGTGTTCAGTCTTCATTGGTCACTAGCCTTTTGCATTTGTTAATATTTGGTTTATTATTTGTTAATATTTTCCTGCAATAGTTGAGCCTTGCAGTAGCCAGCAGGCTCTTTGCTAGAAGAAACATGGATGATCATTTTTTGCCCTGGTGCTCCATGCTCCCACCTTAGTGTGGGTTTTCTTTTGTGCGTGTGCGAGGTGTCCTGGTCAGAAGACCCTGAGAGCCCCCATGTTTGTCCATCTGGTCCTTGAGGGGTGTTGCATGTGGCCTGGACACAGTGGTTTGGAAGCTGCCAGGTCCCAGCCAAGGGGTCTGCAGCCCCTCTGCAGCTTTGGCAATTTCAGCGTGCGTCTGGGTCCCCTGTTATTGCCTGACCCCCGTCCAGGCACTGCAGGTCACTGAGGACAAGGTAGATCACAATGTGAAATGAAAACTCTTTTCCTTTCTGCTTGATTCCAGCCATCCCTGTAGGCAGCGGCTACTTGACTTCTTGACTTGAGTCTGTCCGTGAGCCTCGGGGTGATCCCACAGGTACGACCTTGGATCAAATGAGCGTTTCCATGTTAATTTTCTGTTCCTGTGAAATTTAGCTTGCTACTTTCTTGGCTGACGCTCGGTCACGCAGAGGGGAAGTGGGTCCGCCTCAGTGCTGTGCCCCAGAGGGCTCTGCCTTGCAAAGCTCTTTGCCAACCGCTCCATCTCTGTGCTGCTCGCAGTGCCGGCTGCCGAGCCAGCAGCAGGTTGGGTCTGAGTTTAGAGCTGGGTGAGCTCCAGGGAGTCCTTTCTCCTGACAGCTCCAGGCCTGGTCAGTGGCCACTGCAAGGGCTGGATAAATGTTGGCAAGATGCTCCTGACGGGAAGGGAGAGAGGAGCTGCCACTGGGATGGGTTTGGATCCTGAGGACACAGCGGTGGGTGACAGGGGTGGCCATTGCGGAGGGGCAGTGTGAGCTCTGGTGCTGCTGTCTCCAGGCTGGCTCACCAGACCCAGGCCACCATGCTGGTTCACCAGATCTTTGGCGGATCCCTGTGGTTCCGTGGTGAGCGCTGGCTGCCAGGTCCTGGGCCTGTGACTCTCAGGGCAGCGGTTTCCCTGAGAGCCTTGCAGTACAGATCTTTTGGGAAAACTGCTGAGTGTGTGTAACTTATCCAGAGGTGCAGCTGGTCAGTCTTGTGGTTCCTGTGGGTTGTGGCGTGTGTTGTAGTGATGGAAAAAGCTGTTGGCTGGGGGCCCCCAGCTCTTTGCCACCAGCTGAGGAACCCATGTTGGCAGTTATGTAGCAGCACTTGCTGTCCCAGCACACAGTGGAATTGCATGCTGTGAATCCTGGTGCTGACATCCCAGAGCCCAAAGCTGGAGAGGGGGCACACGGCAGCTGCCTGTGCTGTGCTGGGGTGGTGTTGGGTGCAGGTGTTGTGCCAGGGTGTGCTTACTGCTCTTGCTTTTGCAGTGAAGTTCTGAGTGTGCAAGAGCATCTGGGAGAGCTCTGACCCTTTCCTGGACCTGGTGCTGGAGATCAGGTAGTGGGGCAGGGTGTGGGTGGGGGAAGCTCTGCTCTCACAGGGGATGTTCCTACAGCGGCACCGTTACCAGTGTCAGGTAGGGTGCAGGCAAGAGGGAAGCAGCTTCTGTTGTTGTGCTGCCTCTGTCTGGCAGAGCAGAGCCTGTTGCCTGAGCATGAGCCACGACTCCTCCATTGAGGCTCCATGGGACTGGGGAGAGTACAGCCGTCCCTCATGGCATGCTGGCCAGTGCCTGGCTGGGGGCAGGCTCAGGGGTTTGGTGCAGTCTGTGGCCCTGTGCTCATGCTCTGTTTTATCTCTTGGGGCCAGCATCTCTGATCAGGTGAAAAAAGCTGTGACCAACAGACCCAGGTCTTCACCAGTGACAGGCCAGGTGAGTCCTGAAGGCTGTTCTGGGCCAGAGCTGCAGGAGCTGCTGCCCCTCTGCCTGCTCTGCGAGGGCAGGTGGGCTGCAGCTTGGCAGGGAGGCAGGCACTGCACCCAATGGACAGGGGTGAGGGAGGATGACTTGCAGGAAGGATCCTGCTCAGTTAAGAGTTGCTGTGTGAGCTTGGAGGAGATGAGATTGTAGTATCACCCTGTGTCCTTGGCACAGTGATTCAGCCTGGAGGCCCAAAAAGCTGCTCGCCCTCCTGCAGCTGCCTCCTGTGCCCAGAACAGTTCAGAGCTCCTGCAACAGCAGCACAAGTGGGGCCAAAGCAGAGCTGTCCTGGCAGAGCTCCTGGGAGAGCAAGCAGCCACCTACCTCAGCCAAGCTGCTGCTGGAGCCCATCCCCAGCCAGGAGCCCAGGGGCAGTGGGGAGAATGCTGAGACCCTGGAGAGGGACTCCTGCAGCAGCGGTGCTGCCAGCCCAGCGCACGGCACAGCGGGGATCTGCCCAAAGCGTCCCAGAAGGCCCAGGGTGGAACCAGCAGCTTCTGCACATCTCAGGAATCAGGCTGTGGCATGGACCTCCCTAATGGCTCCAGCACCAAGATGGCTGCACCCAAAGACTCCAAACTGGCACAATTGAAATAGTCCCTGTTGGCCAATGGTGCTCTGGAGCTGAACATCACCATGTCACCACCACCAGCCATGAAGCTGGTGCATTCTGCCAAAAAGTGAGCCTGAGCTTCTGCCTGGAGTCTTCGACAGGCGCCTTGTGTCTTCTGAGCTGAAGATTGTGTTGGGGAGAGTGTAGACTGGATGCTGGGTGTCTTGCTAAGCTGGAGGCAGACAGGGAGAGCCCCTCAGCCCCAGGGCTGCAGCAGTTGCTCTGGTTTGGGGTACAGGGCCAGGTCCCCGCTGTTGTTCCCGTCCCTGATTAAGGCTGGCGAAACGCCTCCTGTCTTCTTGCTCAGGACAGAGGGGCGGCTGTGCCAGTCCCTGGAGCGGGGTGGCCTCACCAATCTTCTCTGAGTGTCTTGTCCCCTGGGGCGATGGGAGCAGGTGACTCCCCAGCTGGAGGCTGCAGAGTCTCCTCCTTTCCAGGCAGGGGCTGGGACCGGCCCTCTGGGCGCCGCTGTGCAACCCGGGCTCAGGACAGTGCGCTGGGGTTTCCGTTGTTTAAATTTCCTTACCTCCTTTTTTCGTTTCTGCTTCTAAGAGAAAACACTTCTGATTTGTTGACCACCCCCCACTTTCCTCTCCCCTTCTGTGTCTTTACCCTTCCTTTTTCTCTGGGCTCACCTTCTTATTTTCTTCTCTTGGCTCATGGAAACCTCTTTTTTTAGATCACCAAGTTTGTTGGTTTTTTTTTTTCATGTCAATAACTGCAGCGCAGCATCCTGTGGAAGGCGAGCAGAAGTGACCATTGCACACCACCTCATTCACAATTTTCCACCCACACCTACCCCATGGACACCACCCACCCCAACTCCTTGGCCTTTTGGCAAGTCGAGGTAAGTGGTGCCAGTCGCTCCCAGGCTCCTGCACGGCAGCAATGCCAGTAGTCCACGAGGCAACTGTCTGACATGGCAGGTGGCCCGCGGGAGTGATTTCAGCAGCCACCTCTCCTGTTCTCTTGGATTGGCTAAGATGGGAGCAGTTGTGTGCTGTGCTTGTGCACTGTGCAGTGTGGAGGAAGAGGGGGTCTTCTGCTCCTGACCTGGCCTTCAGATCATGTCAGCCTCTTTTCCTGTTCTGCAGGCTGTCCTCATCTGCTCTCCGTTGGCCAAATCCTGAAAAGCCGACCTTCAGCTTCATCCTCAGCTCAGCCCTTTGGCTCCCAGCCTCCCCGTGACCACCTGTTCCACTGCCCACCCTTCGCACCACCTTCCTCCCTGCAGCAGCGAGAAAGAGCCCAGCCAGGTCACCCCTGGTTCCTCCAGAAAGTGTCAGTGTAAGCAGCCCCGTGGAGCAGACAGCAGCCCCTGTGCTCTGGCTGTGAAGGACAAGGATCAAGTCTCCAGTCCCCAAGGAAGAAGAAGAAGAATCTCACAGGAGGGCTCAGTGTCCCCTGCGGGGAAGGAGGTGGCAGGCAAGGGTCCCAGCGGTGGCAGGGAGGCACCCAGCTGTCAGCACCGAAAGATCAGGCCCGTGGTGCAAGTGTCAGGCCCCAGGACCTGTCTGGACACAGAGCCCATCTGCCCCCTCAAGAGGAAGAAAAAGAGGAGAATGGAGGAGACAGAAGAGTGCTGCTCAGGGTTAGAATGAGGTTTAGCATTAGGGTTACAGATTGTGGGTAAGGGTTAGCATGAAGGCTTGGGTTTAGGTTTACTGTTTAGGGTTTGAGTTAGTGATAGGGTTAAAGTTAGGTTTAGGGGTTTAGATTAGGATTAGAGTTACAGTTTGCTGTTAGGTGCTAGGGCTAGACTTGGGGTTAGTGAAGAGTATTATGGTAAGTAGTTAGGGTTAGGGGTAGGGACAGAGTTAAGGTTGGGTTTTGGTTAGAGGTAGGTTTATGGTTTAGGTTTAGAGTTAGTGGTTAGGATTAGGGTAGGGTTAGGGATGAGGAATTGGCATTGTAGTTAGTGGTACGGTTTGTGGATAAGGCAAATGATTAGAATTTGGGTTTGGGATTAGGATTAGGGGTCTGGTAGTGCTTGGAATAGTGGTTAAGGTTAAGAGTTAGTGTTAGAGGGATGAGTAGAGTAAGGGTTAGAATTTGGGGTAGATCTGGGGTTAGCGGTTAGGACCAGGATCAGAGTTTTGCTTAGGGTTATCATTTGTTGGTTATGGTTTCTTGGCTAGTGTGTATTAGTTAGCTTTAGAGTTAGGATTAGTGTTTAGGGTTAGGTTTCAGTGTTAGGGTTAGGGGCTAGGGTTAGAGGATATGTTAGGTTGAGAGTTAGTGCTACAGGTTAGAGTTAGGATTAGGTTTGTATTAGCGTCAGAGGGGGCTAGTGTTTCGTCAGATGTAGGGATAGGGCTTTGGGTAAAGCACAGGGTCAGGATTAGTGTTACCAGTTAGGGATTAGGAGTAGTGTTAGGTTGAGATAAGGTGTATGGTGAGGCTTAGATATGGGTTAGGGATTAGAGTTAGAGGTAGCATTAGGTAAGGTTTCAGGTTAGGTTTAGATTACAGGTAGGTTTAGAGGTTAGGGTTATAGTTAGGATTAGAGTTTGCGGTTAGGGTAGTGGTTAGTTTTTGAGTTCTAATTAGAGGTAGGGTTAGACTTAGCCTTAGGGAAAAGAATTAGTTGTAGGGATAGGATTTGGGTTAGTGTTAAGGTGTAGGGGTTATTGTTAAAGTAAGTATGAGGTTTAGAATGAGGCTTGCAGGCTAGGGTTGGGGTTAAGGTTTAGGAGTTAGGTTTAGAATAAGTGTTAGGGGTTTGTTTTCGTGGTCAGAGTTAGAAGTAGAGTTAAGGGCAGGGTTATAGTAAGCAGTTAGGACTTAGGGTTATGGTTATAGTTAGGCTTAGGGTTAGATTAGGGTTATTGTTAAGGTTTGGTGTTAGGGCTTTGGTTAGGGCTAGAGTTAGCATTAGGTTTCAGATTTAGACTTAGGGTTAGGATTTACAGTAAAGTTTAGAGTTAGGGTAAAAATTAGGGCTTAATTTAAGGGTTAAGTTAGAGTTAGATTGAGAGGGTTAGAATTTAGTTTAGGTTTAGCATTTAATTGAGGGTTAGGTTTTAGATAAGGTTGAGGGTTAGTGTTAGATAAGGTTTTGGGTCAGGGGACAGAGTTAGGTTTAGAGTTTGGGATAGGCTTAGGGAGCATGGTTAGGGTTAGTGTTTGGGGTTAAGGTTTTGAGTGGGGGTTATGGGTCAGGTTTTGGGTTAGAGTTAGTCTTAGAGCTGGGATTGAACTTTAGGCAAGAGGTTAGAGTATAGCATTAAGAGTTAGGGTTAGGAGTTTGTGTTTGGGTTATATGAGGTTTAGGTTAGGGTTACGTGGTAGGGTTAATGTATAGGGTTAGATTTAGGGTAAAGGTCAGTGTTAGGAGTTACAGGTAGGGTTAGGCTTAGGAATTAGGGGGTTGGGTTAGATTTTGGGGTTAGGGGTTTGAGCTAGGGTTAGGGGGAAGGGTTACATTTAGGGTTAGAAATAGGGTTAAACGCAGGGCAAGGGGTCAGAGTTAGGGTTAGAATTCCTGTGTTTGAGTTAGATGAGGTTTAGCATTAGGGTTATGTGTTAGAGTTAGGCTTTAGGGTTAGGAGTTATGGTTAGTGCTAGAGTTAGGAGCTAGGGATTAGTCTGAGAGGTAGGGTTTAAGGTTCGGGTATGTGTTTGCATTGGGGTTTGGGTTAGGTGTTCAAGTATTAGGGGTAGGATTTGATTAGTGTTGGAGTTCGAAAGTAGTGTCAGTGGAAGTGGTTAGGGTTAGGGGTTAGTTTTAGGAGGTAGGGCTAGGGTTATGTTTAGAGTCAGGTTTAGGGTTAGAGTTAGGGGTAGGGTCAGGGTTTGATTAGGATTAGGGTTAGAATTAAGGTCAGGACTTTTGGGTTTGGGTTAGGGGTAGAGTTTGGTTTTAGGTTTAGGCTTAGATTTGTGATTACAGTAAGAAGGCTAAGCATTAGGTTTAGAGTTGGAGTTAGAATTAGGGGTTTGCATTAGTGTTCCATTAGGGTGAAGAGAATTGGGTAGAATGAAGGGTTAGGCTTAGGGTTGAGGGAGTAGCATTAGTGGACATAGTTAGGAGTAGCTTAGGTGTAGGAGTTGGGGCTTGGGGTAAGATTTAGGGGTTGGGGTTAGAGTTAGGGATAGGAAATATAATTAGAATTAGAGTAAGGGTTAGATTAAAGTTCAGGGGTTAGGCAGTAGTGTTAGAAAAGGTGGTTAGGCTTAGGTTTTAGAATTCTGTTGGAGATAGGGGTTCGGGTTCATGGTTAGGGAGTACCGTTATTGTAAATGGTTAAGATTAGCATAGGAGATTAGGTTTAGGGGTGAGGCTAGAGTTAGGGTCAGGATTCTGTTTAGAGGTCAGATTAGGGTGAGATTTCATGTTAGGGTTAGTGTTGGGTTAGGCTGGTTTAAGGGTTGTGGTTAAAGTTAGTTTAGTGATAGGGTTATGGTTAGGTTAAGGTTAGGGTTTAGGTTTAGTGTTAGGACTAGGTTTCAAGTTAGGGTTAGAGTTAGTGTTAGGGTTTAAGCTTACCGTTAAGGTTATAGTTAGTGTTAGGCGTCAGCATTAGGGTTATCATGTTTATATTAGGGAGTAGTGTTACGGTTAGTGGAACTGGTTAGGGTTAGGTAGGGTTAGTTTCAGGGTTTAGGGGTTATTGCTCAAGTAAGGGTGAGGTTTAGATTGATGGTTACTGGCTAGGGTTAGGGTTAAAGTTTAGGGCTGAGCTTTAGAGTCAGCTTTAGGGGGTTGGTGTTAGGCTTAGGTATTAGGGAGAAGAATTAGGGTTAGATTGAAGGATAAGATTATGGCTAGGATAAGTGGTTAGGACTTAAGTTTAGGGTTATATTTCCTTTTAGGGTTAGATTGGAGTCAGTGATTGGGTAGCGTTACCAGTTAGGGAGAAAGGTTAGAGTTAGCGTTTGATGTTGGCATTAGATTTTGGGTTGGGGGTATTGTTAGGTTAGGGTTTGGATTTCTATATATGTGATATTGGTCTTAGGGTTAGAGTTAGGGGTTTGACTTAAATTTTAGGATTAGATTTAGGATTAGTATTTAGGTTTACATTTAGGCTTAAGTTTTAGGATTTGGTTTAGGGTAATGGTTGGATTAGGGTTAGTGTTAGGGGTTCCGGAGTTGTCTTAGCGGTAGAGTTAAGTTTTGGGGTTAGATTTAGGAGTAGGGTTAGATTAAGGTTTAGGGTTAGCATCAGGGTTAGGGCATTGAATTCATTTCAGAGTTAGGGTTAGAGGTTGGTCTTAGATTTAGCCTTTGCTTTAGGATTACAGTAAGTGATTGGACTAACATTATATGTTTAGATTTAGGGATAGGTGTTAGGGGTAGTGTTAGAGTTTGATTAGGATTAGGTTTAGGGTTTATGGGTAGGGATGTGTTTAGTGGTAAAGGTTAGTATTAGGGTTAGTGTTAGAGGTAAGGATTAAGGTTAGGGGTTAGGGAATAGTTTCAGTATAAGCAGTTAGACTTCATGTTTAGGGGGAAAGGGTAGGAATATGATTAAGGTTAGCCCTATTTGTAAGTATTACAGTTATAGTTAGGTTTAGGTTAGGGGTTAGAGTTAGAATTAGGGTTAGGGTTAGAGGTCAGCTTAGGGGTTACCATTATAATTTTGGTTAGATTTAGGGTTAGAATTAGGCTTAGATTTTAGACTTAGAGTTAAGATTTGAGTTAAAGATAGGGATTAGGATTAGGATTGGGGTAAGGGTTGGATTAGAGTTAGATGTTGGGGTTAGGAGTTTTGTTATTTGGATGGTCAGGTTTAGGTTTTAGATTTATATTGAAGGGTTAGGGCTAGGACACTGGGTTAGGGTTAGAGGTAGTGTTAATGTTATTTTTGGGATAGCGGTTTAGGGTTAAAGTTTATCTTAGAATGATGGGTTAGGATTTAGCATTAGATTAGAGAAAGGTTTAGGTTAGGCTTTAGGGTTAGGCTTAGAGTTTGAGTTAATGGTTACGGTTAGATATTAGGGTTGGGTTAGTGTTAATTTTAGTCTAAGTGCTTACGGTTGGTGGCTGGGTTCATGAGCTAGGGATATGAATGGGACTAGGATTAGATTAGGGTTATGTTTAGGTTAAAGTTTGGTTTAGAGGTGAATTTAGGTGTCAGGTGTAGATTTCAGCTTAGAATTAGGGTTAGTGTTGGGTCTGGGTTAGGGTTAAGTTAGATTAGTTTCAGCTTACCATTAAGGTTAGGTTAGTGATAAGGTTAGTGTTAGTTTAGGGTTATAGTTTAGGATTGGGGTTAGGGTTTAGGGTTTCTGTTAGGGTTAGAGTCAGGGTTAGGGCTCAGTTTTAGATTTATGGTTAGAGGTAGTTGTAGAGGTTAGGGGTAAGTTTACGGTATGGGTTGGAATAATGTTCAGTTTCGGGGTTAGGATGTAGTTTGGATTTACATTTAGGGTTTGGTTAGTGTTCAGGTTAGAGTTAGGGTTAGTTGTTAGTTCTAGATTTACACTTAGGGTTAGGTTTACAGTTAGGATTACATTAGTGTTAGGATATAGTTAGTGTTAGGGCTAAGGATTAGGTTTCAGAGTTAGGGAATAGTGTTAGTGTAAGCAGTTAGGGTTAGGTTTTAATATTAGGGTTGAAGGGTAGGACTAGGCTTAGGGTTAGAGTTAGGATTATGGGTAAGTATTAGATTAGGTTTAGAAGAGGGTTAGAATATAGGGTTGGAGTTAACGTTAGTGGTTAGTTTGGTGTTTTGGGTTAGATTTAGGATTATGTTTTAACTTTAGATTTAGGTTAGAGTTAGGGATGGGGTTAGCACTAGGGTTAGGGTTAGTGTTCGGCAGTAGTGTTAGTGGAATGGTCAGAGTGAGGTTTTAGATTTATACTGGAGATGGAGGTTGGGGTTAGCATTAAGGGTTGCAATTCTGGTTAGTGGTTAGGGGGCAGGGTCAGTGTAAGTCGTTAGGATTAGTGTAAGGGGTTAGGTTTAGGGGTTAGTTGTCGGGATAGCTTTAGGGTTAGGATAATGGGTTAGGGTTTGAATTAGGGTTAGTTTAGGGTTAGAGTAAGTTGTAAGAGTTGCAGGTTAGGATTTCGGGTTAGGGCTTGGTTTAGTGTAGTGTTTGTTTTAAGGCTGGTGTTAGTATGATGGGTTAGAGTTAGTTTCAGGGTTAGGCCAGGGTTATGGGTAAGGGTTAGAGGTCACATTAGGGTAAGCTTTCAGTGGTTTGAATTAGGGTAAGGGTAGCGTTAGGGTTAGTTTTAGTGTAAGTGGTTAAGGTTAGGGGTAGGGATAGGCTTAGGTTTAGGGTTATACTAGGGTTAGTTTTTGGGTTGAGGGGGTTTGGTTTAGGTTAGATTTTGTGCACGAGTTAGGGTCAGGGTTATGTTTGGGTGAATGTTATGGTTAGGTGAATGATAGGTGTAGGGTAAGTTTTAGGTTTAGGGGTTAGGATTATGGTTAGGGTAAGGGATGAATGAGTGTTAGGGTTACGGCCTAGGGAGTTTTGTTATTTGAATGGTCAGTTTTAGGTTTTCGATTTATATTGAAGGGTTAGGGCTAGGACACTGGGTTAGGGTTAGAGGTAGTGTTAGTGTTATTTTTGGGATAGGGGTTTAGGGTTATAGTTGGAAAGATGGGTTAGGATTTAGCATTAGATTAGAGATAGGTTTCGGTTAGGCTTTACGGTTAGGCTTAGAGGTTGAGTTAATGGTTAGGGTTAGATATTGGGGTTGGGTTGGTGTTAATTTTAGTCTAAGTGCTTACGGTTGGTGTCTGGGTTCATGGGCTAGGGATATGAATGGGGCTAGGATTAGATTAGGGTTATGTTTAGGTTTAAGGTTTGGTTTAGAGGTGAATTTAGGGGTTAGGTGGAGATTTCAGGTTAGAATTAGCATTAGGTTAGGTTAGTTTAAGTTAGTTACAGCTTGCCATTAAGGTTAGGTTAGTGATAGAGTTAGTGTTAGGTTAGAGTTAGAGTTTAGTATTGGGGTTAGAGTTTAGGGTTACTGTTAGAGTCAGGGTTAGGACTCAGTTTTAGATTTATGGTTAGAATTAGTGGTAGGGGTTAGGATTAAGGTTAGGGTATGGGTTGGAATACTGTTCGGTTTTGGGGTTAGGGTGTAGTGTTAGGGTCAGTTGAAGTGGTTGGGTTTAGAGGTTAGGTTTATGGGTTAGGGACAGGAATAGGTTAGGGTTAAGTTGAGATTTAGATTTAGATTTATGATTAAAGTTAGAGGTAGGGTTAGGGTTTGAGTTTAGGCTTAGACTCAGGCTTTGTTTTAGGATTAGAGTGAGGATATGGGTTAAGCATTATGGTTAGATTTTTTTAAGGATAGGTGTTAGGGAGTAAGCTTATAGTTAGGGTTAGGTTGTGAATAGGGTTATGGTTATGGTTTAGAGGTTAGGATCAGGGTTGAGGTTTAGCAATGAATGTTCATATATGTGGTTATGGTTACGGGTTAGTTTTATGGGTTAGGGGAAGGGTTAGTGATTAGGGAGATGAGTTAGTATTATAGTTAAGGATAGGGCTAGGGTTAGCAGTTATGACTTAGGGTTAGGGTTTCAGCTAGGGTTAGATGATGGTTAGGGTTAGAGTTGGCATTAGCAGTTGGGGGAAGGGTTAGAGTTAGGGCCTGGTGTTACGGTTTTATTAGGGGTAGAGTTAGCGTTAGATGTTTAGGGTTAGACTTGGAGTCAGGGTTAGGAATTACAGTTAAGGTTAGTGTTAGGGTAAAAGTTAGGGCTTAGGTTAAGGGTTAAGTTAGGTTTATGATTTAGGATTGCATTTAGAGTTAGGGTTAGAACTAGGGTTATCATTTAGATAAGGGTTAGTTTTGGAGAAGATTTAGGGTTAGGTTTAGATTAGGGTTAGGGAGTAGAGGTAGAGTCAGGGTCAGGGTTAGAGTACAGGTAAGGTTTAGGGGTAAGGGCCTATGGTTAGTTCTTGGGGTTAGGCATTTGAGTTAGGGTTAGGGGTTAGTTTTCAGGTTAGGATTAGGCTTACTGTTAGGGTTAGGAGTTAGGGTTAGGGTTAGAATTGGGGTAAGGGCTTGGGGTTACAGTTAGATTAGTTTTAGGTTAGTGTTAGGGTTTGTGGAAGGGGTTTATTTAGGGTTAGGGGTTAGGGAGTAGCGTTATTATAAGTGGTTAGGATTACTCTAAGGGGGTAGGGTTAGGGGTAGGGATAGGGTTAAAGTTAGAATGATGGGTTAGGGTTGCAGTTAGGGTTTGGGATTAGGGGGTAGAGTTAGGTTTTTGGACAGGGGTTTGGGGTTCAGATTAGAGTCAGGGTTAGGGTTTAAGATAAGGATTAGGCTTTTGGTAATTATTGGGTTAGTGTTATGGGTTGGGGTTATGGAGTAGTGGTAGTGGTTAGGAGTGGGTTTAGGTACTAGGGTTAGATTTCGGGTTAGGGTTTGGACTTACCTTTCGGGTTTGGTTAGTGTTCAGGTTAGAGTTAAGGTTAGTGGTTAGCTTTAGATTTACAGTTAGGGTTAGGGTGATATTTCAGGTAAGAGTTAGGGTAAGGCTAGGATTAGGGTTAGTTTTAGGGTTAGGGGGGGGTTTGGTTTAGGTTAGATTTTGGTCAAGAGGTAGGGTTAGGGTGGTTGGGTTAATGTTATGGTTAGTTTTAGGTGAATGATAGGTTTAGGGTAAGTTCTAAGTGCAGGGGTTAGGATTAGGTTTAGGGTAAGGGATGGATAAGTGTTAGGGTCAGGGCTTAGGCAGTGGTGTCAGTGGAAGTGGTTAGGGTTGGGGTCTGGCTCAGGGTGCCAGGGGGATTTGTGAGGTACCAAGGCCTGGATGAAGAGCTCCCTTCTTGGTCGCACACGTCCAAAAGACAGGGACACGTCTGTGACTGATCAGCCTGGCGCTGTCCCACCAGCAGTGGCAGATGCATCCTGGAGAGGAGTGGAGCTGCCAGGCACTGTCAGAGGATCTCCCTGAGGTGCCACTCGCTGCCCACCCAGACTCACACACTGTCCCTGGCTGTGACAGATACACCAGCTACGAGCTCTGGACACAGGACACAACAGTGCAACCGCAAAGACCATCCCTCCTGTCCTGAAAGACTCTTATGACCCCTGGAGCCCAAAGCCATGGACCACATGAACTCATTGGACATTTTAGAGGCGTGGCCTATAGACTGAGGAATGAGATCTGTGTGTATATCCAGAGATAGGAAAGTGCTGTTGATTAACTGGAATGTATTGGAGAGTGTGGGACCCGGGCACAACACAGATGGTACAGAAGAAGCAGGGGGGGCACTGTCCTGGTTTCAGCTGGGAGAGAGTTAATTTTCTTCCTGGTAGCTGGTAGAGTGCAGCGTGTTGGATTTAATCTGAGAAGAATGTTCATGGCACAGGGATGTTTTGGTTGTTGCTAAGCCATGTTTATACCAAACCAAGGACTTTTCATCAAGGAGTCTGGACATGCACAAGAAGTTGGGAGGGGCACAGGCAGGACAGCTGGCCCAAGTGGCCAAAGGGATATTCCACACCATATGATGTCATGCTTGGTGTGTAAACCAGAGAAAAGTTATCTGGGGGAGCGCTGTTTGGGATCTAGCTGGGTGTCACTCAATGGGTTGTGAGCAATTGCATTGTGCGTGACTTGGTTTATATCTCCTGTTATTATTATTACGATTTTTGCAATCACTACTATTACTATTACTATAATTATTTTATTTATTATCATTATTATATTATATTTATTGTAGCTATTGTACCTATTGTAGCCATTGTAACTATTGTTGCTATTGTAGCTATTGTTGCTGTTGTTATTGTTTTCCCTTTCTGTCTCATTATACTGTCTTCATTTTAACCCAAGATGTTTCTTTCTTTCCTGATTCCCTCTCCCATCCCACTGGGCTGGAGGGAGGAAGAGAAGGGCTGTGTGTGATGTTCAGCTGCCCGCTGGGTTAAACAAAACAGTCCTGGTGAAAGGAGTGATCGTGCAGGTGTCCCAGAGGAAGAGGTGAACCTGAGGAGAGCACAGGGTAACAAGGGCCCTTCAATGCCAGGACAGGCTGTGAGGAGCCAGGATGCCAAAAGATGTCAGACTGGAGAATGTTTCAGGACACCATCTGGGTTCAGCCCTCCCCTGCCCTTTGTGCCAGGAGAGACACCCCATGGTCCTGCCCAGCCTTGTCCTGGGCTCCTGAGCCAGCTGGGAAGATGGAAAGGGCTCAGCAGCAGTGATCCTCCTCCAGCTGGGTCTGTTTCCCAGCCCAACCAGCGTGGCCAGAGCAGAGTCACCCATGGCCCCAGGGCACCACAGCCCCTCGCTCTGCAGAGCAGCATGGCCAGCTCAGGGCCCTGTGGGGAGCACAGGGAGGGAACCAGGACCAGCCGGCCAGGCCAGGCTGGACACCCTCACCTGGGGAAAGGGATGTCCCTGGAGAAGAGCAAGGCAGCATTTCTGTGCCTGCAGGGAGGAATCCAGGAGGAAGAGAAACCTCTTTCTGCAGACACTCATTGGGGTCAGGCTGCTCTGTTGCTGGAGCAGGACTCTTGTTCTGGTGTGAGGAGAGGGGCTGGCACTGATGGACACAGGTCATCTGTGGTGGGGACCTGCTGGAGTTGAATCTGCTTTTCCTGTCCGTCCACACCTCCTCAGGAGACACTCTGCATCGGTATCCATGGGGGAATCCTTCTATCGCAGTTTCAAAGTGCTCACTGCCGAAACAGTGTCATCCTTACCAACTTCTTTGTCATCCTCACTCACACAAGTTACATCAACCTGTTGCCCATGTCATTGAGCTGCTCCATATATCTGAGCTGATCCTTCAGACAGGGGGATCCCTCTGTCCTCACTCTCCCTGAGACTCTCTCCAGCAGACCCTGTATCCTTCAGCTGAAACACCACAGCTCAGCAAGCTGCCCCACCTCACCTCATACAATTCAAAACTGTCACAGTGCTTTGACAAGACATGGGGCTCCTCCTGGCAGTGGATGTTCGGAAGCTTGTTCAGTGCTACACCACCTGGGTTTCCACCATCCAGAGGGACACAGATTGCCTCTGTGATACCCCTCGTGTAGAGCCAGACCTAATGAACAGTATTTGAAACAATACCTCAGAGTCTCAGTCCATTTCTTTCTGGGTTCATACCAGACCAGCTGGTATGAAAAAACTGGGGAAAAACACTCTCCCAGCACTCTTGGATGCAAACCCTCTGGTCCCAAGGGCTGGTAAGGCTGCAGTTTGCTCATGAAACCCCTGGCTTGATCCCCATCCACCACAGTTGTTGCCCTCCAGAGTCCTGCCTGGAAGCACAAAGGCCTGGAAGACTTTGCTGCTGACAACTGAGGCAAAGACACAGAGACATCTTAGGTCTACCTACACCTTGTCTTAATTCAGTAGTAGTCTCACAGGATTTAGGATTCTTCTTTAGCTGTTTCTGGAATAGCAACAGCTTATCTTGATGACCTTCAATTCCTTTTGGAGTTTTAATTGTGTTTTGATATGAACCATTGCTGTGCCTGGAGGACGCTGTTCTTGAAAACAAGATGTATCCAGACATACTGTGAAAGTATTTGGTCTTTTCATTGATTGTATCATCAAGAGACTGAGTGAAGATCCCTGTGTGATGTGCTGCTTGTCCATGCAATGCCTGCAGCTGTTGGGTAGAGAAGAGACCAACCTTGCTTTTCTGATGACATCTGATACCTTGGACTGATTGTATCCGTCAACGGTACACAGGCAATAAATCACATTCTGCAGTGCTGTCTGGGGCAGCTGTGATGCACCTGCCCTGAATGGGAATGGATTTTCTGTAGGTTCTGTGTGGTCCATGTCAGCCTTGGCATCTTATGTGGGCCTGAATTGGAACATGAAATGGAACACCTACCCTGTGTTCTGTCAGGCAATGTGGGGATGACCATGGGACAACTGCCAATGTAGTCACTGGAGAGCTTGGAAATTCATCTGATGGACATGAGAGAGAACGAGCTGGCCCTATGGTACAGGACTGCAACCATTCCTATGCATACCAACATAAACTGCCATAACAATAGTGAGCAGGAAAAGGGCCTTTTGGCTTTTACTTGGACATGAGCTGTCATTTCATTTGGCCAAAGGACTTTCCCACCAGGCTCATGTATGACCCCCAGGATGTCATCCTGTCTCTATGAACTTGTCCATAGCACCTTTCAGTTACCTGCAGTGTATCTGGTACCACCTCTGGAAACACAAATGTCACCAGTTACTTGCAGCTGAACATCTCACTCCTGCCTCTGTCTCCCTTAATTAGCACAGGAGTGGAGAAAAGAGGCTGATATGCTTCTTTGTGTGTCTATTTTGAGAGCTCCTAAACAAAGGCAAGAGGAAGGAATCCCACCTCCTGTAGGTGTGTGGCAGGGATGGCAGAGCTGAGTGTCCTTCAAGTGCTGGGAATAGAAACGCAGGAGGAAAAGCCTCCACCGACTCAGCTGAATCCCTTCCTTCAGCACGGGTAACGAAGATCCCTCCCTGTCACTTTCTGGGTGTCCTGACTAATAATAAGTCAAAACAAAAGTAAAAAAAAAAAAAAAAAAAAGATGATAATTCGAGGTAACTTCGGGAGGGAAAATACACTGTTGGAAATAAGTGTTTCTGTCCAGCATAAGGAGGGAACATCAGTGATGACTTGAGGCTGTTTCACAGCAGGTGCCCCAGGGACACCTGGAGGAGCCCAGAGGGGACAGAGAAAGGGACATCATGGGCTGCTCCTGTGCTGTGAGCTGGGCTGGGCTCCTGGGACACAGGGAGCTCATGGCAGCGGCAGCGCTGCAGAGAGACAGCTCTGCCCAGGAGCAGCTCCTCTGCACACGCAGCAGGGCTGAGGGCTCTGCCTGCAGCACCGAGGGCACAGGAGACAGGCACAGAGAGGTTAAAGACAACATGGGGTGGAGGATGCTGAGACATCACTGGGAGAGAAATCTTCACAGCCCTGAAAAGAGTAAGTCTCTGGCTACAGCCCAATTCAACTACAGTTCCTGGAGAGAAGCTAAAGCTGGAACATTCCACAAGCTGTGGCATCTGTCAGGAGGGACTTTGCAGTTTCTCTAGTGCAGAGAAAACATGTTATATAGAGATGAGTTTCTCTGCTGCACCTTCAGAGGGACATTTCTAATGAGCTTTTTCAAGGAGAAGGTAAAGGAAGGGATTACAGTAAAGCTAAGGAGCTTTCCCAAGTCCTTATTTTCAATTTGTTTCTCTTGGGGAATTTGAGAGGAGAAATGGAAAAGGAGCTCTCGTACTTGAACAAGTCATGGAGACCACTCAGCTGTAACTTCAAGTAGTCAGTAGGTGTGATAGGAGCCTCCTGATGAGCCTTCATCCACTCCTCTGCCCATGGACAGATGCAGCATCGCCTTTGCTGGACCCAGCAGGATCACCCACCTGTCTTTGTTTTCAACAGGAAGATGCTCCCAGGCGGTGCCCTGCAAACAGGCAGGTGTCTGTAGGGCCAGGGTGAGCGCACAGAGTTTGGGATGGGGTCTGTGAGCACTGACAGGGAAAAGACATGGGACAGGGAATCACCTCCCAGGAGGAAAATCTCCTGGCAGCAGGGACATGATCTGGGAAGGAGGAGACAAACCAGAGCTCTTGTGGGAGGAAGGATGTAGAAATCTCTTACTGACCCCCTGCAGTGCAGATCCCTCCTCTGAGCAGCCCCCTCGCCTGCTCTCCCACCCAGCAAAGCCTCTGCCCTCAGGGCCGGGGGCTCCAAGGCATGAAGCAGCTCCTGTGCAGCCAGAGCTCCAGTTCCTCTGCAGAGCACAGGGGCTGAGAGCAGCTGCCCGGCACTGTTGGTGTCTGGGAGGTGGCTGCACAGCTGGGGAAGGGTGACGCTGTCTGAGGGCCCGGCTGCCCCTGCCCTGGCCTCTCTCACACCCACCCTCACCAGATTTTTCCTTCTTGCTCCCCTGCTCTGGGTCACTGCTGTTGGGATCTTGTTCTTGCTGTCAGGCTCTCTGGGGATGGCTGTTTCAGCTGCAGAGTCACAGCCCGATCTTGTGGGTCCTTTCCTGCAGGTGTGTCCATGGGCACACGTGTCCCAGCTTTGCTCTGACCTGTGGGGTGTGGGCAATGAAGTCTGTGGGGCTGAATCTCCCTGAATCAAATGCCATCATTCAGACACTTGGCTATCTGCATGAGGTTTCCATCCCAGCTGTGAGCTCCCCTCTGGGATGCAAACCCATCCTATAGCATCTGTGTTATCTGAAAGTCTCAAGGAGAAGCACAGAAATGGTGCGACAGTCAAAATGCTGTTTGGTTTGTGAAATGAGCTACTTCTGCCCTGGGCTAAATGTGGGCTGCTGAGACCTTAGAAAACAGTGAGATGTGTAATGGTCTGAGGTGGATCTCTCTGCTCTCAGCAGTGTCTGGTGGCTTTTCAGGGTAACATGGGAGTGTGATCACCCTCCATCTCAGAAAGGTGCCAGCCCAGGGCAGCTGGAGCAAGACAGAGGGACAGACCAGCTCCCCTCACTCTGCACTAAGCCACAGGCAGCCTCTTGCCTTGCAGGACTCGCTCTGTTCTCCTTGAGTGCAGCAGAAATGCTGATGGTTTCTGACATCCAAGAACATTCCCCAGGGTGAGAGGGGAGAAGGAGCTGTAAAAAACCCCAAACCTCTCAAAACTCCTCCCGCCACCTCATTTCCTTATCCCTGGGAGTGCAGATGCTGACAGGTATTTCTGCACCAGGAGCAGCTTCATGTGACAAAGCTGAACCCCAGGACTGTCCCCTGCCCCCGTTCCCATGACCCCACTGCTGCAGAGCAGGGCTGACTCCTCAGCAGCCAGCGGGCACAGGCCCTGCTCCTCATGCACCTCCAGCCAGCACCACCCAGGGCTCAGACACGGAGCTGAGGGAAGGTCTGGAAAAGGACAAGGGGGTGTGGAGCAGGGGGGGTGTGTGAGAAATGGCTTAGACTTTGCTCAGAGAAATCTCCCAAAAATTCTCATTGTCTTTTTCTTCTGTGATAGCCCCCATAGCCAAAATCAGCAAATGTCCAACAGCAGCTCCATCACCCAGTTCCTCCTCCTGGCATTCACAGACACCCGGGAGCTGCAGCTCTTGCACTTCTGGCTCTTCCTGGGCATCTACCTGGCTGCCCTTCTGGGCAACGGCCTCATCATCATCACCATAGCCTGGGACCAGCACCTGCACACCCCCATGTACTTCTTCCTGCTCAACCTCTCCGTCATTGACCTGGGCTACATCTCAACCACTGTCCCCAAGTCCATGGCCAATTTCCTCTGGAACACCAGGGCCATCTCCTACACAGGATGTGCTGCCCAAGTGTTTCTCTTTGTCTTTTTAGCTTCAGCAGAGTATTGGCTCCTCACCATCATGGCCTATGACCGCTATGCTGCCATCTGCAAACCCCTGCACTACGGGACCCTCCTGGGCAGCAGAGCTTGTGTGTCCACATGGCAGCAGCTGCCTGGGCCACTGGGTTCCTCTATTCTCTGCTGCACACGGCCAATACATTTTCACTACCACTCTGCAAGGGCAATGCTGTGGACCAGTTCTTCTGTGAAATCCCCCAGATCCTCAAGCTCTCCTGCTCAGACACCTACCTCAGGGAAGTCTGGGTTCTTGTGATTTCTTTCTCAGTGGCATTCGGCTGTTTTGTGTTCATTGTGCTGTCCTATGTGCAGATCTTCAGGGCTGTGCTGAGGATCCCCTCTGAGCAGGGACGGCACAAAGCCTTTTCCACGTGCCTCCCTCACCTGGCCGTGGTCTCCCTGTTTGTCAGCACTGTCATATTTTCCTACCTGAAACCCCTCTCTTTCTCCTCCCCATCCCTGGATCTGGTGGTGTCTGTTCTGTACTCAGTGGTGCCTCCAGCAGTGAACCCCCTCATCTACAGTATGAGGAACAAGGAGATCAAGGATTCAGTGTGGCAACTAATGAATGGCTGTTTGATGAAGCAATAAACTGCCCATAATCTTCTGCATGGCATATATAATGTAAATAATTTTCTCACTGAGTGGTTGTGCCCGTGTCCACTGGACACCCTAGAGAACCTGCTGCAGGTCAGTTGTCATGGACCGGCCTCTCACAACCACCATTTCCAGCACTGGCTTCTCACTTCAGCTTGAAGAGTTTCTTCGTCCCTCCCTGGCAGCACAACTAATGAGTAGGTCAGATGTCCATGTTTGCATTGTATAGACAAGATGTAAACAAATGCACAAAGTGCTTCTGAGGTGATGAACCCAAGTGAGCAGAAACACCATCAGCTATTCCTTGGGGTTCCATGAAGGTCAGTGGGACAGACAGTGTCTTGATGCGATTTCATGTTGAGAGTAACATCCTTTCGGGAACCACCTGAATGTAGCACTGGGATGTGCTTCCTGGAACAGAAGATCCCATGTCCATTCTTTATGCCACGAGGCATCTCATCTAAGTGCAGAGAAGGGTGACAAATGGCAGGGCTGAGGTGCCTCCCAGCCCCCTGGAGTGGCAGCAGGAGGTCAGAGAGACACAGTGACTCCTGCATCTGTGTGTACAAGGGAAACACTCTGTCTATCAACATCCATGGGTGCATAAGGAGTCCATGGTGAGGTTACTTCTCTCTGGTCAGGCTAAAGACCACAAGAAGTCTGACGGGTTGGGGTCCCTGCCTGCAGAGCAGTTTCTGAGATAGTCGAGCTTTCCATGGTAGTGGGAAGAGGCCATAGAGGGAAAAAAAAAATAACTCAAAAAAGGACAACTTGGGAGGTGCATTCTGGATGTCAGGAGGAAGAAACGTCAGTGGAAGGGCAGTGCTGCGGTGCAGGAGGTCACCCAGAGGCAGTCGGGATCAGCCCATGGCTTTGTGTTTCAACAAACAGCCAGTGAGGGTGCAGTGAATGAGGCACGGACTCTCGGGAAGGTGCAATGAGAGACATTTATTACAAACTCAGGCTTCCATTTATACTTGCACATATGCACATATAACTTCCTGTGCTCCATATGAGCACGTGTAAAATTAATCCTCGCAGAATCGCGGGTTTATTTTCCTTCCATGCACATATGCACATGTAACTTTCTGTGCACATTTGCACGTGTACTTTATTTCCTCGCACAATCGCGAGTGTATTTTCCTCCCGTGCTTCCACGTAAGCACGTGTAATATTCTGTGTGCATTTGCACGTGTAAGTAAATTAACCCTCGCAGGATTGCGAGTGTATTATAAATTTACCCTCGCGGAATTGCGAGTGTACACTTCCCGTACTTACTACAAGTACGTGTATCTCTTTAAAAATAATCCCGCACCATGTTCAGGCAAGTGTGTACTTCTCCGGGACTCAGGGCCGGCTCCGGCATTGTTTTGAGTGAAGCCACGTGCATGCACTCTGTGGACCGCCCGTTGTATTAGTTGCTGCCCCTTAGTAATTTTCTTCAACTGATATCCGAGCCTTTAATTAAGTCACTTTTGGAGTGCTAAAACTCTGTTTCTCACCGGTTTAATAAAAGTTGGTTTTGGACTCTGTTGTCCCTTAAATTAACCTATGGGGTGCCTCCGTGACATGCTCTCAAGAACATGTGTAAGGGATAGACTCTCAAAAGGCTTTGTTTTCTGTGTTTTCTGTGGGCTCAGTGGGATGAGATCAGGATGTGTGGAGAGCCGGCGAGGAGCTGGGCTGGAAAGTGCCCCAGAGAGGAAACCACCCGTGAAAAGATGAAGCGTGTGAGCGTGCATGGTGGGGGCACACAGCAATGTTCTCACACAGCCAGGCCTCCTGGGAGAGACATGAAAGACCAGCAGAGCAGGGTCTGGTCTGTGCCCAAGCTCCTGGACATCATGGGGCACCTACCCCAGGACAATTGTCACCAACCAGCCCCTTGCAACCACCTTGTAGGGCATTGTCCTCTCACCACAGCTGAGAGAGGTTGTTCTTTCCTCCATGGAAGGAGACCGAGTGACTAGATCAGAAGTCCAGGTTTGCATTGAGGCAAGATATGAGCATGCACATCATGTGCATGTGTTGGGAGAGATGAACCTGAATGAGCATAAATGCCATCAGCGATTGCTGAGGAGGCCATGGAGGCTTGTGGGACAGTGTATCGAGGTCACTTCATGTTGAGAGTAACTTCCCCAATAACCACCTGAATGCAAGAGTCATGCACTGGATGGTCTGTCTCCAGAAGGCAGCTGCGCCTTGGCTATGGGGATTTCTATTCTCTACATTTCATTCTTGCCCCAGAGTTCTGTGACCCCAATGGAGCCGACAACTTCTGTGATTCTGCTTCATTGCTGGAGATCTCCTGCAGTAATACTGTGACACTCATGTTTTCATAATCACCATTTTAGAGCCAGTTTTCCCCTCCAATTCACATGGGCATCCTGTGAATGCATCGCTGCTCTTCACCCCAGTGCAGACAGGCAGAAGACCTTCTCCACCTGGCCCTCTCACCTCACCAGTGCCACTGTTTTCTACAGCACCCTCACGCTTGACTGCATGATGCCAGAACAGCACTCCTGAGACAGTTTGACAAAGCCTTTTTCCTACACCATCCTCACATCCCTGCTCAACCTGCAGCCCAAGAACCAGGAAGGTTGAGCAGAAGTGGAGCACTGAGAAAGAATTTTAAGAAAGCTTTGATGTTCACACAGAGACCATCAGAGTTGCTGACCTCCCGTTGCCTTCTGAACAGGCCCAGAGGACCTGGACAGCATTTGCTGTGTCCCAGAAACTCACCTGGAAGGACAGGATATAGAGAGAGCCTTTGGTGTGGGAAGGGGCAGAGAGTTGCTGGTGGAGCTGGCTGGTGTCTCTGTCTCTCAAACACCTCAGAAAAGTTGTGGCTATCAGGGAGGTTCCATGGTCCTCTGAGAAATAAAATATCAAAATTGTCTTCAAGTAGGTTAAAAAGGAAGATGATTGGTAGAATTACAGGCTGGGCAGCTTCACCTCAGTCCCTGGGCAAGTGATGGGGCAAATGCTTTCCAGACATCTCCAGGCACTTGAAGGAAACAAAAAAGAGTGCAGAACCTGCATGGGAGGGGAAAGCAGGGAATGTTGTGTACCTGGACTTTAACAAGGCCTTTGACATGTTCTACCATAGTCATATTGGTGATATCTGGATGGAAAATAGAGATGACAACAAGTGTGGCAGTTTGGCTGGATGGTCAGGCCCAGATGCCATCAGTGGAATGGACTCCTCCTGGCAGCCAGTCACTGTTGGCATCCCTCAGTGACCAGCACTTGAGCCAACACCTGTGAACATCTTCATTATCTGCCTGTATGATGGTTTAGAGCTCACCTTATGGTCCTTTGTGGATAAAGGCAAACTGCGGGGAGCCCTTGAGCTACCCCATCGAGTTCACCTGCCTCAAGCAGCACAGTCAGGATGACATTCAGGTGTCTTCCAATCTGAGTGAATCTATGATGCAAGGAATCTTCCCTTGGAGAGCTCTTTGAAGACAGAAAAGGGAGAGGATGGAGAAACGCCAGTGAAACAGAAGTACATAGACAGAATGTTACACTCTAAATACAGCAGAAAATTTGTTTTCATAAGTGGCTGCCTAAAACTATTCACATAAATCAAGAGAACATGACAACATGGGTTGTGAGCAATTGCATTATGCGTGACTTGGTTTATATCTGCTGTTATTATTATTACCATTTTTTGCAATTACTACTCTTACTACTGCCATCATCATTATTATAATTACTATTACTATAATTATTTTATTTATTATCATTATTATATTACATTTATTGTAGCTGTTGAAGCTATTATTGTTGTTGTTGCTATTGTTCCTATTGTAACTATTGTAGCTATTGTGGCTATTTTAGCTATTGTAGCTATTGTAGCTATTGTTGCTATTGTAGCTATTGTAGCTATTGTTGCTGTTGTTGCTATTGTTGCTGTTATTGCTATTGTTGCTATTGTAGCTATTGTAGTTATAGCTGCTATTGTTGCTATTGTAGCTATTGTAGCTGTTGTTGCTATTGTTGCTGTTGTTGCTTTTTTTGCTATTGTAGCAGTTGTTCCTGTTGTTGCTATTGTAGCTATTGTAGGTATTGTGGCTATTGTAGCTATTGTTGCTGTTGTTGCTGTTGTTGCTGTTGTAGCTACTGTAGCTATTGTAGCTATTGTTGCTGGTTTTGCTATTGTTGCTGTTGTTGCTATTGTTGCTGTTGTAGCTATTGTTGCTATTGTTGCTGTTGTTGCTGTTGTTGCTGTTGTTGCTATTGTAGCTATTGTAGGTATTGTGGCTATTGTAGCTATTGTTGCTATTGTAGCTATTGTAGCTATTGTTGCTGGTTTTGCTATTGTTGCTATCATAGCTATTGTTCCTGTTGTTGCTATTGTTGCTATTGTAGCTGTTGTTGCTGTTATAGCTATTGTAGCTATTGTAGCTATTGTTGTTATTGTAGCTATTGTTGATGTTGTAGCTATTGTAGCTATTGTTCTAATTGTTGCTGTTGTAGCTATTGTTGCTATTGTTGCTATTATTGCTGTTGTTGCTATTGTAGCTGTTGTAGCTATTGTAGCTATTGTTGCTATTGTTGCTATTGTTCCTGTTGTTGCTATTGTTGCTGTTTTAGCTATTGTTGCTATTGTTGTTATTGTAGCTATTTTTGCTGTTGTTGCTATTGTAGCTATAGTGGCTATTGTAGCTATTATAGCTATTGTTGCTATTGTTGCTGTTGTTGCTATTGTTGCTGTTGTAGCTGTTGTTGCTATTGTTGCTATTGTAGCTGTTGTTGCTGTTATAGCTATTGTAGCTATTGTAGCTATTGTTGTTATTGTAGCTATTGTTGATGTTGTAGCTATTGTAGCTATTGTTGCTATTGTTGCTGTTGTAGCTATTGTTGCTATTGTAGCTATTCTTGCTGTTGTAGCTATTGTTATTATTGTTGCTATTGTAGCTATCGTTGCTGTTGATGCTATTGTTGCTATTTTAGCTATTATAGCTATTGTTCCTGTTGTTGCTATTGTTGCTATTTTAGCTGTTGTAGCTGTTTTAGCTATTGTAGATTCCTCCCGCTCTTCAGGGAGGAATCCAGGAGGAAGAGAAACCTCTTTCTGCAGACACTCATTGGGGTCAGGCTGCTCTGTTGCTGGAGCAGGACTCTTGTTCTGGTCTGAGGAGAGGGGCTGGCACTGATAGACACAGGTCATCTGTGGTGGGGATCTGCTGGAGTTGAATCTGCTTTTCCTGTCTGTCCACACCTCCTCAGGAGACACTCTGCATCGGTATCCATGGGGGAATCCTTCTATCACATCTTCAATGTGCTCATTCAAAATGTCCTCTTTATCTGCTCTCCTGAAACCTCTCTAATTAACTCTACAAGCTTTGTAGAGCTTGAAGAAAATTATGCAAGAGACATGGCTTGTGAGAGCTTGGGGCATTTTAGTGAGCTCATGCTGCATTTGATGCTGAGTCCATGAGCCTCAGGTACTGAGAACAAACAAAGCTCTCAAGGAGGCCAAGTCAGAAACAAAACTTCAAAGCTCCTTGAAGCATTAATGGGCCCCACTGAGACCTGTTACTGACAAAGGCTCCCCAGGGATTCGCTGGACGCTCTGATGACAGGTGGGCCAAGGCCCTGTGCAGGTGGCTCTGATGCTGAGAAACTCCTTGGTTTGCTTTCTGAAGCAGAAAGGAGACCCATGAGCTCCAGGCAATGGGAAGGGGGATCCTGTCCCTCACACACGGCTCAGGGCTCTCCGAGAAAAGGACAACACTGAAACAACAACTTCCAGCTTCCCCATGGGGCTGCAAGGAGGCAACGAGGCCCCAGTGCCATGAGGACAACATGTTTTCTCATTGGCCTCAGTGGCAGAGACAACTGCCAAGGCCAAGGGGACAAAGACCTGGGTTCTATTGGTGCCTCCCAGCCTCGCCAGCGCCCTTTGCCATCTCCACCACCGGCTGCTCCACACAGTCCTACACCTTCCCCTCTTTCCCTGCAGGCTATAGACGCCCATCTCGCTTCCCCACCTGCTCTCACCCCGGCATTTCTGCACCTTCACTGATGTGTCTGCACCCTCACTGGCTGTTCTTTGGAACACAACCATGGGCTGATCCAGACTACCTCTGGGCGACCTCTTGCACCACAGCACTGCCCTTCCAGTGACATTCCTTCCTCCTGATACTCAGTCTCTATCTTCCAAGTTGCTCTTCTTGCCTTTTTTTCTCCCTCTCCCGCATTTTCCCACTACCATGGAAAGCTCGACTATCTCAGAAACTGCCCTTCAAGCAGGGAGCCCAACCTGTCAGGCTTCTTGTGGTCTTTCACCTCACCACACAGAAGCAACCTCAGCGTGATCTTGTAAAACCCATGAGTGCCTTTCAGCTTCTCTGGCAGACATGACCATATACCAGCTGCTGTCCTGTCACGTACTCAGGCAGAATGGACACGACAACCCATCTCCAAGTCCTCTTCGTGGACAGGGCCTGTCCTAGTGCAGAGGTTCTTTCCCAGCCATGTCCCTGCTGCTGGTCTGTCACCTCCAGAGTCAGAACTGACCCCATGGTCCCCTTCACAGCCACAGGCTTTTTCCTGGATTAGGAGTTTCTGAGACACAAATTACCTCATAACACCATGCCCATCATTCGCCCAGTAAGGAAGGGGTCTTAGGGTTAGAGTTAGGGCTTTGCCTTAAATTTTAGGATTAGATTTAGGATTGGGTATTTAGGTTTACATTTAGGCTTAAGTTTTAGGATTTGGTTTAGGGCAACGGTTGGATTAGGGTTAGTGTTAGGGGTTCCGGAGTTGTCTTAGCGGTACAGTTAAGTTTTGAGGTTAGATGCTTCACGTGCTTCACCATATGTAGAGGCGTTCCTGGAGTCATTATGGATATGTAACACCTTACTGTATTTAAGCACACCTCTTTTGTTAAAAGGTGTGCGCGTTGGGCGGAGCGAATCCCCCGCGTACCCAGCGCTGTTTTGCTTATGCTCTAATGAACACGTGTTTAAGAAATGCAATTAAGGAATTGGATTAAATGTTGTTTATCCATAGAAGAAGCGTAAGTTATTTATTTCAGTTCCTTATTTGGCAAAAATGATGTAATTCTGTGCAGCACAACCTGTCGTCTTTATCTTTCCACCTCTTTCTGGCATTAAGAATGAAATAAATAACTTACGCTTTTTCTATGGATAAACAACGTTTAATCCATTTCCTTGTGTTCCGTAAAAACGTGCGCGGGGGATTCACTCCGCCCAACACGCATACTTTTAACAATAAGAAGCGTGCTTAAATACAGTATGGTATTACATATTCATAATGACCCCAGAAACGCCTCTACATATTCATGACCTTTCCCGCTTTTTATTAAAATGAGTCTCAGATAACCATTTACATATTCCCCTCCTTGACCTTCCCCTGTTGGCCTGCGCAGTGTCACTTGGTGAATTTGAGGAAGGGTCTTTAGGGGTCTTTGGATGAAGCTCCTTCAGCTTCGTCACAGTGGACTTTGTACCTTTGGCTCTTTAGGAGGAACTGGCTGGAACCCGAGCTGCCAAACCGACTGGAACCAGACTGGCGCCCCCTTTTTGCTGTAAATCTTGGCTGTCTTGTTGCAGCTGGTGCTGTAGAACTTCTTATCTCGGCATTTAATGAAGTCCTGCTTTTTTTAGCACAATTAGTTCCATACAGCTCTAAACTAGATATTAATAATGTGGTTTAAAATGTTAGCTTGTTAGTAGGCCCTTATTATATAGTTGCTTAACCCTTAAAATGTTAGTTCCCTCTATCAATATAACTTCCTAAACAAGTTTCATAACTTTTACATAGAACTTAACCACCTTTCCCTTTTCCAAGTTCAGAGTCCGTGCCTCATTTGGTTATACCTGTAAACATTAAACATCTCAGCACGAGTCACAACTGCATTTTTCACAATAACGACCGGATAACAGCGATCAGCACAGACACTGAGAAGTGCAGGCGGCCCACGGTCTGTCAGTTCGTTACAGCTGCTGCTGTTCTGAGATTCCAGGGAGCGGAAACTTCTCTTCAGCGACTGCAAAACGGAGCCTGTTCTCAGCAGCCGAGACTTTTCCGCTGTGACAGGACAGGACGCTCCGGTTCGGAACCCACAGGCCCTCAGCGCTGCTGCCCCAGCGGGTGCGGTGCCGAGCGGCCGCGGACACCGTGTCCGCCCGCGGGACGTGCGGCCGCTCCGTGCTGCGGGTTCCGCGGCTGCGGAGCGGGCAGCGAGGAGTTTGTTTGAGAGCCGAGGCTGATCTGCAGCTCAGAGAGTTTCCACTGCACTGAGCCGCCATGCCGGCACGGCTGCCGGGGACTTTTGTATTTTAATAATGGTTCAGAGCAACCAGATTCCGTATAAACATGTGGCGGGTCAGGCGAATGATCGGACAGCTCTGGCGGGGTCCTGCCGGCAGCGCGGCTCGCCTCGCCCGTCCCGGTGACGCCATTTCCGGCTGCAGCGCTGGGCCGAGCGGAGGCTCCTGAGCGGGTGCGGGGGGGCGAGCGGCGGGTGCGGGGGGGCGAGCGGCGGGTCCGGGGGCGAGCGGCGGGTCGGGATGGGGGCGGGAGAAGCGCCCGCGGTCGGGGCGCGCGCACAAAGGTCCGTGTGCGAACGGGCCCTTGGAGACCCCGGTCCCGGGAGCCGCCGGAGCTGAGCCCACAACTGCCGGCCTGTTGGTGCTCCGTGCAGGGGGCAGCGCAGAGGCCGCCGTGGGAAAGCCGGGTGTCCCCAGCACGTTCCTGTTGGAGCAGCACGTGGCCTGTGCAGCTTCGTGTGGGACAAGGGAGGCGACTGTGTCCGTGTTGACTCAGGTCGGTGCAGCTGCGCTTGGATTTAGAGCAGTAACCCTGGCTTGTCGAGCCTTGGGGGTTGTTTATTTCTGAGAATCATGGGTCTGTTTAGCAGGTCTTTAATTGCTGTGCACTCTTACCCTGACAAGAAGGATTCGTTTTCAGTGTTATTCATTCAGCGTAGCTCTCTCCATTGTACGGGTAAGTTTTCCCGCTCTCAAAGGTTCCCTCTCCATTTGGTGGTTGAATTTCTCAGCATCTCTACTGCCGTTTGTTTTCCTTCTCCTGCAAAGTGGGGTGGAAAAGAGAAGGCAAAAGGCCCCGCTGCTTCCAGGAAGGGACTTGGTTGCTTGTATAATGCGTGTCTAGTTCATCTCGAGGAAGACAGAGATGAATGGTGTTAGAAATCAATAAGCTGTGTCCTGTTGGAGGGACAAAGTGTGTTGGATTTGAAGCCCTCGGTCAGGACGGGAGGAGCTGCCTTCTTGGGTCAGTGATGGGTGTTGGCATGTATTATCTGAGCTGGAGCTGATGTCTGTCACCACTTGAGCTCTAGAATTACTCTGAGACCCAGGAGTCTCCCGTTCCTTGTGGAGCTTTTCCAGGCTGTGGAATCCCCTTTCTGTCACAGGTTGTAACGCAGCCCATGGAGAAGGGGGCACTGTTTGAGGTTCCTCAGTGTGTGTGTTAGGGAGGTGTCGTTCTTGGGCTCACACTGGGCGTTACGAGGAGACGCTTTGACGTGAGCTGAAGGCAGCTCTGGGTACCCAAAGCTGTTAACCGGTGTTAACAATCGCTGCTGCCGAGATTTGGGGGTGACGGCACCAGCCGGTCGTGACGAGTGTGGGTGTTGCTGAACCGCAGACACCGTCTTGTCCAGGCTGCACAGCCAGAGCGTTTGAAGGGCGGTGTCCCAGCTTCCTTTGATTGCAATGAGCACTCGTGTTGGGATTTGCTTTTTAAGGAGCGTGCTCTGCTTGAATCTTTTGCGTTGGGGTTTGTTCTGTTATTTCTGCAATGCCATGAAAGCTCAAGTGTGGGAGGTTGAGAGCTGTTGGAGCAGAGAGGAGCACGTCTTGTATTGCTGGATTTTTGTGGGTTTCTGCAGGAGGACATGGACCCCAGTATCAGTTGGACCCCAGAAGGACATTGTTTGAAAATGCGTGGCCAGGTTCCAGTGACGTGTTGGCCTGGGCGTGAATGACTGGAAGTGCCTGTTGGGAGAGCTCTGTTGGTGTGGACCCGTGGAGCCTTTATGATTGAGCTTCCAGGTGTCAGAATGCGAATGGAAACTTGAACTCGAGCCAGTCTTGCTCTCGAACCAGAATGGTTTTGACTCCTGCCCAGATTTCTGAGAGAGCCGTGACCGTTCCAGGCAGCCGAGGTTGTGGCCCAGGGTGTGTGAGTCGCCCGCTCTGCAGTTGTCCAGCGGGCCCTGCAGGTAATTTCTGAGGTGACAAAGCTCTTGGCAGGCGACAGCGTTTGAGTTCCTTTGCTTCTATCTGGGGATATATGGACCAGCTGAAAAGGTGGTGTTTGTGTTTACCCGCAGCACACAGACAGACCCCTGGAGTGTTCACGTGCCCTTGTCGATGAGTGAAGAAATTGTCTGTGAGACAGAAAAGAGAAGGGTCCGGGGACAGGTTTTAGGTGTTTTTTCCAGCTCCCTGCAAAACCTGGGGTTTTAGTGTTTTGCTCCAGATTTTCCCTGGTGATTTGAATGTGTTCTTCTTGTTCCTGAAAAACTAATTTATTTCCTTTCCTGCAGCTCTGCCTTCCAGGAGAAACAGCTACAACGCTCTCCCTGTGTGCTGCAGCCGTCCCGGCCCTTGTGCTGAGACCGAGCTCATCACTTGCGCAAGTACAGACTGTCCTGGTTAGCGCTGCCGAAGCCTCTGCGGTAACGAGCGTGGTTGGGAGATGCAGCGCACGAGCTGCTGTTGTGCTTGCAGGGAAAACTGGCTGCTCTCGGTGTGGGGAAAGCAGGAGGATTTGTTCTGTTCCCGCCTGAGCTGTGGTGGATGAGGAGGTTCCGAATGCCGCGCAGGACGGGTGAGTGTGTGTGTAGATGGAGATGTTTTAAATGAGCCAGTGTCACACACTGCCTGTAAGAGTGTCTGTGCGATCCCTGTGTCAGCCGAGGCTCTGGGCACAGCCGGGCTCTTGGTGCTGAGGCTCCTTGGGAGAATGCGACCTGGCCCAGGGCTGTGGTTCGACTTGGAGCTTTACTGTTGTGGGAAGACTTTAGCAAGCAGCGTAGCTTATTGCTCCCCAGAGTTTTCCAGCAGTGAGCACGGCCTTCCGCTGAGTGAAATTTCCATTTCTGGAGAGTTTTCAGCCAGTTGGTGCTGCCGAGTATCCGAGTGACCCCCAGTCCCGGGAACCGCCGGAGCTGAGCCCACAACTGCCGGCCTGTTGGTGCTCTGTGCAGGGGGCAGCGCAGAGGCCGCCATGGGAAAGCCGGGTGTCCCCAGCACGTTCCTGTTGGAGCAGCACGTGGCCTGTGCAGCTTCGTGTGGGACAAGGGAGGCGACTGTGTCCGTGTTGACTCAGGTCGGTGCAGCTGCGCTTGGATTTAGAGCAGTAACCCTGGCTTGTCGAGCCTTGGGGGTTGTTTATTTCGGAGAATCATGGGTCTGTTTAGCAAGTCTTTAATTCCTGTGCACTTTTACCCTGCAGGAAGCATTCATTTTTGATGTTGAGTCTTGGTCCAAGTGTCTCAGGTAGTTGTTATTTTGTTTGGGCTGTATGCAAAAGGTCAGAAGGTTTTCCTCCTCATCCAGAGACTGACGTGGTGTAGGCCAAGGCAGAGCACGGGGGCTCCAGGCACACACTGGTCTTGGAAGCTTTTCAAGGCTGTTTTCACAGGTCATTTCATTTGAGTCTCTCTGCTCTGCAGAAAGCGAGTCAAAGGAATTCCTGTGCCCCTGGTTAACTCAAACTAGATGTTTAGCTGAACAGGGCAGATACCACTTCAGTTGGAGCCAATTCTGCTCTGCTTGTGAAAGCAAGCTCAAAGAACCCCAGAATGTCTGTGATCCAGATTCTAGCACTGCCTGTTGCATTTGCATTTCCATGTAAAGCACTGGGCAGCTGGGAATTGTGGTTGTTGCTGGATTAAGCTCCAAGAAATAGTCAGAGGTGGTGGATGCTGTTCTGTATTCTGTCCCCCTTGAGCACCAGCAGCACAGGTGAATCGTTTTCAGGTAACAGCCGTGGCAGCAGTGGGGCAGAGTTTTCATGCTTTGACTACGTGGCTGGTTTGTGCCCGGCAAAGCGCATCCGCCTTTAGAATCTGGTTTGTGCAGGTGAGACGCCTGGAAAGTGAGTCAGTTTTCTCCACGCAGTTAGAAGCCTTTCTTTTTCCTAGCTGGCACAGTCATTGTTCGGATTCAGTTTGAGAACAAGAGGAACACCCGGGCAGAGTTAAAGTTTTTAGTTGTTGGTGTCTGAGAGCCAAGGTCTGAGCTCTGCCCGCGGGTGTGAGGAGCTGGGAAGGGGGGTGGATGGGGCAGAGCTTGACTGACGCCCAGACTGGTCAGTGAGAATATTCCATTAGCGTCATGCTGTGTCTTTAAGGAGCGTCGGGATCTTCGGGCTGGGGTTTTTTTCCAATGCTGGGACAGAGACTTTTTCAGGTATCTCTAGTTCATCTGGAGAATGACAGAGAAATAAGCTGCATCCTGTTGGAGGGACAAAGTGTGTTGGATTTGAAGCCCTCGGTCAGGACGGGAGGAGCTGCCTTCTTGGGTCAGTGATGGGTGTTGGCATGTATTATCTGAGCTGGAGCTGATGTCTGTCACCACTTGAGCTCTAGAATTACTCTGAGACCCAGGAGTCTCCCGTTCCTTGTGGAGCTTTTCCAGGCTGTGGAATCCCCTTTCTGTCACAGGTTGTAACGCAGCCCATGGAGAAGGGGCCACTGTTTGAGGTTCCTCAGTGTGTGCGTTAGGGAGGCGTCGTTCTTGGGCTCACACTGGGCGTTACGAGGAGACGCTTTCACGTGAGCTGAAGGCAGCTCTGGGTACCCAAAGCTGTTAACCGGTGTTAACAATCGCTGCTGCCGAGATTTGGGGGTGACGGCACCAGCCGGTCGTGACGAGTGTGGGTGTTGCTGAACCGCAGACACCGTCTCGTCCAGGCTGCACAGCCAGAGCGTTTGAAGGGCGGTGTCCCAGCTTCCTTTGATTGCAATGAGCACTCGTGTTGGGATTTGCTTTTTAAGGAGCGTGCTCTGCTTGAATCTTTTGCGTTGGGGTTTGTTCTGTTATTTCTGCAATGCCATGAAAGCTCAAGTGTGGGAGTTTGAGAGCTGTTGGAGCAGAGAGGAGCACGTCTTGTATTGCTGGATTTTTGTGAGTTTCTGCAGGAGGACATGGACCCCAGTATCAGTTGGACCCCAGAAGGACATTGTTTGAAAATGCGTGGCCAGGTTCCAGTGACGTGTTGGCCTGGGCGTGAATGACTGGAAGTGCCTGTTGGGAGAGCTCCGTTGGTGTGGACCCGTGGAGCCTTTATGATTGAGCTTCCAGGTGTCAGAATGTGAAAGGAAACTTGAGCTCGAGCCGGTCTTGCTCTCGAACCAGAATGGTTTTGACTCCTGCCCAGATTTCTGAGAGAGCCGTGACCGTTCCAGGCAGCCGAGGTTGTGGCCCAGGGTGTGTGAGTCGCCCGCTCTGCAGTTGTCCAGCGGGCCCTGCAGGTAATTTCTGAGGTGACAAAGCTCTTGGCAGGCGACAGCGTTTGAGTTCCTTTGCTTCTGTCTGGGGATATATGGACCAGCTGAAAAGGTGGTGTTTGTGTTTACCCGCAGCACACAGACAGACCCCTGGAGTGTTCACGTGCCCTTGTCGATGAGTGAGGATATTGTCTGCGAGACAGAAAAGGGAGGGGTCCGGGGACAGGTTTTAGGTGTTTTTTCCAGCTCCCTGCAAAACCTGGGGTTTTAGTGTTTTCCTCCAGATTTTCCCTGGTGATTTGAATGTGTTCTTCTTGTTCCTGAAAAACTAATTTATTTCCTTTCCTGCAGCCCCGCCTTCCAGGAGAAACAGCTACAACGCTCTCCCTGTGTGCTGCAGCCGTCCCGGCCCTTGTGCTGAGACCGAGCTCATCACTTGCGCAAGTACAGACTGTCCTGGTTAGCGCTGCCGAAGCCTCTGCGGTAACGAGCGTGGTTGGGAGATGCAGCGCACGAGCTGCTGTTGTGCTTGCAGGGAAAACTGGCTGCTCTCGGTGTGGGGAAAGCAGGAGGATTTGTTCTGTTCCCGCCTGAGCTGTGGTGGATGAGGAGGTTCTGAATGCCGCGCAGGACGGGTGAGTATGTGTGTAGATGGAGATGTTTTAAATGAGCCAGTGTCACACGCTGCCTGTAAAAATGTCTGTGCGATCCCTTTCTACAGGCAGGCGCAAGTCACTGGAGTGTATTTACATTTAACTCATCACCTCGCCAAATCTTTCGCTATATCCCCATACGTTCCAGCCCCTCGCTCAGGTGACTTGCTTCTGCTGGGGCCAGCGAAGCCAGAGTTGTTCATTTGTGCTTGTGAGGTGTAGCACAGAGCAATTTACAGGGGCACACAATAAACATACAGAAAAAGGAAAAAACATATTTCTGCAATAATCAGGTGTCCCATTCATCTTGCCAAGGAATTACACAAGTTATTCAGCCAGGCATGAAAATGCTCCAATGCCCTAAAAGTCCTAAAAAGGCATGTAATTGTTTTTTTGGAGCTGGTGCAGAAAACTGCTGCACTGTGTGCTGTACTTAATCTGGTGTTTCTCTAAGCTGCCTATGCAGAACTATTTCTAAAAGTAGTACAGTGGCACAAGGGCCCTGCGTTTTCGTCAGAGTAATTGCCCAGCCTTGATCCTGCAAAGGCACCTTCAAAAATTCAGCAGCTGCTTCAGCTTCTTGTTGTGACGCTGCCACAATCAACAGATCATCAATCTCATGGCAGTCAGTAACATTACCCGACCATAGTGCTATATCAGCTACTATCATCTGATGGCAAACGGAGGGACCGTGTTTGTATCTCTGAGACAGTACTCGGCAAGTATATTGCTTTTGTTGCCAGGTAAAGGCAAACTGGTCTTGCACTGAGGTGGCAGGGGGTGGAGGGTGGGTGCAGTGTGGGCGGGGGGGCTGGGGCTGGTTGGCTTTTTTCCATAAGCATTAACTTTTACAAGCGGCAAAAAATTTGTGATGGTATGATCCCGCTTATTTCTGATCGTGGGATACCAGCTTGTACTAAGTCATTCCGCACTGGTGTTCTCATCACCTGTGCTGTAACTCTGCTCAGTGTTGCCGGATTTCCATTATCCACCACCCAAACAGAGGGTCCTGAAATTACAGCCCCAGTTCCCCTCAAGGCATTTGCCAGAGTGCTGCATTACCTGTAGCACTTGTCACTGCTACCCTGTCCGAATCGGATCCCGTAATCAATGCATACACCACCCCCATCTGCCGCACTAAATCAATACTTTCCTCCATTGTGCACCAATTTCCACGGGACAACACAGATTCAACAGGTTCAGCATATGCTGTTGAAACGGCTGCACACAAACATTGATATAGCGTAGGTGCAATAATATCTTGCCTGTCCGGACCTCTGACAGTTTGCAGCTGAGCATATTGTTGTTGTATCTGATCACCATAGGCTATAGGGCTTAAGAAATCTTGTTCATCTGCCAATAAATGGATAGACACAGCTCCACTATCCCAAGCTGGCAAAATCTGTGCCGGAATTCCTTCCCCGCTTGTCTGCTGAGAGATCTCTGAAAATGCCGTTAACTCCTTCGGAGAGTGAGTTTGTGTGATCTGCCCCCCTCATCTGCTTGTTCCTGCTGCAGCATCATTTGTATGGGGGTTGTGCTCCCACCACCTCCCTGCCGTTGAAGTCAGGATCAAGTTCAAACTCAATATTGGAGTCTGAGGATCCACTCCAAATATTTCCATCCCGTTCCTTGGGATTCCAAGAGTGTTTTGTGGTAAGAGTACAAACCTGAGAACACAAGAACTCACTTTTGGCATATTTTTCCTTTTGTTCCTTAGCAATACATGCTAGCAGCCGGTCTACATTATCTTGCAGCTCCTAGCACCGCTCCGCTTGAACAGTAATTACTTCTTGTGTGATGGCCTTTGCATCCTGTAAAATCTCAACCTCCTTTTCCAGTTCTCTTCTTTTACTCTGCAATGCAACAACGTCACCATCAAGAGCTCTGAGACCGGTAACAAATAACCATCCCAACCTCCCTTGGATTGCCTGAATTTTCTGGATTTCTGCAGGAGAAAATCGACCCCAGCATCAGTTGGACCCCAGAAGGACATTGTTTGAAAATGTGTGGCCAGGTTCCAGTGACGTGTTGGCTTGGGCGTGAATGACGGGAAGTGCTGTTGGGAGAGCAGAGCTGCCCGGTGTTAACAAACGCTGCTGCTGGGATGTGGGGGTAGAAGTGCCAGAAATGTGATTTCTCAGGGAAAACAGAGAAATTTGTCAAGGCCTGATTGTAATATGGCACATTGTAATTAAGCGCAGTGGTAATTTTGCATCGATTTTACACAGGATTACTGGCTGTAACAGACTGGTTGCATCAAATAAATGTTGACTTGCTGCACTGGTGGCCTTGGGAACAGCCGATGGCTTCTGGAGGTGGTGACATCTCCTGTGAGCCCAGGAGTGCTGAGCCCATCGTACAGGGAACAACCTCCCCTCCCTGAGCAGGGCAGAGGACCCAGGGGTCCGGGCTGCCCGTCCACGCTCCTCTCCTGCCCCAACACCAAAATATGTTCCTTGGGGGATGGTTCTCACCAGAGCCCCACGAAGAATCTGTTTCCAAGTCAGTCATGAATATAGTGAAAAGTACTGGCCCCAGCACTGCCCCCTGAGGCACTGCACTGGATACAGGCCTCCACTGGACTCTGCCCCATTGACCACGACTCTCTGGCTTCTTCCCTTCAGCCAGTTCACAGTCACCTCACTCCCCGCTCATCCAGACCACACTCCCTCAGTTCAGCTGTGAGGATGCTGTGGGAGACTGTGTCAAATGCCTCACTCAAGTCAAGGTAGATCACGTCCACCGCTCTGCCATCATCCATCCGTCTTGTTATGTCCTCATAAAAGTCAATGAGCTTGGTTAAGCACGACTTCCCTTTGGTGAAGCCATGTTGACTGCCCCTAATGACCCCTAATCTCCTTGATATGCCTTGAGATGGCACCAAAGATAAGTTGTTCCATCGTCTTCCCAGGGATGGAGGTGAGGCTGACCAGTCTGTAGATACCCAGGTCCTCCTTCTTGCCCTTTTTAAAGGCTGGAGTGACATTTGCTTTCCTCCAGTCCTCGGGCACCTCTCCCGTTTCCTATGACTTATCAAAGATGATGGACAGTGGCCTAACAGTGACCTCAGCCAGCTCCCTCAGCACCTGCAGGTGCATCCCACCCAGACCCATGGATTTATGGATGTCCAGATTGTTTAACTGGTCCATAACCCAGTCCTCATGAACCAGCCTCCTCCAGCCTCATGGGGGAACACTCCACCTTCCCCTAATCTGCTCGTATCTGGGGGCACATGGCAGGTGGGAAGGAGGTGTCCTTTACAGTGACACCCCGGGTGTCTGGGCTCCCTCAGCCACTCCGCTCATGGCCGTGGTGTGGCCAGAGAGGACCCAGGCGTCCGAGTGCTGGCACAGCAGTGGGAACATGGACACAGACACACCCATCCACACGCAAGCGTAGCTTTGCTGAAGGGATGCCCCTACATCTTGCAGAACCCTGCCCAGCCCTCAGGGTGATCCTCGGGGTCTGTATGGCCCCAGAGCCCCTGCCTGGCCTGCATGGTGACCCTCTGGGTCCGTAGAGCCCCACTGGGTGCAACAAAAGTCATGGGGGCAGCTCTGTCCAGTGTGGCCTGGGACACAGGTCATGGACAGTCCCCTCTGTTTTCTTGTCCTGGATCCACGTTCTGCCCACCCAGACAGCTCAGGGATGCCCCGGGGTCCAGGACCCTTGGTGGGGCTGGAGATGCCCTGATGCTGCTCACCTCGAGTTCAAGAGGTCGCAACAGCGTATTCTGCAATTCCAAGTCAACAGCTGGAAGATCTGGAACCTGGCGTTTCTGCTGCAAAACATCATCCACCCTGACAGACAGAGGGAGCTGGGGAGAAAGGTTGGGTGAGGGGCACACTTGGGTGCATTGGGAGGCAGGAGAAAGTGATGGGGTCCTTGGGGAAGGTGACTCCAGGGAAAAATGGGGTACGTGAGCTTGTGTGGTGGGGCACAGAAAGCAGTGGAGGTCCTGGGGAAGGGGCTGTGTCCTGGGCTATCCTGGGGTGCACTGGGGTGTAGTGGGTTGTGATGGGATGGACGGGAATGCAATTGGAGCCCTGGGCAATGGGGCATCCCTGGGAAAACACTGGGGAGCAGGGATGTTCTGGGGGGCTGCGGGGGGTGCATGGGAGTGTACTGGCGCACACTGGCATGTTCTGGGTCACGCTGGGATGCCCTGGAGTCTCGTGGCCATGGGAGGGAGGGTGTGGGGCCAGCAGAACTTGTGACACCTACCGCAGCCCTCTTCACTCACCCGAGTTTGAGTCCCCCCTGTAGAGAGACCATGAGACCTCAGTGGTCACTGGGATGTCCCAGTCCCAGCAAGGGAGGGGAGGACCAAAGTGCCCTCCAGTTCCCCAGACTGGATGTCCTCCAAGTCCACCCCACTACTTACATGCAGGAGAGAACCTCCACTTGCTTCCAGCAACGCTCCTGGATATGCCTATGAAAGAAGAGAAAGGGGTTGGTCTGGCTTGGAGAGAAATGGGGCTGTGGGTGGGACACAGGTGACACCAGCCCCACCCAGGCCCGTGGATTCTCCCTCATCTGAGCCTGAAAATCCCTTCTGCTCCCCCCAGCCTCATTCCTCCAAGTTTCACCTGGGATACCTGTTCATGCAGGGACCAGGGCTCGGGTCGGGGAAAAGGATAACATGGGAATTTGGGGCCTCCAAGGAGGACAGGGGTTGAGGGGGACCCAGAGACAGGGCACTGTTGTGAACTAGCAGAACCCAATGGACCGGGCTGGGGGTGCTGGAGGGACAGGACTGCATGGGATGCAAGTGGGGGGTAAAGGAATTCAAGGGGAGGGGACACGGGGAATTCAAGTGAGGTTGGTGGTGGGGGCAGGAGGAAGAGGAGAGCAGAGGAACAAAACGCGGGGATCGGGAAAGTGTTTGGGAGGGGGTGTTCAAGGAAGGGGATCTGAGGACATTACCGCAGTGGACAGGATGAAAGGCAAAGGACGGAGGGGAAAGATGGAAAGAAAGGCATTGGCATCCATCAAAGGGAGGGCATTGGGGACCCTATATAGGACACAGAGGAGATCCTGAGGAGGAGATACCTGAGGGGCCCAAAAGGATGGAATGGGGAGGCCCAAAGAAGAGGGCTGTGGGGGCACCAAGACAAGAAACCGGTGGGGGCCCTCACTGGAGCCTCACCTGCGCATCCGCGGGGGTGCACAGCAGGATGGTGAAGAGCAGGGCCACGCTGAGCACTGCGACCTTCATCTTCCTCTGCGGTGCAGGGAGTCCTGGGTGATGCCGGAGAAGGTGAGGGCACCTTTATCCCTCCCAGGACGACTCCTTGCCCCTCCCCACCCCTCCAGCCCCCAGGGCAAAGCCAGGCTTGGCAGAGACACCACCCTGGCAACCCAGCCTTGGCACAGAGTCACCCCCGCCTTGAGCACTGATCCGGCTGCCTTCCCTGGCACCAGTGCAGCTTCCTGCATGGGGCAGCTGCACGGGGAAGGGCCCAGGCATCCACGGTGGCGAGGGGGGACAGGAGTGTGTCCCTGACAGCCAGACACCCTGTGCTGATGACCCACTGCTCCAACTCGAAACCACCCTGCAACAGCCCCAAAAGCCAGAACCCCCCTCAGAGATGACACCAGCCTCAAATCTGGGGTCTCTAAGCACAATTATCTCTGAGCCCTTTCCAGCCCCTTAAATAAATGAGGGGCTGGGAGTCACTCCTCTTGTTGGGGCACCAGGGACCCCAGGATTCGGGAACTCTGGGAGCTGGGAGGACAGCTGGGGCAATGGGCAATGTGGACAGCTGGGGACTGGGATCCTCAGTCACTGGTGGCACTGACAATGGGGAGCACTGGTGAATCCTGGGCTCTGGGAGAGGAGGGCTGGGCTTGGGGGAAGCGCTGGGGTGGTGTCAGTGCCCAGCTCCAGCCCACCCCATTTCCCTTGCACCGCCAGCCCCCAACTGGTCCAGTCTCCAGCCACAGCTGAGAACAGAGCAGAGGGAACATCCCCTGCCCTGGCTCTCACCTGCCCCTGCCTGGGGTCACTGTGCCCTCCCAGACAACCTGGCTCCCACTCTGCAGAGCTGATCCCGCATGGTGGGTCCCAGTGTCCCTGTTCCCAACAAGGCTCTGGCTCCAGCCCCGTCCCTTCCTGGGACTTGGCCACAGCTCACCAAAGGCCCTTGTCCCCACCGAGTGTCCCGTCAATGCCCCCATCCTCGGCCCAGGCCAGCGCTGTCCCTGAGCAGGATGTGGCCATCCAGAGGGACGTGATGAAGCGGGCGCTTGTTCCCAGGCAGCTGCTCAGAACTAATTGTTGACGGAGCTGCCCTGGCACGAGGAGGGATGTTTGCTCCCACAGCGGCTCTGATAAGCTCTGTTTGCCCAGGGCCCATGGCACAAGAAGCCCGTTCACCAAGATCGGTGCCTCACAGAGTGACCGGTCGGGGGATCCAGGGCAGTTAAAGCAGCCTGGCAGCCTGGGCTCCCCCAGCCCTGGCAGCGGGCAGAGCCCACAGAGAAGGGCAGTGCTGGGGCAGCGGGGAGGAGCAGGTGCTGGGGCACCCGCACGCCTGGGGCTCCCTGGCTGCCCTGGCACAGGCTGGAGCCCAGAGGCCGGGGGGTCCCAGGGGAGCAGCTGGACAGCCGGGGTGCCGCTCTGCTTCGGGACAGCCTGTGGGCAGGGGAGTCCTGCCGGAGTGGGGCTCAGAGCAGCTGGAGGATGGAGCTGTGTCCCCAGGGGCACGGCCTCCCTGCCCTCTCCCCCGCCTGCCTTGCTTTTCGGGGGCTTTTTTTTCTTCCTGGCTTTTCGGAGGGCAGGGAGTTCCCTTCACTGCACCCCTGGCCCAAGCATCCCCATCCTGGGGGCCCCGGTCAGCATCCTCTGGGCACTATGGGGCAGTGTGAGAGTGGGGGAATCGGTTTATTACTGCAGTCTGAGTGGGCTGCTCCCCAGGTGACCTGGATGTTGAGCGGTTTCCATCACCAGTCCGTGCTCACTGACTGGAGCAGAAGAGGGATCTCAGATTCCCAAGACCCGATTTCTGTCCCCTGCAGAGCTGGCAGCCCAGGGACATACCTGCTGTTTGTTCTGAGATTCTTCAGACTCTTGGGTGTGTGAGCATCTCCGTGATGTACTTTTACAACCATGTTCTCCATACAAACAGCAACCTCTTGCCACAGTACAGCAGCCTGTTGGAAAGTAAAATGTGGGAAAGCTAGATGTGCGGTTCCAGCCACCTGGATGATAAAGGAAGATCAATACTAACATGACCATTGGACGGTCAAAGACAGAGTACTAACATAATAATATATAAAAGGCCTTGGACAGATTACTTTGAAGTACGTTTCTCATAACTGTAAAAAGTTATAGCCCAGGCTCGTGAGAATGGTATCTCGGGCAGGATAACCGCCCCCAGGTGCATGGGATGTGTGAATGTCCTTGGGCCTGGTCTGTGAATGATTTGGAACGTAACTGAAACAAACCTGAGTGTGGTGTGTGTTTAATAACAATTATTGGAAAAGCATCTTCTGTTGCATCTTAGTCCAGGCCCATATCTATAAATCCTATAAATCGCCTCGCAGAAGTGACTGCAAGAAAAAAACCAAACACACAGAACAAAAAACGTGGAAGCTTCCAGAAGTGCTTTCAGTCCTGCTCAGAGAATGTGGAGGGAGATGGCACACAGGCAGGATTAGCTGCACTTTAGGCCAACCTGGTAAAGTCTCTTCCATCTATTTGTCAAACCAGCAAACTCGTGACATTTTACTTTTCCAATACACTGCTGTCACAAAAACATGAGCACAGCTTTTTATATACCACTAAACCAGCAGATGGCATCTTCCTGAATCACACCTGTAATGGTAAGTGGTTGTCAAATGTCATCCACCTGATCCATGTCTATCTCAGAGGCAGCCTTGACCTCTCCTAAGTCAATATTCGTCAATTAGGACAGTGATACAATTCATCAGCTCTTTTCAAAATAACTTCAGAATACAAATAACGTCACAGCATATTTAAATATGATAAATAATTCAACACCGCATAACTTAGCTCTCTCATAGATAACACACAAAACAGAAGCAGTCAAAATTAACATCTTCCAGGTGACTGCTTGCTCTTTGGGCAATTTCAAAGCAAATATTCAAGTCAATTGCCTTAAACCTTTTCACAACTGATCCACAACAGATCTCTTATTTGTAGTCAATGTCCCATAAAGATATAACCTTAGCCATAATCCATAAAAATAACATGTAATGTCAGTGAATATTCTGAGCCATTTACAGTTCCCATGAACCAGTTACTGGTGTATTTTTATTTGTCTTTTTTCATGCAGATAAAACCAGACAGGCTTTCTTTGAAGCAAAAGTAGGAGTCTGTTTCACCATGGCAACAAAACTAGTGACACCTTGGCTTCACTGGAAGTCAGGCAAACCTCCCATTGACTTCAAAACCTAAGCCAGATTTTTACCACCAGCCTTGGATTCCCAGCTCGTGCCTCATAACAATCAGTTTTCCTCGCACCCTCATGGACAGAGGACTGAAACAGAGCACTATGTTATTTTCAGACAAGTGACATGGACTGCTGGATGGTTTTGGAAGTGAATTGTGATTGGGAAGCACAGTGTAGTAGCTTGAATTACTGTGGCGTGTAACAGAGGATGACTTCGCAGATGAAGGTGCCAGCCTTATGAACTGATTCGTGTCTTACTGTCATAATTCTGATGTCCCATGGACTCAGTACAGGTGATGAGCCCAAAGTATTCAATGCTGCTGCTGAGCATTTGCTGGTCATTGCATGTGGTTACTTCCGACTATCAGCTATTGAATGAGACCAGTAAATAGGTGCTGCATCTCCTGATGGAGTCCCAGTGCTAACTCACACCACCAGTAAAAACACTGCTCATCTCGTTCTGCAGAAATAAGTAAGTCTGTGTCCGGTTATCTATCTTTTCTGATAATCGTGGACATGTGCAGGGAGGCAATACAGGGTGCCTGAGCTAGTTCATCCAAAATCTGTCCATATTGTTAACGAGTATGTCATTTCTATGCTGAGGTGCTGTTTGGGGCAATTGCATCCTTGAAGAGAGTAGTTATGGTCTGGATGTAACATGAGCCGGCAATGTGCCCTTGGAACCCAGAATCACAGAATCACAGAATCTACTGGGTTGGAAAAGACCTCAGAGATCATCCAGTCCAACCCTTGGTCCAACTCCAGTCCGTTTACTAGATCACGGCACTAAGTGCCATGTCCAATCTCAGTTTAAAAACTTCCAGGGCCAGTGAGTCCAGCACCTCCCTGGGCAGCCATTCCAATGCCTGACCACTCTCTCTGCACAGAATTGCTTTCTAATCTCCAGCCTAAACTTCCCCTGGCAGAGTTGAAGCCCATGGCCCCTTGTCCTATTGCTGATGCCTGGGAGAAGAGCCCAATCCCCACCTGGCTAGAACTGCCCTTCAGGTTCTAGAGAGTGCTGAGCTCAGCTCTGAGCCTCCTCTTCTCCAGACTAAACAAGCCCAGCTCCCTCAGCCTCTCCCCATAGGGCTTGTGTTCAAGTCCCTTCACCAGCCTTGTTGTTCTTCTCTGGACCCGCGCCAGAACTTCAATCTCTTTCCTGAACAGAGGGGCCCAGAACTGAACACAATACACAAGGCCAACTGTATCTGGGGCTGCATCCAAAGGAGTGTGGCCATCAGTTGGAGGGAGCTGATTCTGCCTCTTCTGCCCTGCTCTGGTGGGACCCCCCTGCAGTGCTGCATCCAGCTCTGGGTCCTCAGCACAGGACAGACATGGACCATCTGGAGAGGGGCCAGAGGAGCCACAGAAATGACCCGAGGCTGGAACAGCTCTGCTGAGAAGAACAGCTGAGAGAGTTGGGGGTATTCAGCATGGAGAAGAGAAACTCTGGGGAGACCTTATTGTGGCCTTTCCGGACTTACAAGGGGCCAATAAGAAAGTTGGGGACAGACTTTTCAGCAAGGCCTGTTGCGATAGGACAAGGGGTGATGGTTTTAGACTAAAAGAGGAGAGATTCAGGTGAGACCTGAGGAAGGAATTTTTTACAGTGAGGGAGGTAAAATCCTGGGAAAGTTTTCCAGGAGAGGTGTTGGATGCCCCACCGCTGGAGACATCCCAGGCCAGGCTGGATGGGGCTCTGAGAAACCTGAGCTGGATGAAGATGTCCCTGCTCATGGCAGGGGTTGGACTAGATGAACTTTGAAGGTCATGTCCAACTCAAACTATTCTGCGATTTGATGATTCTATGACAGGAAAGCCTGGATGTAACGATGATTGATTGCTGGAAAAGGTCTTGCCTGGCTTGTGCAAGCCAAGCTGGCAGATTCACCCGTCAGCTCTCCCCACTCAGACTAGAGTAATAAACCGATTCCCCCACTCTCACACTGCCCCACAGTGCCCAGAGGATGCTGACCAGGGCCCCCAGGATGGGGATGCTTGGGCCAGGGATGCAGTGAAGGGAGCCCCCCGCCCCTTGAAAAGCAGAGGAGCAGAGCAGAGGAGCGTCATTTCTAATTGTCGCAAAAAATCCTGCAGGCGATCTGGAACTGTGAGCAGCACAGACCACACGGCACCCTCTCAGCAGCAGAAGCAACTTTCCTGCCCAATAGGGTTTGCTCCTTCCCTCCACAGCTTTTCCCCTCAGTGTTGTTGGGATCTCCCTGGGCAGGCTGAGCGCTGACCCTGGCAGGCGGCAGAGTCCCTGCCCTGGCACAGCCCTGGGGTGCAGGGACCCTGCTCTGCAGGACAGCCCTGGGCACCCCTGCCTGCACATTTACATTTACAGCCCACAGCCATCCTGGGGAGAACACAGCATTCACGTCTTGTCACTCTGACAGCACAGAAGGCAACCCCTGCTCTGCAGCTCATCCTCTCCTCTGCATCAGGGAATCTCTAAGAGTTGTCCTTACGTCTCTTGTAGGTTCTGCAGTGTGACAGCTATCAGAGATTCTGCCATGATTTGCAGATGCAATGTCCTGCAGCCACAGGCTTAATATTTGTGAAGATTTCTCTCCCAGTGATGTCTCAGCATCCTCCACCCCATGTTGTCTTTAACCTCTCTCTGCCTATCTCTGTGCCCTCGGTGCTGCAGGCAGAGCCCTCAGCCCTGCTGCGTGTGCAGAGGAGCTGCTCCTGGGCAGAGCTGTCTCTCTGCAGCGCTGCCGCTGCCATGAGCTCCCTGTGTCCCAGGAGCCCAGCCCAGCTCACAGCACAGGAGCAGCCCATGATGTCCCTTTCTCTGTCCCCTCTCGGCTCCCTCCAGGTTTCCCTGGGGCTCCAGGGACACATTCTTTCAAACAACTTCAAGTAATCAGTGATGATGATTCTCTCTCCTCTGCACAGACACTTCTTGCCAGCATTATATTCTTCCTCTTAGAAAATAAACTGGTATGAAAATCATCTCTTCTTGTCCCATCATTAGACAGGACGCCAGGAAGGTTACAGCAAAGGATCTAATTTCTCCAAGCTGAAGGAGGAATATCTTCAGTTGAATAGATTTAGTAATTTTATTCTGGTCTTATACTCATAGGTCTACAGCGACATTTAGCAATATTTGGCCATGTCATGTCTGTGCTCTGATTCGAAGCCTTTGCACACATGGGCTCTTGGACACTTGGTACCAGGTTTCCTTGTGGCAGGTCAGAGCTGGGCTGGTGCCACAGCTGGGGTGGTTCAGCCCAGATGTGAGGCCATGTCCTCAGCCAGGGACCTGACTGGGGGAGCTGGAGCTGTCAGTGCTGCAGACAGAGCTGTGACACGGATGGAATGAACTGCCAGGCAGGGTGGCAGGAGTTAGTTCATCTGGTCTGCAAGGACAGCAGCCGCCAAGCACAGCAACAGTCCAGATCAAAACTCAGCCCAGACCTGTAAGGCAATTCAGGGGCCCCATAATGAGCTGTTACTACTGCAGGAACAGTTAAATGAGAAAGAAAGACACCGTGTGGCCACTGATGAATTTAATAAGGGAAAGCAGCAATATTCTCTGTGTCTCTTGTCCTCCTGCAGGTAAATAATGGAAAGTGGCTCAGTGATCCCCTGCGCCAGTTCCCTCAGAACCCTTGGGTGTATCCCATCTGGCCCCACAGTCTTGTGGTGTAGCAGGTTGCCAACGATTTCCCCTTGGATCATTGGGGCTTCACTCTGCTCCCCATGTCTGTCTTCTGCTTCAAGGGGCTGGGTACCTGGAGCACAACTGTTCTGACTGTTAAAGACTGAGGCGAAGAAGGCATTTAGCACCTCAGCCTTTCCACCTTTTTCACCCCTCACCACCTGGATTCCTCCTTTTGTGCTCTGCCCGCTCCAACAGTCTGTCACTTGGTTATATGGTCAGTTTATCCTCAAGCCACTGAGAGCTTCTGTAAGCGGTGAGACAGCACACAAAGCACATCCCCTCTGCTGCCCACCCTTGGAATTCCCTAGAAATCTCTACAAAGCCACTAAAGGAGCAGCTTCACTGCTGTTCAGATCAACCAGCAGGTGAACACGGGGCTCTGGAACATACCACAGGGCAACAGGGCAGTCCCGAGGGGACATGAGGGCAAAGGGGGACCTGGAGACACGTGAGAGCACCCAGGTGCCCAGGGCTGAACAGGCCTGTGCCTCCCAATGGGACATGCTGCCCCTCGCTCTCCAGGCGCAGGGTCACAGTGGGGCCCTTTGTGACCTCACATTGTGACACCCACTGCCCTGCATGTGCTCAGCGCAGCTGCAGCCCCAGCCCACACTGTCCGGCAGGACGGTGACGAGACAGGGTGTGAGCACGGAGCTGGCGAGAGCCCCCGAGCGTAGCCCACGTCTTTGATTGAGTTTGCGATTTAGAGAATCTTTTTGGTTGGAAGCGAACCTTTAAGATCATTGAGTCCAACCATACTCTCACTTGAGCTGCCCCTGGCAGACTCCCCTCTGCCCCCGGCAGACTTGTGCCGAGCACTCCCCAAGTGCAGCCCACGTCTTTGCCGGCTGCCCTTGGCAGACTCGTGGTGTTTCACCAAATCTTCCCCATTCCTCACCTATACCTCCTTCCCCAAACCCACGAGATGGCAGACAAACACCCCACCTGCCGCATGGTGGCCCTGGAGGAGGACAGGGCTCCCCAGGAGAGCAGCTCTCCAGCAGAGCCCCAGGAGCTGTGCATGGCCCAGCACCTGGAGATGGGTGAGTGAGGGGCCCTGAGTGTCTGGGCAGGGCGGGGGCCAGCGAGCGCTCCCTGCTCAACACCAGGATCACGTTTCCCTGCACGCTGGCAGGGGGGTTCCACAGGTGTTGGCCATGATGCTGCCTCAAGTCCAGGGCTGCTCCGAGCTGGGAGCCGGCCCCAGCACAGCCTCTGCGGGCAGAGGGGACCCAGCTCCTGCTCCAGGGCACGGGCAGCGAGAGGCAGCTGGGCGGGCAGGAGGCAGCCGTGCTGTGGGACGGGGACCTTTCCTGCTCGTCTCAAGCGAGTTCCTCACCCGCTGCACTGGGGGCTTTCCCCGTCCTGCCTGGCTCCAGCACCGCAGCCCGTCTGCCGGGCACCCTCCAGCCCTGACACACACGGGGAGACTGTGCCGGGGGTTGATCCAGGTCAAGACTCCAGAGGGAAAGGAAGGTTGCTCAGAGCACAGAAGTCAGAGTGCGGATTTGTTGCACTTTTGGCAAAGTAAGCAGACGGACACACTCTTTTCCAAAACTGTTCCTTGACCAGGAACTTTCAAGAGCAGTGTTAGGCTTCCCCCGGTGTTTCTGCATGGGAGGTTAGAGCTTGTATTCCTGGGTGCTCTGTCCAGAACTCAACTTTTCAATCTGCTTTTGTGCAAGAACGTGGACTCATCTCTCTTCCAATGTGGTTTCTTGGCAGTCGTTGCTGAGGGAATGGCTCCGCCGCAGAGGATCCTCTTTCCCCCAGAGAAGATTTGCATGGCCTGGCAGCACAGCCAGAGAGCTGGAGCGGGACTGCACAACCTGGGCAACACGTGCTGGCTCAACTCCATCCTGCAGTGCCTGACCTACACCCCGCCTCTGGCCAACCACCTGCTCTCTGGGGAGCACAGCCGGGCCTGTCAGTACTTTTGGGAACATTCCAGTACATCTGTTGAGCAGGGCCCAAGGGCTCCCAGAATCTGGAAGCTGATCTAGGAGAAAAGTGGCCCTTCTTTGTCAGCTCCCTGAGTTGGTGTTGTCTGAACACTCAAGCCTAGAAGCAGCTTGTTGTATCTGGATGTGTTCATCTTCAGAAAGGCACCTCTTTCTATCCCAGGCTCTTGGTCCCTGTTCCTGCAAGTTAACCTCCTTTGCTTACTGCACAGAAAGCTTCTGTCAGTTCAGCATCCCTCTGAAGAAAGCTTTCTGTGCATTAAAATGTCCTGGGCTTGTTGGGACTTGGGCACCTTGGGAGGAATGGAGAATTCTTAGAACTGCAAGATCCCCATTAGGTTTCCCATCGCTGTGGATATTTTGCAAACCTGAGGAGCTTCCCTCTCCCGTTCCTCCCTCCCTCTCCAGGTCGCCAGAAAGGCTTCTGTGTGATGTGCAGGATGGAAGTGCATGTTCAACAGGTCCTGCATTCCTCAGCCAGTGCCATCGAGCCTTGGGCTGTCATTGATTTTCTCACAGGTGAGTCAGTGCAGGTGCTGTGACATGATTGATGCCGTTCTTGTAGGAGAGAACTAGTAATTTCTTTTTTCTCTTTAGAAATAGGAGAAAATTTCCAGCATGGCAGGCAGGAGGACGCCCACGAGTTCTTACGCTGCACCGTGGATGCCATGCAGAGAGCTTGTCTGAGCGGAAACAGCGAGTAAGTGCAAGCAAATTGTGTTTCCAGCATTCCCAAACAAACCCCTTGGAGTCCTTGATGTCCTCCCCTCAAGGAGAACTATGCCCAGGGCATTCAGACAAAGCCAGACTCTGGGAGGACATAACTCCACCTTCTCGTTGCTTTGCAGCTTGGACATGTCGTCTCAAGCAACTACCATCATCCACCAGATCTTTGGGGGCTTTCTGAGATCCAGAGGTACTTTTCCACTACTATTGCTCTCCTTGGAATCGTCTGTGCCCTCCTGTTCTCGCATGCCTGCGATAACAGCCGATGGTGTGACTGGCGCAGTGGGTGTGAAGAGCGTAACCCGGCACAGTCAGTCGACTTCCCCCGTCACTGAGCATTTCCATTTGCCTTCCAGTCACATGCTGGAGCTGCCAAGCGGTTTCTGATTCCTACGAGGCCTTCCTAGATGTTCCTCTGGATATCAAAGTAAGAGAGTTTGTAATTGTGCTTCAAGACGTCACAAGGCCCCTGTAGTATTCCAGATCCCAAACAGTTGGCTTAAAAACGTACCTGACAAGAGAGGTTGGTGGTGGGCGGGAGGTGGAATGGCCTGTGTTCTGCAGAGGCCATGGCCGTGGTCTCCCTGTCGGTGCTGGTTTCAGCTGGACAGGCACACGTGCCCCTCTCTGCACTGTGACGTACCCACCTCCTTCTTCCCTTGCCCTCCCTCAGCACCCGTCTGGCTCCCAGGCTCGTGGGGGTGTTGTTTCCATCACTGGTGACACCCATACCATCGTAGCTGAACTGTGCGGTGCCACAAAGAGGTGGCTCTGGAGAACCCTGGGAATCCCTAGGAAATGAGGGAGATGTTCAGCATCACACACTCTTTCTGCCTCCTGGGCACTGCTTGCGGGTTCACAGGGGGTCTCCTCAGCGTCATCCAGCTGGTTTTTTTGCGTAAACTCCTCGTAAGTGTTTGGGTGTTGGAATTTCCCAGAGCTCAGGGCTCTCCCTTCTCACTCCTCCAGGCAGCCGCATCTGTCACCGCAGCTCTGGAAGACTTTGTGAAACCTGAGCACCTGGATGGTGAAAACTGCTTTAAATGTAGCAAGTAAGGCTATTACTGATGATGTATTCATACTAGATCCTGTGCAAAGGTGTCATTGAGCAGAAGTCAGCTTTTCACATTGGATTAAGGCACAGTAATGAGACGCAGGTTTTTTAACAGGGCGTTATGGTACTGAATAGCCTTAAAAGAGCACAGGGATGTGTGAGACAGGAAAGGCTGTCTGGCCTTTGGGGGAAAAAATGGTGTGTTTCAGCCCTTGGCTCTGTCCTGGCTTTCAAGGTGTGACAAGATGACTGCCGTCTCCAAGAGGTTCACAGTCCATCGTGCGCCCAAGGTTCTCACGGTGTGTCTGAAGAGGTTTGAAGCTTTCACCGGCGACAAGATCAGCAAGGTGTGTGCACAACTGGAGTGCAACGTTCTCTTCCTGGAGCGGGTTTCCCAAAGCTGGACGCTCTGTCGCAAGCTGCTCATGTTGAGATTTTCACGTTCCCTTCTGGGGACAGTTCCCGTGGGAAGACAAGTGTGTCCTCTGCTCCCAGAGAGCTGCTTTGGTCCACATGAGTTTCCTGCCACCCAACTCGGGACATATTGCTGTGTCCTGAAGTGTTCTGGGGTCATTGCTGAGCCCTCCTGGTCTCTCCGTAGGTTGTGGAGTATCCCCAGTACCTGGATCTTCGCCCGTACATGTCTCAGGCAGCTGGAGAACCGCTCCTCTACTCCTTATACGCCGTCCTCGTGCATGGAGGTGGCAGCTGCCGTGCAGGACACTACTTCTGCTACATTAAGGTGAAAAGCGACTTCCTTCTGAACAAAGGAAAAATGTATCCTGGGGAAAACTGACTTTCCTGGCCGTGTTACTGACAGCCAAGGATTTGAGGGGAGAAGGTTTCCTCAGTGGCTGGAATGCATATGTTTTGAACACCGCTGGTTCAGCAGTTTGTGGCCTGTGTTTTGTGGAGAAGCCGTGCCATTCATCTCCAGATATCGACGCTTTACTTTGCAGGCCAGTGATGGACTGTGGTACCACATGAATGACAAGTCTGTGGATCTTTGTGACAGTGACACAGTCCTCACGCAGCAAGCCTATTTACTGTTTTACATCAGGTAATCACAATTTTTAAACTGTGTTCAGAACACATTTCCTTTTCCTGGCTTTGCTATTTTTCTTCTCATCCTGCGGAGTGTTTCTGTCATAGCAGACAATTACCACCTGCATCCTTCAGCCCAACCACATTTCCCATTTGTGGTCCCAGTTGCATCTTCTCTGTCATATAAACTGTTCCAAGAAAATGCCGGAACCCGGAGGAGGCTGCAGGAACAGCCCTCAACAGAGATCCCTCTTTTTTTCCCCAGGTGCTCTGATTTGGAGGTTGGACAAAGGGCTTCTTCCTCACCAGCACCATCAGAAGCCCGTTCCCTCCTCAGTCAGTGGGCAGCCGGCAGCAAGCAGGTGGGTTCTGTGGGACAGCAGCATCTGCCCCGTAGGACTAAGGTGGCTGTGGGGAGGTGGTCAGGGCACCAGATGGACAGTGGGTTTCTTTTGGGGATCTTGGCAGCGCTCTCCTTTCCCTCCCACACGGCAGCTTTCTGCACAGTTGCAGCACGGCTCCCACTCCCAGCATCCACCTGGATCTATCCCATTTGTCCTCCTTGGCCCCTCTGCAGCCTCAAGGAGCCTTTGGGAGGCCATTAGCTGTTCCCTCCCAGCTTCTGGGGGTTCCCCACTGGTGGGTCCTGTCAGGAGGAAAGGGCAGGAGCTTCTCACAGCTCTCTTTGCAGGACATGGCGGGGGGCATGGAGGACTCTCCAGAGGACAGCAGCTCATCCGCACCAGCCATCACCAGCCAGCAAAGCCGGGCAGGAGCCCAGGAGGCAGCTGCGGGCTGGCCGTGCCCCATCTGGCCAGGCAGGATCAACAGCAGCTCCTCCGCGGGCTCCTGCTTGCGTCAGTTCTTCCATGGCTTTCTCAGGCTGGTGTCCACAAGGAAAGCTGCGTGCCCGCTGCGCTGTCACCCCCGTGACCGTGTGCTCCACTCTGCACGAGAGGACAGCAGCAAAGAGGAGCGGGGATTCAGCCCTTCTGCCCCCTGCCAGGAGAACGGCACCAGGGAGAGGCCCAGGAGCAGATCCCCGCACTGGGGCAACGATCTCCGCAGCTGGGTTGTGGAGACCGCGGACTATGAACATTCAGACGGGAGGAGGGGGAGAACCAGTCCCCTGAGCTGTGACCGCACTCACAGGGACAAGGCAGCTCCAAGACCCTCCAATGGCAGCTCCCAGTCTGCACCAGCACCTCCAGTGCCCTCCAGCAGCAGCTCCCAGTCTGCACCAGCCCCTCCAGTGCCCTCCAGCAGCAGCTCCCAGTCTGCTCCTGCCCCCAGAGCTGCTCAGGGGCAAACCCGGCCAAGGCGGAGAGATCGGAGCAGATCTCTGCGGCGGGACTATGATCTCCACAGCCGGTTTCTGGAGATCACAGACCAGCATCACTCAGCAAGGAGGACGAGGAGCTGGAGAACAAGTCCTCCACAGTCTGACCGAGCCCTAAGGGGTGATGCGTCTCCAGGGCCCTCCAGCGGCAGCTCCCGGTGTCGTTCCTCACGCAAAGCTGCTCGGGGGCAGACCCAGCTGAGGCAGAGGGAGCGGAGCAGATCCCCGCGGCGCCGCTATGATCTCCACAGGCAGTTTGTGGAGATCATGGACTGTGACCCCTCAGCACAGAGGAGGAGGACGAGCAGGAAGGCTTCAGTGCCTGCAGAGGCAGATGAGGAAAACGGTCGGTGGCGACGGGGGCAGATTGCAGCCTGGATGAGGGAGGACACAGCTGGGATCGCTGCTCAGAAACACTCACTGGGCACCAGCGGGCAGAACAGCCAAAGCCACGATTAAAAACAAACTCCTGTTGGCCTCGTGTGTGTCATTCATGGGGTGTTTGCTTCTCTGTGGGTTCTGAGGCAATTGGAGAAATCTCCATTCTGAGAAGTCTCTGTGGTGGGTTTTGGGAGCTGTGTGTTGTGTGTGCCCATCTTGCCGTCCCTTCTGTTTCAATGTGGAGTTGTAAGGAGTCACTGGAAGGGGGAATGTTGTTTTTGGAACTGCTCTGGCACCTGACCCCAGCAGGGGAAGGACTCCGAGACAGCAGCCTACGAATCCTTAACGTAAAACAAAGTCCATTGGAAATAATCCCAGAATCCAAACTGATTACTGTATTTAAAAAGTTAATCTAGGGGGAAGGGTAACCAAAGAGCCAGGAATCCATATTTTGAACAAATCAATAAGGTTAGAGGGTTGTTAGAATTAGATGGATGAGACAGGTAAACTGAGGCAGGCAGTGGGTAGTCTGTAAACCCTGCAGCACCAGCCGATGGGAGCAGGGGGGGGATGTGCAGCTGGGATCGGCGGATCTGTAAGCGGGGGCTTTTTGTCCTGTTCCCGGTGCCTGTCTTTGGGCAGAACACCTGGTCTTGCAAAACCGTTTATAAAATACGCTTTGCTGAGAGATGCTGCCCGGGCCTGTTCCATTGGCGAGGTGATTGTTTCCTACAGCAGGATCTGCAGCAGCAGTTTGGCAGGACCAGAGGGCCCATGCGGTCAGAAAGCGCAGCAGACAGCTGGGACGTGGGGTCACGGCACCAAACCCAGCTCGGGTGGAACCAAGAGGGTCCCCTCGTGTTCAGGCCCAAAGCGCCATCCGTAGCATCTGCCCGTCCTTCTGAGCGCCCAGAGCCTCCTTCTTGGGGCCAAATCCTCATGTTTAGGGTCCCCACGTGTCTTTCATCACCCGTGGCCTTTGCTCAGGGCCCACAGCTTCATTTTCAGGTGCAGCTCGCTGCCTGGCAACAGCCGCCCGGAAGTCTGGGGCCAGTCAGGGGATGAAATGCAGCCAATCACATTGGAGGAGGCGGGGCAAGTCATGTGATTGAAATGTAAGCAGCCAATCAAGCTTTGAGACCTGCAGGACAGTTGGCGACAGTGGAACAAACTGGGCAGCGATCAGGGGCGGGCTGTGCTGGCTGAACCAATCACACCTGGTGGGAGTGTGGCACATGGATGATTGACAAATGGTCTGACCAATCATTTGGTGGGGACAGCAAGTGGGAAATCCCAGACAGCCAATCAGAGGAAACAATGCCTCAGGGAAGGCGGACACTGTGGAGGGAGTGACCCCTCAGGCAGCCAATCAGAGAGAGCATCGCCTCAGGGCAGGGTGAGCCCCAAACCAGGGCGGAGTCACAGCCCAGGCAGCCAATCAGCTGCAGGATCAGCTCAGGGGAGGAGACTGACAGCCCTCCCGCCCAATGGTGGCGCAGCGCAGGCGGTTGCTCTGCAGGCGGCCAGAGTGAGTTTTGCCATGGGCCTGCGGAGCTGCCCCAAGGCTGAGCAGCCCCCGGCCCAGCCCTGGGGCCCTGGGGATGTTGTTGCTGCCTCTGGCTCAGGTGTGCGTGGGCTGCTCTGGCCTTGTTCTCCTGGGCGGGGGAGGGGGCAGGGGGCACTTGCTGGAGAGGAGCTGCTGGGGCTGGAGCTGGAGAGAGCAGGAGAAGGGGAAGCAGCTGGAGGGTGAAGTGCAGGGGATCCCCACAGCTGCTGCTGCAGCTGCACAGAGACAGCTGCCCCTCTGGGTGAGGAAGAGTCCCTGTGAGCAGCCTCAGCAGAGCAGATCACACACCTGCACCGCAGGGTCTGTGTCAGTGAGGAGAATTACTGTACGGCCGTATAGTGTGTGTGTGTGGTGTGTATCCGGGAAGCCACGTGCTGTGAGAGCTGTCAAACACCGATGTGTTCTCTTGGGTGCAGGATGGGCGAGCGACTGGAGCTACAGAATAGGAGGGGAGGAAAAGACAGACAGACAGAAGTGCCTGAACTCCACAACTTGCCTGGCAGTGCAGAGAGCAGGAACTGTGGTGAGTCCTGGGCCCTTGGGGTCATTTCATCCTGTTTTATGTTCCAGTTCTCCCTGCTCCCTCCTCTTTCCTGCTGTGTCCTTCTTCCTCTTCATCTCTTCTCTCTCTGTCCCTCTCTGCTGCTTCCTCACCATTTCCCCACCCTTCTCCATCTCTGTGCAGGGTTTCTCGTATCTCCCTCTCTGTCTCCACCCCTCTGTGTTTCTCATCATCCCTGGTTTCTCTTTGTTGTCACTCTGGTCTGTTGCTCTGTCCTGCTCCCTGCCCCATCATTTCTCACTGTATGTCTCTGTCCTGCTCCCTGCACCTGTCCTGGTTTTCTTTCTGTCTTCCTTGCCTGTTCCCAGTCCCATCCTTTCTCACTGTATCTCCCCTGTCCAGCTGGCTCTGCCTTTTCTTTGTCTTCTCTTCCTCTTTCCTGCTCCTCAGCCCTCTTTTCCTCTTCCTCCAGCTCATTTCTACATGTTTTTCCTTTTCAGTCTCTTCGTTTTCGTCCAAACTTTGCTTTATTTCTCAGTAAAGACTTTCTTTTTGTCTCTTCTTCTGTACATCCCCCTCCCTGTCTTTCTCTACCCGCTTCCTGCTTCTCCTCCTCCCCCCTCCCCATCCCTCTGTCCTGCTCATCAGCCCTGCTGTTTCTTCCTCCCTGTTTCTTCACAGCTCCTTGTCCCTTTCTGCCTTGATCTCTCCATCTCTCCATCCTTTTCCCTGTGTGTTTCTTTCTCTCTCAGCTCCTCTGTCTTCTCTCTTGTCTGATTTGTCTCTCTCTAGTCCTCTGTCCTTCTCCTCAGCAGCTTCAACTGAATGACCAGGTGTCCCTGCACTCTGGTGTTTCCTCATCCCTGCCCTGGGGAAGATCTGTGTCTGTAGGGCTGGGCATCATTTAGGAGCTGGTCTCCTTCTGCAGACAGCAGAGCTGGGTGCAGCTGCAGCAGAGGTTGTTCTCAGCTGCTGCTTATGCACTTGTTGGAAGAGCGGCTGTGGGCCTTCTTTGGAAGGGAGGTTTCTTGTTCTGTGCTTACTGCTCCTCAGGACCCTGTGCAGGAGCGGTGTTGGGGTCTGCAGGGACGGGTGGGACCTGCTGTGACTCCTGGTGAATGTGAACTCAACTTGTCCTGATGTCCTCGAATGAAACCAGACTGAGCGTGGATGGTTTTCTTGCCTGTTTCAGTTCTAAACTACATGTTTGGCACTGAAGAACATGAGACTTTGTGCTGTTTTCCAGATGTCAGTGGCTGTGAATCAGCTGAGAACATCACTGCCTTAGGTACCAGGGCAGGTGGTCTGTGATCAGGGATGTGAACTTGCATGGCAGTGCTTTTATGAACATTTTAGGGTCTTGCCACTTGAAAGCCCTTCATTTTCCTAGAAATTTGAAGATGATATTTCTTATTTGGAGGTTCAGACTCTGGTTGGACTTGATGTTGACTGGTCCATATAATGGGGTCCATAAAATAAGAATCTCGCTTCCTTGTTGTTTTCTTACACTGTCTGAATTTGGTAAGCGAGAGCAAGAGTGGTTGACAGTGTCTGTTTGTTGAGAGTAGCGTATTCCTGACTCTCCCTCTTTGTATGGTGAAGGTTTCTGCCTGCACTATGATTTTGCTGGGCTGTGAGGTTGTGTTGGAGCAGCAGAGGTAAGAAGTGGTGGCTTTAAAGGCATTGAAGCTGTGGTAAAACTAGCAGGTAAAGCTCGTTTCTTCCTAGAGAGCAGCCTGACAAAAATAGTTACAAGTAAAGACCCTTGAAGTTGGCTTTTTTTTTTTTTTTTAATTTACTCTTAATATGGAGCTTTTGGTATTGATTGTTTGATTGATTGATTGATTGATTTCTGGGAAGCAAGAAGTGAGAGCCTGTGCACTCCCATAGGCAGCGCTGCCTCCCAAAATAGGTTCACCCTTCTCCACTCCTGTTCCTCCCATGCTCGTGCAGAACAAGGCCATGCAGTCGTGTGCAGATGTGGTGATTCCAATGTGACTATGAGGTCACAGCCCCACGGTGACGTGCTGTGCTGTGTCTTGGCAGCAGCAGCATCATGGTGGGAGCGTGGGGGCCATGGTCCTCACCCTCGTCCTCCTGCTGGTGTCCCTGCCAGCCCGGGAGGCCCAGGCTGCTCCAGCCGAGCGCAGGGAGCAGGTGGGCGGGCAGGGGCAGCACCCAGCCCCGAGCAGCTCAGCAGGGCAGCAGTGGGGCCAGGGCTGGGGCTGGGGCCGGGAGAGCAGCCGGGCTGGGCCGGGCAGGGCGAGCCAGGCAGCACCAGGGTGTGGGCAGGGGGCAGACGCCCCGCAGGGAGGGGAGAGGGGCTGCGGCTGCTTCAGGGGCAAGTTGTGGGCAAGCAGGGGCTTGGAGTGGTGGCTCAGGGGCAGAAACCAGCACTGAGTCCCTGTGGGGCCCTCCCTGCCCCCCAGCCTCGTGCCACACGGCCCCATCCCAGGGCACGCTTTGAGCCTTTGGGCCTGTTTCAAATCAAAGCTGAGATTGCTTTGGCCCTTTGGGCCAGTTTTGAGCTAAATCTGGGCACATTTGTGCCCTTTGGGGTCGTTTCTGCCTAGATCTGGGAGCTCTTTGGCTTTGCAGTCCAGTTTATACCCAAATCTGGGGGTGTTTGGGCCACTTTTTTACCCAAATCTGGGCATACTTTGACTTTTTGGTCCAATTTCACCCCAAATCTGGGGATGTCATACCCCTTTTTGGCCAGTTTTGATCCAAATCTAGTGGTGCTTTGGTTTTTCTGGCTCTTTTTACCCTATATACTCAGGTGCTTTTGCCCATTTTTTCTCCTAATGGAGGTGCTGTGTTCCCAAATATGGGATATTTTCACCTTTGCCAGCAGTTTTGCTCCCAAATGTGAATGGTTTTGCCGCTTTTGGCCACTTTTTGCCGAAATACTCAGAATCTTTTGCCTGTATTGGCCAATTTAGCCCCCAAATATTTGGAATACTTAGTCACTTTTCCAGTTTTCTCCCTAAATAGGGCTAATTCTCTGCAATATATGGGCATTGTTGTCCTAAATATGCTGTGCTGTGTTTTGTTTTGTTTTTTCTCTCTTCTTTATGTCCTCTTTTACCCGAAATGCAGGAGTATTGGAGTATTGCTCTGTGAGCCTGGAAACCTCTCTGATCTGTGATGACTCCAGGCCATGGCATTGGCAGAGTTGATTGAGCTTCTCAGCTGGATCCTGGTTATGAGCCTTGGGCTGTCCCAGGGGTAAGTTGTCACTGTCTGTCTGCTTGAAGGAATACACACTCACATTTTAATAGGTTATTAATGTGTGATTGTACCCAAGATCATCTCAGAGGCTTTTGAAAAGCTTTTTGTGCCTTGGTGGTGTTACACAGACAAGAAAACCTGCTAGGTCTCAGCAAAAAGGTCACCCATGTTCCATTTCTAGCTGTGGGAACGTACACCTTTGTATGTGTCCTGTGTCATTACCTCACCCCCTCCCATCACTGCAGGTGACTGAGGAAGAAGGAGATCACAACATGCCATGGAAGCTCCTCCCCTGTGTTTGACTCCCTGTTTGGTTCCTGCAGTCCATGCTGATCAAGCCTCTTGGTGTAATCCTGATCCAGAGCCTGGGGCAATCCCAGGGTAAGTGTTCAGTCTTCATTGGTCACTGGCCTTTTGCATTTGTTGATATTTGGTTTATTATTTGTTAATATTTTCCTGCAATAGTTGTGCCTTGCAGTAGCCAGCAGGCTCTTTGCTAGAAGAAACATGGATGATCATTTTTGCCCTGGTGCTCCATGCTCCCACCTTAGTGTGGGTTTTCTTTTGTGTGCGTGAGAGGTGTCCTGGTCAGAAGGCCCTGAGAGCCCCCATGTTTGTCCATCTGGTCCTTGAGGGGTGTTGCATGTGGCCTGGACACAGTGGTTTGGAAGCTGCCAGGTCCCAGCCAAGGGCTCTGCAGCCCCTCTGCAGCTTTGGCAATTTCAGCATGCGTCTGGGTCCCGTGTTGTTGCCTGACCCCCGTCCAGGCACTGCAGGTCACTGAGGACAAGGTAGATCACAACGTGAAATGGAAACTCTTTTCCTTTCTGCTTGATTCCAGCCGTCCCTGTAGGCAGCGGCTACTTGACTTCTTGACTTGAGTCTGTCCGTGAGCCTCGGGGCGATCCCACAGGTACGACCTTGGAACAAATGAGCGTTTCCATGTTAATTTTCTGTTCCTGTGAAATTTAGCTTGCTACTTTCTTGGCTGACGCTCGGTCACGCAGAGGGGAAGTGGGTCCGCCTCAGCGCTGTGCCCCAGAGGGCTCTGCCTTGCAAAGCTCTTTGCCAACCGCTCCATCTCTGCGCTGCTCGCAGTGCCGGCTGCCGAGCCAGCGGCAGGTTGGGCTGAGTTTAGAGCTGGGTGAGCTCCAGGGAGTCCTTTCTCCTGACAGCTCCAGGCCTGGTTAGTGGCCACTGCAAGGGCTGGATAAATGTTGGCAAGATGCTTCTGACGGGAAGGGAGAGAGGAGCTGCCACTGGGATGGGTTTGGATCCTGAGGACACAGCGGTGGGTGACAGGGGTGGCCATTGCGGAGGGGCAGTGTGAGCTCTGGTGCTGCTGTCTCCAGGTTGGATCACCAGACCCAGGCCACCATGCTGGTTCACCAGATCTTTGGCGGATCCCTGTGGTTCCGTGGTGAGCGCTGGCTGCCAGGTCCTGGGCCTGTGACTCTCAGGGCAGCGGTTTCCCTGAGAGCCTTGCAGTACAGATCTTTTGGGAAAACTGCTGAGTGTGTGTAACTTATCCAGAGGTGCAGCTGGTCAGTCTTGTGGTTCCTGTGGGTTGTGGCGTGTGTTGTAGTGATGAAAAAAGCTGTTGGCTGGGGGCCCCCAGCTCTTTGCCACCAGCTGAGGAACCCATGTTGGCAGTTATGTAGCAGCACTTGCTGTCCAAGCACACAGTGGAATTGCACGCTGTGAATCCTGGTGCCGACATCCCAGAGCCCAAAGCTGGAGAGGGGGAACACGGCAGCTGCCTGTGCTGTGCTGGGGTGGTGTTGGGTGCAGGTGTTGTGCCAGGGTGTGCTTCCTGCTCTTGCTTTTGCAGTGAAGTTCTGAGTGTGCAAGAGCATCTGGGAGAGCTCTGACCCTTTCCTGGAGCTGGTGCTGGAGATCAGGTAGTGGGGCAGGGTGTGGGTGGGGGGAGCTCTGCTCTCACAGGGGATGTTCCTGCAGCTGCACCGTTACTGCTCTGGAGGCTGCTTAACTGCCAGTGTCAGGCAGGGTGCAGGCAAGAGGGAAGCAGCTTCTGTTGTTGTGCTGCCTCTGTCTGGCAGAGCAGAGCCTGTTGCCTGAGCATGAGCCACGACTCCTCCATTGAGGCTCCATGGGACTGGGGACAGTACAGCCGTCCCTCATGGCATGCTGGCCAGTGCCTGGCTGGGGGCAGGCTCAGGGGTTTGGTGCAGCCTGTGGCCCTGTGCTCATGCTCTGTTTTATCTCTTGGGGCCAGCGTCTCGGATCAGATGAAAAAAGCTGTGACCAACAGACTCAGGTCTTCACCAGCGACAGGCAAGGTGAGTCCTGAAGGCTGTTCTGGGCCAGAGCTGCAGGAGCTGCTGCCCCTCTGCCTGCTCTGCGAGGGCAGGTGGGCTGCAGCTTGGCAGGGAGGCAGGCACTGCACCCAATGGACAGGGGTGAGGGAGGATGACTTGCAGGAAGGATCCTGCTCAGTTAAGAGTTGCTGTGTGAGCTTGGAGGGGATGGGATTGCAGTATCACCCTGTGTCCTTGGCACAGTGATTCAGCCTGGTGGCCCAAAAAGCTGCTCGCCCTCCTGCATCTGCCTCCTGTACCCATACCAGTTCAGAGTTCCTGCAACAGCAGCAGCACAAGTGGGGCCAAAGCAGAGCTGTCCTGGCAGAGCTCCTGGGAGAGCAAGCAGCCACCTACCTCACCCAAGCTGCTGCTGGAGCCCATCCCCAGCCAGGAGCCCAGGGGCAGTGGGGAGAATGCTGAGACCCTGGAGAGGGACTCCTGCAGCAGCGGTGCTGCCAGCCCAGTGCATGGCACAGCGGGGATCTGCCCAAAGCGTCCCAGAAGGCCCAGGGTGGAACCAGCAGCTTCTGCACATCTCAGGAATCAGGCTGTGGCATGGACCTCCCTACTGGCTCCAGCACCAAGATGGCTGCACCCAGAGACTCCAAACTGGCAAAATTGAAATCCTCCCTGTTGGCCAATGCTGCTCTGGAGCTCAACATCACCATGTCACCACCACCAGCCATGAAGCTGGTGCATTCTGCCAAAAAGTGAGCCTGAGCTTCTGCCTGGAGTCTTCGACAGGCACCTTGTGTCTTCTGAGCTGGAGATTGTGTTGGGGAGAGTGTAGACCGGATGCTGGGTGTCTTGCTAAGCTGGAGGCAGACAGGGAGAGCCCCTCAGCCCCAGGGCTGCAGCAGTTGCTCTGGTTTGGGGTACAGGGCCAGGTCCCCGCTGTTGTTCCCATCCCTGATTAAGGCTGGAGAAACGCCTCCTGTTTCTTGCTCAGGACAGAGGGGCGGCTGTGCCAGTCCCTGGAGCGGGGTGGCCTCACCAATCTTCTCTGAGTGTCTTGTCCCCTGGGGCCATGGGAGCAGGTGACTCCCCAGCTGGAGGCTGCAGAGTCTCCTCCTCCCCAGGCAGGGGCTGGGACCGGCCCTCTGGGCGCCGCTGTGCAACCAGGGCTCAGGACACTGCGCTGGGGTTTCTGTTGTTTAAATTTCCTTCCTTCCTTTTTCCATTTCTTCTTCTAAGAGAAAACACTTCTGATTTGTTGACCAGCCCCCAATTTCTTCTCCCCTTCTGTGTCTTTACCCTTCCTTTTTCTCTGGGCTCAACTTCTTATTTTCTTCTCTTGCCTCATGGAAACCTCTTTTCTTTAGATCACCAAGTTTGTTTTTTTTTTTTTCATGTCAATAACTGCAGCGCAGCATCCTGTGGAAGGCGAGCAGAAGTGACCATTGCACACCACCTCATTCACAATTTGCCAAACACACCTACCCCATGGACACCACCCACCCCAACTCCTTGGCCTTTTGGCAAGTCGAGGTAAGTGGTGCCAGTCGCTCCCAGGCTGCTGCACGGCAGCAAGGCCAGTAGTCCACGAGGCAACTGTCTGACATGGCAGGTGGCCCGCGGGAGTGATTTCAGCAGCCACCTCTCCTGTTCTCTTGAACTGGCTAAGATGGGAGCAGTTGGGTTCTGTGCTTGTGCACTGTGGAGTGTGGAGGAAGAGGGGGGCTCCTGCTCCTGACTTGGCCTTCAGATCATGTCAGCCTCTTTTCCTGTTCTGCAGGCTGTCCTCATCTGCTCTCCGTTGGCCAAATCCTGAAAAGCCGACCTTCAGCTTCATCCTCAGCTCAGCCCTTTGGCTCCCAGCCTCCCCGTGACCACCTGTTCCACTGCCCACCCTTCGCACCACCTTCCTCCCTGCAGCAGCGAGAAGGAGCCCAGCCAGGTCACCCCTGGTTCCTCCAGGAAGTGTCAGTGTAGGCAGCCCCGTGGAGCAGACAGCAGCCCCTGTGCTCTGGCTGTGAAGGACAAGGATCAAGCCTCCAGCCCCCAAGGAAGAAGAAGAAGAATCTCACAGGAGGGCTCAGTGTCCCCTGCGGGGAAGGAGGTGGCAGGCAAGGGTCCCAGCGGTGGCAGGGAGGCACCCAGCTGTCAGCACCGAAAGATCAGGCCCGTGGTGCCAATGTCAGGCCCCAGGACCTGTCTGGACACAGAGCCCATCTGCCCCCTCAAGAGGAAGAAAAGGAGGAGAACGGAGGAGACAGAAAAGTGCTGCTCAGGGTTAGAATGAGGTTTAGCATTAGGATTACAGATTGTGGGTAAGGGTTAGAATGAAGGCTTGGGTTTAGGTTTAGTGTTTAGGATTTGAGTTAGTGATAGGGTTAAAGTTAGGTTTAGGGGTTAGGATTAGGATTACAGTTTGCTGTTAGGTGCTAGGGTTAGACTTGGGGTTAGTGAAGAGTATTATGGTAAGTAGTTAGGGTTAGGGGTAGGGACAGAGTTAAGGTTGGGTTTTGGTTAGAGGTAGGTTTATGGTTCAGGTTTAGCTTTAGTGGTTAGGATTAGGGTAGGGTTAGGGATGAAGAATTGTCATTGTAGTTAGTGGTATGGTTTGTGGATAAGGCAAATGGTTAGATTTTGGGTTTAGGATTAGGATTAGGGGTCTGGTAGTGCTTGGAGTAGTGGTTAGGGTTAAGAGTTAGTGTTAGAGCGATGGGTAGAGTAAGGGTTGTAATTTGGGGTAGAGGTGGGGTTAGCGGTTAGGACCAGGATCAGAGTTTTGCTTAGGGTTATCATTTGTTGGTTATGGTTTCTTGGCTAGTGTGTATTAGTTAGGTTTAGAGTTAGGATTAGGTTGGTTTAGGGGTTAGGGTTATAGTTAGGATTAGGGTTTGTGATTAGGGTTAGTGGTTAGTATTTGAGTCCTAATTAGAGGCAGGGTTAGACTTAGCCTTAGGGAAAAGAATTAATTTTAGTTGTAGGGATAGGATTTGGGTTAGTGTTAAGGTGTAGGGGTTATTGTTAAAGTAAGTATGAGGTTTAGAATGAGGCTTGCAGGCTAGGGTTGGGGTTAAGGTTTAGGAGTTAGGTTTAGAATAAGTGTTAGGGGTTTGTTTTTGTGGTTAGAGTTAGAAGTAGAGTTAAGGACAGGGTTATAGTAAGCAGTTAGGACTTAGGGTTATGGTTATAGTTAGGCTTAGGGTTAGATTAGGGTTATTGTTAGGGTTTGGTGTTAGGGCTTTGGTTAGGGCTAGAGTTAGCATTAGGTTTCAGGTTTAGACTTAGGGTTAGGATTTACAGTAAAGGTTAGAGTTAGGGTAAAAATTAGGGCTTAATTTAAGGGTTAAGTTAGGGTTAGATTGAGAGTTAGGGTTAGAATTTGGTTTAGGTTTAGCATTTAGATGAGGGTTAGGTTTTAGACAAGGTTGAGGGTTAGTGTTAGATAAGGTTTTGGGCTAGGGGATAGAGTTAGGGTTAGAGTTTGGGATAGGCTTATGGAGCATGGTTAAGGTTAGTGTTTGGGGTCAGGGTTTTGAGTGAGGGTTATGGGTCAGGTTTTGGGTTAGAGTTAGTCTTAGAGCTGGGATTAAACTTTGGGCAAGAGGTTAAAGTATAGCATTAAGGGTTAGGGTTAGGAGTTTGTGTTTGTGTTTTATGAGGTTTAGGTTAGGGTTACGTGGTAGGGTTAAGGTCTAGGGTTAGATTTAGGGTAAAGGTAAGTGTTAGGAGTTACAGGTAGGGTTAGGCTTAGGAATTAGGGGGTTGGGTTAGATTTTGGGGTTAGGAGTTTGAGCTAGGGCTAGGGGGAAGAGTTACATTTAGGGTTAGAAATAGGGTTAAAGGTAGGGCAAGGGGTCAGAGTTAGGGTTAGAATTCCTGTGTTTGAGTTAGATGAGGTTTAGGATTAGGGTTATGTGTTAGAGTTAGGCTTTAGGGTTAGGAGTTATGGTTAGTGCTAGAGTTAGGAGCTAGGGATTAGTCTGAGAGGTAGGGTTTGAGGTTCGGGTATCTATTTGCATTGGGGTTTGGGTTAGGTGTTCAAGTATGAGGGGTAGGATTTGATTAGTATTGGAGTTTGAGAGTAGTGTCAGTGGAAGTGGTTAGGGTTAGCGGTTAGTTTTAGGAGGTAGGGCTAGGGTTAGAGTTATGTTTAGAGTCAGGTTTAGGGTTAGAGTTAGGGGTAGGGTCAGGGTTTGATTAGGATTAGGGTTAGAATTAAGGTTAGGGCTTTTGGGTTAGGGTTAGGGGTAGAGTTTGGTTTTAGATTTAGGCTTAGATTTGTGATTACAGTAAGAAGGCTAAGCATTAGGTTTAGAGTTGGAGAATGAGTTAGGGGTTACATTAGTGTTCCGTTAGAGTGAAGAGAACTGGGTAGAATTTAGGATTAGGCTTAGGGTTGAGGGAGTAGCATTAGTGGACATAGTTAGGAGTAGCTTAGGTGTAGGAGTTGGGACTTGGGGTAAGATTTAGGGGTTGGGGTTAGAGTTAGGGATAGGAAATATAATTAGGATTAGAGTAAGGGTTAGATTAAAGTTTAGGGGTTAGGCAGTAGTGTTAGAAAAGGTGGTTAGGCTTAGGTTTTAGAATTCTGTTGGAGATAGGGGTTCGGGTTCATGGTTAGGGAGTAATGTTATTGTAAATGGTTAAGATTAGCATAGGCGATTAGGTTTAGGGGTGAGGCTAGAGTTAGGGTTAGAGTTAGGGTTAGGATTCTGTTTAGAGGTCAGGTTAGGGTGAGATTCCATGTTAGGGTTAGTGTTGGATTAGGTTGGTTTACAGGTTGTGGTTAAAGTTAAGTTAGTGATAGGGTTATGGTCAGGTTAAGGTTAGGGTTTACGTTTAGTGTTAGGACTAGGTTTCAAGTTAGGGTTAGAGTTAGTATTAGGGTTTAGGCTTACCATGAAGGTTTTAGTTAGTGTTAGGGGTCAGCATTAGGGTTATCATGTTTGTGTTAGGGAGTAGTGTTACGGTTAGTGGAACTGGTTAGGGTTAGGTAGGGTTAGTTTCAGGGTTTAGGGGTTATTGCTCGAGTAAGGGTGAGGTTTAGATTGATGGTTACTGGCTAGGGTTAGGGTTAAGGTTTAGGGCTGAGCTTTAGAGTCAGCTTTAGGGGGTTGGTGTTAGTCTTAGGTATTAGGGAGAAGAATTAGGGTTAGATTGAAGGATAAGATTATGGCTAGGATAAGTGTTTAGGACTTAGGTTTGGGTTTATAGTTCCTTTTAGGGTTAGATTGGAGTCAGTGATTGGGTAGCGTTACCAGTTAGGGTTTGATGTTAGCGTTAGATTTTGGGTTGGGGGTATTGTTAGGTTAGGGTTTGGATTTCTATTTATGTGATGTTGGTCTTAGGGTTAGAGTTAGGGGTTTGTCTTAAATTTTCAGATTAGATTTAGGATTAGTATTTAGGTTTACATTTAGGCTTAAGTTTTAGGATTTGGTTTAGGTTAATGGTTGGATTAGGGTTAGTGTTAGGGGTTCCAGAGTTGTCTTAGCGGTAGAGTTAAGTTTTGGGTTTAGATTTAGGGGTAGGGTTAGATTAAGGTTTAGGGTTAGCATCAGGGTTAGGGCATTGAATTAGTTTTAGTGTTAGGGTTAGAGGTTGGTCTTAGATTTAGCCTTTGCTTTAGGATTACAGTAAGTGCTTGGACTAACATTAGAGGTTTAGATTTAGGGATAAGTGTTAGGGGTAGTGTTAGAGTTATTATTAGGGTTTGATTAGGATTAGGTTTAGGGTTTATGGGTAGGGATGTGGTTAGTGGTAAAGGTTAGTATTAGGGTTAGTGTTAGAGGTAAGGATTAAGGTTAGGGGTTAGGGAATAGTGTTAGTATAAGCAGTTAGGCTTCATGTTTAGGGGGAAAGGGTAGGAATATGGTTAGGGTTAGCACTATGTCTAAGTATTACAGTTATAGTTAGGTTTAGGTTAGGGGTGAGTGTTAGGGGTTAGAGTTAGAATTAGGCTTAGGGTTAAGGGTTAGAGGTCAGCTTAGGGGTCACTGTTGCAATTTTGATTAGATTTAGGGTTAGAATTAGGCTTAGACTTTAGACTTAGAGTTAAGATTTGAGTTAAAGATATGGATTAGGATTAGGGTTGGGGTAAGGGGGTTGGATTAGAGTTAGATGTTGGGGTTAGGAGTTTTGTTATTTGGATGGTCAGTTTTAGGTTTTAGATTTATTTTGAAGGGTTAGGGCTAGGACATTGGGTTAGGGTTAGAGGTAGTGTTAATGTTATTTTTGTGATAGCGGTTTAAGGTTAAAGTTTATCTTAGAATGATGGGTTAGGATTTAGCATTAGTTTAGAGATAGGTTTAGGTTAGGCTTTAGGGTTAGGCTTAGAGGTTGAGTTAATGGTTAGGGTTAGATATTAGGGTTGGGTTAGTGTTAATTTTAGTCTAAGTGCTTACGATTGGTGGCTGGGTTCATGGGCTAGGGATATGAATGGGGCTAGGATTAGATTAGGGTTGTGTTTAGGTTAAAGATTGGTTTAGAGGTGAATTTAGGTGTTAGGTGTAGATTTCAGTTTAGAATTAGGCTTAGTGTTGGATCTGGGTTAGGGTTAGGTTAGGTTGGTTACGGCTTACCATTAAATTTAGGTTAGTGATAGGGTTAGTGTTAGTTTAGGGTTAGAGTTTAGTATTGGGGTTAGGGTTTAGGGTTTCTGTTAGGGTTAGAGTCAATGTTAGGGCTCAGTTTTAGATTTATAGTTAGAGTTAGTGGTAGAGGTTAGGGGTAAGGTTAGGGTATGGGTTGGAATAGTGTTATGTTTCAGGGTTAGGATGTAGTTTGGATTTACATTTAGGGTTTGGTTAGTGTTCAGGTTAGAGTTAGGGTTAGTTGTTAGTTCTAGATTTACAGTTAGGGTTAGTTACAGTTAGGATTAGATTAGTGTTAGGATATAGTTAGTGTTAGGGCTAAGGATTAGGTTTCAGAGTTAGGGAATAGTGTTAGTGTAAGTAGTTAGGGTTAGGTTTTAATATTAGGGTTGAAGGGTAGGACTAGGGTTAGGGTTAGAGTTAGGATTATGGGTAAGTATTGAAGTTAGATTAGGTTTAGAAGAGGGTTAGAATGTAGGGTTGGAGTTAGCGTTAGGGGTTAGTTTGGTGTTTTGGGTTAGAATTAGGATTACGTTTTAGCTTTAGATTTAGGTTAGAGGGTTAGGGATGGGGTTAGCACTAGGGTTAGGGTTAGTGTTTGGCAGTAGTGTTAGTGGAATGGTCAGAGTGAGGTTTTAGATTTATATTGGAGATGGAGGTTGGGGTTGGCATTAAGGGTTGCAATTCTGGTTAGTGGTTAGGGCGTAGTGTTAGTGTAAGTCTTTAGGATTAGTATAAGGGGTTAGGTTTAGGGGTTAGTTGTCGGGATAGCTTTAGGGTTAGGATAATGGGTTAGGGTTTGAATTAGGGTTAGTTTAGGGTTAGAGTCAGTCGTAAGAGTTGCAGGTTAGGATTTCGGGTTAGGGCTTGGTTTAGTGTAGTGTTTGGTTTAAGGCTGGTGTTAGTATGATGGGTTAGGGTTAGTTTTAGGGTTAGGCTAGGGTTATGGGTAAGGGTTAGAGGTCGCATTAGGGTAAGCTTTCAGTGGTTTGAATTAGGGTAAGGGTAGAGATAGGGTTAGTTTTAGTGTAAGTGTTTAAGGTTAGGGGTAGGGATAGGCTTAGGTTTAGGGTTATACTAGGGTTAGTTTTAGGGTTAGGCTAGGGTTATGGGTTAGGGTTAGAGGTCATATTAGGGTGATATTTCAGGTAAGAGTTAGAGTAAGGCTAGGGTTAGTGTTAGTTTTAGGGTTGGGGGGGTTTGGTTTAGGTTAGATTTTGTGCAAGAGGTAGGGTTAGGGTGGTGGTTAGGTTAGGGTGGTGGTTGGGTTAATATTATGGTTAGTTTTAGGTGAATGATAGGTGTAGGGTAAGTTTAAGTGCAGGGGTTAGAATTAGGGTTAGGGTAAGGGATGGATAAGTGTTAGGGTTAGGTCTTAGGCAGTGGTGTCAGTGGAAGTGGTTAGGGTTGGGGTCTGGCTCAGGGTCCCAGGGGGATTTGTGAGGTACCAAGGCCTGGATGAAGAGCTCCCTTCTTGGTCGCACACGTCCAAAAGACAGGGACACGTCTGTGACTGATCTGCCTGGCACTGTCCCACCAGCAGTGGCAGATGCATCCTGGAGAGGAGTGGAGCTGCCAGGCACTGTCAGAGGATCTCCCTGAGGTGCCGCTCGCTGCCCACCCAGACTCACACACTGTCCCTGGCTGTGACAGATACACCAGCTACGAGCTCTGGACACAGGACACAACAGTGCAACCGCAAAGACCATCTCTCCTGTCCTGAAAGACTCTTATGACCCCTGGAGCCCAAAGCCATGGACCACATGAACTCATTGGACATTTTAGAGGCGTGGCCTATAGACTGAGGAATGAGATCTGTGTGTATATCCAGAGATAGGAAAAGTGCTGTTGATTAACTGGAATGTATTGGAGAGTGTGGGACCCGGGCACAACACAGATGGTACAGAAGAAGGGGAGGGCACTGTCCTGGTTTCAGCTGGGAGAGAGTTAATTTTCTTCCTAGTAGCTGGTAGAGTGCGGTGTGTTGGATTTAACCTGAGAAGAATGTTGATAGCACAGGGATGTTTTGTTTGTTGCTAAGCCATGTTTATCCCAAACCAAGGACTTTTCATCAAGGAGGCTGGAGATGGACAAGAAGCTGGGAGGGGCACAGGCAGGACAGCTGGCCCAAGTGGCCAAAGGGATATTCCACACCATATGATGTCATGCTTGGTATGTAAACTAGAGAAAAGTTATCTGGGGGACCACTGTTTGGGATCTGGCTGGGTGTCACTCAGTGGGTTGTGAGCAATTGCATTGTGCGTGACGTGGTTTATATCTCCTGTTATTATTATTACCATTTTTGCAATTACTACTATTACTACTGCCATCATTATTATTATAATTACTATTACTATTACTATAATTATTTTATTTATTGTTATTATTTTATATTTATTGTAGCTGTTGTTGCTATTGTAGCCGTTGTAGCTATTGTTGCCGTTGTAGCTATTGTTGCCGTTGTAGCTATTGTTGCTGTTATTGTTTTGCCTTTCTGTCTCATTAAACTGTCTTCATTTTAACCCAAGATGTTTATTTCTTTCCTGATTCCCTCTCCCATCCCACTGGGCTGGAGGGAGGAAGAGAAGGGCTGTGTGTGATGTTCAGCTGCCTGCTGGGTTAAACAAAACAGTCCTGGTGAAAGGAGTGATCATGCAAGGTGTCCCAGAGGAAGAGGTGAACCTGAGGAGGGCACAGGGTAACAAGGGCCCTTCAATGCCAGGACAGGCTGTGAGGAGCCAGGATGCCAAAAGATGTCAGACTGGAGAATGTTTCAGGACACCATCCTGGTTCAGCCCTCCCCTGCCCTTTGTGCCATGAGAGACACCCCATGGTCCTGCCCAGCCTTGTCCTGGGCTCCTGAGCCAGCTGGGAAGATGGAAAGGGCTCAGCAGCAGTGATCCTCCTCCAGCTGGGTCTGTTTCCCAGCCCAACCAGCGTGGCCAGAGCAGAGTCACCCATGGCCCCAGGGCACCACAGCCCCTCGCTCTGCAGAGCAGCATGGCCAGCTCAGGGCCCTGTGGGGAGCACAGGGAGGGAACCAGGACCAGCCGGCCAGGCCAGGCTGGACACCCTCACCTGGGGAAAGGGATGTCCCTGGAGAAGAGCAAGGCAGCATTTCTGTGCCTGCAGGGAGGAATCCAGGAGCAAGAGAAACCTCTTTCTGCAGACACTCATTGGGGTCAGGCTGCTCTGTTGCTGGAGCAGGACTCTTGTTCTGGTGTGAGGAGAGGGGCTGGCACTGATGGACACAGGTCATCTGTGGTGGGGATCTGCTGGAGTTGAATCTGCTTTTCCTGTCTGTCCACACCTCCTCAGGAGACACTCTGCATCGGTATCCATGGGGGAATTCTTCTATCACAGTTTCAAAGTGCTCACTGCCGAAACAGTGTCATCCTTACCAAGTTCTCTGTCATCCTCACTCACACAAGATAAATCAACCTGTTGCCCATGTCATTGAGCTGCTCCATATATCTGAGCTGATCCTTCACACGGGGGGATCCCTCCGTCCTCACTCTCCCTGAGACTCTCTCCAGCAGACCCTGTATCCTTCAGCTGAAACACCACAGCTCAGCAAGCTGTCCCACCTCACCTCATATAATCCAAAACTGTCACAGTGCTTTGACAAGACATGGGGCTCCTCCTGGCAGTGGATGTTCGGAAGCTTGTTCAGTGCTACACCACCTGGGTTTCCACCATCCAGAGGGACACAGATTGCCTCTGTGATACCCCTCGTGTAGAGACAGACCTAATGAACAGCATTTTAAACAATACCTCAGAGTCTGAGTGCATTTCTTTCTGGGTTCATACCAGACCAGCATCAACTGGGGAAAAACACTCTCCCAGCACTCTTGGATGCAAACCCTCTGGTCCCAAGGGCTGGTAAGGCTGCAGTTTGCTCATGAAACCCCTGGCTTGAATCCCATCCACCACAGCTGTTGCCCTCCAGAGTCCTGCCTGGAAGCACAAAGGCCTGGAAGACTTTGCTGCTGACAACTGAGGCAAAGACACGGAGACATCTTAGGTCTACCTACACCTTGTCTTTCTAAATTCAGTAGTAGCCTCACAGTATTTAGGATTCTTCTTTAGCTGTTTCTGGAATAGCAACAGCTTATCTTGATGACCTTCAATTCCTTTTGGAGTTTTAATTGTGTTTTGATATGAACCATTGCTGTGCCTGGAGGATGCTGTTCTTGAAAACTAGATGTATCCAGGCATATTGTGAAAGTATTTGGTCTTTTCGTTGATTGTATCATCAAGAGACTGAGTGAAGATCCCTGTGTGATGTGCTGCTTGTCCATGCAATGCCTGCAGCTGTTGGGTAGAGAAGAGACCAACCTTGCTTTTCTGATGACATCTGATGACTGATACCTTGGACTGATTGTATCAGTCAAAGGTACACAGGCAATAAATCACATTCTGCAATGCTGTCTGGGGCAGCTGTGATGCACCTGCCCTGAATGGGAATGGATTTCCTGTAGGTCCTGTGTGGTCCATGTCAGCCTTGGCTTCTCATGTGGGCTTGAATTGGAACATGAAATGGAACACCTACCCTGTGTTCTGTCAGGCAATGTGGGGATGACCGTGGGACAACTGCCAATGTAGTCACTGGAGAGCTTGTAAATTCAGCTGATGGACACAAGAGAGAACGAGCTGGCCCTATGGTACAGGACTGCAACCATTCCTATGCACACCAACATAAACTGCCATAACAATAGTGAGCAGGAAAAGGGCCTTTTGGCCTTTATTTGGACATGACCTGTCATTTCACTTGGCCAAAGGACTTTCCCACCAGGCTCATGTATGATCCCCAAGATGTCACCCTGTCTCTATGAACTTGTCCATAGGACCTTTCAGTTACCTGCAGTGTATCTGGTACCACCTCTGGAAACACAAATGTCACCAGTTACTTGCAGCTGAACATCTCACTCCTGCCTCTGTCTCCCTTAATTAGCACAGGAGTGGAGAAAAGAGGCTGACATGCTTCTTTGTGTGTCTATTTTGAGAGCTCCTAAACAAAGGCAAGAGGAAGGAATCCCACCTCCTGTAGGTGTGTGGCAGGGATGGCAGAGCTGAGTGTCCTTCAAGTGCTGGGAATAGAAACGCAGGAGGAAAAGCCTCCACCAACTCAGCTGAATCCCTTCCTTCAGCATGGGTAACGAAGATCCCTCCCTGTCACTTTCTGGGTGTCCTGACTAATAATAAGTCAAAACAAAAGTAAAAAAAAAAAAAAAAAAAAGATGATAATTCGAGGTAACTTTGGGAGGGAAAATACACTGTTGGAAATAAGTGTTTCTGCCCAGCATAAGGAGAGAACATCAGTGATGACTTGAGGCTGTTTCACAGCAGGTGCCCCAGGGACACCTGGAGGAGCCCAGAGGGGACAGAGAAAGGGACATCATGGGCTGCTCCTGTGCTGTGAGCTGGGCTGGGCTCCTGGGACACAGGGAGCTCATGGCAGCGGCAGCGCTGCAGAGAGACAGCTCTGCCCAGGAGCAGCTCCTCTGCACACGCAGCAGGGCTGAGGGCTCTGCCTGCAGCACCGAGGGCACAGAGACAGGCACAGAGAGGTTAAAGACAACATGGGGTGGAGGATGCTGAGACATCACTGGGAGAGAAATCTTCACAGCCCTGAAAAGAGTAAGTCTCTGGCTACAGCCCAATTCAACTACAGTTCCTGGAGAGATGCTAAAGCTGGAACATTCCACAAGCTGTGGCATCTGTCAGGAGGGACTTTGCAGTTTCTCTAGTGCAGAGAAAACATGTTATATAGAGATGAGTTTCTCTGCTGCACCTTCAGAGGGACATTTTTAATGGGCTTTTTCAAGGAGAAGGTAAAGGAAGGGATTACAGTAAAGCTAAGGAGCTCTCCCAAGTCCTTATTTTCAATTTGTTTCTCTTGGGGAATTTGAGAGGAGAAATGGAAAAGGAGCTCTCGTACTTGAACAAGTCATGGAGACCACTCAGCTGTAACTTCAAGTAGTCAGTAGGTGTGATAGGAGCCTCCTGATGAGCCTTCATCCACTCCTCTGCCCATGGACAGATGCAGCATCGCCTTTGCTGGACCCAGCAGGATCACCCACCTGTCTTTGTTTTCAACAGGAAGATGCTCCCAGGCGGTGCCCTGCAAACAGGCAGGTGTCTGTAGGGCCAGGGTGAGCGCACAGAGTTTGGGATGGGGTCTGTGAGCACTGACAGGGAAAAGACATGGGACAGGGAATCACCTCCCAGGAGGAAAATCTCCTGGCAGCAGGGACATGATCTGGGAAGGAGGAGACAAACCAGAGCTCTTGTGGGAGGGAGGATGTAGAAATCTCTGACTGACCCCCTGCAGTGCAGATCCCTCCTCTGAGCAGCCCCCTCGCCTGCTCTCCCACCCAGCAAAGCCTCTGCCCTCAGGGCCGGGGGCTCCAAGGCATGAAGCAGCTCCTGTGCAGCCAGAGCTGCAGTTCCTCTGCAGAGCACAGGGGCTGAGAGCAGCTGCCCGGCACTGTTGGTGTCTGGGAGGTGGCTGCACAGCTGGGGAAGGGTGACGCTGTCTGAGTGCCCGGCTGCCCCTGCCCTGGCCTCTCTCACACCCACCCTCACCAGATTTTTCCTTCTTGCTCCCCTGCTCTGGGTCACTGCTGTTGGGATCTTGTTCTTGCTGCCAGGCTCTCTGGGGATGGCAGTTTCAGCTGCAGAGTCACAGCCTGATCTTGTGGGTCCTTTCCTGCAGGTGTGTCCATGGGCACACGTGTCCCAGCTTTGCTCTGACCTGTGGGGTGTGGGCAATGAAGTCTGTCAGGCTGAATCTCCCTGAATCAAATGCCATCATTAGGACTCTTGGCTATCTGCATGAGGTTTCCATCCCAGCTGTGAGCTCCCCTCTGGGATGCAAACCCATCCTATAGCATCTGTGTTATCTGAAAGTCTCAAGGAGAAACACAGAAATGGTGCGACAGTCAAAATGCTGTTTGGTTTGTGAAATGAGCTACTTCTGCCCTGGGCTAAATGTGGGCTGCTGAGACCTTAGAAAACAGTGAGATGTGTAGTGGTCTGAGGTGGATCCCTCTGCTCTCAGCAGTGTCTGGTGGCTTTTCAGGGTAACATGGGAGTGTGATCACCCTCCATCTCAGAAAGGTGCCAGCCCAGGGCAGCTGGAGCAAGGCAGAGGGACAGACCAGCTCCCCTCACTCTGCACTAAGCCACAGGCAGCCTCTTGCCTTGCAGGACTCGCTCTGTTCTCCTTGAGTGCAGCAGAAATGCTGATGGTTTCTGACATCCAAGAACATTCCCCAGGGTGAGAGGGGAGAAGGAGCTGTAAAAAACCCCAAACCTCTCAAAACTCCTCCTGCCACCTCATTTCCTTATCCCTGGGAGTGCAGATGCTGACAGGTATTTCTGCACCAGGAGCAGCTTCATGTGACAAAGCTGAACCCCAGGACTGTCCCCTGCCCCCGTTCCCATGACCCCACTGCTGCAGAGCAGGGCTGACTCCTCAGCAGCCAGCGGGCACAGGCCCTGCTCCTCACGGCACCTCCAGCCAGCACCACCCAGGGCTCAGACACGGAGCTGAGGGAAGGTCTGGAAAAGGACAAGGGGGTGTGGAGCAGGGGGGGTGTGTGAGAAATGGCTTAGACCTTGGTCAGAGAAATCTCCCCAAAACTCTCACTGTCTTTTTCTTCTGTGATAGCCCCCATAGCCAAAATCAGCAAATGTCCAACAGCAGCTCCATCACCCAGTTCCTCCTCCTGCCATTCACAGACACACGGGAGCTGCAGCTCTTGCACTTCTGGCTCTTCCTGGGCATCTACCTGGCTGCCCTCCTGGGCAACGGCCTCATCATCACCACCATAGCCTGGGACCAGCACCTGCACACCCCCATGTACTTCTTCCTGCTCAACCTCTCCATCATTGACCTGGGCTACATTTCAACCACTGTCCCCAAGTCCATGGCCAATTTCCTCTGGAACACCAGGGCCATTTCCTACACAGGATGTGCTGCCCAAGTGTTTCTCTTTGTCTTTTTAGCTTCAGCAGAGTATTGGCTCCTCACCATCATGGCCTATGACCGCTATGCTGCCATCTGCAAACCCCTGCACTACGGGACCCTTCTCGGCAGCAGAGCTTGTGTCCACATGGCAGCAGCTGCCTGGGCCACTGGGTTCCTCTATTCTCTGCTGCACACGGCCAATACATTTTCACTACCACTCTGCAAGGGCAATGCTGTGGACCAGTTCTTCTGTGAAATCCCCCAGATCCTCAAGCTCTCCTGCTCAGACACCTACCTCAGGGAAGTCTGGGTTCTTGTGATTTCTTTCTCAGTGGCATTCGGCTGTTTCGTGTTCATTGTGCTGTCCTATGTGCAGATCTTCAGGGCTGTGCTGAGGATCCCCTCTGAGCAGGGTCAGCACAAAGCCTTTTCCACGTGCCTCCCTCACCTGGCCGTGGTCTCCCTGTTTATCAGCACTGTCATATTTTCCTACCTGAAACCCCTCTCTTTCTCCTCCCCATCCCTGGATCTGGTGGTGTCTGTTCTGTACTCAGTGGTGCCTCCAGCAGTGAACCCCCTCATCTACCGTATGAGGAACAAGGAGATCAAGGATTCAGTGTGGCAACTAATGAATGGCTGTTTGATGAAGCAATAAACTGCCCATAATCTTCTGCATGGCATATATAATGTAAATAATTTTCTCACTGAGTGGTTGTGCCCGTGTCCACTGGACACCCTAGAGAACCTGCTGCAGGTCAGTTGTCATGGAGCAGCCTCTCACAACCATCATTTCCAGCACTGGCTTCTCACTTCAGCTTGAAGAGTTTCTTTGTCCCTCCCTGGCAGCACAACTAATGAGTAGGTCAGATGTCCATGTTTGCATTGTGTAGACAAGATGCAAACAAACGCACAAAGTGCTTCTGAGGTGATGAACCCAAGTGAGCAGAAACACCATCAGCTATTCCTTGGGGTTCCATGAAGGTCAGTGGGACAGACAGTGTCTTGATGTGATTTCATGTTGAGAGTAACATCCTTTGGGGAACCACCTGAATGTAGCACTGGGATGTGCTTCCTGGAACTGAAGATCCCCTGTCCATTCTTTATGCCACGAGGCATCTCATCTAAGTGCAGAGAAGGGTGACAAATGGCAGGGCTGAGGTGCCTCCCAGCCCCCTGGAGTGGCAGCAGGAGGTCAGAGAGACACAGTGACTCCTGCATCTGTGTGTACAAGGGAAACACTCTGTCTCTCAATATCCATGGGTGCATAAGGAGTCCATGGTGAGGTTACTTCTCTCTGGTCAGGCTAAAGACCACAAGAAGTCTGACGCGTTGGGGTCCCTGCCTGCAGAGCAGTTTCTGAGATAGTCGAGCTTTCCATGGTAGTGGGAAGACGCCGGAGAGGGGGAAAAAAATAATAACTGAAAAGGACAACTTGGGAGGTGCATTCTGGATATCAGGAGGAAGAAACGTCAGTGGAAGGGCAGTGCTGCGGTGCAGGAGGTCACCCAGAGGCAGTCGGGATCAGCCCATGGCTTTGTGTTTCAACAAACAGCCAGTGAGGGTGCAGTGAATGAGGCACGGACTCTCGGGAAGGTGCAATGAGAGACATTTATTACAAACTCAGGCTTCCATTTATACTTGCACATATGCACATATAACTTCCTGTGCTCCATATGAGCACGTGTAAAATTAATCCTCGCAGAATCGCGGGTTTATTTTCCTTCCATGCACATATGCACATGTAACTTTCTGTGCACATTTGCACGTGTACTTTATTTCCTCGCACAATCGCGAGTGTATTTTCCTCCCGTGCTTCCACGTAAGCACGTGTAATATTCTGTGTGCATTTGCACGTGTAAGTAAATTAACCCTCGCAGGATTGCGAGTGTATTATAAATTTACCCTCGCGGAATTGCGAGTGTACACTTCCCGTACTTACTACAAGTACGTGTATCTCTTTAAAAATAATCCCGCACCATGTTCAGGCAAGTGTGTACTTCTCCGGGACTCAGGGCCGGCTCCGGCATTGTTTTGAGTGAAGCCACGTGCATGCACTCTGTGGACCGCCCGTTGTATTAGTTGCTGCCCCTTAGTAATTTTCTTCAACTGATATCCGAGCCTTTAATTAAGTCACTTTTGGAGTGCTAAAACTCTGTTTCTCACCGGTTTAATAAAAGTTGGTTTTGGACTCTGTTGTCCCTTAAATTAACCTATGGGGTGCCTCCGTGACATGCTCTCAAGAACATGTGTAAGGGATAGACTCTCAAAAGGCTTTGTTTTCTGTGTTTTCTGTGGGCTCAGTGGGATGAGATCAGGATGTGTGGAGAGCCGGCGAGGAGCTGGGCTGGAAAGTGCCCCAGAGAGGAAACCACCCGTGAAAAGATGAAGCGTGTGAGCGTGCATGGTGGGGGCACACAGCAATGTTCTCACACAGCCAGGCCTCCTGGGAGAGACATGAAAGACCAGCAGAGCAGGGTCTGGTCTGTGCCCAAGCTCCTGGACATCATGGGGCACCTACCCCAGGACAATTGTCACCAACCAGCCCCTTGCAACCACCTTGTAGGGCATTGTCCTCTCACCACAGCTGAGAGAGGTTGTTCTTTCCTCCATGGAAGGAGACCGAGTGACTAGATCAGAAGTCCAGGTTTGCATTGAGGCAAGATATGAGCATGCACATCATGTGCATGTGTTGGGAGAGATGAACCTGAATGAGCATAAATGCCATCAGCGATTGCTGAGGAGGCCATGGAGGCTTGTGGGACAGTGTATCGAGGTCACTTCATGTTGAGAGTAACTTCCCCAATAACCACCTGAATGCAAGAGTCATGCACTGGATGGTCTGTCTCCAGAAGGCAGCTGCGCCTTGGCTATGGGGATTTCTATTCTCTACATTTCATTCTTGCCCCAGAGTTCTGTGACCCCAATGGAGCCGACAACTTCTGTGATTCTGCTTCATTGCTGGAGATCTCCTGCAGTAATACTGTGACACTCATGTTTTCATAATCACCATTTTAGAGCCAGTTTTCCCCTCCAATTCACATGGGCATCCTGTGAATGCATCGCTGCTCTTCACCCCAGTGCAGACAGGCAGAAGACCTTCTCCACCTGGCCCTCTCACCTCACCAGTGCCACTGTTTTCTACAGCACCCTCACGCTTGACTGCATGATGCCAGAACAGCACTCCTGAGACAGTTTGACAAAGCCTTTTTCCTACACCATCCTCACATCCCTGCTCAACCTGCAGCCCAAGAACCAGGAAGGTTGAGCAGAAGTGGAGCACTGAGAAAGAATTTTAAGAAAGCTTTGATGTTCACACAGAGACCATCAGAGTTGCTGACCTCCCGTTGCCTTCTGAACAGGCCCAGAGGACCTGGACAGCATTTGCTGTGTCCCAGAAACTCACCTGGAAGGACAGGATATAGAGAGAGCCTTTGGTGTGGGAAGGGGCAGAGAGTTGCTGGTGGAGCTGGCTGGTGTCTCTGTCTCTCAAACACCTCAGAAAAGTTGTGGCTATCAGGGAGGTTCCATGGTCCTCTGAGAAATAAAATATCAAAATTGTCTTCAAGTAGGTTAAAAAGGAAGATGATTGGTAGAATTACAGGCTGGGCAGCTTCACCTCAGTCCCTGGGCAAGTGATGGGGCAAATGCTTTCCAGACATCTCCAGGCACTTGAAGGAAACAAAAAAGAGTGCAGAACCTGCATGGGAGGGGAAAGCAGGGAATGTTGTGTACCTGGACTTTAACAAGGCCTTTGACATGTTCTACCATAGTCATATTGGTGATATCTGGATGGAAAATAGAGATGACAACAAGTGTGGCAGTTTGGCTGGATGGTCAGGCCCAGATGCCATCAGTGGAATGGACTCCTCCTGGCAGCCAGTCACTGTTGGCATCCCTCAGTGACCAGCACTTGAGCCAACACCTGTGAACATCTTCATTATCTGCCTGTATGATGGTTTAGAGCTCACCTTATGGTCCTTTGTGGATAAAGGCAAACTGCGGGGAGCCCTTGAGCTACCCCATCGAGTTCACCTGCCTCAAGCAGCACAGTCAGGATGACATTCAGGTGTCTTCCAATCTGAGTGAATCTATGATGCAAGGAATCTTCCCTTGGAGAGCTCTTTGAAGACAGAAAAGGGAGAGGATGGAGAAACGCCAGTGAAACAGAAGTACATAGACAGAATGTTACACTCTAAATACAGCAGAAAATTTGTTTTCATAAGTGGCTGCCTAAAACTATTCACATAAATCAAGAGAACATGACAACATGGGTTGTGAGCAATTGCATTATGCGTGACTTGGTTTATATCTGCTGTTATTATTATTACCATTTTTTGCAATTACTACTCTTACTACTGCCATCATCATTATTATAATTACTATTACTATAATTATTTTATTTATTATCATTATTATATTACATTTATTGTAGCTGTTGAAGCTATTATTGCTGTTGTTGCTATTGTTCCTATTGTAACTATTGTAGCTATTGTGGCTATTTTAGCTATTGTAGCTATTGTAGCTATTGTTGCTAATGTTGCTATTGTAGCTATTGTAGCTATTGTTGCTGTTGTTGCTATTGTTGTTGTTATTGCTATTGTTGCTATTGTAGCTATTGTAGTTATAGCTGCTATTGTTGCTATTGTAGCTATTGTAGCTGTTGTTGCTATTGTTGCTGTTGTTGCTTTTTTTGCTATTGTAGCAGTTGTTCCTGTTGTTGCTATTGTAGCTATTGTAGGTATTGTGGCTATTGTAGCTATTGTTGCTGTTGTTGCTGTTGTTGCTGTTGTAGCTACTGTAGCTATTGTAGCTATTGTTGCTGGTTTTGCTATTGTTGCTGTTGTTGCTATTGTTGCTGTTGTAGCTATTGTTGCTATTGTTGCTGTTGTTGCTGTTGTTGCTGTTGTTGCTATTGTAGCTATTGTAGGTATTGTGGCTATTGTAGCTATTGTTGCTATTGTAGCTATTGTAGCTATTGTTGCTGGTTTTGCTATTGTTGCTATCATAGCTATTGTTCCTGTTGTTGCTATTGTAGCTGTTGTTGCTGTTATAGCTATTGTAGCTATTGTAACTATTGTTGTTATTGTAGCTATTGTTGATGTTGTAGCTATTGTAGCTATTGTTCTAATTGTTGCTGTTGTAGCTATTGTTGCTATTGTAGCTATTCTTGCTGTTGTAGCTATTGTTATTATTGTTGCTATTGTAGCTATCGTTGCTGTTGATGCTATTGTTGCTATTTTAGCTATTATAGCTATTGTTCCTGTTGTTGCTATTGTTCCTGTTGTTGCTATTGTTGCTATTTTAGCTGTTGTAGCTGTTTTAGCTATTGTAGATTCCTCCCGCTCTTCAGGGAGGAATCCAGGAGGAAGAGAAACCTCTTTCTGCACACACTCATTGGGGTCAGGCTGCTCTGTTGCTGGAGCAGGACTCTTGTTCTGGTCTGAGGAGAGGGGCTGGCACTGATAGACACAGGTCATCTGTGGTGGGGATCTGCTGGAGTTGAATCTGCTTTTCCTGTCTGTCCACACCTCCTCAGGAGACACTCTGCATCGGTATCCATGGGGGAATCCTTCTATCACATCTTCAATGTGCTCATTCAAAATGTCCTCTTTATCTGCTCTCCTGAAACCTCTCTAATTAACTCTACAAGCTTTGTAGAGCTTGAAGAAAATTATGCAAGAGACATGGCTTGTGAGAGCTTGGGGCATTTTAGTGAGCTCATGCTGCATTTGATGCTGAGTCCATGAGCCTCAGGTACTGAGAACAAACAAAGCTCTCAAGGAGGCCAAGTCAGAAACAAAACTTCAAAGCTCCTTGAAGCATTAATGGGCCCCACTGAGACCTGTTACTGACAAAGGCTCCCCAGGGATTCGCTGGACGCTCTGATGACAGGTGGGCCAAGGCCCTGTGCAGGTGGCTCTGATGCTGAGAAACTCCTTGGTTTGCTTTCTGAAGCAGAAAGGAGACCCATGAGCTCCAGGCAATGGGAAGGGGGATCCTGTCCCTCACACACGGCTCAGGGCTCTCCGAGAAAAGGACAACACTGAAACAACAACTTCCAGCTTCCCCATGGGGCTGCAAGGAGGCAACGAGGCCCCAGTGCCATGAGGACAACATGTTTTCTCATTGGCCTCAGTGGCAGAGACAACTGCCAAGGCCAAGGGGACAAAGACCTGGGTTCTATTGGTGCCTCCCAGCCTCGCCAGCGCCCTTTGCCATCTCCACCACCGGCTGCTCCACACAGTCCTACACCTTCCCCTCTTTCCCTGCAGGCTATAGACGCCCATCTCGCTTCCCCACCTGCTCTCACCCCGGCATTTCTGCACCTTCACTGATGTGTCTGCACCCTCACTGGCTGTTCTTTGGAACACAACCATGGGCTGATCCAGACTACCTCTGGGCGACCTCTTGCACCACAGCACTGCCCTTCCAGTGACATTCCTTCCTCCTGATACTCAGTCTCTATCTTCCAAGTTGCTCTTCTTGCCTTTTTTTCTCCCTCTCCCGCATTTTCCCACTACCATGGAAAGCTCGACTATCTCAGAAACTGCCCTTCAAGCAGGGAGCCCAACCTGTCAGGCTTCTTGTGGTCTTTCACCTCACCACACAGAAGCAACCTCAGCGTGATCTTGTAAAACCCATGAGTGCCTTTCAGCTTCTCTGGCAGACATGACCATATACCAGCTGCTGTCCTGTCACGTACTCAGGCAGAATGGACACGACAACCCATCTCCAAGTCCTCTTCGTGGACAGGGCCTGTCCTAGTGCAGAGGTTCTTTCCCAGCCATGTCCCTGCTGCTGGTCTGTCACCTCCAGAGTCAGAACTGACCCCATGGTCCCCTTCACAGCCACAGGCTTTTTCCTGGATTAGGAGTTTCTGAGACACAAATTACCTCATAACACCATGCCCATCATTCGCCCAGTAAGGAAGGGGTCTTAGGGTTAGAGTTAGGGCTTTGCCTTAAATTTTAGGATTAGATTTAGGATTGGGTATTTAGGTTTACATTTAGGCTTAAGTTTTAGGATTTGGTTTAGGGCAACGGTTGGATTAGGGTTAGTGTTAGGGGTTCCGGAGTTGTCTTAGCGGTACAGTTAAGTTTTGAGGTTAGATGCTTCACGTGCTTCACCATATGTAGAGGCGTTCCTGGAGTCATTATGGATATGTAACACCTTACTGTATTTAAGCACACCTCTTTTGTTAAAAGGTGTGCGCGTTGGGCGGAGCGAATCCCCCGCGTACCCAGCGCTGTTTTGCTTATGCTCTAATGAACACGTGTTTAAGAAATGCAATTAAGGAATTGGATTAAATGTTGTTTATCCATAGAAGAAGCGTAAGTTATTTATTTCAGTTCCTTATTTGGCAAAAATGATGTAATTCTGTGCAGCACAACCTGTCGTCTTTATCTTTCCACCTCTTTCTGGCATTAAGAATGAAATAAATAACTTACGCTTTTTCTATGGATAAACAACGTTTAATCCATTTCCTTGTGTTCCGTAAAAACGTGCGCGGGGGATTCACTCCGCCCAACACGCATACTTTTAACAATAAGAAGCGTGCTTAAATACAGTATGGTATTACATATTCATAATGACCCCAGAAACGCCTCTACATATTCATGACCTTTCCCGCTTTTTATTAAAATGAGTCTCAGATAACCATTTACATATTCCCCTCCTTGACCTTCCCCTGTTGGCCTGCGCAGTGTCACTTGGTGAATTTGAGGAAGGGTCTTTAGGGGTCTTTGGATGAAGCTCCTTCAGCTTCGTCACAGTGGACTTTGTACCTTTGGCTCTTTAGGAGGAACTGGCTGGAACCCGAGCTGCCAAACCGACTGGAACCAGACTGGCGCCCCCTTTTTGCTGTAAATCTTGGCTGTCTTGTTGCAGCTGGTGCTGTAGAACTTCTTATCTCGGCATTTAATGAAGTCCTGCTTTTTTTAGCACAATTAGTTCCATACAGCTCTAAACTAGATATTAATAATGTGGTTTAAAATGTTAGCTTGTTAGTAGGCCCTTATTATATAGTTGCTTAACCCTTAAAATGTTAGTTCCCTCTATCAATATAACTTCCTAAACAAGTTTCATAACTTTTACATAGAACTTAACCACCTTTCCCTTTTCCAAGTTCAGAGTCCGTGCCTCATTTGGTTATACCTGTAAACATTAAACATCTCAGCACGAGTCACAACTGCATTTTTCACAATAACGACCGGATAACAGCGATCAGCACAGACACTGAGAAGTGCAGGCGGCCCACGGTCTGTCAGTTCGTTACAGCTGCTGCTGTTCTGAGATTCCAGGGAGCGGAAACTTCTCTTCAGCGACTGCAAAACGGAGCCTGTTCTCAGCAGCCGAGACTTTTCCGCTGTGACAGGACAGGACGCTCCGGTTCGGAACCCACAGGCCCTCAGCGCTGCTGCCCCAGCGGGTGCGGTGCCGAGCGGCCGCGGACACCGTGTCCGCCCGCGGGACGTGCGGCCGCTCCGTGCTGCGGGTTCCGCGGCTGCGGAGCGGGCAGCGAGGAGTTTGTTTGAGAGCCGAGGCTGATCTGCAGCTCAGAGAGTTTCCACTGCACTGAGCCGCCATGCCGGCACGGCTGCCGGGGACTTTTGTATTTTAATAATGGTTCAGAGCAACCAGATTCCGTATAAACATGTGGCGGGTCAGGCGAATGATCGGACAGCTCTGGCGGGGTCCTGCCGGCAGCGCGGCTCGCCTCGCCCGTCCCGGTGACGCCATTTCCGGCTGCAGCGCTGGGCCGAGCGGAGGCTCCTGAGCGGGTCCGGGGGGGCGAGCGGCGGGTCCGGGGGGGCGAGCGGCGGGTCCGGGGGCGAGCGGCGGGTCCGAGGGGGGGGAGCGGCGGGTCCAGGGGCGCGAGCGGCGGGTCCGGGGGCGAGCGGCGGGTCCGGGGGCGAGCGGCGGGTCCGGGGGCGAGCGGCGGGTCGGGATGGGGGCGGGAGAAGCGCCCGCGGTCGGGGCGCGCGCACAAAGGTCCGTGTGCGAACGGGCCCTTGGAGACCCCGGTCCCGGGAGCCGCCGGAGCTGAGCCCACAACTGCCGGCCTGTTGGTGCTCCGTGCAGGGGGCAGCGCAGAGGCCGCTGTGGGAAAGCCGGGTGTCCCCAGCACGTTCCTGTTGGAGCAGCACGTGGCCTGTGCAGCTTCGTGTGGGACAAGGGAGGCGACTGTGTCCGTGTTGACTCAGGTCGGTGCAGCTGCGCTTGGATTTAGAGCAGTAACCCTGGCTCGTCGAGCCTTGGGGGTTGTTTATTTCTGAGAATGGCGGGTCTGTTCAGCAGGTCTTTAATTGCTGTGCACTCTTACCCTGACAAGAAGGATTCGTTTCCAGTGTTATTCATTCAGCGTAGCTCTCTCGATTGTACGGGTAAGTTTTCCCGCTCTCAAAGGTTCCCTCTCCATTTGGTGGTTGAATTTCTCAGCATCTCTGCTGCCGTTTGTTTTCCTTCTCCTGCAAAGTGGGGTGGAAAAGAGAAGGCAAAAGGCCCCGCTGCTTCCAGGAAGGGACTTGGTTGCTTGTATAATGCGTGTCTAGTTCATCTCGAGGAAGACAGAGTTGAATGGTGTTAGAAATCAATAAGCTGTGTCCTGTTGGAGGGACAAAGTGTGTTGGATTTGAAGCCCTCGGTCAGGACGGGAGGAGCTGCCTTCTTGGGTCAGTGATGGGTGTTGGCATGTATTATCTGAGCTGGAGCTGATGTCTGTCACCACTTGAGCTCTAGAATTACTCTGAGACCCAGGAGTCTCCCGTTCCTTGTGGAGCTTTTCCAGGCTGTGGAATCCCCTTTCTGTCACAGGTTGTAACGCAGCCCATGGAGAAGGGGCCACTGTTTGAGGTTCCTCAGTGTGTGTGTTAGGGAGGTGTCGTTCTTGGGCTCACACTGGGCGTTACGAGGAGACGCTTTGACGTGAGCTGAAGGCAGCCCTGGGTACCCAAAGCTGTTAACCGGTGTTAACAATCGCTGCTGCCGAGATTTGGGGGTGACGGCCCCAGCCGGTTGTGACGAGCGTGGATGTTGCTGAACCGCAGACACCGTCTCGTCCAGGCTGCACAGCCAGAGCGTTTGAAGGGCGGTGTCCCAGCTTCCTTTGATTGCAATGAGCACTCGTGTTGGGATTTGCTTTTTAAGGAGCGTGCTCTGCTTGAATCTTTTGCGTTGGGGTTTGTTCTGTTATTTCTGCAATGCCATGAAAGCTCAAGTGTGGGAGTTTGAGAGCTGTTGGAGCAGAGAGGAGCACGTCTTGTATTGCTGGATTTTTGTGGGTTTCTGCAGGAGGACATGGACCCCAGTATCAGTTGGACCCCAGAAGGACATTGTTTGAAAATGTGTGGCCAGGTTCCAGTGACGTGTTGGCCTGGGCGTGAATGACTGGAAGTGCCTCTTGGGAGAGCTCTGTTGGTGTGGACCCGTGGAGCCTTTATGATTGAGCTTCCAGGTGTCAGAATGCGAATGGAAACTTGAACTCGAGCCAGTCTTGCTCTCGAACCAGAATGGTTTTGACTCCTGCCCAGATTTCTGAGAGAGCCGTGACCGTTCCAGGCAGCCGAGGTTGTGGCCCAGGGTGTGTGAGTCGCCCGCTCTGCAGTTGTCCAGCGGGCCCTGCAGGTAATTTCTGAGGTGACAAAGCTCTTGGCAGGCGACAGCGTTTGAGTTCCTTTGCTTCTATCTGGGGATATATGGACCAGCTGAAAAGGTGGTGTTTGTGTTTACCCGCAGCACACAGACAGACCCCTGGAGTGTTCACGTGCCCTTGTCGATGAGTGAAGAAATTGTCTGCGAGACAGAAAAGGGAAGGGTCCGGGGACAGGTTTTAGGTGTTTTTTCCAGCTCCCTGCAAAACTTGGGGTTTTAGTGTTTTCCTCCAGATTTTCCCTTGTGATTTGAATGTGTTCTTCTTGTTCCTGAAAAACTAATTTATTTCCTTTCCTGCAGCTCTGCCTTCCAGGAGAAACAGCTACAACGCTCTCCCTGTGTGCTGCAGCCGTCCCGGCCCTTGTGCTGAGACCGAGCTCATCACTTGCGCAAGTACAGACTGTCCTGGTTAGCGCTGCCGAAGCCTCTGCGTTAACGAGCGTGGTTGGGAGATGCAGCGCACGAGCTGCTGTTGTGCTTGCAGGGAAAACTGGCTGCTCTCGGTGTGGGGAAAGCAGGAGGATTTGTTCTGTTCCCGCCTGAGCTGTGGTGGATGAGGAGGTTCCGAATGCCGCGCAGGACGGGTGAGTGTGTCTGTAGATGGAGATGTTTTAAATGAGCCAGTGTCACACGCTGCCTGTAAAAGTGTCTGTGCGATCCCTTTTTACAGGCAGGCGCAAGTCACTGGAGTGTATTTACATTTAACTCATCACCTCGCCAAATCTTTCGCTATATCCCCATACGTTCCAGCCCCTCGCTCAGGTGACTTGCTTCTGCTGGGGCCAGCGAAGCCAGAGTTGTTCATTTGTGCTTGTGAGGTGTAGCACAGAGCAATTTACAGGGGCACACAATAAACATACAGAAAAAGGAAAAAACATATTTCTGCAATAATCAGGTGTCCCATTCATCTTGCCAAGGAATTACACAAGTTATTCAGCCAGGCATGAAAATGCTCCAATGCCCTAAAAGTCCTAAAAAGGCATGTAATTGTTTTTTTGGAGCTGGTGCAGAAAACTGCTGCACTGTGTGCTGTACTTAATCTGGTGTTTCTCTAAGCTGCCTATGCAGAACTATTTCTAAAAGTAGTACAGTGGCACAAGGGCCCTGCGTTTTCGTCAGAGTAATTGCCCAGCCTTGGTCCTGCAAATGCACCTTCAAAAATTCAGCAGCTGCTTCAGCTTCTTGTTGTGACGCTGCCACAATCAACAGATCATCAATCTCATGGCAGTCAGTAACAATACCCGACCACAGTGCTATATCAGCTACTATCATCTGGTGGCAAATGGAGGGACCGTGTTTGTATCTCTGAGACAGTACTCGGCTAGTACATTGCTTTTGTTGCCAGGTAAAGGCAAACTGGTCTTGCACTGAGGTGGCAGGGGGTGGAGGGTGGGTGCAGTGTGGGCGGGGGGGCTGGGGCTGGTTGGCTTTTTTGCATAAGCATTAACTTTTACAAGCGGCAAAAAATTTGTGATGGTATGATCCCGCTTATTTCTGATCGTGGGATACCAGCTTGTACTAAGTCATTCCGCACTGGTGTTCTCATCACCTGTGCTGTAACTCTGCTCAGTGTTGCCGGATTTCCATTATCCACCACCCAAACAGAGGGTCCTGAAATTACAGCCCCAGTTCCCCTCAAGGCATTTGCCAGAGTGCTGCATTACCTGTAGCACTTGTCACTGCTACCCTGTCCGAATCGGATCCCATAATCAATGCATACACCACCCCCATCTGCCGCACTAAATCAATACTTTCCTCCATTGTGCACCAATTTCCACGGGACAACACAGATTCAACAGGTTCAGCATATGCTGTTGAAATGGCTGCACACAAACATTGATATAGCGTAGGTGCAATAATATCTTGCCTGTCCGGACCTCTGACAGTTTGCAGCTGAGCATATTGTTGTTGTATCTGATCACCATAGGCTATAGGGCTTAAGAAATCTTGTTCATCTGCCAATAAATGGATAGACACAGCTCCACTATCCCAAGCTGGCAAAATCTGTGCCGGAATTCCTTCCCCGCTCGTCTGCTGAGAGATCTCTGAAAATGCCGTTAACTCCTTCGGAGAGTGAGTTTGTGCGATCTGCCCCCCTCATCTGCTTGTTCCTGCTGCAGCATCATTTGTATGGGGGTTGTGCTCCCACCACCTCCCTGCCATTGAAGTCAGGATCAAGTTCAAACTCAATATTGGAGTCTGAGGATCCACTCCAAATATTTCCATCCCGTTCCTTGGGATTCCAAGAGTGTTTTGTGGTAAGAGTACAAACCTGAGAACACAAGAACTCACTTTTGGCATATTTTTCCTTTTGTTCCTTAGCAATACATGCTAGCAGCCGGTCTACATTATCTTGCAGCTCATAGCACCGCTCCGCTTGAACAGTAATTACTTCTTGTGTGATGGCCTTTGCATCCTGTAAAATCTCAACCTCCTTTTCCAGTTCTCTTCTTTTACTCTGCAATGCAACAACGTCACCATCAAGAGCTCTGAGACCGGTAACAAATAACCATCCCAACCTCCCTTGGATTGCCTGAATTTTCTGGATTTCTGCAGGAGAAAATCGACCCCAGCATCAGTTGGACCCCAGAAGGACATTGTTTGAAAATGCGTGGCTAGGTTCCAGTGACGTGTTGGCTTGGGCGTGAATGACGGGAAGTGCTGTTGGGAGAGCAAAGCTGCCCGGTGTTAACAAACGCTGCAGCTGGGATGTGGGGGTAGAAGTGCCAGAAATGTGATTTCTCAGGGAAAACAGAGAAATTTGTCAAGGCCTGATTGTAATGTGGCACATTGTAATTAAGCACAGTGGTAATTTTGCATCGATTTTACACAGGATTACTGGCTGTAACAGACTGGTTGCATCAAATAAATGTTGTCTTGCTGCACTGGTGGCCTTGGGAACAGCCGATGGCTTCTGGAGGTGGTGACATCTCCTGTGAGCCCAGGAGTGCTGAGCCCATCGTACAGGGAACAACCTCCCCTCCCTGAGCAGGGCAGAGGACCCAGGGGTCCGGGCTGCCCGTCCACGCTCCTCTCCTGCCCCAACACCAAAATATGTTCCTTGAGGGATGGTTCTCACCAGAGCCCCACGAATAATCTGTTTCCAAGTCAGTCATGAATATAGTGAAAAGTACTGGCCCCAGCACTGCCCCCTGAGGCACTGCACTGGATACAGGCCTCCACTGGACTCTGCCCCATTGACCACGACTCTCTGGCTTCTTCCCTTCAGCCAGTTCACAGTCACCTCACTACCCGCTCATCCAGACCACACTCCCTCAGTTCAGCTGTGAGGATGCTGTGGGAGACTGTGTCAAATGCCTCACTCAAGTCAAGGTAGATCACGTCCACCGCTCTGCCATCATCCATCCGTCTTGTTATGTCCTCATAAAAGTCGATGAGCTTGGTTAAGCACGACTTCCCTTTGGTGAAGCCATGTTGACTGCCCCTAATGACCCCTAATCTCCTTGATATGCCTTGAGATGGCACCAAAGATAAGTTGTTCCATCGTCTTCCCAGGGATGGAGGTGAGGCTGACCAGTCTGTAGATACCCAGGTCCTCCTTCTTGCCCTTTTTGAAGGCTGGAGTGACATTTGCTTTCCTCCAGTCCTCGGGCACCTCTCCCGTTTCCTATGACTTATCAAAGATGATGGACAGTGGCCTAACAGTGACCTCAGCCAGCTCCCTCAGCACCTGCAGGTGCATCCCACCCAGACCCATGGATTTATGGATGTCCAGATTGTTTAACTGGTCCATAACCCAGTCCTCATGAACCAGCCTCCTCCAGCCTCATGGGGGAACACTCCACCTTCCCCTAATCTGCCCGTATCTGGGGGCACATGGCAGGTGGGAAGGAGGTGTCCTTTACAGTGACACCTCGGGTGTCTGGGCTCCCTCAGCCACTCTGCTCATGGCCGTGGTGTGGCCAGAGAGGACCCAGGCGTCCGAGTGCTGGCACAGCAGTGGGAACATGGACACAGACACACCCATCCACACGCAAGCGTAGCTTTGCTGAAGGGATGCCCCTACATCTTGCAGAACCCTGCCCAGCCCTCAGGGTGATCCTCGGGGTCTGTATGGCCCCAGAGCCCCTGCCTGGCCTGCACGGTGACCCTCTGGGTCCGTAGAGCCCCACTGGGTGCAACAAAAGTCATGGGGGCAGCTCTGTACAGTGTGGCCTGGGACACAGGTCATGGACAGTCCCCTCTGTTTTCTTGTCCTGGATCCACGTTCTGCCCACCTAGACAGCTCAGGGATGCCCCGGGGTCCAGGACCCTTGGTGGGGCTGGAGATGCCCTGATGCTGCTCACCTCGAGTTCAAGAGGTCGCAACAGCGTATCCTGCAATTCCAAGTCAACAGCTGGAAGATCTGGAACCTGGCGTTTCTGCTGCAAAACATCATCCACCCTGACAGACAGAGGAAGCTGGGGAGAAAGGTTGGGTGAGGGGCACACTTGGGTGCATTGGGAGGCAGGAGAAAGCGATGGGGTCCTTGGGGAAGGTGACTCCAGGGAAAAATGGGGTACGTGAGCTTGTGTGGTGTGGCACAGAAAGCAGTGGAGGTCCTGGGGAAGGGGCTGTGTCCTGGGCTATCCTGGGGTGCACTGGGGTGTAGTGGGTTGTGATGGGATGGACGGGAATGCAATGGGAGCCCTGGGCAATGGGGCATCCCTGGGAAAACACTGGGCAGCAGGGATGTTCTGGGGGGCTGCGGGGAGTGCATGGGAGTGTACTGGCGCACACTGGCATGTTCTGGGTCACGCTGGGATGCCCTGGAGTCTCGTGGCCATGGGAGGGAGGGTGTGGGGCCAGCAGAACTTGTGACACCTACCGCAGCCCTCTTCACTCGCCCGAGTTTGAGTCCCCCCTGTAGAGAGACCATGAGACCTCAGTGGTCACTGGGATGTCCCAGTCCCAGCAAGGGAGGGGAGGACCAAAGTGCCCTCCAGTTCCCCAGACTGGATGTCCTCCAAGTCCACCCCACTACTTACATGCAGGAGAGAACCTCCACTTGCTTCCAGCAACGCTCCTGGATATGCCTATGAAAGAAGAGAAAGGGGTTGGTCTGGCTTGGAGAGAAATGGGGCTGTGGGTGGGACACAGGTGACACCAGCCCCACCCAGGCCCGTGGATTCTCCCTCATCTGAGCCTGAAAATCCCTTCTGCTCCCCCCAGCCTCATTCCTCCAAGTTTCACCGGGGATACCTGTTCATGCAGGGACCAGGGCTCGGGTCGGGGAAAAGGATAACATGGGAATTTGGGGCCTCCAAGGAGGACAGGGGTTGAGGGGGACCCAGAGACAGGGCACTGTTGTGAACTTGCAGAACCCAAGGGACCGGGCTGGGGGTGCTGGAGGGACAGGACTGCATGGGATGCAAGTGGGGGGTAAAGGAATTCAAGGGGAGGGGACACGGGGAATTCAAGTGAGGTTGGTGGTGGGGGCAGGAGGAAGAGGAGAACAGAGGAACAAAACGTGAGGATTGGGAAAGTGTTTGGGAGGGGGTGTTCAAGGAAGGGGATCTGGGGACATTACCGCAGTGGACAGGATGAAAGGCAAAGGACGGAGGGGAAAGATGGAAAGAAAGGCATTGGCATCCATCAAAGGGAGGGCATTTGGGGACCCTATATAGGACACAGAGGAGATCCTGAGGAGGAGATACCTGAGGGGCCCAAAAGGATGGAATGGGGAGGCCCAAAGAAGAGGGCTGTGGGGGCACCAAGACAAGAAACCGGTGGGGGCCCTCACTGGAGCATCACCTGCGCATCCTCAGGGGTGCACAGCAGGATGGTGAAGAGCAGGGCCACGCTGAGCACTGCGACCTTCATCTTCCTCTGCGGTGCAGGGAGTCCTGGGTGATGCCGGAGAAGGTGAGGGCACCTTTATCCCTCCCAGGACGACTCCTTGCCCCTCCCCACCCCTCCAGCCCCCAGGGCAAAGCCGGGCTTGGCAGAGACACTGCCCTGGCAACCCAGCCTTGGCACAGAGTCACCCCCGCCTTGAGCACTGATCCGGCTGCCTTCCCTGGCACCAGTGCAGCTTCCTGCATGGGGCAGCTGCACGGGGAAGGGCCCAGGCATCCACGGTGGCGAGGGGGGACAGGAGTGTGTCCCTGACAGCCAGACACCCTGTGCTGATGACCCACTGCTCCAACTCGAAACCATCCTGCAATAGCCCCAAAAGCCAGATCCCCCCACCTCCCAGTGCCCCTCATCTCCCAGCACCACCATGTCCCAGCGCCCCTCAACACCCAGGCCAGTCTTTCCCTGTGGAACCCCCCTCAGAGATGACACCAGCCTCAAATCTGGGGTCTCTAAGCACAATTATCTCTGAGCCCTTTCCAGCCCCTTAAATAAATGAGGGGCTGGGAGTCACTCCTCTTCTTGGGGCACCAGGGACCCCAGGATTCGGGAACTCTGGGAGCTGGGAGGACAGCTGGGGCAATGGGCAATGTGGACAGCTGGGGACTGGGATCCTCAGTCACTGGTGGCGCTGACAATGGGGAGCACTGGTGAATCCTGGGCTCTGGGAGAGGAGGGCTGGGCTTGGGGGAAGCGCTGGGGTGGTGTCAGTGCCCAGCTCCAGCCCACCCCATTTCCCTTGCACCGCCAGCGCCCAACTGGTCCAGTCTCCAGCCACAGCTCAGAACAGAGCAGAGGGAACATCCCCTGCCCTGGCTCTCACCTGCCCCTGCCTGGGGTCACTGTGCCCTCCCAGACAACCTGGCTCCCACTCTGCAGAGCTGATCCCGCATGGTGGGTCCCAGTGTCCCCGTCCCCAACAAGGCTCTGGCTCCAGCCCCGTCCCTTCCTGGGACGTGGCCACAGCTCACCAAAGGCCCTTGTCCCCACCAAGTGTCCCGTCAATGCCCCCATCCTCGGCCCAGGCCAGCGCTGTCCCTGAGCAGGATGTGGCCATCCAGAGGGACGTGATGAAGCGGGCGCTTGTTCCCAGGCAGCTGCTCAGAACTAATTGTTGACGGAGCTGCCCTGGCACGAGGAGGGATGTTTGCTCCCACAGCGGCTCTGATAAGCTCTGTTTGCCCAGGGCCCATGGCACAAGAAGCCCGTTCACCAAGATCGGTGCCTCACAGAGTGACCGGTCGGGGGATCCAGGGCAGTTAAAGCAGCCTGGCAGCCTGGGCTCCCCCAGCCCTGGCAGCGGGCAGAGCCCACAGAGAAGGGCAGTGCTGGGGCAGCGGGGAGGAGCAGGTGCTGGGGCACCCGCACGCCTGGGGCTCCCTGGCTGCCCTGGCACAGGCTGGAGCCCAGAGGCCGGGGGGTCCCAGGGGAGCAGCTGGACAGCCGGGGTGCCGCTCTGCTTCGGGACAGCCTGTGGGCAGGGGAGTCCTGCCGGAGTGGGGCTCAGAGCAGCTGGGGGATGGAGCTGTGTCCCAGGGGCACGGCCTCCCTGCCCTCTCCCCCGCCTGCCTTGCTTTTCGGGGGCTTTTTTTTCTTCCTGGCTTTTCGGAGGGCAGGGAGTTCCCTTCACTGCACCCCTGGCCCAAGCATCTCCATCCTGGGGGCCCTGGTCAGCATCCTCTGGGCACTGTGGGGCAGTGTGAGAGTGGGGGAATCGGTTTATTACTCCCCTCTGAGTCAGGAAAGCTGACGGGTGAATCTGCCAGCTTGGCTTGCACAAGCCAGGCAAGACCTTTTCCAGCAATCAATCATCGTTACATCCAGGCTTTCCTGTCATAGAATCATCAAATCGCAGAATAGTTTGAGTTGGACATGACCTTCAAAGTTCATCTAGTCCAACCCCTGCCATGAGCAGGGACATCTTCATCCAGCTCAGGTTTCTCAGAGCCCCATCCAGCCTGGCCTGGGATGTCTCCAGGTTCAGAATCTGGTTGGACTTGATGTTGAATGGTCCATATAATGGGGTCCATAAAATAAGAATCTCGCTTCCTTGTTGTTTTCTTACACTGTCTGAATTTGGTAAGCGAGAGCAAGAGTGGTTGACAGTGTCTGTTTGTTGAGAGTAACGTATTCCTGACTCTCCCTCTTTGTATGGTGAAGGTTTCTGCCTGCACTATGATTTTGCTGGGCTGTGAGGCTGTGTTGGAGCAGCAGAGGTAAGAAGTGGTGGCTTTAAAGGCATTGAAGCTGTGGTAAAACTAGCAGGTAAAGCTCGTTTCTTCCTAGAGAGCTGCCTGACAAAAATAGTTACAAGTAAAGACCTTTGAAGTTGGCCTTTTTTTTTTTTTTTTAATTTACTCTTAATATGGAGCTTTTGATATTGATTGATTGATTGATTGATTGATTTCTGGGAAGCAAGAAGTGAGAGCCTGTGCACTCCCATAGGCAGTGCTGCCTCCCAAAATAGGTTCACCCTTCTCCACTTCTGTTCCTTCCATGCTCGTGTAGAACAAGGCCATGCAGTCGTGTGCAGATGTGGTGATTCCAATGTGACTATGAGGTCACAGCCCCACGGTGACGTGCTGTGCTGTGTCTTGGCAGCAGCAGCATCATGGTGGGAGCGTGGGGGCCATGGTCCTCACCCTCGTCCTCCTGCTGGTGTCCCTGCCAGCCCGGGAGGCCCAGGCTGCTCCAGCCGAGCGCAGGGAGCAGGTGGGCGGGCAGGGGCAGCACCCAGCCCCGAGCAGCTCAGCAGGGCAGCAGTGGGGCCAGGGCTGGGGCTGGGGCCGGGAGAGCAGCCGGGCTGGGCCGGGCAGGGCGAGCCAGGCAGCACCAGGGTGTGGGCAGGGGGCAGACGCCCCGCAGGGAGGGGAGAGCGACTGCGGCTGCTTCAGGGGCAAGTTGTGGGCAAGCAGGGGCTGGGAGTGGTGGCACAGGGGCAGAAACCAGCACTGAGTCCCTGTGGGGCCCTCCCTGCCCCCCAGCCTCGTGCCACACGGCCCCATCGCAGGGCACGCTTTGAGCCTTTGGGCCTGTTTCAAATCAAAGCTGGGATTGCTTTGGCCCTTTGGGCCAGTTTTGAGCTCAATCTGGGCACATTTGTGCCCTTTGGGGTCGTTTCTGCCTAGATCTGGGAGCTCTTTGGCTTTGCAGTCCAGTTTATACCCAAATCTGGGGGTGATTGGGCCACGTTTTTACCCAAATCTGGGCATACTTTGATTTTTTGGTCCAATTTCACCCCAAATCTGGAGATGTTATACCCCTTTTTGGCCAGTTTTGATCCAAATCTAGTGGTGCTTTGGTTTTTCTGGCTCTTTTTACCCGATATACTCAGGTGCTTTTGCCCATTTTTTCTCCTAATGGAGGTGCTGTGTTCCCAAATATGGGATATTTTCACCTTTGCCAGCAATTTTGCTCCCAAATGTGAATGGTTTTGCCGCTTTTGGCCACTTTTTGCCGAAATACTCAGAATCTTTTGCCTGTATTGGCCAATTGAGCCCCCAAATATTTGGAATACTTAGTCACTTTTCCAGTTTTCTCCCTAAATAGGGCTATTTCTCTGCAATATATGGGCATTGTTGTCCTAAATATGCTGTGCTGTGTATTGTTTTGTTTTTTCTCTCTTCTTTATGTCCTCTTTTACCCGAAATGCAGGAGTATTGGAGTATTGCTCTGTGAGCCTGGAAACCTCTCTGATCTGTGATGACTCCAGGCCATGGCATTGGCAGAGTTGATTGAGCTTCTCAGCTGGATCCTGTTTATGAGCCTTGAGCTGTCCCAGAGGTAAGTTGTCACTGTCTGTCTGCTTGAAGGAATACACACTCACATTTTAATAGGTTATTAATGTGTGATTGTACCCAGGATCATCTCAGAGGCTTTTCAAAAGCTTTTTGTGCCTTGGTGGTGTTACACAGACAAGAAAACCTGCTAGGTCTCAGCAAAATGGTCACCCATGTTCCATTTCTAGCTGTGGGAACGTACACCTTTGTATGTGTCCTGTGTCATTACCTCACCCCCTCCCATCACTGCAGGTGACTGAGGAAGAAGGAGATCACAACATGCCATGGAAGCTCCTCCCCTGTGTTTGACTCCCTGTTTGGTTCCTGCAGTCCATGGTGATCAAGACTCTTGGTGTAATCCTGGTCCTGAGCCTGGGGCAATCCCAGGAGTAAGTGTTCAGTCTTCATTGGTCACTGGCCTTTTGCATTTGTTAATATTTGGTTTATTATTTGTTAACATTTTCCTGCAATAGTTGAGCCTTGCAGTAGCCAGCAGGCTCTTTGCTAGAAGAAACATGGATGATCATTTTTTGCCCTGGTGCTCCATGCTCCCACCTTAGTGTGGGTTTTCTTTTGTGTGCGTGAGGGGTGTCCTGGTCAGAAGGCCCTGACAGCCCCCATGTTTGTCCATCTGGTCCTTGAGGAGTGTTGCATGTGGCCTGGACACAGCAGTTTGGAAGCTGCCAGGTCCCAGCCAAGGGCTCTGCAGCCCCTCTGCAGCTTTGGCAATTTCAGCATGCGTCTGGGTCCCGTGTTGTTGCCTGACCCCCGTCCAGGCACTGCAGGTCACTGAGGACAAGGTAGATCACAATGTGAAATGGAAACTCTTTCCCTTTCTGCTTGATTCCAGCCGTCCCTGTAGGCAGCGGCTACTTGACTTCTTGACTTGAATCTGTCCGTGAGCCTCGGGGCGATCCCACAGGTTCGAGCTTGGAAATAATGAGCGTTTCCATGTTAATTTTCTGTTCCTGTGAAATTTAGCTTGCTACTTTCTTGACTGACATTCGGTCATGCAGAGGGGAAGTGGGTCCGCCTCAGTGCTGTGCCCCAGAGGGCTCTGCCTTGCAAAGCTCTTTGCCAAGCGCTCCATCTCTGCGCTGCTCGCAGTGCCGGCTGCCGAGCCAGCGGCAGGTTGGGGCTGAGTTTAGAGCTGGGTGAGTTCCAGGGAGTCCTTTCTCCTGACAGCTCCAGGCCTGGTCAGTGGCCCAAAAAGCTGCTCGCCCTCCTGCAGCTGCCTCCTGTGTCCAGAACAGTTCAGAGCTCCTGCAACAGCAGCAGCACAAGTGGGGCCAAAGCAGAGCTGTCCTGGCAGAGCTCCTGGGAGAGCAAGCAGCCACCTACCTCACCCAAGCTGCTGCTGGAGCCCATCCCCAGCCAGGAGCCCAGGGGCAGTGGGGAGAATGCTGAGACCCTGGAGAGGGACTCCTGCAGCACCGGTGCTGCCAGCCCAGTGCACGGCACAGCGGGGATCTGCCCAGAGCGTCCCAGAAGGCCCAGGGTGGAACCAGCAGCTTCTGCACATCTCAGGAATCAGGCTGTGGCATGGACCTCCCTACTGGCTCCAGCACCAAGATGGCTGCACCCAAAGACTCCAAACTGGCAAAATTGAAATCCTCCCTGTTGGCCAATGCTGCTCTGGAGCTGAACATCACCATGTCACCACCACCAGCCATGAAGCTGGTGCATTGTGCCAAAAAGTGAGCCTGAGCTTCTGTCTGGAGTCTTCGACAGGTGCCTTGTGTCTTCTGAGCTGGAGATTGTGTTGGGGAGAGTGTAGACGGGATGCTGGGTGTCTTGCTAAGCTGGAGGCAGACAGGGAGAGCCCCTCAGCCCCAGGGCTGCAGCAGTTGCTCTGGTTTGGGGTACAGGGCCAGGTCCCCACTGTTGTTCCCATCCCTGATTAAGGCTGGAGAAACGCCTCCTGTCTTCTTGCTCAGCACAGAGGGGCGGCTGTGCCAGTCCCTGGAGCGGGGTGGCCTCACCAATCTACTCTGAGTGTCTTGTCCCCTGGGGCGATGGGAGCAGGTGACTCCCCAGCTGGAGGCTGCAGAGTCTCCTCCTCCCCAGGCAGCGGCTGGGACCGGCCCTCTGGGCGCCGCTGTGCAACCCGGGCTCAGGACACTGCGCTGGGGTTTCTGTTGTTTAAATTTCCTTCCTTCCTTTTTCCGTTTCTTCTTCTAAGAGAAAACACTTCTGATTTGTTGACCACCCCCCTCTTTCCTCTCCCCTTCTGTGTCTTTACCCTTCCTTTTTCTCTGGGCTCACCTTCTTATTTTCTTCTCTTGGCTCATGGAAACCTCTTTTCTTTAGATCACCAAGTTTGTTGGTTTTTTTTCATGTCAATAACTGCAGCGCAGCATCCTGTGGAAGGCGAGCAGAAGTGACCATTGCACACCACCTCATTCACAATTTGCCAAACACACCTACCCCATGGACACCACCCACCCCAACTCCTTGGCCTTTTGGCAAGTCGAGGTAAGTGGTGCCAGTCGCTCCCCGGCTCCTGCATGGCAGCAAGGCCAGAAGTCCACGAGGCAACTGTCTGACATGGCAGGTGGCCCGCAGGAGTGATTTCAGCAGCCACCTCTCCTGTTCTCTTGGACTGGCTAAGATGGGAGCAGTTGGGTGCTGTGCTTGTGCACTGTGGAGTGTGGAGGAAGAGGGGGGCTCCTGCTCCTGACCTGGCCTTCAGATCATGTCAGCCTCTTTTCCTGTTCTGCAGGCTGTCCTCATCTGCTCTCCGTTGGCCAAATCCTGAAAAGCCGACCTTCAGCTTCATCCTCAGCTCAGCCCTTTGGCTCCCAGCCTCCCCGTGACCACCTGTTCCACTGCCCACCCTTCGCACCACCTTCCTCCCTGCAGCAGCGAGAAGGAGCCCAGCCAGGTCACCCCTGGTTCCTCCAGAAAGTGTCAGTGTAGGCAGCCCCGTGGAGCAGACAGCAGCCCCTGTGCTCTGGCTGTGAAGGACAAGGATCAAGTCTCCAGCCCCCAAGGAAGAAGAAGAAGAATCTCGCAGGAGGGCTCAGTGTCCCCTGCGGGGAAGGAGGTGGCAGGCAAGGGTCCCAGCGGTGGCGAGGAGGCACCCAGCTGTCAGCACCGAAAGATCAGGCCCGTGGTGCAAGTGTCAGGCCCCAGGACCTGTCTGGACACAGAGCCCATCTGCCCCCTCAAGAGGAAGAAAAAGAGGAGAATGGAGGAGACAGAAGAGTGCTGCTCAGGGTTAGAATGAGGTTTAGCATTAGGGTTACAGATTGTGGGTAAGGGTTAGCATGAAGGCTTGGGTTTAGGTTTACTGTTTAGGGTTTGAGTTAGTGATAGGGTTAAAGTTAGGTTTAGGGGTTAGGATTAGGATTAGAGTTACAGTTTGCTGTTAGGTGCTAGGGTTAGACTTGGGGTTAGTGAAGAGTATTATGGTAAGTAGTTAGGGTTAGGGGTAGGGACAGAGTTAAGGTTGGGTTTTGGTTAGAGGTAGGTTTATGGTTTAGGTTTAGAGTTAGTGGTTAGGATTAGGGTAGGGTTAGGGATGAGGAATTGGCATTGTAGTTAGTGGTACAGTTTGTGGGTAAGGGAAATGGTTAGATTTTGTGTTTGGGATTAGGATTAGGTGTCTGGTAGTGCTTAGAATAGTGGTTAGGGTTAAGAATTAGTGTTAGAGCGATGGGTAGAGTAAGGGTTGGAATTTGGGGTAGAGGTGGGGTTAGCATTTATGACCAGGGTAAAGCACAGGGTCAGGATTAGAGTTACCAGTTAGGGATTAGGAGTAGTGTTAGGTTTAGATAAGGTGTATGGTGAGCCTTAGATAAGCATTAGGGGTTTGGGTGTAGAGTTAGAGTTAGCATTAGGTAAGGTTTCAGGTCAGGTGTAGATTACAGGTAGGTTTAGGGGTTAGGGTTATAGTTAGGATTAGGGTTTGTGGTTAGGGTTAGTGGTTAGTTTTCGAGTTCTAATTAGAGGTAGGGTTAGACTTAGCCTTAGGGAAAAGAATTAATTTTAGTTGTAGGGATAGGATTTGGGTTAGTGTTAAGGTGTAGGGGTTATTGTTAAAGTAAGTATGAGGTTTAGAATGAGGCTTGCAGGCTAGGGTTGGGGTTAAGGTTTAGGAGTTAGGTTTAGAATAAGTGTTAGGGGTTTGTTTTTGTGGTTAGAGTTAGAAGTAGAGTTAAGGACAGGGTTATAGTAAGCAGTTAGGACTTAGGGTTATGGTTATAGTTAGGCTTAGGGTTAGATTAGGGTTATTGTTAGGGTTTGGTGTTAGGGCTTTGGTTAGGGCTAGAGTTAGCATTAGGTTTCAGGTTTAGACTTAGGGTTAGGATTTACAGTAAAGGTTAGAGTTAGGGTAAAAATTAGGGCTTAATTTAAGGGTTAAGTTAGGGTTAGATTGAGAGTTAGGGTTAGAATTTGGTTTAGGTTTAGCATTTAGATGAGGGTTAGGTTTTAGACAAGGTTGAGGGTTAGTGTTAGATAAGGTTTTGGGCTAGGGGATAGAGTTAGGGTTAGAGTTTGGGATAGGCTTATGGAGCATGGTTAGGGTTAGTGTTTGGGGTCAGGGTTTTGAGTGAGGGTTATGGGTCAGGTTTTGGGTTAGAGTTAGTCTTAGAGCTGGGATTAAACTTTGGGCAAGAGGTTAAAGTATAGCATTAAGGGTTAGGGTTAGGAGTTTGTGTTTGTGTTTTATGAGGTTTAGGTTAGGGTTACGTGGTAGGGTTAAGGTCTAGGGTTAGATTTAGGGTAAAGGTAAGTGTTAGGAGTTACAGGTAGGGTTAGGCTTAGGAATTAGGGGGTTGGGTTAGATTTTGGGGTTAGGAGTTTGAGCTAGGGCTAGGGGGAAGAGTTACATTTAGGGTTAGAAATAGGGTTAAAGGTAGGGCAAGGGGTCAGAGTTAGGGTTAGAATTCCTGTGTTTGAGTTAGATGAGGTTTAGGATTAGGGTTATGTGTTAGAGTTAGGCTTTAGGGTTAGGAGTTATGGTTAGTGCTAGAGTTAGGAGCTAGGGATTAGTCTGAGAGGTAGGGTTTGAAGTTCAGGTATGTGTTTGCATTGGGGTTTGGGTTAGGTGTTCAAGTATGAGGGGTAGGATTTGATTAGTATTGGAGTTTGAGAGTAGTGTCAGTGGAAGTGGTTAGGGTTAGGGGTTAGTTTTAGGAGGTAGGACTAGGGTTAGGCTTGTGTTTAGAGTCAGGTTTAGGGTTAGAGTTAGGGGTAGGGTCAGGGTTTGATTAGGATTAGGGTTAGAATTAAGGTTAGGGCTTTTGGGTTTGGGTTAGGGGTAGAGTTTGGTTTTAGGTTTAGGCTTAGATTTGTGATTACAGTAAGAAGGCTAAGCATTACGTTTAGAGTTGGAGTTAGAGCTAGGGGTTTGCATTAGTGTTCCATTAGAGTGAAGAGAATTGGCTAGAATTTAGGATTAGGCTTAGGGTTGAGGGATTAGCATTAGTGGACATAGTTAGGAGTAGCTTAGGTGTAGGAGTTGGGACTTCGGGTATGATTTAGGGGTTGGGATTAGAGTTAGGGATAGGAAATATAATTAGGATTAGAGTAAGGGTTAGATTAAAGTTTAGGGGTTAGGCAGTAGTGTTAGGAAAGGTGGTTAGGCTTAGGTTTTAGAATTCTGTTGTAGATAGGGGTTCGGGTTCATGGCTAGGGAGAAATGTTATTGTAAATGGTTAAGATTAGCATAGGAGCTTAGGTTTAGGGGTGAGGCTAGAGTTAGGGTTAGAGTTAGGGTTAGGATTCTGTTTAGAGGTCAGGTTAGGGTGAGATTTCATGTTAGGTTGGTTTAAGGGTTGTGGTTAAAGTTAGGTTAGTGATAGGGTTATGGTCAGGTTAAGGTTAGGGTTTATGTTTAGTGTTAGGACTAGTTTTCAAGTTAGGGTTAGAGTTAGTGTTAGGGTTTAGGCTTACCATGAAGGTTTTAGTTAGTGTTAGGGGTCAGCAATAGGGTTATCATGTTTGTGTTAGGGAGTAGTGTTACGGTTAGTGGGACTGGTTAGGGTTAGGTAGGGTTAGTTTCAGGGTTTAGGGGTTATTGCTCGAGTAAGGGTGAGGTTTAGATTGATGGTTACTGGCTAGGGTTAGAGTTAAGGTTTAGGGCTGAGCTTTACAGTCAGCTTTAGGGGGTTTGTGTTAGGCTTAGGTATTAGGGAGAAGAATTAGAGTTAGATTGAAGGATAAGATTATGGCTAGGATAAGTGGTTAGGACTTAGGTTTAGGGTTATAGTTCCTTTTAGGGTTAGATTGGAGTCAGTGACTGGGTAGCGTTACCAGTTAGGGAGAAAGGTTAGAGTTAGCGTTTGATGTTGGCGTTAGATTTTGGGTTGGGGGTATTTTTAGGTTAGAGTTTGGATTTCTATTTATGTGATGTTGGTCTTAGGGTTAGAGTTAGGGTTTTGTCTTAAATTTTACATTTGATTTGGGACTAGTATTTAGATTTACATTAAGGCTTAAGTTTTAGGATTTGGTTTAGGGTAATGGTTGGATTAGGGTTAGTGTTAGGGGTTCCGGAGTTGTCTTAGCGGTAGAGTTAAGTTTTGGGGTTAGATTTAGGGGTAGGGTTAGATTAAGGTTTAGGGTTAGCATCAGGCTTAGGGCATTGAATTAGTTTTAGTGTTAGGGTTAGAGGTTGGTCTTAGATTTAGCCTTTGCTTTAGGATTACAGTAAGTGCTTGGACTAACATTAGAGGTTTAGATTTAGGGATAGGTGTTAGGGGTAGTGTTAGAGTTATTATTAGGGTTTGATTAGGATTAGGTTTAGGGTTTATGGGTAGGGATGTGGTTAGTGGTAAAGGTTAGTATTAGGGTTAGTGTTAGAGGTAAGGATTAAGGTTAGGGGTTAGGGAATAGTGTTAGTATAAGCAGTTAGGCTTCATGTTTAGGGGGAAAGGGTAGGAATATGGTTAGGGTTAGCACTATGTGTAAGTATTACAGTTATAGTTAGGTTTAGGTTAGGGGTGAGTGTTAGGGGTTAGAGTTAGAATTAGGCTTAGGGTTAAGGGTTAGAGGTCAGCTTAGGGGTCACCGTTGTAATTTTGATTAGATTTAGGGTTAGAATTAGGCTTAGACTTTAGACTTAGAGTTAAGATTTGAGTTAAAGATATGGATTAGGATTAGGGTTGGGGTAAGGGGGTTGGATTAGAGTTAGATGTTGGGGTTAGGAGTTTTGTTATTTGGATGGTCAGTTTTAGGTTTTAGATTTATTTTGAAGGGTTAGGGCTAGGACATTGGGTTAGGGATAGAGGTAGTGTTAATGTTATTTTTGGGATAGTGGTTTAGGGTTAAAGTTTATCTTAGAATGATGGGTTAGGATTTAGCATTAGTTTAGAGATAGGTTTTGGTTAGGCTTTAGTGTTAGGCTTAGAGGTTGAGTTAATGGTTAGGGTTAGATATTAGGGTTGGGTTAGTGTTAATTTTAGTCTAAGTGCTTACGGTTGGTGGCTGGGTTCATGGGCTAGGGATATGAATGGGACTAGGATTAGATTAGGGTTTTGTTTAGGTTAAAGATTGGTTTAGAGGTGAATTTATGTGTTAGGTGTAGATTTCAGTTTAGAATTAGGGTTAGTGTTGGGTCTGGGTTAGGATTAGGTTAGGTTGGTTACGGCTTACCATTAAGGTTAGGTTAGTGATAGGGTTAGTGTTAGTTTAGGGTTAGAGTTTAGTATTGGGGTTAGGGTTTAGGGTTTCTGTTAGGTTTAGAGTCAGGGTTAGGGCTCAGTTTTAGATTTATGGTTAGAGTTAGTGGTAGAGGTTAGGGGTAAGGTTAGGGTATGGGTTGGAATAGTGTTATGTTTCAGGGTTAGGATGTAGTTTGGATTTACATTTAGGGTTTGGTTAGTGTTTCAGGTTAGAGTTAGGGTTAGTTGTTAGTTCTAGATTTACAGTTAAGGTTAGGTTTACAGTTAGGATTAGATTAGTGTTAGGACATAGTGTTAGGGCTAAGGATTAGGTTTCAGAGTTAGGGAATAGTGTTAGTGTAAGCAGTTAGGGTTAGGTTTTAGTATTAGGGTTGAAGGGTAGGACTAGGGTTAGGGTTAGAGTTAGGATTATGGGTAAGTATTGAAGTTAGATTAGGTTTAGAAGAGGGTTAGAATGTAGAGTTGGAGTTAGCGTTAGGGGTTAGTTTCATGTTTTGGGTTAGAGTTAGGATTACGTTTTAGCTTTAGATTTAGTTTAGAGTTAGGAATGGGGTTAGCACCAGGGTTAGAGTTAGTGTTAGGCAGTAGTGTTAGTGGAATGGTCAGAGTGAGGTTTTAGATTTATATTGGAGATGGAGGTTGGGGTTGGCATTAAGGGTTGCAATTCTGGTTAGTGGTTAGGGGGTAGTGTTAGTGTAAGTCGTTAGGATTAGTGTAAGGGGTTAGGTTTAGGGGTTAGGGGTCGGGATAGCTTTAGGGTTAGGATAATGGGTTAGGGTTTGAATTAGGGTTAGTTTAGGGTTAGAGTCAGTCGAAAGAGTTGCAGGTCAGGATTTAGGTTAGGGCTTGGTTCAGGTTAGTGTTTGGTTTAAGGCTGGTGTTAGTATGATGGGTTACGGTTAGTTTTAGGGTTAGGCTAGGGTTATGGGTAAGGGTTAGAGGTCGCATTAGGGTAAGCTTTCAGTGGTTTGAATTAGGGTAAGGGTAGTGTTAGGGTTATTTTTAGTGTAAGTGGTTAAGGTTAGGGGTAGGGATAGGCTTAGGTTTAGGTTTTGGCTTATACTAGGGTTAGTTTTCAGCTTGAGGGGGTTTGGTTTAGGTTAGATTTTGTGCAAGAGGTAGGGTTAGGGTGGTTGGGTTAATATTATGGTTAGTTTTAGGTGAATGATAGGTTTAGGGTAAATTTTAAGTGCAGGGATTAGGATTAGGGTTAGGGTAAGGGATGGATAAGTGTTAGGGTTAGGTCTTAGGGAGTGGTGTCAGTGGAAGTGGTTAGGCTTGGGGTCTGGCTCAGGGTCCCTGGGGGATTTGTCAGGTACCACGGCCTGGATGAAGAGCTCCCTTCTTGGTCGCACACATCCCAAAAGACAGGGACACGTCTGTGACTGATCTGCCTGGCACTGTCCCACCAGCAGTGGCAGATGCATCCTGGAGAGGAGTGGAGCTGCCAGGCACTGTCAGAGGATCTCCCTGAGGTGCCACTCGCTGCCCACCCAGACTCACGCACTGTCCCTGGCTGGGACAGATACACCACCTACGAGCTCCGGGCACAGGACACAACAGTCCAACCGCAAAGACCATCTCTGCTGTCCTGAAAGACTCTTATGACCCCTGGAGCCCAAAGCCATGGACCACATGAACGCATTGGACATTTCAGAGGCGTGGCCTATAGACTGAGGAATGAGATCTGTGTGTATATCCAGAGATAGGAAAAGTGCTGTTGATTAACTGGAATGTATTGGAGAGTGTGGGACCCGGGCACAACACAGATGGTACAGAATAAGGGGGGGGCACTGTCCTGGTTTCAGCTGGGAGAGAGTTAATTTTCTTCCTAATAGCTGGTAGAGTGCAGTGTGTTGGATTTAATCTGAGAAGAATGTTGATAGCACAGGGATGTTTTGGTTGTTGCTAAGCCATGTTTATACCAGACCAAGGACTTTTCATCAAGGAGGCTGGAGATGCACAAGAAGGTGGGAGGGGCACAGGCAGGACAGCTGGCCCAAGTGGCCAAAGGGATATTCCACACCATATGATGTCATGCTTGGTATGTAAACTAGAGAAAAGTTATCTGGGGGACCGCTGTTTGGGATCTGGCTGGGTGTCACTCAATGGGTTGTGAGCAATTGCATTGTGCATGACGTGGTTTATATCTCCTGTTATTACCATTTTTGCAATTACTACTATTACTACTGCCATCATTATTATTATAATTACTATTACTATTACTATTTCTATAATTATTTTATTTATTATTACTATTTTATATTTATTGTAGCAGTTGTAGCTGTTGTTGCTATTGTGGCTATTGTGGCTATTGTGGCTATTGTGGCTATTGTGGCTATTGTGGCTATTGTAGCTATTGTTCCTATTGTTGCTATTGTTGCTATTGTTGCTATTGTTGCTGTTGTTATTGTTTTCCCTTTCTGTCTCATTAAACTGTCTTCATTTTAACCCAAGATGTTTATTTCTTTCCTGATTCCCTCTCCCATCCCACTGGGCTGGAGGGAGGAAGAGAAGGGCTGTGTGTGATGTTCAGCTGCCTACTGGGTTAAACAAAACAGTCCTGGTCAAAGGAGTGATCATGCAAGGTGTCCCAGAGGAAGAGGTGAACCTGAGGAGGGCACAGGGTAACAAGGGCCCTTCAATGCCAGGACAGGCTGTGAGGAGCCAGGATGCCAAAAGATGTCAGACTGGAGAATGTTTCAAGACACCATCTTGGTTCAGCCCTCCCCTGCCCTTTGTGCCATGAGAGACACCCCATGGTCCTGCCCAGCCTTGTCCTGGGCTCCTGAGCCAGCTGGGAAGATGGAAAGGGCTCAGCAGCAGTGATCCTCATCCAGCTGGGTCTGTTTCCCAGCCCAACCAGCGTGGCCAGAGCAGAGTCACCCATGGCCCCAGGGCACCACAGCCCCTCGCTCTGCAGAGCAGCATGGCCAGCTCAGGGCCCTGTGGGGAGCACAGGGAGGGAACCAGGACCAGCTGGCCAGGCCAGGCTGGACACCCTCACCTGGGGAAAGGGATGTCCCTGGAGAAGAGCAAGGCAGCATTTCTGTGCCTGCAGGGAGGAATCCAGGAGGAAGAGAAACCTCTTTCTGCACACACTCATTGGGGTCAGGCTGCTCTGTTGCTGGAGCAGGACTCTTGTTCTGGTGTGAGGAGAGGGGCTGGCACTGATGGACACAGGTCATCTGTGGTGGGGACCTGCTGGAGTTGAATCTGCTTTTCCTGTCTGTCCACACCTCCTCAGGAGACACTCTGCGTCCGTATCCATGGGGGAATTCTTCTATCGCAGTTTCAAAGTGCTCACTGCCGAAACAGTGTCATCCTTACCAAGTTCTCTGTCATCCTCACTCACACAAGATACATCAACCTGTTGCCCATGTCATTGAGCAGCTCCATATATCTGAGCTGATCCTTCACACGGGGGGATCCCTCTGTCCTCATCCTCCCTGAGACTCTCTCCAGCAGACCCTGTATCCTTCAGCTGAAACACCACAGCTCAGCAAGCTGTCCCACCTCACCTCATATAATCCAAAACTGTCACAGTGCTTTGACAAGACATGGGGCTCCTCCTGGCAGTGGATGTTCAGAAGCTTGTTCAGTGCTACACCACCTGGGTTTCCACCATCCAGAGGGACACAGATTGCCTCTGTGATACCCCTCGTGTAGAGCCAGACCTAATGAACAGCATTTTAAACAATACCTCAGAGTCTGAGTGCATTTCTTTCTGGGTTCATACCAGACCAGCATCAACTGGGGAAAAACACTCTCCCAGCACTCTTGGATGCAAACCCTCTGGTCCCAAGGGCTGGTAAGGCTGCAGTTTGCTCATGAAACCCCTGGCTTGATCCCCATCCACCACAGTTGTTGCCCTGCAGAGTCCTGCCTGGAAGCACAAAGGCCTGGAAGACTGATAGGCTGATATGATTCTTTGTGTGTCTATTTTGTGAGCTCCTAAACAAAGGCAAGAGGAATCCCATCTCCTGTAGGTGTGTGGCAGGGATGGCAGAGCTGAATGTCCTTCAAGTGCTGGGAATAGAAATGCAGGAGGAAAAGCCTCCACTGACTCAGCTGAATCCCTTCCTTCAGCATGGGTAACGAAGATCCCTCCCTGTCACTTTCTGGGTGTCCTGACTAATAATAAGACCAATAAAAAAAAAAAAAAAAAAAAAAAAGGACCATAGTTAGAGGTAACTTTTCCTCTGAGAGGGAAAATACACTGCTGGAAATAAGTGTTTCTGCCCAGCATAAGGAGGGAACATCAGTGATGACTTGAGCCTGTTTCACAGCAGGTGTCCCAGGGACACCTGGAGGAGCCCAGAGGGGACAGAGAAAGGGACATCATGGGCTGCTCCTGTGCTGTGAGCTGGGCTGGGCTCCTGGGACACAGGGAGCTCATGGCAGCGGCAGCGCTGCAGAGAGACAGCTCTGCCCAGGAGCAGCTCCTCTGCACACGCAGCAGGGCTGAGGGCTCTGCCTGCAGCACCGAGGGCACAGAGACAGGCACAGAGAGGTTAAAGACAACATGGGGTGGAGGATGCTGAGACATCACTGGGAGAGAAATCTTCACAGCCCTGAAAAGAGTAAGTCTCTGGCTACAGCCCAATTCAACTACAGTTCCTGGAGAGATGCTAAAGCTGGAACATTCCACAAGCTGTGGCATCTGTCAGGAGGGACTTTGCAGTTTCTCTAGTGCAGAGAAAACATGTTATATAGAGATGAGTTTCTCTGCTGCACCTTCAAAGGGACATTTTTAATGGGCTTTTTCAAGGAGAAGGTAAAGGAAGGGATTACAGTAAAGCTAAGGAGCTCTCCCAAGTCCTTATTTTCAATTTGTTTCTCTTGGGGAATTTGAGAGGAGAAATGGAAAAGGAGCTCTCGTACTTGAACAAGTCATGGAGACCACTCAGCTGTAACTTTGTCAGTAGGTGTGATAGGAGCCTCCTGATGAGCCTTCATCCACTCCTCTGCCCATGGACAGATGCAGCATCGCCTTTGCTGGACCCAGCAGGATCACCCACCTGTCTTTGTTTTCAACAGGAAGATGCTCCCAGGCGGTGCCCTGCAAACAGGCAGGTGTCTGTAGGGCCAGGGTGAGCGCACAGAGTTTGGGATGGGGTCTGTGAGCACTGACAGGGAAAAGACATGGGACAGGGAATCACCTCCCAGGTGGAAAATCTCCTGGCAGCAGGAACATGATCTGGGAAGGAGGAGACAAACCAGAGCTCTTGTGGGAGGGAGGATGTAGAAATCTCTGACTGACCCCTTGCAGTGCAGATCTCTCCTCTGAGCAGCCCCCTCGCCTGCTCTCCCACCCAGCAAAGCCTCTGCCCTCAGGGCCGGGGGCTCCAAGGCATGAAGCAGCTCCTGTGCAGCCAGAGCTGCAGTTCCTCTGCAGAGCACAGGGGCTGAGAGCAGCTGCCCGGCACTGTTGGTGTCTGGGAGGTGGCTGCACAGCTGGGGAAGGGTGACGCTGTCTGAGTGCCTGGCTGCCCCTGCCCTGGCCTCTCTCACACCCACCCTCACCAGATTTTTCCTTCTTGCTCCCCTGCTCTGGGTCACTGCTGTTGGGATCTTGTTCTTGCTGTCAGGCTCTCTGGGGATGGCAGTTTCAGCTGCAGAGTCACAGCCCGATCTTGTGGGTCCTTTCCTGCAGGTGTGTCCATGGGCACACGTGTCCCAGCTTTGCTCTGACCTGTGGGGTGTGGGCAATGAAGTCTGTGGGGCTGAATCTCCCTGAATCAAATGCCATCATTCAGACACTTGGCTATCTGCATGAGGTTTCCATCCCAGCTGTGAGCTCCCCTCTGGGATGCAAACCCATCCTACAGCATCCTTGTGTTATCTGAAAGTCTCAAGGAGAAGCACAGAAATGGTGCGACAGTCAAAATGCTGTTTGGTTTGTGAAATGAGCTACTTCTGCCCTGGGCTAATTGTGGGCTGCTGAGACCTTAGAAAACAGTGAGATATGTAGTGGTCTGAGGTGGATCTCTCTGCTCTCAGCAGTGTCTGGTGGCTTTTCAGGGTAACATGGGAGTGTGATCACCCTCCATCTCAGAAAGGTGCCAGCCCAGGGCAGCTGGAGCAAGACAGAGGGACAGACCAGCTCCCCTCACTCTGCACTAAGCCACAGGCAGCCTCTTGCCTTGCAGGACTCGCTCTGTTCTCCCTGAGTGCAGCAGAAATGCTGATGGTTTCTGACATCCAAGAACATTCCCCAGGGTGAGAGGGGAGAAGGAGCTGTAAAAAACCCCAAACCTCTCAAAACGCCTTCTGCCACCTCATTTCCTTATCCCTGGGAGTGCAGATGCTGACAGGTATTTCTGCACCAGGAGCAGCTTCATGTGACAAAGCTGAACCCCAGGACTGTCCCCTGCCCCCGTTCCCATGACTCCACTGCTGCAGAGCAGGGCTGACTCCTCAGCAGCCAGCGGGCACAGGCCCTGCTCCTCATGCACCTCCAGCCAGCACCACCCAGGGCTCAGACACGGAGCTGAGGGAAGGTCTGGAAAAGGACAAGGGGGTGTGGAGCAGGGGGAGGGTGTGTGAGAAATGGCTTAGACTTTGCTCAGAGAAATCTCCCAAAAATTCTCACTGTCTTTTTCTTCTGTGATAGCCCCCATAGCCAAAATCAGCAGATGTCCAACAGCAGCTCCATCACCCAGTTCCTCCTCCTGGCATTCACAGACACACGGGAGCTGCAGCTCTTGCGCTTCTGGCTCTTCCTGGGCATCTACCTGGCTGCCCTCCTGGGCAACGGCCTCATCATCATCACCATAGCCTGGGACCAGCACCTGCACACCCCCATGTACTTCTTCCTGCTCAACCTCTCCGTCATTGACCTGGGCTACATCTCAACCACTGTCCCCAAGTCCATGGCCAATTTCCTCTGGAACACCAGGGCCATCTCCTACACAGAATGTGCTGCCCAGGTGTTTCTGTTTGTCTTTTTAGGTTCAGCAGAGTATTGGCTCCTCACCATCATGGCCTATGACCGCTATGCTGCCATCTGCAAACCCCTGCACTATGGGACCCTCCTGGGCAGCAGAGCTTGTGTCCACATGGCAGCAGCTGCCTGGGCCACTGGGTTCCTCTATTCTCTTCTGCACACGGCCAATACATTTTCACTACCACTCTGCAAGGGCAATGCTGTGGACCAGTTCTTCTGTGAAATCCCCCAGATCCTCAAGCTCTCCTGCTCAGACACCTACCTCATGGAAGTCTGGGTTCTCGTGATTTCTTTCTCAGTGGTATTCGGCTGTTTTGTGTTCATTGTGGTGTCCTATGTGCAGATCTTCAGGGCTGTGCTGAGGATCCCCTCTGAGCAGGGACGGCACAAAGCCTTTTCCACGTGCCTCCCTCACCTGGCCGTGGTCTCCCTGTTTGTCAGCACTATCATATTTTCCCACCTGAAGCCCCCCTCCATCTCCTCCCCATCCCTGGATCTGGTGGTGTCTGTTCTGTACTCAGTGGTGCCTCCAGCAGTGAACCCCCTCATCTACAGTATGAGGAACAAGGAGATCAAGGATTCAGTGTGGCAACTAATGAATGGCTGTTTGATGAAGCAATAAACTGCCCATAATCTTCTGCATAGCATAGATAATGTAAATAATTTTCTCACTGAGTGGTTGTGCCCATGTCCACTGGACACCCTAGAGAACCTGCTGCAGGTCAGTCGTCACGGACCGGCCTCTCACAACCACCATTTCCAGCACTGGCTTCTCACTTCAGCTTGAAGAGGTTCTTTGTCCCTCCCTGGCAGCACAACTAATGAGTAGGTCAGATGTCCATGTTTGCATTGTATAGACAAGATGTAAACAAATGCACAAAGTGCTTCTGAGGTGATGAACCCAAGTGAGCAGAAACACCATCAGCTATTCCTTGGGGTTCCATGAAGGTCAGTGGGACAGACAGTGTCTTGATGTGATTTCATGTTGAGAGTAACATCCTTTGGGGAACCACCTGAATGTAGCACTGGGATGTGCTTCCTGGAACTGAAGATCCCGTGTCCATTCTTTATGCCACGAGGCATCTCATGTAAGTGCAGAGAAGGGTGACAAATGGCAGGGCTGAGGTGCCTCCCAGCCCCCTGGAGTGGCAGCAGGAGGTCAGAGAGACACAGTGACTCCTGCATCTGTGTGTACAAGGGAAACACTGTCTCTCAACATCCATGGGTGCATAAGGAGTCCATGGTGAGGTTACTTCTCTCTGGTCAGGCTAAAGACCACAAGAAGTCTGACGCGTTGGGGTCCCTGCCTGCAGAGCAGTTTCTGAGATAGTCGAGCTTTCCATGGTAGTGGGAAGAGGCCGGAGAGGGGAAAAAAATAACTGAAAAGAACAACTTGGGAGGTGCATTCTGGATATCAGGAGGAAGAAACATCAGTGGAAGGGCAGTGCTGCGGTGCAGGAGGTCACCCAGAGGCAGTCGGGATCAGCCCATGGCTTTGTGTTTCAACAAACAGCCAGTGAGGGTGCAGTGAATGAGACACGGACTCTTGGGAAGGTGCAATGAGAGACATTTATTACAAACTCAGGCTTGCATTTATACTTGCTATGATTCTTGCTCAAGCATTTGCTGATTTGCCAAGTGAGTCATTACATAAGTGATATGTTTTGTGTTCCCACCAAAGTTACTGCCATAAACACAGGTTTTGTATGTCATATGCTATCCCTCTGTCCTTGATGTATCAATCCTGTATCAGTCCCTCTCTCCTTGATGTCTCACATAGCATACAGTACTTGCTTCTTGTATTTTTCCACTAGCGCTCGTTCTCACACTGTCGACTCTCGCAGTTTCTCACAGGTCCGATCTTAGCACACTGCCACATCTCCCCTTCGTGTTTACTAAGTGCATAGCCATAGCAGTATGTAATTGCATGGCTATTACCTGATTAGACCTTTTTTTGATCATTTGTTGTAACTACATGTCTCTTTAAGACGGTTTAAAAACCCAGTTGGAGATTCCTTACAATCCTGTTTAATCTCAAAAAGTTTTGGCATATTTATAGCTGTGGGTATAGTGTGTCTAATCCTGTATAAAATGGCAAAAGGCCAAATTAAACGTCCCAAACTGAACTCCCCTGGCTCCCATAAAAAAACTAAGGAGGAACTCACAAGAGAAATAAAAGTGCCCAAAGGCCGAGAGAGAGAGGCCGGAAGATCCCAACTCTCCTAAAGATGAAGCGTGAGGCTAATGGGATGGAACACTCTCATTGGTCAGCCTGGATGTCAGTCAAGCTCTGCCCCGTCCCTCCCCCCTTCCTCGCTGCCTCACACCTGTGGGCAGAGCACTCAGAGTGTCCTTGGCTCTCAGACCAGAGCAATTGCCAACACCAACTGTGCTGGGCTGTTCTCTCTTGTTCTCAAACTAGATCCAAATAATGACCGTGCTAGCTATGAAAAAGTAAGGTTTCTAACTGCATGAGGAAAATTAACTCCTTTTCAGTCAAACCAGCACAGACCAGCTCTCCCATGCCAGACCAACAAAGCTAGAGAAGTAGTAAAGAAATTATTGAAGGGAAACAGTCTCAGCACAGCAGCTCTGCCAGGGAGCACCAGCCTTGTCCTTTCCAGAGCTGTTCTCCTTCCACTTCCCCGCTCTCCTGTGAGCCCTTGTGTTGGTGTAAGATCTGAGCACTCCTGACCCTTGGTTACAGTCCCGCTGCGTGTCAGTCCTGTGACCACAGGCAGGGACAGGCAATGGGCACTTCTGTGACAGAGCTGCCTCCAGAACAGCATCTCCATCAGCAAGGGGATCTCCTTAGCACAGTGCTCGAAGGCTTAGGTCTTCTTCCAGAGTTGCTCTCCAGAATAGGTGTAAGGAATAGACCCTCGAAACGCTTTGTTTTCTGTGTTTTCTGTGGGCTCAGTGGGATGAGATCAGGGTCCCAGTTTGTTTTTTGAGGGACTTAGAGCTGGTGGCTCAGGTTTGGGTTGTTGGTGTCCAGCACCCAGGCAGGTGGTGGATAAGGCAGAGCAGCTCTGAGCACCCTCCATGGCCACCTCAGAGCTCGTGTGGGAGGCGGTCACAGTGACAGTGACCAACATCAGCTGGGTCTGTCTCTCAACCTGACCAGTATGTCCCTGCAGAGCCACTACAGCCTGGGCATCACAGCTCACTCACTGCACAGAGCAAAAGCCCCAGCTCGGGGGCTGTGGGGAGTGTGGGAACAGGGTGCAGGAACATCTGGCCAGGCCCGTGCAGATGTGCTCTCCTTGGGGAAAGGCTCTGTGGGGAGATGGGATGTCCCAGGAGAAGATCAGGGCACCGTGTGCGTGCAGACACGGAAAGAGAAACCCTTTTCTGCCATGGGTGCCAGTTTGGCGCAGGCTGCCCTGTGCATGGGGCAGCAGGAGCTGCCTGAAGAGCCCCGGGGCCAGGACTCGGTGCTGTCCTGGGGAGCGGGGCTGGCACAGGGTGCTGAAGGCTGCCGGGCATCGGGACATCCTGAGCATGGCGGCCAGAGAGACACTGTCACTGACCTGTTTCTTCCATCTCACTCTACAGGGCCTGCCCAGAGTGTACTTTCCTGCTGAGCTGGAGGGAGAGCAGGATGTGAGGAGAGCTGGCGAAGAGCTGGGCTGGAAAGTGCCCCAGAGAGGAAACCACCCATGAAAAGATGAAGCGTGTGAGTGTTCATGGTGGGGGCACACAGCAATGTTCTCACACAGCCAGGCCTCCTGGGAGAGACATGAAAGACCAGCAGAGCAGGGTCTGCTCTGTGCCCACCCTCCTGGAAAACATGGGACACCTACCCCAGGACAATTGTCACAAACAAGGACCATCTGGTCCGCTCACCTCACCAGTGCCACTGTTTTCTACAGCAACCTCATGCTTGACTGCATGATGCCAGAAGGAAAGAAATGAAGTTGTCATTCTACTGGCCCTAAAAGAGGCTCTTCACATGTGAATTTGTTGCTGCAGTTTTACATAAAGATAAGGACATGCAGTTGGCCTAATCACTGGCAGCAGGTGGGAGCTTCCTGCAGACTTCTCTGTTGTAACCCTGTCTATCCTGCAACTCACAGGACTGTGTGCTCAGCACAACACAGACTGAAGGCCAAGCTGTACATGGGCACAGCCCTGGGTCTACTCTAGTTTACTGTTATGTGGACCTCTAACTCTCCATGTACAATGGTGTGCTGGTCAGGATCACTGAACACTCATCTGGACTGGCTTGTAATGCCTGACACTCTGATCTTGTCAGGGGCACCACAAACCTCATCGGCCATCTATAAGGACTCATGAACAGCTGGCAAAGCAGAGCTTCACTCCAGGAGAACCTTGAGAAACTCTGGGACTGGGCAATAAAAACCTCATGAAATTTTAGAAGGAGAAGCTGCCGGTTCTTTACTGGGGGCAGAATAACCCCACACATGAGGGCAGGCTGGGACCTGAACAGCTCAGGAGTGATTCTGAGCAGAAGGGGCTGGGCATGACGAGGGATGCCATACGAGCCAGTGGTGCATGCTCACCATGAGTAAGGCCAAGGGCATGTGGGGCTGCGTTAGGAGGAGTGTGGCCAAAAAACAACAGAATTATTGTTCCCTTTGAATCAGTGCTGTGGTGGCCACATCTGGGCTAATGTGTCTGGGTGTGGGACTCCCTGTTCTGGAGGAATGGAGAGGAACTAGAGAATATTCAAAGATCTGCAGGGATGGGGTTTGAGGCCTTTGAGAGAGGCAGAGAAACATGGGTTTCTTGAGCCTGGTGAAGTGCAGGCTCAGGGCACTGTAGCAGTAGCCTGCAACTGCTTGAAGGGTGGTTTCAGAGATAATGGAGCTTTTCTTGGTAGTAGGAAGAGAAGGAAACACAAAGTGCAACTTGGAAGGTTCAGATTGGAGGTTCAGAAAAAGACATCTCAGTCCAAGGGCAGTGCTGTGGTACAAGAGGTCACGCAGAGGGAGTCTGGATCAGCCCATGGCCTTGGGCTTCAAGGAAAGAGCAGTGAGGGTGGAGAGACATCCGTGAAAGTAGGAAATGCTGGGATGAGAGCTAGGTAGGAAAGCAAGATGGATGTCAACATCCTGAAGGCACATATGTGCCTGAAGGAGACAGTATCAGCAAACATGAAGTAGACATGGCCAAGGGCTCTGGTGAGGCTGAAAGGCCAGACAGGACCAAGGTCTTTGTCCCCCTGGCTATGGCAGTTGTATCTGTCTCTGAGAGCTACCAGGATAAACTCTGTTTTGAGGCCCTGGACTTTGATTCTCGTTGCCCCTTTTTGGGGAAGCCAGGAGGGGTTGTACAGTTTCCTACACTTGGCCTTGCTCAATCTCACACCCCACTGCTCCAGGAAGAGCCCTGAGCCACGCATGAGGGATCTGCCTTCCCAGGGCCTGGGGTCAGGGTTTGGCCTTTAGCTGGTAAAACAGACCAAGGATTTTCTCCATAGCAGACCAACCTGTACAGTGCCTTTTCCTACCTGCAATCACAACCTTCAATTATCTTCTCTAACGAGTCCATGGAGAGGCTTTGTCAATAATGACCCTCAGTGGGGTCAATCAATGTTTCAAGGTACTTTGAGTTGTGCTTCTGACTTCCACCTCCTGAGCGATTTGTTCGGTCTCCTCTCAGTATCTGTAGTTCATGGACTAAGGGCCAAATACACCATGGGGCTCATTAAAATACAGAAAGTATTAATGAACTCTTTTCCTTCCTGTAATTTTCTTCAAGTCTTCAAGACTAATTTGAGCTGTTTCATAATGTAGCAAAGAAGGAAGATTTCAAAATGCACCTAGCAGAAATTATTCTGTATTTTGAAGGGCATATTACGTTCCTTTTCAGTTCAGTGAACAGGTGATAGTAGCGTTCTCTGGTTGATAACGATCCAGAATGTCTCCTCAGTAGGTCTGGACAGGTAGGAAAAGCAGTCCCTTGACATCCAACATGGTATGGACAACGCTCCTTCTCACCTGCCCAACCTTACCCTTTCTGCCATTGCCCCCTGGGACTTGTTCTCACTTTTCTTTACATCAGATTTGTCCACATTTCTCTGCAGCTGGATGTTACAACTCCTTTGTACCATCTCCCAAATGCTCTTCTTAGAAAGCTGGCTGCACAGAGGCACCGAATGATTTTTCCTAATTACTAACAAAGAAAGGTGAAGCAGAAGTAAGCTTCAAAAATAATAAAACACACTCCTCCACCGTAAGTTAAGTACAAGCTGCCTTTCATGAGGTTGTCTTTCAACAAGGGATAATCTTATGAGAAATGTTTTAGGTAAGCAGATAAAAGAATAAAGATACAAACATAATTAAAGAGTTGACTAAGGAGACAATTAAACTGCTGCAAAACAGGCAAACATTTAGCTACCTGAAGTTCGAAACAGCATCTGGCAAGTTGAGAGCAATCTGAATGAATAAAGAATAAGAGAAAGAGAAAACTGGAGAATAATGAAAAGGGTCTTTGTCTCGAGAGTCTGCAACTGAAAATGGGACTTTAGAAACAGCCATTATATCAGGACAGGTGAAAACAGGTGAAAGATCACGGAAATTAAATACACCATATAACAGGTGCAATAGTGACAAGGATGTTGCAGGAGATCAACACATCTTCGGAATATCCCTTTTGAAAGGTCACAGGATTTGTAGAGGTCTCTTGTGAGTGAGAAAAACCCAATGTTGCAGCCAAAAGTGCCTGCCAGGGAAGCACAAGCTGTACAAGAACACTTTGGTGAGGAGTGACCTGTCCAATGAGTCCTCTTGGGTGACATTTCTGGGCACCTACTAGAGAAAAATGTGTCCGAAAGCCATCAGGACTTAGCAAGGGTAATTAATGTCTCACAAACTTGATTGGCTTCATGATGAAGTAACTGCATTTCTGCGTGAGGGGAGAACAGTGGCTGTCATTTACCTCAGCTTCATCAAGGCTCTTGGCATGGTGTCCCTCAATGTTCTTGTACCCGAGGTAGGCCGTTACAGTCGGATGAGTTGACAAACAGATGGTTGAAAACAGCTGGATACCAGCCTGACAGTCCAGTGTCTTCATTTGGATCCGAACTTTGCTTTGTTTCTCAGACTTTCTTTTTGTCTCTCCATCTGTACATCCCCCTCCCTGTCTTTCTCTACCTGCTTCCTGCTTCTCCTCCTCCCCCCTCCCCATCCCTCTGTCCTGCTCATCAGCCCAGCTGTTTCTTCCTCCCTGTTTCTTCACAGCTCCTTGTCCCTTTCTGCCTTGATCTCTCCATCTCTCCATCCTTTTCCCTGTGTGTTTCTTTCTCTCTCAGCTCCTCTGTCTTCTCTCTTGTCTCATTTGTCTCTCTCTAGTCCTCTGTCCTTCTCCCCAGCAGCTTCAACTGAATGACCAGGTGTCCGTGCACTCTGGTGTTTCCTCATCCCTGCCCTGGGGAAGATCTGTGTCTGTAGGGCTGGGCATCATTTAGGAGCTGGTCTCCTTCTGGGGACAGCAGAGCTGGGTGCAGCTGCAGCAGAGGTTGTTCTCAGCTGCTGCTTATGCAGCTTGTTGGAAGAGCGGCTGTGGGCCTTCTTTGGAAGGGAGGTTTCTTGTTCTGTGCTTCCTGCTCCTCAGGACCCTGCGCAGGAGCGGTGCTGGGGTCTGCAGGGACGGGTGGGACCTGCTGTGACTCCTGGTGAACGTGAACTCAACTTGTCCTGATGTCCTCGAATGAAACCTGACTGACCGTAGATAGTTTTCTTGCCTGTTTCAGTTCTAAACTACATGTTTGGCACTGAAGAACATGAGAGTTTGTGCTGTTTTCCAGATGTCAGTGGCTGTGAATCAGCTGAGAACATCACTGCCTTAGGTACCAGGGCAGGTGGTCTGTGATCAGGGGTGTGGACTTGCATGGCAGTGCTTTTATGAACATTTTAGGGTCTTGCCACTTGAAAGCCCTTCATTTTCCTAGAAATTTGAAGATGATATTTCTTATTTGGAGGTTCAGACTCTGGTTGGACTTGATGTTGAATGGTCCATATAATGGGGTCCATAAAATAAGAATCTCGCTTCCTTGTTGTTTTCTTACACTGTCTGAATTTGGTAAGCGAGAGCAAGAGTGGTTGACAGTGTCTGTTTGTTGAGAGTAACGTATTCCTGACTCTCCCTCTTTGTATGGTGAAGGTTTCTGCCTGCACTATGATTTTGCTGGGCTGTGAGGCTGTGTTGGAGCAGCAGAGGTAAGAAGTGGTGGCTTTAAAGGCATTGAAGCTGTGGTAAAACTAGCAGGTAAAGCTCGTTTCTTCCTAGAGAGCTGCCTGACACAAATAGTTACAAGGAAAGACCCTTGAAGTTGGCTTTTTTTTTTTTTTTTAAATTTACTCTTAATATGGAGCTTTTGGTATTGATTGATTGATTGATTGATTGATTTCTGGGAAGCAAGAAGTGAGAGCCTGTGCACTCCCATAGGCAGCGCTGCCTCCCCAAATAGGTTCACCCTTCTCCACTTCTGTTCCTTCCATGCTCGTGTAGAACAAGGCCATGCAGTCGTGTGCAGATGTGGTGATTCCAATGTGACTATGAGGTCACAGCCCCACGGTGACGTGCTGTGCTGTGTCTCGGCAGCAGCAGCATCACGGTGCGAGCGTGGGGGCCATGGTCCTCACCCTCCTCCTCCTGCTGGTGTCCCTGCCAGCCCGGGAGGCCCGGGCTGCTCCAGCCGAGCGCAGGGAGCAGGTGGGCGGGCAGGGGCAGCACCCAGCCCCGAGCAGCTCAGCAGGGCAGCAGTGGGGCCAGGGCTGGGGCTGGGGCCGGGAGAGCAGCCGGGCTGGGCCGGGCAGGGCGAGCCAGGCAGCACCAGGGTGTGGGCAGGGGGCAGACGCCCCGCAGGGAGGGGAGAGGGGCTGCGGCTGCTTCAGGGGCAAGTTGTGGGCAAGCGGGGGCTGGGAGTGGTGGCACAGGGGCAGAAACCAGCACTGAGTCCCTGTGGGGCCCTCCCTGCCCCCCAGCCTCGTGCCACACGGCCCCATCTCAGGGCACGCTTTGAGCCTTTGGGCCTGTTTCAAATCAAAGCTGGGATTGCTTTGGCCCTTTGGGCCAGTTTTGAGCTAAATCTGGGCACATTTGTGAACTTTGGGGTCGTTTCTGCCTAGATCTGGGAGCTCTTTGGCTTTGCAGTCCAGTTTATACCCAAATCTGGGGGTGTTTGGGCCACTTTTTTACCCAAATCTGGGCATACTTTGACTTTTTGGTCCAATTTCACCCCAAATCTGGAGATGTTATATCCCTTTTTAGCCCGTTTTGATCCAAATCTAGTGGTGCTTTGGTTTTTCTGGCTCTTTTTACCTGATATACTCAGGTGCTTTTGCCCATTTTTTCTCCTAATGGAGGTGCTGTGTTCCCAAATATGGGATATTTTCACCTTTGCCAGCAGTTTTGCTCCCAAATGTGAATGGTTTTGCCGCTTTTGGCCACTTTTTGCCGAAATACTCAGAATCTTTTGCCTGTATTGGCCAATTGAGCCCCCAAATATTTGGAATACTTAGTCACTTTTCCAGTTTTCTCCCTAAATAGGGCTAATTCTCTGCAATATATGGGCATTGTTGTCCTAAATATGTTGTGCTGTGTTTTGTTTTGTTTCTTCTCTCTTCTTTATATCCTCTTTTACCCGAAATGCAGGAGTATTGCTCTGTGAGCCTGGAAACCTCTCTGATCTGTGATGACTCCAGCGCATGGCATTGACAGAGTTGATTGAGCTCCTCAGCTGGATCCTGGTTATGAGCCTTTTGGTGTCCCAGAGGTAAGTTGTCACTGTCTGTCTGCTTGAAGGAATACACACTCACGTTTTAATAGGTTATTCGCATGTGATTGTACCCAAGATCATCTCAGAGGCTTTTCAAAAGCTTTTTGTGCCTTGGTGGTGTTACACAAACAAGAAAACCTGCTAGGTCTCAGCAAAAAGGTCACCCATGTTCCATTTCTAGCTGTGGGAACGTACACCTTTGTATGTGTCCTGTGTCATTACCTCACCCCCTCCCATCACTGCAGGTGACTGAGGAAGAAGGAGATCACAACATGCCATGGAAGCTCCTCCCCTGTGTTTGACTCCCTGTTTGGTTCCTGCAGTCCATGGTGATCAAGCCTCTTGGTGTAATCCTGTTCATGAGCCTGTGGGCAATCCCAGGGGTAAGTGTTCAGTCTTCATTGGTCACTGGCCTTTTGCATTTGTTAATATTTGGTTTATTATTTGTTAACATTTTCCTGCAATAGCTGAGCCTTGCAGTAGCCAGCAGGCTCTTTGCTAGAAGAAACATGGATGATCATTTTTTGCCCTGGTGCTCCATGCTCCCACCTTAGTGTGGGTTTTCTTTTGTGTGTGTGAGAGGTGTCCTGGTCAGAAGGCCCTGACAGCCCCCATGTTTGTCCATCTGGTCCTTGAGGGGTGTTGCATGTGGCCTGGACACAGTGGTTTGGAAGCTGCCAGGTCCCAGCCAAGGGCTCTGCAGCCCCTCTGCAGCTTTGGCAATTTCAGCATGCGTCTGGGTCCCGTGTTGTTGCCTGACCCCCGTCCAGGCACTGCAGGTCGCTAAGGACAAGGTAGATCACAACGTGAAATGGAAACGCTTTTCCTTTCTCCTTGATTCCAGCCGTCCCTGTAGGCAGCGGCTACTTGACTCCTTGACTTGAGTCTGTCCGTGAGCCTCGGGGCGATCCCACAGGTACGACCTTGGAACAAACGAGCGTTTCCATGTTAATTTTCTGTTCCTGTGAAATTTAGCTTGCTACTTTCTTGGCTGACGCTCGGTCACGCAGAGGGGAAGTGGGTCCGCCTCAGTGCTGTGCCCCAGAGGGCTCTGCCTTGCAAAGCTCTTTGCCAACCGCTCCATCTCTGCGCTGCTCGCAGTGCCGGCTGCCGAGCCAGCGGCAGGTTGGGTCTGAGTTTAGAGCTGGGTGAGCTCCAGGGAGTCCTTTCTCCTGACAGCTCCAGGCCTGGTCAGTGGCCACTGCAAGGGCTTGATAAATGTTGGCAAGATGCTCCTGACGGGAAGGGAGAGAGGAGCTGCCACTGGGATGGGTTTGGATCCTGAGGACACAGCGGTGGGTGACAGGGGTGGCCATTGCGGAGGAGCAGTGTGAGCTCTGGTGCTGCTGTCTCCAGGTTGGATCACCAGACCCAGGCCACCATGCTGGTTCACCAGATCTTTGGCGGATCCCTGTGGTTCCGTGGTGAGCGCTGGCTGCCAGGTCCTGGGCCTGTGACTCTCAGGGCAGCAGTTTCCCTGAGAGCCTTGCAGTAAAAATCTTTTGGGAAAACAGCTGAGTGTGTGTAACTTATCCAGAGGTGCAGCTGGTCAGTCTTGTGGTTCCTGTGGGTTGTGGCGTGTGTTGTAGTGATGAAAAAAGCTGTTGGCTGGGGGCCCCCAGCTCTTTGCCACCAGCTGAGGAACCCATGTTGGCAGTTATGTACCAGCACTTGCTGTCCCAGCGCACAGTGGAATTGCACGCTGTGAATCCTGGTGCCGACATCCCAGAGCCCAAAGCTGGAGAGGGGGCACACGGCAGCTGCCTGTGCTGTGCTGGGGTGGTGTTGGGTGCAGGTGTTGTGCCAGGGTGTGCTTCCTGCTCTTGCTTTTGCAGTGAAGTTCTGAGTGTGCAAGAGCATCTGGGAGAGCTCTGACCCTTTCCTGGAGCTGGTGCTGGAGATCAGGTAGTGGGGCAGGGTGTGGTTGGGGGAGCTCTGCTCTCACAGGGGATGTTCCTGCAGCTGCACCGTTACTGCTCTGGAGGCTGCTTAACTGCCAGTGTCAGGCAGGGTGCAGGCAAGAGGGAAGCAGCTTCTGTTGTTGTGCTGCCTCTGTCTGGCAGAGCAGAGCCTGTTGCCTGAGCATGAGCCACGACTCCTCCATTGAGGCTCCATGGGACTGGGGACAGTACAGCCGTCCCTCATGGCATGCTGGCCAGTGCCTGGCTGGGGGCAGGCTCAGGGGTTTGGTGCAGTCTGTGGCCCTGTGCTCATGCTCTGTTTTATCTCTTGGGGCCAGCATCTCTGATCAGGTGAAAAAAGCTGTGACCAACAGACCCAGGTCTTCACCAGCGACAGGCCAGGTGAGTCCTGAAGGCTGTTCTGGGCCAGAGCTGCAGGAGCTGCTGCCCCTCTGTCTGCTCTGCGAGGGCAGGTGGGCTGCAGCTTGGCAGGGAGGCAGGCACTGCACCCAATGGACAGGGGTGAGGGAGGATGACTTGCAGGAAGGATCCTCCTCAGTTTAGAGCTGCTGTGTGAGCTTGGAGGGGATGGGATTGTAGTATCCCCCTGTGTCCTTGGCACAGTGATTCAGCCTGGAGGCCCAAAAAGCTGCTCGCCCTCCTGCAGCTGCCTCCTGTGCCCAGAACAGTTCAGAGCTCCTGCAACACCAGCAGCACAAGTGGGGCCAAAGCAGAGCTGTCCTGGCAGAGCTCCTGGGAGAGCAAGCAGCCACCTACCTCAGCCAAGCTGCTGCTGGAGCCCATCCCCAGCCAGGAGCCCAGGGGCAGTGGGGAGAATGCTGAGACCCTGGAGAGGGACTCCTGCAGCAGCGGTGCTGCCAGCCCAGTGCACGGCACAGCGGGGATCTGCCCAAAGCGTCCCAGAAGGCCCAGGGTGGAACCAGCAGCTTCTGTACATCTCAGGAATCAGGCTGTGGCATGGACCTCTGTACTGGCTCCAGCACCAAGATGGCTGCACCCAAAGACTCCAAACTGGCAACATTGAAATCCTCCCTGTTGGCCAGTGCTGCTCTGGAGCTGAACATCACCATGTCACCACCACCAGCCATGAAGCTGGTGCATTCTGCCAAAAAGTGAGCCTGAGCTTCTGCCTGGACTCTTCAACAGGTGCCTTGTGTCTTCTGAGCTGGAGATTGTGTTGGGGAGAGTGTAGACCGGGTGCTGAGTGTATTGCTAAGCTGGAGGCAGACAGGGAGAGCCCCTCAGCCCCAGGGCTGCAGTAGTTGCTCTGGTTTGGGGTACAGGGCCAGGTCCCCACTGTTGTTCCCATCCCTGATTAAGGCTGGAGAAACGCCTCCTGTTTCTTGCTCAGGACAGAGGGGCGGCTGTGCCAGTCCCTGGAGCGGGGTGGCCTCACCAATCTTCTCTGAGTGTCTTGTCCCCTGGAGCCATGGGAGCAGGTGACTCCCCAGCTGGAGGCTGCAGAGTCTCCTCCTCCCCAGGCAGGGGCTGGGACCGGCCCTCTGGGCGCCGCTGTGCAACCAGGGCTCAGGACAGTGCGCTGAGGTTTCTGTTGTTTAAATTTCCTTCCTTCCTTTTTTCATTTCTGCTTCTAACAGAAAGCACTTCTAATTTGTTGACCACCCCCCTCTTTCCTCTCCCCTTCTGTGTCTTTACCCTTCCTTTTTCTCTGGGCTCACCTTCTTATTTTCTTCTCTTGGCTCATGGAAACCTCTTTTCTTTAGATCACCAAGTTTGTTGTTTTTTTTTTTCATGTCAATAACTGCAGCGCAGCATCCTGTGGAAGGCGAGCAGAAGTGACCATTGCACACCACCTCATTCACAATTTGCCAACCACACCTACCCCATGGACACCACCCACCCCAACTCCTTGGCCTTTTGGCAAGTCGAGGTAAGTGGTGCCAGTCGCTCCCAGGCTCCTGCACGGCAGCAAGGCCAGTAGTCCACGAGGCAACTGTCTGACATGGCAGGTGGCCCAGGGGAGTGATTTCAGCAGCCACCTCTCCTGTTCTCTTGGTCTGGCTAAGATGGGAGCAGTTGGGTGCTGTGCTTGTGCACTGTGGAGTGTGGAGGAAGAGGGGGTCTCCTGCTCCTGACCTGGCCTTCAGATCATGTCAGCCTCTTTTCCTGCTCTGCAGGCTGTCCTCGTCTGCTCTCCGTTGGCCAAATCCTGAAAAGCCGACCTTCAGCTTCATCCTCAGCTCAGCCATTTGGCTCCCAGCCTCCCCGTGACCACCTGTTCCACTGCCCACCCTTCGCACCACCTTCCTCCCTGCAGCAGCGAGAAGGAGCCCAGCCAGGTCACCCCTGGTTCCTCCAGAAAGTGTCAGTGTAAGCAGCACCGTGGAGCAGACAGCAGCCCCTGTGCTCTGGCTGTGAAGGACAAGGATCAAGTCTCCAGCCCCCAAGGAAGAAGAAGAAGAATCTCACAGGAGGGCTCAGTGTCCCCTGCGGGGAAGGAGGTGGCAGGCAAGGGTCCCAGTGGTGGCAGGGAGGCACCCAGCTGTCAGCACTGAAAGATCAGGCCCGTGGTGCAAGTGTCAGGCCCCAGGACCTGTCTGGACACAGAGCCCATCTGCCCCCTCAAGAGGAAGAAAAAGAGGAGAATGGAGGAGACAGAAGAGTGCTGCTCAGAGTTAGAAGTAGGTTTAGCATTAGGGTTACAGATTGTGGGTAAGGGTTAGAATGAAGGCTTGGGTTTAGGTTTACTGTTTAGGATTTGAGTTAGTGATAGGGTTAAAGTTAGGTTTAGGGGTTAGGATTGGGATTACAGTTTGCTGTTAGGTGCTAGGGTTAGACTTGGGGTTGATGAAGAGTATTATGGTAAGTAGTTAGGGTTAGGGGTAGGGACAGAGTTATGGTTGGGTTTTGGTTAGAGGTAGGTTTATGGTTCAGGTTTAGTTTTAGTGGTTAGGATTAGGGTAGGGTTAGGGATGAAGAATTGTCATTGTAGTTAGTGGTAAGGTTTGTGGGTAAGGGAAATGGTTAGATTTTGGGTTTAGGATTAGGATTAGGGGTCTGGTAGTGCTTGGAATAGTGGTTAGGGTTAAGAGTTAGTGTTAGAGCGATGGGTAGAGTAAGGGTTGTAATTTGGGGTAGAGGTGGGGTTAGCGGTTAGGACCAGGATCAGAGTTTTGCTTAGGGTTATCATTTGTTGGTTATGGTTTCTTGGCTAGTGTGTATTAGTTAGGTTTAGAGTTAGGATTAGTGTTTAGGGTTAGGTTTCAGTGTTAGGGTTAGGGGCTAGGGTTAGAGGATATGTTAGGTTGAGAATTAGTGCTACAGGTTAGAGTTAGGACTATGTTTGCATTAGTGTCAGAAGGGGCTAGTGTTTTGTCAGATTTAGGGATAAGGCTTTGGGTAAAGCACAGGGTCAGGATTAGAGTTACCAGTTAGGGATTAGGAGTAGTGTTAGGTCGAGATAAGGTGTATGGTGAGGCTTAGATATGGCTAAGGGGTTTGGGTGTAGAGTTAGAGTTAGCATTAGCTAAGGTTTCAGGTTAGGTTTAGATTACAGGTTGGTTTAGGGGTTAGGGTTATAGTTAGGATTAGGCTTTGTGATTATGGTTAGTGGTTAGTTTTTGAGTCCTAATTAGAGGCAGGGTTAGACTTAGCCTTAGGGAAAAGTATTAATTTTAGTTGTAGGGATAGGATTTGGGTTAGTGTTAAGGTGTAGGGGTTATTGTTAAAGTAAGTATGAGGTTTAGAATGAGGCTTGCAGGCTAGGGTTGGGGTTAAGGTTTAGGAGTTAGGTTTAGAATAAGTGTTAGGGGTTTGTTTTTGTGGTTAGAGTTAGAAGTAGAGTTAAGGACAGGGTTATAGTAAGCAGTTAGGACTTAGGGTTATGGTTATAGTTAGGCTTAGGGTTAGATTAGGGTTATTGTTAGGGTTTGATGTTAGGGCTTTGGTTAGGGCTAGAGTTAGCATTAGGTTTCAGGTTAAGACTTAGGGTTAGGATTTACAGTAAAGGTTAGAGTTAGGGTAAAAATTAGGGCTTAATTTAAGGGTTAAGTTAGGGTTAGATTGAGAGTTAGGGTTAGAATTTGGTTTAGGTTTAGCATTTAGATGAGGGTTAGGTTTTAGACAAGGTTGAGGGTTAGTGTTAGATAAGGTTTTGGGCTAGGGGATAGAGTTAGGGTTAGAGTTTGGGATAGGCTTATGGAGCATGGTTAGGGTTAGTGTTTGGGGTCAGGGTTTTGAGTGAGGGTTATGGGTCAGGTTTTGGGTTAGAGTTAGTCTTAGAGCTGGGATTAAACTTTGGGCAAGAGGTTAAAGTATAGCATTAAGGGTTAGGGTTAGGAGTTTGTGTTTGTGTTTTATGAGGTTTAGGTTAGGGTTACGTGGTAGGGTTAAGGTCTAGGTTTAGATTTAGGGTAAAGGTAAGTGTTAGGAGTTACAGGTAGGGTTAGGCTTAGGAATTAGGGGATTGGGTTAGATTTTGGGGTTAGGGGTTTGAGCTAGGGCTAGGGGGAAGAGTTACATTTAGGGTTAGAAATAGGATTAAAGGTAGGGCAAGGGGTCAAAGTTACGGTTAGAATTTCTGTGTTTGAGTTAGATGAGGTTTAGGATTAGGGTTATGTGTTAGAGTTAGGCTTTAGGGTTAGGAGTTATGGTTAGTGCTAGAGTTAGGAGCTAGGGATTAGTCTGAGAGGTAGGGTTTGAGGTTCGGGTATGTATTTGCATTGGGGTTTGGGTTAGGTGTTCAAGTATTAGGGGTAGGATTTGATTAGTGTTGGAGTTCGAGAGTAGTGTCAGTGGAAGTGGTTAGGGTTAGGGGTTAGTTTTAGGAGGTAGGGCTAGGGTTATGTTTAGAGTCAGGTTTAGGGTTAGAGTTAGGGGTAGGGTCAGGGTTTGATTAGGATTAGGGTTAGAATTAAGGTTAGGGCTTTTGGGTTTGGGTTAGGGGTAGAGTTTGGGTTTAGGTTTAGGCTTAGATTTGTGATTACAGTAAGAAGGCTAAGCATTAGGTTTAGAGTTGGAGTTTGAGTTAGGGGTTGCATTAGTGTTCCATTAGAGTGAAGAGAACTGGGTAGAATTTAGGATTAGGCTTAGGGTTGAGGGAGTAGCATTAGTGGACATAGTTAGGAGTAGCTCAGGTGTAGGAGTTGGGACTTGGGGTAAGATTTAGGGGTTGGGGTTAGAGTTAGGGATAGGAAATATAATTAGGATTAGAGTAAGGGTTAGATTAAAGTTTAGGGGTTAGGCAGTAGTGTTAGAAAAGGTGGTTAGGCTTAGGTTTTAGAATTCTGTTGGAGATAGGGGTTCGAGTTCATGGTTAGGGAGTAATGTTATTGTAAATGGTTAAGATTAGCATAGGAGCTTAGGTTTAGGGGTGAGGCTAGAGTTAGGGTTAGAGTTAGGGTTAGGATTCTGTTTAGAGGTCAGGTTAGGGTGAGATTCCATGTTAGGGTTAGTGTTGGGTTAGGTTGGTTTAAGGGTTGTGGTTAAAGTTAGGTTAGTGATAGGGTTATGGTCAGGTTAAGGTTAGAGTTTACGTTTAGTGTTAGGACTAGGTTTCAAGTTAGGGTTAGAGTTAGTATTAGGGTTTAGGCTTACCATGAAGGTTATAGTTAGTGTTAGGGGTCAGTATTAGGTTTATCATGTTTGTGTTAGGGAGTAGTGTTACGGTTAGTAGAACTGGTTAGGGTTAGGTAGGGTTAGTTTCAGGGTTTAGGGGTTATTGCTCGAGTAAGGGTGAGGTTTAGATTGATGGTTACTGGCTAGGGTTAGAGTTAAGGTTTAGGGCTGAGCTTTGGAGTCAGTTTTAGGGGGTTGGTGTTAGGCTTAGGTATTAGGGAGAAGAATTAGGGTTAGATTGAAGGATAAGATTATGGCTAGGATAAGTGATTAGGACTTAGGTTTGGGTTTATAGTTCCTTTTTGGGTTAGATTGGACTCAGTTATTGGGTAGCGTTACCAGTTAGGGAAAAAGGTTAGAGCTAGGGTTTGATGTTAGCGTTAGATTTTGGTTTGCGGGTATTGTTAGGTTAGGGTTTGGATTTCTATTTATGTGATGTTGGTCTTAGGGTTAGAGTTAAGGGTTTGTCTTAAATTTTAGGATTAGATTTAGGATTAGTATTTAGGTTTACATTTAGTCTTAAGTTTTAGGATTTGGTTTAGGGTAATGGTTGGATTAGGGTTAGTGTTAGGGGTTCCAGAGTTGTCTTAGGGACAGAGTTAAGTTTTGGGGTTAGATTTAGGGGTAGGGTTACATTAAGGTTTAGGGTTAGCATCAGGGTTAGGGCATTGAATTAGTTTTAGTGTTAGGGTTAGAGGTTGGTCTTAGATTTAGCCTTTGCTTTAGGATTACAGTAAGTGATTGGACTAACATTAGAGGTTTAGATTTAGGGATAGGTGTTAGGGGTAGTGTTAGGGTTATTATTAGGGTTTGATTAGGATTAGGTTTAGGGTTTATTGGTAGGCATGTGGTTAGTGGTAAAGGTTAGTATTAGGATTAGTGTTAGAGGTAAGGATTAAGGTTAGGGATTAGGGAATAGTGTTAGTATAAGCAGTTAGACTTCATGTTTAGGGGGAAAGGGTAGGAATATGGTTAGGGTTAGCACTATGTGTAAGTATTACAGTTATAGTTAGGTTTAGGTTAGGGGTGAGTGTTAGGGGTTAGAGTTAGAATTAGGGTTAGGGTTAAGGGTTAGAGGTCAGCTTAAAGGTCACCATTATAAATTTGATTAGAATTAGGGTTAGAATTAGGCCTAGACTTTAGACTTAGAGTTAAGATTTGAGTTAAAGATAGGGATTAAGATTAGGGTTGGGGTAAGGGGGTTGGATTAGAGTTAGATGTTGGGGTTAGGAGTTTTGTTATTTGGATGGTCAGTTTTAGGTTTTAGATTTATTTTGAAGGGTTAGGGCTAGGACACTGGGTTAGGGATAGAGGTAATGTTAATGTTATTTTTGTGATAGCGGTTTAGGGTTAAAGTTTATCTTAGAATGATGGGTTAGGATTTAGTGTTAGATTAGAGATAGGTTTAGGTTAGGCTTTAGTGTTAGGCTTAGAGGTTGAGTTAATGGTTAGGGTTAGATATTAGGGTTGGGTTAGTGTTAATTTTAGTCTAAGTGCTTACGGTTGGTGGCTGGGTTCATGGGCTAGGGATATGAATGGGACTAGGATTAGATTAGGGTTGTGTTTAGATTAAAGATTGGTTTAGAGGTGAATTTAGGTGTTAGGTGTAGATTTCAGTTTAGAATTAGGGTTAGTGTTGGATCTGGGTTAGGGTTAGGTTAGGTTGGTTACGGCTTACCATTAAATTTAGGTTAGTTATAGGGTTAGTGTTAGTTTAGGGTTAGAGTTTAGTATTGGGGTTAGGGTTTAGGGTTTCTGTTAGGGTTAGAGTCAATGTTAGGGCTCAGTTTTAGATTTATGGTTAGAGTTAGTGGCAGAGGTTAGGGGTAAGGTTAGGGTATGGGTTGGAATAGTGTCATGTTTCGTGGTTAGGATGTAGTTTGGATTTACATTTAGGGTTTGGTTAGTGTTCAGGTTAGAGTTAGGGTTAGTTGTTAGTTCTAGATTTACACTTAGGGTTAGTTACAGTTAGGATTAGATTAGTGTTAGGATATAGTTAGTGTTAGGGCTAAGGATTAGCTTTCAGAGTTAGGGAATAGTGTTAGTGTAAGCAGTTAGGGTTAGTTTTTAGTATTAAGGTTGAAGGGTAGGACTAGGCTTAGGGTTAGAGTTAGGATTATGGGTAAGTATTGAAGTTAAATTAGGTTTAAAAGAGGGTTAGAATGTAGGGTTGGAGTTAGCGTTAGGGGTTAGTTTGGTGTTTTGGGTTAGAATTAGGATTACGTTTTAGCTTCAGATTTAGGTTAGAGGGTTAGGGATGGGGTTAGCACTAGGGTTAGGGTTAGTGTTTGGCAGTAGTATTAGTGGAATGGTCAGAGTGAGGTTTTAGATTTATATTGGAGATGGAGGTTGGGGTTGGCATTAAGGGTTGCAATTCTGGTTAGTGGTTAGGGCGTAGTGTTAGTGTAAGTCGTTAGGATTAGTGTAAGGGGTTAGGTTTAGGGGTTAGTTGTCGAGATAGCTTTAGGGTTAGGATAATGGGTTAGGGTTTGAATTAGGGTTAGTTTAGGGTTAGAGTCAGTCGAAAGAGTTGCAGATTAGGATTTTGGGTTAGGGCTTGGTTTAGTGTAGTGTTTGGTTTAAGGCTGGTGTTAGTATGATGGGTTAGGGTTAGTTTTAGGGTTAGGCTAGGGTTATGGGTAAGGGTTAGAGGTCGCATTAGGGTAAGCTTTCAGTGATTTGAATTAGGGTAAGGGTAGAGTTAGGGTTAGTTTTAGTGTAAGTGGTTAAGGTTAGGGGTAGGGATAGGCTTAGGTTTAGAGTTATACTAGGGTTAGTTTTTGGGTTGAGGGGGTTTGGTTTAGGTTAGATTTTTTGCAAGAGGTAGGGTTAGGATGGTGTTTGGGTGAATGTTATGGTTAGGGGAATGATAGGTGTAGGGTAAGTTTTAGGTTTAGTGGTTAGGATTATGGTTAGGGTAAGGGATGGATAGGGATGGATAGTGTTAGGGTTACGGCTTAGGGAGTTTTGTTATTTGAATGGTCAGTTTTAGGTTTTTGATTTATATTGAAGGGTTAGGGCTAGGACACTGGGTTAGGTTTAGAGGTAGTGTTAGTGTTATTTTTGGGATAGCGGTTTAGGGTTATAGTTAGAATGATGGGTTAGGATTTAGCATTAGATTAGGGATAGGTTTAGTTTAGGGTTTAGGGTTAGGCTTAGAGGTTGAGTTAATGGTTAGGGTTAGATATTGGGGTTGGGTTAGTGTTAATTTTAGTCTAAGTGCTTACGGTTGGTGTCTGGGTTCATGGGCTAGGGATATGAATGGGGCTAGGATTAGATTAGGGTTATGTTTAGGTTTAAGGTTTGGTTTAGAGGTGAATTTAGGGGTTAAGTGGAGATTTCAGGTTAGAATTAGCATTAGGTTAGGTTAGTTACGGCTTACCATTAAGGTTACGTTAGTGATAGAGTTAATGTTAGGTTAGGGTTCAAGTTTAGTATTGGGGTTAGAGTTTAGGGTTACTGTTAGAGTCAAGGTTAGGACTCAGTTTTAGATTTATGGTTAGAATTAGTGGTAGGGGTTACGATTAAGGTTATGGTATGGGTTGGAATACTGTTCGCTGTCGGGGTTAGGGTGTAGTTTTAGGGTCACTTGAAGTGGTTAGGTTTAGAGGTTAGGTTTATGGGTTAGGGACAGGGATAGGGTTAGGGTGAAGTTGAGATTTAGATTTAGGTTTATGATTAAAGTTAGAGGTAGGGTTAGGGTTTGAGTTTAGGCTTAGACTCAGGCTTTGATTTAGGATTAGAGTGAAGGTATGGTGTAAGCATTGTGGTTAGATTTTTTTAGGGATAGGTGTTAGGGGGTAGGCTTACAGTTAGGATTAGGTTGTGAATAGGGTTAGGGTTTGGGGATGGGGTAGAGATTAGGTTACGGTTAGAGTTATGTTTTAGAGGTTAGGATCAGGGTTGAGGTTTAGCAATGAATGTTCATATATGTGGTTATGGTTAAGGGTTAGTTTTATGGATTAGGGGAAGGGTTAGTGATTAGGGAGATGAGTTAGTATTATAGTTAAGGATAGGGCTAGGGTTAGCAGTTATGACTTAGGGTTAGGGTTTCAGCTAGGGTTAGATGATGGTTAGGGTTAGAGTTGGCATTAGCAGTTGGGGAAGGGTTAGAGTTAAGGTCTGGTGTTACGTTTTTGGTTAGGGGTAGAGTTAGCGTTAGATGTTTAGGGTTAGACTTGGAGTTAGGGTTAGGAATTACAGTTAAGGTTAGTGTTAGGGTACAAGTTAGGGCTTAGTTTTAGGGTTAAGATAAGTTTAAGAGTTAGGATTGCATTTAGAGTTAGGGTTAGCACTAGGGTTATCATTTAGATAAGGGTTAGTGTTGGATAAGGTTTAGGGTTAGGTTTAGATTAGGGATAGGGAGTAGAGGTAGAGTCAGGGTCAGGGCTAGAGTACAGGTTAGGTTTAGGGGTAAGGGCCTATGGTGAGTGCTTGGGGTTAGGCATTTGAGATAGGGTTAGGGATAGTTTTCAGGATAGGGTTAGGCTTACTGTTAGGGTTAGGCTTAGGAGTTAGGGTTAGAATTGGGGTAAGGTCTTGGGGTGACAGATTAGTTTTAGGATAGTGTTAGGTTTGGTGGTAGGGGTTTATTAGTTTTAGGTTAGTGTTAGGGTTGGTGGTAGGGGTTTATTTAGGGTTAGGGAGTAGTGTTATTATAAGTGGTTAGGATTACTGTAAGGGGGTAGGGTTAGGGGTTGGGATAGGGTTAAGGTTAGAATGACGGGTTAGGGTTGCAATTAGGGTTTGGGATTAAGGGGTAGAGTTAGGTTTCAGGACAGGGGTTTGGGGTTCAGATTAGAGTCAGGGTTAGGGTTTAGGATAAGGATTAGGCTTTTGGTAAGTATTGGGTTAGTGTTATGGGTTGGGGTTACAGAGTAGCGGAAGTGGTTAGGAGTAGGTTTAGGTACTAGGATTAGATTTTGGGTAAGAGTTAGGGTTTGGATTTACATTTTGGATTTAGTTAGTGTTCAGGTTAGAGTTCAGGTTAGTGGTTAGTTTTAGATTTATAGTTAGGATTAGATTTAGGGGCCAGGGAGTTGTGTCAGTGGAAGTGGTTAAGGTTTGGGGTTAGTTTTAGGATTCAGTGTTTGAATTAGGGTTAAGTTTCAGATTAGATTTAGGGTTAGGGTTAGATTAGGGTTAGGGGATGGTGTTTACAGTTAGACTTATGGTTAGGGCTTTGGATGAGGTTTATAGTTAGGATTAGATTATTGTTAGGATATAGTTAGTCTTAGGGCTAAGCATAAGGTTTCAGAGTTAGGGAATAGTGTTAGTGTAAGCAGTTAGGGTTAGGTTTTAATATTAGGGTTGAAGGGTAGGACTAGGGTTAGGGTTAGAGTTAGGATTATGGGTAAGTATGAGAGTTAGGTTTAGAAGAGGGTTAGAATGTAGGGTCGGAGTTAGCATTAGGGGTTAGTTTGGTGTTTTGGGTTAGAGTTAGGATTATGTTTTAGCTTTAGATTTAGGTTAGAGTTAGGGATGGGGTTAGCACTAGGGTTAGGGTTAGTGTTAGGCAGTAGTGTTAGTGGAATGGTCAGAGTGAGGTTTTAGATTTATACTGGAGATGGAGGTTGGGGTTGGCATTAAGGGTTGCAATTCTGGTTAGTGGTTAGGGGGTAGTGTTAGTGTAAGTCATTAGGATTAGTGTTAAGGGGTTAGGTTTAAGGGTTAGGGATCGGGATAGCTTTAGGGTTAGGATAATGGATTAGGGTTTGAATTAGGGTTAGTTTAGGGTTAGAGTCAGTCGTAAGAGTTGCAGGTTAGGATTTGGGTTAGGGCTTGGTTTAGTGTAGTGTTTGGTTTAAGGCTGGTGTTAGTATGATGGGTTAGGGTTAGTTTTAGGGTTAGGCTAGGGTTATGGGTTAGAGTTAGAGGTCATATTAGGGTGATATTTCAGGTAAGAGTTAGGGTAAGGCTAGGGTTAGTGTTAGTTTTAGGGTTGGGGGGGGTTGGTTTAGGTTAGATTTTGTGCAAGAGGTAGGGTTAGGGTGGTTGGGTTAATATTATGGTTAGTTTATGTGAATGATAGGTTTAGGGTAAGTTTTAAGTGCAGGGGTTAGGATTAGGGTTAGGGTAAGGGATGGATAAGTGTTAGGGTTAGGTCTTAGGCAGTGGTGTCAGTGGAAGTGGTTAGGGTTGGGGTCTGGCTCAGGGTCCCAGGGGGATTTGTGAGGTACCAAGGCCTGGATGAAGAGCTCCCTTCTTGGTCGCACACGTCCAAAAGACAGGGACACGTCTGTGACTGATCTGCCTGGCGCTGTCCCACCAGCAGTGGCAGATGCATCCTGGAGAGGAGTGGAGCTGCCAGGCACTGTCAGAGGATCTCCCTGAGGTGCCACTCGCTGCCCACCCAGACTCACGCACTGTCCCTGGCTGGGACAGATACACCACCTACGAGCTCTGGACACAGGACACAACAGTCCAACCGCAAAGACCGTCTCTCCTATCCTGAAAGACTCTTATGACCCCTGGAGCCCAAAGCCATGGACCACATGAACTCATTGGACATTTTAGAGGCGTGGCCTATAGACTGAGAAATGAGATCTGTGTGTATATCCAGAGATAGGAAAAGTGCTGTTGATTAACTGGAATGTATTGGAGAGTGTGGGACCCGGGCACAACACAGATGGTACAGAATAAGGGGGGGGCACTGTCCTGGTTTCAGCTGGGAGAGAGTTAATTTTCTTCCTAGTAGCTGGTAGAGTGCTGTGTGTTGGATTTAATCTGAGAAGAATGTTGATAGCACAGGGATGTTTTGGTTGTTGCTAAGCCATGTTTATCCCAAACCAAGGACTTTTCATCAAGGAGGCTGGAGATGCACAAGAAGGTGGGAGGGGCACAGGCAGGACAGCTGGTCCAAGTGGCCAAAGGGATATTCCACACCATATGATGTCATGCTTGGTATGTAAACTAGAAAAAGTTATCTGGGGGACCACTGTTTTGGATCTGGCTGGGTGTCACTCAGTGGGTTGTGAGCAATTGCATTGTGCGTGACGTGGTTTATATCTCCTGTTATTATTATTACCATTTTTGCAATTACTACTATTACTACTGCCATCATTATTATTATAATTACTATTACTATTACTATAATTATTTTATTTATTATCATTATTATATTATATGTATTGTAGCTATTGTTGCTATTGTTGCTGTTGTTGCTATTGTTGCTGCTGTTATTGTTTTGCCTTTCTGTCTCATTAAACTGTCTTCATTTTAACCCAAGATGTTCATTTCTTTCCTGAGTCCCTCTCCTGTCCCACTGGGCTAGAGGGAGTAAGAGAAGGGCTGCTCTGTTGCTGGAGCAGGACTCTTGTTCTGGTCTGAGGAGAGGGGCTGGCGCTGATGGACACAGGTCATCTGTGGTGGGGACCTGCTGGAGTTGAATCTGCTTTTCCTGTCTGTCCACACCTCCTCAGGAGACACTCTGCATCGGTATCCATGGGGGAATTCTTCTATCACAGTTTCAAAGTGCTCACTGCCAAAACAGTGTCATCCTGACCAAGTTCTCTGTCATCCTCACTCACACAAGATAAATCAACCCGTTGCCCATGTCATTGAGGAGCTCCATATATCCGAGCTGATCCTTCACACAGGGGGATCCCTCTGTCCTCATCCTCCCTGAGACTCTCTCCAGCAGACCCTGTATCCTTCAGCTGAAACACCACAGCTCAGCAAGCTGTCCCACCTCACCTCATATAATCCAAAAATGTCACAGTGCTTTGACAAGACATGGGGCTCCTCCTGGTAGTGGATGTTCGGAAGTTTGTTCACTGCTACACCACCTGGGTTTCCACCATCTAGAGTGACACAGATTGCCTCTGTGATACCCCTCTTGTAGAGCCAGACCTAATGAACAGCATTTTAAACAGTACCTCAGAGTCTGAGTGCATTTCTTTCTGGGTTCATACCAGACCAGCATCAACTGGGAAATAACACTCTCCCAGCACTCTTGGATGCAAACCCTCTGGTCCCAAGGGCTGGTAAGGCTGCAGTTTGCTCATGAAACCCCTGGTTTGATCCCCATCCACCACAGCTGTTGCCCTCCAGAGTCCTGCCTGGAAGCACAAAGGCCTGGAAGACTTTGCTGCTGACAACTGAGGCAAAGACACGGAGACATCTTAGGTCTACCTACACCTTGTCTTACTAAATTCAGTAGTAGTCTCACAGTATTTAGGATTCTTCTTTAGCTGTTTCTGGAATAGCAACAGCTTATCTTGATGACCTTCAGTTCCTTTTGGAGTTTTAATTATGTTTTGATATGAACCATTGCTGTGCCTGGAGGACGCTGTTCTTGAAAACAAGATGTATCCAGGCATATTGTGAAAGTATTTGGTCTTTTCATTGATTGTATCATCAAGAGACTGAGTGAAGATCCCTGTGTGATGTGCTGCTTGTCCATGCAATGCCTGCAGCTGTTGGGTAGAGAAGAGACCAACCTTGCTTTTCTGATGACATCTGATGACTGATACCTTGGACTGATTGTATCAGTCAAAGATACACAGGCAATAAATCACATTCTGCAATGCTGTCTGGGGCAGCTGTGATGCACCTCCCTGAATGGGAATGGATTTTCTGTAGGTCCTGTGTGGTCCGTGTCAGCCTTGGCATCTTATGTGGGCCTGAATTGGAACATGAAATGGAACACCTACCCTGTGTTCTGTCAGGCAATGTGGGGATGACCATGGGACAACTGCCAATGTAGTCACTGGAGAGCTTGGAAATTCAGCTGATGGACATGAGAGAGAAGGAGCTGGCCCTATGGTACAGGACTGCAACCATTCCTATGCATAACAACATAAACTGCCATAACAATAGTGAGCAGGAAAAGGGCCTTTTGGCCTTTATTTGGACATGACCTGTCATTTGACTTGGCCAAAGGACTTTCCCACCAGGCTCATGTATGATCCCCAAGATGTGACCCTGTCTCTATGAACTTGTCCATAGGACCTTTTAGTTACCTGCAGTGTATCTGGTACCACCTCTGGAAACACAAATGTCACCAGTTACTTGCAGCTGAACATCTCACTCCTGCCTCTGTCTCCCTTAATTAGCACAGGAGTGGAGAAAAGAGGCTGACATGCTTCTTTGTGTGTCTCTTTTGTGAGCTCCTAAACAAAGGCAAGAGGAATCCCACCTCCTGTAGGTGTGTGGCAGGGATGGCAGAGCTGAGTGTCCTTCAAGTGCTGGGAATAGAAATGCAGGAGGAAAAGCCTCCACTGACTCAGCTGAATCCCTTCCTTCAGCATGGGTAACGAAGATCCCTCCCTGTCACTTTCTGGGTGTCCTGACTAATAATAAGTCAAAACAAAAGAAAAAAAAAAATAGACGATAATTAGAGGTAACTTTGAGAGGGAAAATACACTGCTGGAAATAAGTGTTTCTGCCCAGCATAAGGAGGGAACATCAGTGATGACTTGAGGCTGTTTCACAGCAGGTGCCCCAGAGACACCTGGAGGATCCCAGAGGGGACAGAGAAAGGGACATCGTGGGCTGCTTCTGTGCTGTGAGCTGGGCTGGGCTCCTGGGACACAGGGAGCTCATGGCAGCGGCAGCGCTGCAGAGAGACAGCTCTGCCCAGGAGCAGCTCCTCTGCACACGCAGCAGGGCTGAGGGCTCTGCCTGCAGCACCGAGGGCACAGAGACAGGCACAGAGAGGTTAAAGACAACATGGGGTGGAGGATGCTGAGACATCACTGGGAGAGAAATCTTCACAGCCCTGAAAAGAGTAAGTCTCTGGCTACAGCCCAGTTCAGCTGCAGTTCCTGGAGAGATGTTAAAGCTGGAACATTCCACAAGCTGTGGCATCTGTCAGGAGGGACGTTGCAGTTTCTCCAGTGTAGAGAAAACATATTATATAGAGAGGAGTTTCTCTGCTGCACCTTCAGAGGGACATTTCTAATGGGCTTTTTCAAGGAGAAGGTAAAGGAAGGAATTACAGTAAAGATAGGGAACTTTCTCAAGTCCTTATTTTCAATTTGTTTCTCTTGGGGAATTTGAGAGGAGAAACGGAAAAGGAGCTCTCATACTTGAACAAGTCATGGAGACCACTCAGCTGTAACTTCGTCAGTAGGTCTGATAGGAGCCTCCTGATGAGCCCTCATCCACTCCTCTGCCCATGGACAGATGCAGTATCGCCTTTGCTGGACCCAGCAGGATCACCCACCTGTCTTTGTTTTCAACAGGAAGATGCTCCCAGGCGGTGCCCTGCAAACAGGCAGGTGTCTGTAGGGCCAGGGTGAGCGCACAGAGTTTGGGATGGGGTCTGTGAGCACTGACAGGGAAAAGACATGGGACAGGGAATCACCTCCCAGGAGGAAAATCTCCTGGCAGCAGGGACATGATCTGGGAAGGAGGAGACAAACCAGAGCTCTTGTGGGAGGGAGGATGTAGAAATCTCTGACTGACCCCCTGCAGTGCAGATCCCTCCTCTGAGCAGCCCCCTCGCCTGCTCTCCCACCCAGCAAAGCCTCTGCCCTCAGGGCCGGGGGCTCCAAGGCATGAAGCAGCTCCTGTGCAGCCAGAGCTGCAGTTCCTCTGCAGAGCACAGGGGCTGAGAGCAGCTGCCCGGCACTGTTGGTGTCTGGGAGGTGGCTGCACAGCTGGGGAAGGGTGACGCTGTCTGAGGGCCCGGCTGCCCCTGCCCTGGCCTCTCTCACACCCACCCTCACCAGATTTTTCCTTCTTGCTCCCCTGCTCTGGGTCACTGCTGTTGGGATCTTGTTCTTGCTGCCAGGCTCTCTGGGGATGGCAGTTTCAGCTGCAGAGTCACAGCCCGATCTTGTGGGTCCTTTCCTGCAGCTGTGTCCATGGGCACACGTGTCCCAGCTTTGCTCTGACCTGTGGGGTGTGGGCAATGAGGTCTGTGGGGCTGGACAACAAACTGAGACTCCCTGAATCAAATGCTATCAGGACACTCTGCTATCTCCCTGAGGTTTCCTTCCAAGCTGTGAGTTTCCCTCCAGGATACAAAACTGTCCTACAACATCTTCGTATTATCTCAATACCCAGTGGAGAACCACAGAGATCCTAAAGAAAGAAAATATTGCTGGGTTTGTGAAATGAGCCATGTGTGTCCTGGGCTAATTTTGGGGTGCTGAGACCTTAGAAAACAGTGAGATGTGTAGTGGTCTGAGGTGGATCCCTCTGCTCTCAGCAGTGTCTGGTGGCTTTTCAGGGTAACATGGGAGTGTGATCACCCTCCATCTCAGAAAGGTGCCAGCCCAGGGCAGCTGGAGCAAGACAGAGGGACAGACCAGCTCCCCTCACTCTGCACTAAGCCACAGGCAGCCTCTTGCCTTGCAGGACTCGCTCTGTTCTCCCTGAGTGCAGCAGAAATGCTGATGGTTTCTGACATCCAAGAACATTCCCCAGGGTGAGAGGGGAGAAGGAGCTGTAAAAAACCCCAAACCTCTCAAAACGCCTTCTGCCACCTCATTTCCTTATCCCTGGGAGTGCAGATGCTGACAGGTATTTCTGCACCAGGAGCAGCTTCATGTGACAAAGCTGAACCCCAGGACTGTCCCCTGCCCCCGTTCCCATGACCCCACTGCTGCAGAGCAGGGCTGACTCCTCAGCAGCCAGCGGGCACAGGCCCTGCTCCTCACGGCACCTCCAGCCAGCACCACCCAGGGCTCAGACACGGAGCTGAGGGAAGGTCTGGAAAAGGACAAGGGGGTGTGGAGCAGGGGGGGTGTGTGAGAAATGGCTTAGACTTTGCTCAGAGAAATCTCCCCAAAACTCTCACTGTCTTTTTCTTCTGTGATAGCCCCTATAGCCAAAATCAGCAGATGTCCAACAGCAGCTCCATCACCCAGTTCCTCCTCCTGGCGTTCACAGACACACGGGAGCTGCAGCTCTTGCACTTCTGGCTCTTCCTGGGCATCTACCTGGCTGCCCTCCTGGGCAACGGCCTCATCATCATCACCATAGCCTGTGACCAGCACCTGCACACCCCCATGTACTTCTTCCTGCTCAACCTCTCCGTCATTGACCTGGGCTACATCTCAACCACTGTCCCCAAGTCCATGGCCAATTTCCTCTGGAACACCAGGGCCATCTCCTACACAGGATGTGCTGCCCAAGTGTTTCTCTTTGTCTTTTTAGCTTCAGCAGAGTATTGGCTCCTCACCATCATGGCCTATGACCGCTATGCTGCCATCTGCAAACCCCTGCACTACGGGACCCTCCTGGGCAGCAGAGCTTGTGTCCACATGGCAGCAGCTGCCTGGGCCACTGGGTTCCTCTATTCTCTGCTGCACACAGCAAATACGTTTTCACTACCACTCTGCAAGGGCAATGCCCTGGGCCAGTTCCTCTGTGAAATCCCCCAGATCCTCAAGCTCTTCTGCTCAGACACCTACCTCAGGGAAGTCTGGGTTCTCGTGATTTCTTTCTCAGTGGCATTCGGCTGTTTTGTGTTCATTGTGCTGTCCTATGTGCAGATCTTCAGGGCTGTGCTGAGGATCCCCTCTGAGCAGGGTCGGCACAAAGCCTTTTCCACCTGCCTCCCTCACCTTGCCGTGGTCTCCCTGTTTATCAGCACTGTCATATTTTCCTACCTGAAGCCCCCCTCCATCTCCTCCCCATCCCTGGATCTGGTGGTGTCTGTTCTGTACTCAGTGGTGCCTCCAGCAGTGAACCCCTTCATCTACAGTATGAGGAACAAGGAGATCAAGGATTCAGTGTGGCAACTAATGAATGGCTGTTTTATGAAGCAATAAACTGCCCATAATCTTCTGCATGGCATATATAATATAAATAATTTTCTCACTGAGTGGTTGTGCCCATGTCCACTGGACACTCTAGAGAACCTGCTGCAGGTCAGTCGTCACGGACCGGCCTCTCACAACCACCATTTCCAGCACTGGCTTCTCACTTCAGCTTGAAGAGTTTCTTTGTCCCTCCCTGGCAGCACAACTAATGAGTAGGTCAGATGTCCATGTTTGCATTGTATAGACAAGATGTAAACAAATGTACAAAGTGCTTCTGAGGTCATGAACCCAAGTGAGCAGAAACACCATCAGCTATTCCTTGGGGTTCCATGAAGGTCAGTGGGACAGACAGTGTCTTGATGCGATTTCATATTGAGAGTAACATCCTTTGGGGAACCACCTGAATGTAGCACTGGGATGTGCTTCCTGGAACAGAAGATCCCGTGTCCATTCTTTATGCCATGAAGCATCTCATGTAAGTGCAGAGAAGGGTGACAAATGGCAGGGCTGAGGTGCCTCCCAGCCCCCTGGAGTGGCAGCAGGAGGTCAGAGAGACACAGTGACTCCTGCATCTGTGTGTACAAGGGAAACACTCTGTCTCTCAACATCCATGGATGCATAAGGAGTCCATGGTAGGTTACTTCTCTCTGGTCAGGCTAAAGACCACAAGAAGTCTGTCGGTTTGGGTCCCTGCCTGCAGAGCAGTTTCTGAGATAGTTGAGCTTTCCATGGTAGTGGGAAGAGGCCAGAGAGGGGAAAAAAAATAATAACTGAAAAGGACAACTTGGGAGGTGCATTCTGGATATCAGGAGGAAGAAATGTCAGTGGAAGGGCAGTGCTGCGGTGCAGGAGGTCACCCAGAGGCAGTCGGGATCAGCCCATGGCTTTGTGTTTCAACAAACAGCCAGTGAGGGTGCAGTGAATGAGGCACGGACTCTCGGGAAGGTGCAATGAGAGACATTTATTACAAACTCAGGCTTCCATTTATACTTGCTGTGATTCTTGCTCAAGCATTTGCTGATTTGCTGAGCGAGTCATTACATAAACGATATATTTTGTGTTCCCACCAAAGTTACTGCCATAAACACAGGTTTTGTCTGTCATAAGCTATCCCTCTGTCCTTGATGTATCAATCCTGTATCAGTCCCTCTCTCCTTGATGTCTCACATAGCATACAGTACTTGCTTCTTGTATTTTTCCACTAGCGCTTGTTCTCACACTGTCGACTCTCGCAGTTTCTCACAGGTCTAATCTTATCACACTGCCACATCTCCCCTTCGTGTTTAATAAGTGCGTAGCCATAGCAGTATGTAATTGCATAGCTATTACCTGATTAAACCTTTTTTTGATCATTTGTTGTAACTAGATGTCTCTTTAAGACGGTTTAAAAACCCAGTTGGAGATTCCTTACAATCCTGTTTAATCTCAAAAAGTTTTGGCATATTTATAGCTGTAGGTATAGTGTGTCTAATCCTGTATAAAATCCGCTGTCAATAGCAATTCAGCCTGACACTAGATTTAAGAACGTTATGATCCCACCCTGGATCGAACAAGGGACAATTTTGATCTAATGTTCCCTGTAGATTCCCTGCCAATATCTGCCCTATACAACAGTGTTTCAACCTCTTTCCCTGATTATCCTGTTCAAGGGTCAAAACAAATGGATCTGAAGGGGATAAATATAATGCCTATGTATCCTTATTTATTGTGTAATATGCATTATGCAATAGGCAATATATGATTTAAAATACACTTCTTATGATGTATTACATATAAGGCATTACTATACTACACATCACAAAGTATACCCACCTAGATCTGTGCAGCATATTCATATTATTTACAGTGGCCTCCATTGATTACAATGTTCAAATAGATTCCCCTCGGTTGCTGTTCCCCAGGGAGTCAAACAATCTCTTTCCAACGTCACAAAATACAACCCGGGGCGGGGAGGGGATTCCTTCCGAATCCCTCCTGTCGATTATCCACTTACCTGTTTCACAATCACAATAACAGACAGTTGCTATACCGTAAGTATTGGACTCGAAAATCACCGAAGACACAACCAACAACAGCAACAAATCACTAAAGACGCAAACAACGATACAATTACTAATGCATGAACAACAAAGTCACTAAAGGTACCTTTATCAAATTACTATTTTCTTGTTTTTCTCTTTTATTTAGTGTTTCCTCATTTTTCTCTAATTTCCTTACTTTTCTTTTTTCTTTTTATTTTTTTTCTTTTCTTTTATTTTATTTTCCCCTTTTTTAAAGTTACCCAAGTTACCAAAGCTTCCAAAATGCAAAGGCCCAATGCGCTGGTATCCCCCCGAAAGGCAGACAAGTTCCACATGTGTCACTTGGGTCACCAAAGTATCAATAACCAAAATGCAAAGACTCAATGCGCTGGCAATAAAACCACGTTAGACACTCACTCACTCCCTTCCCTCGAAAGGGAAAGGAGAAACTTGGATTGAGATAAACAGCGTTTAATAAAATAACAAAATACTAATACACTGCTAGTAAGTATCTATATAATACAGAGATAAAAGCTACGCAATGCAGTTCCTCACAAACTCTGTCTGCACACAGCCAGTCCCAGGAAGCAGCACCCTGGTCCCAACAGCCGATCCCAAAGAGAGAAACAACGCAGAAAAGCGCAGAGGCCTCTCCAAAATGGCAAAAGGCCAAATCAAACGTCCCGAACTGAACTCCCCTGGCTCCCATAAAAAAAATAAGAAAGAACTCACAAGAGAAATAAAAGTGCCCAAAGGCCGAGAGAGAGAGGCCAGAAGATCCCAACTCTCCTAAAGATGAAGCGTGAGGCTAATGGGATGGAACACTCTCATTGGTCAGCCTGGATGTCAGTCAAGCTCTGCCCCGTCCCTCCCCCCTTCCTCGCTGCCTCACACCTGTGGGCAGAGCACTCAGAGTGTCCTTGGCTCTCAGACCAGAGCAATTGCCAACACCAACTGTGCTGGGCTGTTCTCTCTTGTTCTCAAACTAGATCCAAATAATGACCGTGCTAGCTATGAAAAAGTAAGGTTTCTAACTGCATGAGGAAAATTAACTCCTTTTCAGTCAAACCAGCACAGACCAGCTCTCCCATGCCAGACCAACAAAGCTAGAGAAGTAGTAAAGAAATTATTGAAGGGAAACAGTCTCAGCACAGCAGCTCTGCCACGGAGCACCAGCCTTGTCCTTTCCAGAGCTGTTCTCCTTCCACTTCCCCGCTCTCCTGTGAGCCCTTGTGTTGGTGTAAGATCTGAGCACTCCTGACCCTTGGTTACAGTCCCGCTGCGTGTCAGTCCTGTGACCACAGGCAGGGACAGGCAATGGGCACTTCTGTGACAGAGCTGCCTCCAGAACAGCATCTCCATCAGCAAGGGGATCTCCTTAGCACAGTGCTCGAAGGCTTAGGTCTTCTTCCAGAGTTGCTCTCCAGAATAGGTGTAAGGAATAGACCCTCGAAACGCTTTGTTTTCTGTGTTTTCTGTGGGCTCAGTGGGATGAGATCAGGGTCCCAGTTTGGCTTTTGAGGGACTTAGAGCTGGTGGCTCAGGTTTGGGTTGTTGGTGTCCAGCACCCAGGCAGGTGGTGGATAAGGCAGAGCAGCTCTGAGCACCCTCCATGGCCACCTCAGAGCTCGTGTGGGAGGTGGTCACAGTGACAGTGACCAACATCAGCTGGGTCTGTCTCTCAACCTGACCAGTATGTCCCTGCAGAGCCACCACAGCCTGGGCATCACAGCTCACTCACTGCACAGAGCAAAAGCCCCAGCTCGGGGGCTGTGGGGAGTGTGGGAACAGGGTGCAGGAACATCTGGCCAGGCCCGTGCAGATGTGCTCTCCTTGAGGAAAGGCTCTGTGGGGAGATGAGATGTCCCAGGAGAAGAGCAGGGCACCGTGTGTGTGCAGACACGGAAAGCGAAACCCTTTTCTGCCATGGGTGCCAGTTTGACTTATTAACAGCTGACAAAGCAGAGCTTCACTCCAGGAGAACCTTGAAAAACTCTGGGATTGGGCAATAAAAACCTCATGAAATTTTAGAAGGAGAAGTTGCTGGTTCTTTACTGGGGACAGAATAACCCCACACATGAGGGCAGGCTGGGACCTGAACAGCTCAGGAGTGATTCTGAGCAGAGGGGGCTGGGCATTGCGAGGGATGCCATACGAGCCAGTGGTGCATGCTCACCATGAGTAAGGCCATGGGCATGTGGGGCTGCATTAGGAGGAGTGTGGCCAAAAAACAACAGAATTATCGTTCCCTTTGAATCAGTGCTGTGGTGGCCACATCTGGGCTAGTGTGTGTTGGTGTGGGACTCCCTGTTCTGGAGGAATGGAGAGGAACTAGAGAAGCTCCAGAGATCTGCCAGGATGTGGTTTGGGGCCTTTGAGAGAGGCAGAGAAACATGGGTTTCTTGAGCCTGGTGAAGTGCAGGCTCAGGGCACTGTAGCAGTAGCCTGCAACTGCTTGAAGGGTGGTTTCAGAGATAATGGAGCTTTTCTTGGTAGTAGAAAGTGAAGGAAACCTCCACAAAGTGCAACTTGGAAGGTTCAAGATTGGAGGTTCAGAAAAAGACATCTCAGTCCAAGGGCAGCGCTGTGGTACAAGAGGTCACGCAAAGGGAGTCTGAATCAGCCCATGGCCTTGGGCTTCAAGGAAAGAGCAGTGAGGGTGGAGAGACATCCGTGAAAGTAGGAAATGCTGGGATGAGAGCTAGGTAGGAAAGCAAGGTGGATGTCAACAGCCTGAAGGCACAAAGGTGCCTGAAGGGGACAGTATCAGCAAACATGAAGTAGACATGGCCAAGGGCTCTGGTGAGGCTGAAAGGCCAGAAGGACCAAGGTCTTTGTCCCCCTGGCTATGGCAGTTGTATCTGTCTCTGAGAGCTACCAGAATAAACTCTGTTTTGAGGCCCTGGACTTTGATTCTCGTTGCCCCTTTTTGGGGAAGCCAGGAGGGGTTGTACAGTTTCCTACACTTGGCCTTGCTCAAACTCACACCCCACTGCTCCAGGAAGAGCCCTGAGCCACGCATGAGGGATCTGCCTTCCCAGGGCCTGGGGTCAGGGTTTGGCCTTTAGCTGGTAAAACAGACCAAGGATTTTCTCCATAGCAGACCAACCTGTACAGTGACTTTTCCTATCTGCAATCACAACCTTCAATTATCTTCTCTAACGAGTCCATGGAGAGGCTTTGTCAATAATGACCCTCAGTGGGGTCAATCAATGTTTCAAGGTACTTTGAGTTGCGCTTCTGACTTCCACCTCCTGAGCGATTTGTTCAGTCTCCTCTCAGTATCTGTAGTTCATGGACTAAGGGCCAAATACACCATGGGGCTCATTAAAATACAGAAAGTATTAATGAACTCTTTCCCTTCCTGTAATTTTCTTCAAGTCTTCAAGACTAATTTGAGCTGTTTCATAATGTAGCAAAGAAGGAAGATTTCAAAATGCACCTAGCAGAAATTATTCTGTATTTTGAAGGGCATATTATGTTCCTTTTCAGTTCAGTGAACAGGTGATAGTAGCGTTCTCTGGTTGATAACGATCCAGAATGTCTCCTCAGTAGGTCTGGACAGCTAGGAAAAGCAGTCCCTTGACATCCAACATGGTATGGACAACGCTCCTCCTCACCTGCCCAACCTTACCCTTTCTCTCGTTGCCCCCTGGGACTTGTTCTCACTTTTCTTTACATCAGATTTGTCCACATTTCTCTGTAGCTGGATGTTCCAGCTCCTTTGTACCATCTCCCAAATGCTCTTCCTAGAAAGCTGGCTACACAGAGGCACCGAATGATTTTTCCTAATTACAAACAAAGAAAGGTGAAGCACAATTAAGCTTCAAAAATAATAAATGCACTCCTCCACCATAAGTTAAGTACAAGCTGCCTTTAATGAGGTTGTCTTTCAACAAGGGATAATCTTATGAGAAATGTTTTAGGTAAGCAGATAAAAGAATAAGATACAAACATAATTAAAGAGTTGACTAAGGAGACAATTAAACTGCTGCAAAACAGGCAAACATTTAACTACCTGAAGTTCAAAACAGCATCTGGCAAGTTGAGAACAATCTGAATGAATAAAGAATAAGAGAAAGAGAAAACTGGAGAATAATGAAAAGGGTCTTTGTCTCGAGAGTCTGCAACTGAAAATGGGACTTTAGAAACAGTCATTATATCAGGACAGGTGAAAATAGGTGAAAGATCACAGAAATTAAATACACCATAAAACAGGCAGAACAGTGACAAGGATGTTGCAGGAGATCAACACATCTTTGGAATATCCCTTTTGAAAGGTCACAAGATTGGCAGAGGTCTCTTGTGAGTGAGAAAAACCCAATGTTGCAGCCAAAAGTGCCTGCCGGGGAACCACAAGCTGTACAAGAACACTTTGGTGAGGAGTGACCTGTCCAGTGAGTGCACTTGGGTGATATTTCTGGGCACCTACTAGAGAAAAATGTGTCCGAAAGCCATCAGGACTTACCAAGGGTAATTAATGTCTCACAAACTTGATTGGCTTCATGATGAAGTAACTACATTTCTGTATGAGGGGAGAACAGTGGCTGTCATTTACCTCAGCTTCAGCAAGGCTCTTGACATGGTGTCCCTCAATGATCTTGTACCCGAGGTAGGCCATTACAGTCGGATTATCTGACAAACAGATGAGTGAAACCAGTTGGATATCAGGCTGACAGAGCAGTGGTGAAGGGGTCTCATGCCCAACCTCGAGACCACTGGGACTTACTGGGCGCTTGTGGGGCAGCACAGGGGACTCTGCTGAGACCTGGGCAGTTTATTACTTTAATAATCTGTGACCTTGAGGAGACAACTCTCAGCACATTTGTTGATGATGCTAAGTTGAGAAACCTCATAGGCAGGAGGGCTGTCCTGTCAGGAACATCACGACAGAGAAGGACAAAGGGCAGGTCCTGCACCTGGCATAGACTAACCCCTGAAGATGTTGATAACTGGGAGAGAGGTCAGTGGAGGGCTGCTAAGATGCTCAGGGACTGGGACACTTGCTGGGAGGAGAAACTGAGGGAAAGGGCCTTTGTTCAGCCTGGAGAAGAGAAGGCTTTGGGCACCTCGTAACAGCCTCTCTGTCCCTGTGGGGAGGTTTCTCCAGAAGGTGGAGCCAGTCTTGTCATGGCCGTGCTTGGCAGGAGGATAATAGACAACAGTCTGATGTTGAAATAAGGAAGGTTCAGGATGCAGATAAGGAAAATATTCTTCTCCATGAAGGTATCAAAGCATTGGAGCAGCTTCCCCAGCTTTGTTGTGCTGTCTCTGTCCTTGGATGTTTTCCAGCCCCTACATGGTGAAGCCTTGAGCAACGTGGTCTCACTCCACAGCTGAACATGCTGTGAGGAGGAGGTCAGACCTGAGACCTCCTGAACTCCCATTCAGGAGAGTGGAAACCCGAATGATGCTGTGGTGTCTTCCCCTCTGAGTCTTCCCCTGATGACAGGAGGGAATGTTCCCGGGTTCCCCATGACCATGGAAGTCAGTCAGTATAGTCAGACCAGCTGGAGCTTGCTTGTCCTCTTGTGATGCTCAGCAATAAAAGCCATGAGAAGGGCCGAGGTGTGCAGGGGGGATTCATAATTAAGGCATTTGCTGTGTTCTGATGTATTTACTGTGTTGTGGTAGGTATTCTGTCTTGTGGAGAGGATAATGGAACGTATCTCCCTCTTCCCTTAGAATCACAGAATGGTTTGGGTTAGAAGAGACCTTAAAGATCATCTAGTTCCAACCCCCCTTACCAGGATCTTCCTCAAGAAAAGGTTGTTTGAATCTCATTGCATTGATTTGACTGAAACTGAGTTAATTTTCTTCATGCAGTTAGAAACTTTTTTGCAGGTAAGATTAGAAACGACGCATTGCAGGACACAGACAGAAATTCACGCAGAGGCAGAGATCTTGTTCAGGAAGGAGCGCAGAGCCTGGCCAAGCAGAGACCTGACCTAGGCCTATGCTGCCTTCTTTATTCATCATTCACAATTTATAGGATTTACAGGTACGGGCCTGGACTAAGATGTTTACAAAAAGGTGCTTTTCCACTAATTGTTATTAAGAACACACTAAACTCATGTGATGTTTGTCTCACTTGTTTTTCCACTCATTCACAGACCAGGCCCAAGGACATTCACACATCCCATGCACTTGAGGGCGGTTATCCAGCCCGAGATACCATTCTCACCAGTCTGGGCTATAACTTTTTACAATTACGAGAAACGTACTTCGAAGTAATCTGTCCAAGGCCCTTTATGTATTCTTATGTTAGTATTATGTCTTCAACCGTCCGGATGGTCATGTTACTATTGATCTTCCTTTATCATCCAGGTGGCTGGAACCACACATCTTGCTTTCCCACATTTTACTTTCAAATAGCTCCATCAGTACCACTGATGGCATTTGTTCCTGATCAGCCAGCCAACTTCCCACCCATCGCATCATCCAAATCTTCAGTTCAGACATCAGAAACCTGCTCTAAGACTTTGGGATACCACATTCAAGGACTGGCAAAAGTCCAGGTACACAACATGCCCTTCTTTCTCCTCTCATGCGGTTTCAGCCGTCCCTTTCTTGTCCTTCAAGGACCTGGAGATGGTTGCAAGAGCATTCGCCTCATCACCTCCCCAGGGACTGAGGCGAAGCTGATCTACATGTAATAGTTCCAGTCTGCTTTCTTGTCCTTCTGGAAGCTGGATTTGATATTTGCCTTTTCTGAGGATCTTGGACTCTCCCTGATCCCTCTTGATTTTCCAAGATGTTTGAGAGAGATCTCACAATGACTGCAGCCAGCTCTAATAGCACCTCTCTGGCCCTTCATACACCAAAAGTTTTCTCCGTATCTCACAGTTCCAGGGGAGTGCCAGGGGCACAGTAAACACCTGTCTAGCTCATCAGGCACTATTTGGAAGAGAATCAGAAGTGAATCCTTCCTGTGTGCCCATGACTCCAATGGGGCCTCTGTGCCACTCACAGCTTTCCTGAGCATTTTTTAAGTGTCTCCCTCTCTGCAAACTTTCTGGTCCTCAGGCTGTAGATGGGGGGATTGAAAAGGAGCATGAGGATGGGCTTTGTTAAACTATTCAAGAGTGTTGTTCTGGGCATCACAGAAACAAGGATGAGGGTGTTGTGGAAAACAGCAGCATTGATGAGGAGAAAGGAACATGTGGAGAATGTCTTCTGGCTACCCACAGAGATCTGATACTCACAGAGAATAACCATGTGAACAGGAAGAAGAGAATGGGAATGGAGAGAGCCTGAGTGTCACGGTGTCACTGCATGAGAGCTCCAGCAATGCGGTAAATCACAGAAGTGGTCAGCTCTGCTGGGGCCACAGAACTGTACCCAGGACACGACTGAAATGATTCCTGTAGATGACAGAGGAGCCCCTAGTGTGTCTGACACTGGAGACAGATGTCCCAGGTCATGAGTCTTGTACAGGGCAGGGGATGACACACAGCCCAGTACTGATCGCAGGATGTGGTCACCAGTAGTGAGTGCTCTGTACAAGGATAAGGTGCAGGAAACAGCACTAACGCAGTGATGAGCAGGGATGGTGCTGTCCCCAGCCACAAAGCTGCCCATCAGCTGGGATAGGGGAGTGGATATGCAGAAAGTCTCCAGGGAGAACAAATGTCCCAAGAACAAGTACATGGGGATGTGCAAATGCTGTTTTGCCACCACCTGCACAATAATGAGGGTTTTCCCAAACAAAAACACCATGCAGGTCATGAGGGAGAGAAGGATTTCCTAAGGGATGGGAACATTCCCCATTCCTGGTAGGAGGGCACCTCCACAACTGCCCCATTGCATTTTTGCCATGTAAGGTTTTAGGTCCCTCTTTCCCCTTGCACTTGGTAGGGATCTTGCGAGGAAGGAGATTTGGTTCTTTTGTAGATACTTGGATATCAGTCAGAAAGACAAGTCATTGCAGGTACTTTTTTTTTTTTTTTAACTAAAAATAGAGTAGAGCCTCATGTTCACATAGTCACAGGATCACGCTAGCAAAGTAGATAATGAAGTTGAAATGGGCTGTCCACATTCCTTTGTGGATAACATTATTAAAGTTAAAAAAAAAAAAAGGCAGAGCAAAAGACAACACAAACACAAAACTGACGACAACAACAACAAACTAATGAGAAAGGATGGACCTGTAATGAGTTACATTATGAGTCATATATTGAACAGATGGACAGTCTAGAGCTTCTGGAAGTCATCCAAGCATCAGTTTCCACACTGCATTCTGGAGTTCCTGGTTTCTCAGGCTGTAGATGAGGGGGTTCAATGTTGGAGGCACCAATGAGTACAGAACTGCCAGCACTAGATCCAGGGATGGGGATGAGATGGAAGGGGACTTCAGGAAAGCAAACAAGTCAGTGCTGACAAACAGGGAGACCACAGTCAGGAGAGGGAGGCACGTGGAAAAGGCTTTGTGCCGTCCCTGCTCAGAGGGGATCCTCAGCATGGCCCTGAAGATCTGCACATAGGACAGCACTATAAGACTATACTACTACTATACTACTACTATAAGACTTTCCATGCAGCCCCCACCGAAAAATTGCTGAGATATTGATGTGATGGTATCAAGGGTTTAGATTGTGGGGTGACAATAAAACCCTGGCAGATGTATTGTTAACCTCCTCTTCTCCCCACTTTCCCCTTTTGCCCCTCCCTCTCCCCCCTTCCCACTCAGCACAGGCGATCGGGAGGAAAAGAAGGACAGAGATAAGAGAGTTGGAAAAATTAAAGATGATTTACTAATGCTACTAATAAGAACAGAGAAAATAATACAAAATATACAAAACCAATCTTGAAAGTCTCAGCAACTGCAGAGCCGGCACCCGAAATCCTGGATTAGACTCTGCAGCCAACCAGAGCTGGATTCAGTCTGTCACTGGCCTCAGTTCGCAGGGACAACTAGCAAGGTCCTCTCCTAATGTCGGCCATAAGAAAAAAGCGAAAAGATCCTCGTGATCTCCCACTTTTATAAGAAGTATTCACGTGAATGGAATGTTATAGACAGTTGGTCAGTTTCTTGGTCAAACTGTTTCTCATTGCCCCTCTCGCGAGATGTCCATCTGTCCTTATCAATAAGTTAGCATTCCATTGCTGTTTTTATCAAAACATGTGTCTGGTTCTCCAGGAAAATGCAGCTAATATGAAGGCTTCAGCTGACAGGCAAAATTCACTGAAAGAGAAACTTGTTTTTTTAACAAAACCAGGACAGATGGATACATCGATAAGGAATTTACTGGACTGTATGAAAAGTGTAACAGTCAATAGCTCGTGTCCAAGTGAAAACCAGGAATGAGCAGTTTCCGTTAATTGTCCATTCTGGGATGAATACTGTTTAATATCTTAATAAATTATATACACAGTGAGACTAAGTACACCCTCAGCAAGTTTTCAGGCACAGTCATAGAACATCACCAGCTGAAATGGATCCATATGGATCATTAAGTCCAACTCCCTGCTCTTTGCAGGATGACCTAAATCACATGACTAAGAGCATCCTCCAGCTGGTCCCTGAACTCTGACAGATTTGGTGACATGGAGACAGTGAGATGAGTTGTTATGTGTCATATGTTGAAGAACACGGACACTTTGTAGCTTCTGGCAGGCATCCAGTCACCAGTCTCCACATTGCATCCTGGAGCTCCTTGTTCCTCATACTGTAGATGAGGGGGTTCACTGCTGGAGGCACCACTGAGTACAGAACAGACACCACGAGATCCAGGGATGGGGAGGAGGTGGAGGAGGGCTTCAGGTGGGAAAATATGAGGGATATCAAGAACAGGGAGACCACAGTCAGGTGAGGGAGGCACATGGAAAAGGCTTTGTGCCGACCCTGCTCAGAGGGGATCCTCAGCACGGCCCTGAAGATCTGCACATAGGACACCACAATGAACACAAAACACCCCAAACAGACAAAAGTACTAAACACGAGAAGTCTAAATTCCCTGAGGTAGGTGTCTGGGCAGGAAAGCTTAAGGATCTGGGCAAGTTCACAGAAGAACTGGTCCACAGAATTGCCCTTGCAGAGTGGCAGTGAAAATGTATTGGCCATGTGCAGCAGAGCATGGAGAAACCCAGTGGCCCAGGCAGCTGCTGCCATGTGGACACAAGCTCTGCTGCCCAGGAGGGTCCCGTAGTGCAGGGGTTTGCAGATGGCAACGTAGCGGTCATAGGCCATGATGGTGAGGAGCCAATACTCTGCTGAAATGAAAAACACAAACATAAAGAGCTGTGCAGTGCATCCTGTGTAGGAAATGGCCCTGGTGTTCCAGAGGGAACAGGCCATGGATTTGGGGAGAGTAGTGGAGATACACCCCAGGTCAAGGAGGGAGAGGTTGAGGAGGAAGAAGTACATGGGGGTGTGCAGGTGCTGGTCCCAGGCTATGGTGATGATGATGATGCCGTTGGCCAGGAGAACAGCCAAGTAGGTTCCCAGGAAGAGCCAGAAGTGCAAGAGCTGCAGCTCCTGTGTATCTCCAAACTCCATGAGGAGGAACTGGGTGATGGAGCTGCTGTTGGACATCTGCTGCCCCTGGTCATGATGATCTGTCCAAGTAGGAAAAGGCAGTGAGCAGTTAGGGCAGAGTTCTTTGATGGAAATCTATTCAATGTCTCATGGAGATCCCCTAGACTGCCTTGGCCCTTTCATGTCCCTTTTATGAGCTCTGCTCTGTGCTGACTGACTGTGCCTCTGGGAGCAGGGGGCTCTGCTGTGGACACACAAATATCCCAATGCTCCTGTCAAGGTAGGAACGACAAGGACAGACAGACAGGTACTCAGGAATTTCTCTTCTTTGGGGTCACGCTTCCAAGAGGACTCAGCCTGAAACCCCACGACCCTGGGGGCAGATGCTGTGCTGGGTGTGAGACCTGGGAGCTGCTCCAGGAAAGTGTCTGCACTGTGGGGGATGGCAGGGATGAGCATGAATTTCGTCCTCCAACAGCATTTCTGTCAGCAGCTCCTCCTCCGTCCCTACTCATGTCTCTGCTGTCTGGAGCTGTTCTTGCCAGGAGCTGCTTCTCTCTCCCCATGGTTCGTCCCTGTTTGTGCTCATAGTCCCCATCTCACTTACTGTCTGCTCAGCTCTGCCCTGCAGACCCCCCTGGCAGTGGGGCCCTGACCAGAGGCATCTCTTTATGGGCAGCGATTCAGCAGGATCCTGAATCCTAAAGAGAACTGCAATCAGAGTGCCTCCTCCAGAGGAGAAGAATAAACTATTAACTCCAACTGCACTCTGAGCCAACCAAGAGCAGAAAACTCAAAGCACAGACTCCTTCCCTTTTAGATAATCTCCATTTTGACCTTCTTCTTGAGAAGTCCCCTTGGAAATACCCTGGGGTGATTTGGAGCTGTCACCAGTGCTGCGCCATGCAGCACCCTCTCAACAGCAGGACCCCGCATGCCCTGCCAGGAGTTGCCCCTTCCACCCACAGCTTCTCCTCACAGCACCGTGGGGATCTCCCAGGCAGGCTGAGTGCTGACTCTGGCAGGCGGCAGAGTCCCTGCCCGGCACACAGTCCTGGGGTGCAGGGACCCTGCTCTGCAGGACAGCCCTGGGCACCCATCCTGCACACCCAGCTTCACACTGCTGCAGCCATCTCTCAGAGAAGGCAGTTGTTATGCCTTTCTCCTCTCATGGTGCAGCAGGGAAGCCCTGCTCCAGAGCGTGTCCTCCTTCTCCACACCAGACCAGTCAAGACAGTCATCTTGACAGGTCCTATCATCCATGGGATGTACCAGCTCTAGAAGATTCCTCCAGAATGCTCATCACGATTTCCTCACTCCTACAGACTTACTTTGTCCAAAGAGTTGAAGGATTCTCCACGAACAAGAGATCACCTTTAAGCTCTTCCTTTCTCACTCCTCTGCCCTCGGTGCTGCAGGCAGTGCCCTCAGCCCTGCTGCGCTTTGCAGAGGAGCTGCTCCTGGGCAGAGCTGTCTCTTTACAGTGCTACCGGGTTGCCATGAGCTCCCTCCATCCCAGAGCCCAGCCCAGCTCAGCAGCAGAGGAGCGGCCCAAGGTGGCGCTTTTTCTTGGCCCTCTGGGCTCCCTCCAGGTGTCCCTGGGGCTCCAGGAGAACCTGCTGTGAAACAGACTGAAGTCACCACTGATGCTCCCTCCCTCAGCTGGGGAGAAACTCTTATTCCGAGCAGTGTCAGTTCTTCTCTCGGAGATAGAGTTACTTCTAAAAATTCCCTTTTTTGTGTTATTATCAGACCGGACACTCAGACAATGACAGGCAGGGATCTGCTTTACCACTTCTGAGGGGAGTCAGCTCAGTCAGTTAAAGTATCTCATCCTGTGTTTCTATTGTTAGCACTGGAAGTGGACTCAACTCCCTGCCACAGCTGCCACAAAGCCCTGAGAGCTGGGATTCCTCTGGCTGCTGTTCAGGTGTGCATTAAACAGGCACCTGTATGTGAGCTCCTTGTCTCAGCTTCCATGGTAAGTAATGAAGATGTAGGTCAGGAGTGAGCTGTTCAGATGAAATGCCTGGTGACTTTGGAGGTTCCAGAGGTTGTCCAAGCTTGTTCATCCCACTGGCACTGTCCTTATTTACGATTTGTCAGCTGATGCTGCCATCTGACCGAAAGGTGTCCTGTATCATAAGGACAGCCAAGTTTCTCTCTGTCTTTTCCACCAGCTGTGTTGACTAGGTCGCCATTGACTATAATGATTGTTTTCATCTACACATCGCCTAATCAAATTCCAGGCAGTTACGCTATTTAATGCCCAACTAGAGGCCTGTAGTGCTAGGTGAGATGCCAAGGCTCTCACACGTATCTACATGGAGCTGGCAGGTACAATTCAGTAAAGCCATTCCCACTCAGAGCGAGTGTGTGACAGACACCCAGACAGCATTGCACAGAGATCCGTTGCCTTTGTTCGAGCCACTGATTGCCACCACTGCAGTGTGTCACGTCTGTCCATTCCCTATGCAGTAGATGTGGGGCTGTCCAGGAACACGAGGGCCATCACGCTGGAGTCTCCACTTGTTTACCTAAATTCTCAAACTGCTGCTTTTTCTCTCTATCACGTCATACTCACCCCCTTGAGAATACAGTCAAGCAACAGATAAACCACTTTCACAGTGGGCCATTCAGCAGCATCTTGTCATTCCTGCAGATAAGTGACACCTCTGCCAAAGTCCCTCAGATGCAGCAGAGCCACCTCTGAAGTAAACCAGGTTCTTTCCAGGGTTGCACTTGCCAGCCCTGTTTGTCTGTGGCCATGGCTACAGCAGGGGTTGCTCACTCTCTTGGCGTCCACTTTCAGCTTTAGATTTCCATCTGCTGACCACTCCAGCATGTCTCAGGTCTGAAGCAAAGTCTTTGAACAAACGGGGTCTTAGACACTTGGTACGAGTTTTCTTTGTAAGTCTGAGCTTTGCCTGGAGGCACAGCTGATGTGCTACAGCCAAAGTGTGCACCAATTCCCTCAGCCCAGGGCACAGACAAGCTCAGTGAGCCCTTGTAGGTGAGGATCAGAGGAGTCCAGCAAATGTGAAAGTGTGGTAGGAGACAAGGAAACCGCATCAGCGTGGGAAAACAGACATAGACCTCTCTAAGTCATCTGGGAAATCTCTGAATGTAGAAGCCTGGGCCTTGCTGGGGACTTCAATAACCCTGGCATTTGTTGGATGGAGAACACAGCAGGAGGGCGATGAAGCTGGTGAGGCACCTGGAGCACAAGTCTTATGAGGAGCAGCTGAAGGACCTGGGGCTGTTTAGCCTGCAGAAAAAGAGGCTGAGGGGAGACCCTATTGCTCTCTGTAACTGCCTGAAAAGAGGTTGTAGCATGGAGGATGTTGGTCTCTTCTCTCAAGTAGCAACTGATAGGACAAGAGGAAATGGCTGCAAATTGAGCCAGGGATGGTCCAGATTGGATATTAGGAAACATTTCTGGAGTCACCACCCCTGAAGGGGTTTAATGGACATGGAGATGAGGTTCTTAGGGACATGGTTTAGTGCCAGTTTTGGGTTAATGAATGGACCTGATGATCTGAAGTGTCTCTTCCAACTGAAACAATTCTATGATTCAATGATTGTGTAATATAGAGAAGTTGTCAGAAATACTGCTAGGTATTGCAGAATCACAGCATGGTTGAAGTCGGAAGGCACCTCTGAAGATGATCTAGTTCACCTCCTCTGGTCAAGTGGGGTCAGCTACAGCAGGTTGTCCAGAGACACACTGGGCCTTGAATATGGGAACTCCACAACTTCTCTGGGCAGCTTGTCCAGTGATCAACATCCACACCTTAATTGAGTGCTTTCTGCAGTTTAGGTACAATTTCGTCTGTTTTAGATTGTGCTCTTGCTTCTTGTCCTGTCACTGGGCACCACTGACTATGGTCTCATACCTCCCTCAGCCTTTTCCATGTCCTACGAAACCAGGACTCTGGGCCTATTTGTCACTGGCCTCACGTTTTCCCTTGTCTTACTCTTGCTGTTGATGTTCTTCTAGAATCCTCTTTTGTTGCTGTTCACATCACTTCCCAGGTTCTGGCTTCAGTGGGTTCTGGCTTTCCTCGCTTTATATCTCAATGCTTGGGAAGTTGCCATTGCTACCGTCCAGAAGCCTTCTAGATAGCTTGTGCCCGGCTGTGTTTCATGATGTCACCCCTGTTGCTCTGTCCACTAACTCATTTGTTCTCACCTCTTCCCAGGCAGAGATCCATGCATTTTTGTGGCTGTCTCTCATGAAGAGCAACTCCTTCTCATCTTCACCACTTGTCCTTCTAAAGAGCCTCTATCTATCCATCACAGCACTCCAGCTATGTGAGCGGTGTACCACAGCTCTGTTATCCAGATGAGATTGTGTCACTGTAATTACACGCAGACTTCTAATGCCTCTTGTTCATTCTCCACACTGCACACATTACTGTGCAAGCACTCAAGAGACGTGACCAGTCATGTTGATTTCTCAGAAAGGGCAGGAGAGCATTTCTATCCTGCTGTCCTATAGGCACCTCCTTATTTATGTTCATACGTTTGATGTGATTCCTCTCAGCTCTGTTCTGTTGCTTGCTATGTCCCTTCTGTTTTCATCATGCAAAACCCTTTCCTTGTCAACAGCATCCTTCACATTATCACACAATTATTGGTCATTGTGTCCTTCCCCCAGTCATTCCCTGTTTAATGACAGCCTGTTGACAAAGACACTTCAGCTTCATTTTTCAGGTGAATCCCATCTTTTCCAAGCAGTTGTTGATCCTCAGAGAGGGTCTCATGGTCATAGAAACCCCGTTGCTGACACAGGTCACGCAACCAATTACCTACGTGCAGGATCTGTCTGCTGCTCAGAACTTCTCCCCTAACCAGCAGGACTGAGACAACCACCTGTGCCACCAAGGCTTTGAACATTCTGTCTAGAATCATGTAGTCATGCTTGATAATTTCCAGGTCTCCTGAGGCAGTGTCAGTGGTGCTCATGTGAATGAGCAGCAGGGGGGAATAATCAAAGGACTGTAAAATCTTCAGCAGCCTCTCAGCAATGCACCCTCTGTTCAGGGACAGCTAACAGAGCTCCTTGGCACATGATAGAGGTTCATCTCTCAGGAGGTCTCTGCTGACAATACTTAAAGAAGATGGAGCCAAACCCTTCCCTGTTGTGTCACATGGGAGAATGACATCCAATGGACAAAAGCTGAAATAAGTAAGGAAAAACTGTTTACTCATGAAGGCAGTCAAACCTTGGAGCAGGTAGTCCAGAAAGTTTCTGCAATGTCGATGTTTGGAAGTTTTCAAACCCAGAATGAATAAATTCCTGAGCAAGTTTGAGTGATGGGATGATGTGATGGGATGACGTGATGGGATGATGTGATGGGATGATGTGATGGGATGATGATGATATGATGATGATGATGTGATGTGATAGATAGATGCTGTGGGTACGAGGTTGGCCTAGAGACCTCCTGAGGTCCCACCCAGCATGAGTGAATGCACATTTCCTTCCATCACAGATCATCCCTTCCCCACAGTAGGTAAAAAACTCAGCTTTTCCACAAGTGTGAAAGTAGGTCAGATTTAAGTTACCTTGGCTCATCTGTTGCTTTCCTGTCCCACACCAGCCACTGCTACTCCAATGAAGAGCTGCTTGGTAGGTACTGGCAAACAGCCTCAATCACCCCTGTTGCTTATGTTCCATTTTCTTTTCCTCTCTTTTCACTCATCCAAGTTCTTCGCTGTCCTGGTTTTGTTAAAAACAAGTTTCTCTTTTAGTGAATTTTCCTTTCAGCTGAAGTCTTCTTACTAACTGCACTTCTCTGAAAGCTAGATACATGTTTTAGTAGACATAGCAATGGAGTGCAAGGTCACAGTATCATGCTGATAAGGATACACATCCTGCGAGAGGGGCAAGGAGGAGCGAACTGAACAGGTGACTAAAACTGGCCAAATATTCCATCCCATTCACGTGATACATCATATAAAAGTGGGAATCCCGAGGATCCTGGCCCTCTTGGACTCTGGCCGGCATCTGGGAAGGACCCTGCCAGTTGTCCCTGTAAACTGACGCCTAGTGATCAACTGAATCCAGTTGCAGGATCCAGCCCAGGACTTCCAGGTGTCTCCTGCTGCTGCCGGAGCAGTTCTTTGCTGGGATTTTCAAGATTGGTTTTGTATATTTTGTATTATTTTCTCTATTTTATTAGTAGCATTAGTAAAACATTTCTAATTTTTTTCTGACTCTTCTCTCTGTCCTTCTTTGCCTTCCAATCACCTGTACTTTGTGAGGAGGGGGGGCTAAGGCGACTAGGGGGGGTGAGGGGGTTAAAGCATCTGCCATGGTTTATTGTCGCCCTGCAATCAAACCTTGACATTCTCTTTGATGGTTTTTATTCCAGCCCATACAAACAGTCCACTTCTGTTTGCTCTTTCCTCACTGGCCCTGCCTTTACTTGCTCTGCAGCTGTGTCTGAGATAGTCAGCATGATTAATCCTGTGATGGAAGGAAATTCCTTTGAAGTAGAACAACCTTTCAGCATTTGTAGTGCCTCACAACTCCTCCTGCTGTTGTCTTGTGAGAGACACCACCATCAGGGTAAGACATCTGCACACAGGCATTAACTGCTGACTAAATGGATCTTCAGTTCCGGGAGACCCTGAGAAGCAGAAACCTTTTAAAGTTTACAAGGAGAAGTGGCTGGTGCTCCTGGTGGGAAGAATAGGCCTGTACATCAGGGCCAGCTGGGCCCTGATTCGCTGAGCAGTGAAGATGAGGAGAAGGGCCTGGGCACTGTGAGGGATGCCATATGGCCAGTGCTGCATGCGCACCATGAACAAGGCCAGCTGCATACGGGGCTGAATGAGGAAGAACATGGCCAGACAGACATGGCAAGTTATCATCCCACTAACTGAGCACTGCTGTTACAGCCTCTGGACTAGTGTGTCCCTCTCTGGGGCTGCTTCTTCTAGACAACTGAGGATGAACAGAAGAGTGTCCAGAAGAGGTCTGCAAAGATGGGGCCCATGGCCGCTGTGGGAAAGATGAGAGATCTGGGAATATTATACATAGCAAACTGGAATTATGGAATCATAACATCATAGAATCGTTTACATTTGAAAAGACCTTACAGATCATAGAGTCCAACCTTTAAGCTAACACAGCCAGGTCCACCACTAAACCGTGTCCACATCTCCACATCTTTTAAAAACCTCTCCAGGGATGGTGACTCCATCACTTTCCTGAGCAGCCTGTTCCAATGCCTGGCAACACTTTTCAGAATTTTTTTTTCCTAATATCCAGTCTAAACCTCCCCTGGCAAACTTGAGGCCATTTCCTTTCATCCTATTGCTTGTTACTTGGGAGAAGAGACCATCACCCTCCATACTACAACCTCCTTTTGATACAGGGAATTGACAATTAACTAATTAACAGTTAAAGAACTAACAATTAACACTCACACTTAAAGAACTGACCCTTTAACCCATATCACTATTGCCTAGCCTTGCTTAACTGTGTAACTTATTGTGTGAGAAACAGGACTTCACTGATGCCTTGCAAAGATAATAATCCTTGGGTGCATCCTTGGTGCATCCTTGGGTGAACTAGATAATACAAACTGGGGCACAGGACAGGAGACACGCCAGTTCAAACCAACTCAGCAGGCTGAGACTTGACCAACTCATCACACTGGACCAAAATGACCGTGTACACAGAAAGAGGACCCGGGTTTATGATCACTGCGCAGCTGCAACCAGGAGGAGCCGGAGGTGGAGACTAAGGAAATGGTCTCCCAGAACTCATTGTAATAAGAACCGTCTTCTTGGGGACAGGTTATGAATATGTATAGGTGTTCCTAAAACTTTCATGAATATGTAACACTTTACTGCATTTAACCAAGCTCACAACTACTGCAATTTTACACACGTATTAGGTGAAATGATTCCCCGTGTGTCCGGCGTTGTAAATAAATACATACCTTCCTTATAACCTCATGGGTTGTAAGGTCATTTCCACACCTCACTTTCAGATAGTCACAGATAGCAGAAAGGTCTCCCCTCTCCAGGCTGAACCCCCCAGGTCCCTCAGCCGCTCCCATCACACTTGTGCTTTAGTCCCTCTCCCAGCTCTGTTCCCTTCTCTGAACTCGCTCCAGCACCTCAAGGCCTTTATTGGTGTGAGGGGCCCAAAACTGAACCCAGGATTCAAGGTTTGGACTCCCCAGTGCCCAGTACAGGGGGACAGTCACTGCCCTCATCCTGATGGCTACACTGGTGCTCATACAAGCCAGGATGCTGTTGGCCTTTTTGGCCACCTGGGCACATGCTGGTTCACATTCAGCTGGCTGTCAATCAACACCCTGTCACCGTTTAATTGCAGGGTAACAATAAACCACGGCAGATGTCTTGTTACCCCCCTCCCTTCCTTAACCCCCCATCCCTCTCCACCAAGGAAAGGCAATAGGAGGGCAAAGAGAGGCAAAGAGAGGCAAAGAGAGAGAGGACTGGCAAGCTGAAAAAAGTTGAAAATGTTTTACTAATGCTGCAAATAAAATAGAGAAAATAATACAAATTATACAAAACCAATCCGCTGCTCCAGCAACTGCAGGGCAGTCACCTGGAAGTCCTGGGTCACACTCTGCAGCAAATCAGAACTGGATTCATGGATGCAGGGTCTGTCACTAGGCCTCAGATGGCAGGAATAGCAGACAGGGTCCTCTCCCGATGCCAGCCATAGTCAAAGAGGAGCGAGACCCTTGTGATGTCCCACTGTTATATGATATATGACGTGGATGGGATAAAATACTTAGTTGGTCAATTTTAGTCACCTGTTCAGTTCGCTCCTCCTTGCAAATACACCCCTCTCACTTATGGGATGTGCATTCTTATCAGCGACCTTGCATTCCATTGCTACATCTGTTTACAAAAACAGGTAGCCAACTTCAGAAAAATGCAGTTACTTAGAAGAACTTAGCTGAAAGGAAAATTCACTAAAAGAGAAACTGGTCTTGGTTTTAACAAAACCAGGCCAGGCTCCTAGAAAGCTTTTTTGAGTCTCTTCTCAGTAGCTTTGCTGAACTCTTCTCAGGTTCATGGACTTGGCCTCAAACACACCTTGGAGTCACTAAAATGCCAAAAACCCTAAGAAGGCATTTCTCTTCCATCATTTTCTTCAGCTATTGAAGACTCTTATAACTAATTAGAGAGGTTTCAGGAGGGTAGGTAAAGAGGACGTTCTCCATGAGCTCTTGGAAGAAGTGTCAGAAGAATTCTCCCATGGATGCTGATGCACAGTGTCTCTTAAGGAGTTGTGACCAGATGGGAAAAGCAGCATGGACACCCTTGCTCCTCACCACTCCATTTTGCTATTTTGCTCCTTAGTCCCCTGGGAGTTACATCACTTTACATCAGGCTTTTCCACTGAATTTTGCACCTCATTTTTAAAGCTCCTTTTCAGGAATTTCTACCTGCTTTCCTGAGAGAACTGGATGTCAAAAGGCACAGAGGGTTTTTTGAATTGGAGGAAAAAAATAATCAGACACCAAAAGCAAGCAAAAAGAAAACACAATAGAACTTAATGAACATTATAATACACCTCTCAGTTGCAGAGGTATTAAAAGCAACTTGGAGTGATATCCCCCAACACAGTTGAAGAGTTGCTTGCAGGGAGTATGAGAGATACTGCTGAAAGACAATTCAGCTTTACCTCCCTGAAGCTCAAAGCAGGGTGGGAGGTGAGAGGGATCTGAGTGATCAAAGAGTAAGAGAAGGAAGAACCTCTGGAGAGCAATGGAAAGTGCAAATGTCTAGACAGGCTTCTGAAGAGTTGACTTCAGACATGGTGAGCTGAATAAGGACAGGTAGAAACACCTGGAAGGTCAGGGAGATAAATAGAAAGTATAATAGACAGAATTCTGGCAATGCAAGCACAGGTTAACAACAATATCTCTTCTCCCACAATCAATTCACATCCTGAAACTGAGAATATTTTGGTAGTATAGAAATTCCACGAACATTTTATTGAAGGTATTGAATCCCTTCATCTCTTAAAATTTTGTTTTGGTTTGGTTTGAAGTATTGAGAGCATTCCCCAGATTTTCAGGCAGTTCCATGGTGTGACCATAAGTACCAGTCCATACCACTAGAGGCCCCAGTGTACCTGAGATATTTGCCTGGAACTGGCAGTTATCAGAGAACACAGGCAGAGCCGTGTCACTTCCATCATTTACATCCGATCTTCAAGACTTGTCCGCTTCTTTATGTAAGTTTCAATAGTGCAGCTAAAGAGGAAGGCACTTGGAAGAAATCAAGCGTACAAGCCCTGACCCCCAGACCCTGGAAAGAGAGACCCTGTTCCTAACCCTTTGCTCAAGTCTCTTCTTGGGACAGTGTGATGTGGGGCTGTTCAAGGCCAAGGGCAGGACTATGGTCTGACACCTCCCAGGTTCCTGGGTGGGAACAAGGAAGCTGTAAGGACAAGGTATCTCCTTACAGACATCAGTGGTGGAGACAACAGCCATAGCTAAGGGGAGAAGAAGCCCATGTCTGTTGGGGGCTTTCAGCCTCTATGCATCCCTTGATTATCTCCACAATAGCCTGTCCTATGATGAGGCATCACCTGCATCTCTTTCCCTGCAAGCTGGAGACAGCTGGAGAGCTGAGAAGTCAGCATGAGAGGGCAGAACAAGAAGGGCAATGCTGTGGTGGATGGACAACTTGTATGGACTCCTAATGAGGAAGAGGAAGGAGATGAGGCCTTCTTCAGAGAATGAAAGAAGCCTCACGTTTGCAGATCCTTGTCCTCATGGCAGACCTAAACAATCCCAATATTTGCTGAAGGGCAACATAGCAAGGGGCAAGCCATCCAGGAGGGTTTTGGAGCTCATTGACAATGTCTTCCTGACACTGGTGACTGAGGAGTCTCTGAGGTGAAGTGCCCTGTGGGACTTCACACTTAGGAACAAGAGCTCGTCAGGGATGTAACAGTCAGGGTTGACAAAGTTGAGCTGAGGCTCCTGAAAGAAGGGAACAAGACAAAGAGCAGGATTTCAGGAGAGCAGGCTATGGCCTGCTGAGTGACCTACTTTGAAGAGTCCTATGGGAGATGATCCTGTGGAGAAGAGGGGTGCAGGGAGCTGTTGGATGGTCAAAGATCTCCTCTTCAGGCTCCAGAATGGCTCATCCTGACACGCAGGAAGTAAAGCAAAGTTGGCAGGAGGCTTGCATGGATGAGAAAGGAGCTCCTGACTAAAACCAAGCATGAAGAGGAAGCACAGAGAAGGTGGAACCTGGCTGCCTTCCAGTCTCAATGGATCTGTGCTGCTTCGCTGGAGAGAGATATCTGCACGTGTGTATGTTTGTCTGTATGGGGAGGAACTGGGGATATGAGGGGATCCTGAGGACAGTTCCTGGATAGACTGAGAACCTAAGACCAGCTCCTGGAGGGAACCATGTGTCTATATAGCATTATAGAAATTCACCTCCCTAACTATTATGCCAATCAGTCTTTACAGTAAGAAAGCATATTAAATTTCTTAACACTTATGTAGATTTTCCTGGTTTTGTTAAAAACAAAATTCTCTTTCAGTGAATTTGCCTGTCAGCTAAAGCCTTCATATTAGCTGCATTTTCCTGGAAAACCAGATACATGTTTTGGTAAACATAACAATGGAATGTGAAGTTATTGATAAGCATGTATGCACCTGTCGTGAGAGGGGCAACGAGAAGCAGGTGACCAAGAAACTGAGCAACGGAGTATAACATTCCATTCACATGAATACTTCATATAAAAGTGGGATATCATTAGGATCTCGTCCCTTTTCCTTATGGCCAACATTAAGAGAGGACCTTGCTAGTCGTCCCTGCAAACTGAGGCCTAGAGAGAGACTGAATCCAGCTCCGGTTGGCTGCAGAGTCCAGTCCAGGACTTCGAGTGCCAGCTCTGCAGTTGCTGGGACTTTCAAGATTGGTTTTGTATATTTTGTATTATTTTCTTTATTCTTATTAGTAGCATTAGTAAAACATTGTTAATTTTTCCAACTCTCTTCTCTCTGTCCTTCTTTTCCTCCCCATCACCTGTCCTTAGTGGGAAGTGGGAGAGAGGAAGGAGCTGAAGGGGGAAGCGGGGGGCAAGAGGAGTGTTAACAATACATCTGCCACAGTTTTATTGTCACCCCGCAATAAAACCCTCGACAAGGTTACACTGCATACTGGTTAGTCACGCTACAGTGATCAGTCTAAAGGATACCAGATAATCACAAGGTGCAGAAGGACAGCCTGGTTCCCATCATAAGACTTTGCTTCTCAGTATCTTAGGGCTGTCCATGAAGATGAAAGGTACCCCTGGACAACCAAGGTAATGCCAGCACCCCACCCCCTCTAACACAGGGACAGGCTGCACAGGGTTGAGTCGCCACCCCTGGGGGTATTTAAAAGATGCACAGATGAGGTTCTTAGGTGCATGGGTTAGTGATGGACTTGGCAGTGTTTGGTTAACTGTTGGACTGGATGATCTTAAAGGTCATTTTCAACCAAAATTATTCTATGGTCTTTGAAACCCTATAAACTTACCTGCTGTGATAAATAAGTGACATAGCAAAACAACCTTCAGGGACATCAGGATCAATAGGCAAGCTGCCAGATGGCTAATGGATGACCATGGTGCAGATATATAGTTGCTTTTTGAAGTTTTACCATGAGTAGGATCTGTAACAGAGGGACAGAGAGAAGAGAAAAAGGATTGGAAGAAGGACACAGAACAGAGGGAGAAAGAGAAGGAAAGGGAGCAGGATGAAGATTGTCAGAGAAACACAAAGATGGATAAAGACAGGGTGACAGAGAGAGAGAAAAGGGGCAGGGAAGCAGGACAAATGGAAAGACGGGCAAAAGTAAGAGACAGCGAGCAAGACACAGATGGAGATTAAAAAAGCCTGGGCTGGGCAGCAGGACAAAGATGAAGACCAAAATCATCTTTGGGCTGCAGAACAAAGATGGAGTGAGAAATAAAAGAACCAGGGAGTAGGACAGAGTGACAGAGAGAGGGGAAAAACTGAAGAGGGAGCAGGACAGGAAGACAGGCTGAGGGACAGACAGGAAGAAGGACAGAGAAACAGAAAGGGAATGAAAGGGGCAGGGAGCAGGACAGAGAGTTGGAGCAAGAAGGAAAAAAGAGATGGGCAGCAGAACAAACAGAAGGAGAGACAAAGACGGGCAGGGAGCAGGAAAAGGGAGGGAAGAACAAAAACATAGTGACAGGGTACAAGACTGAGTGGAAGGAATTTCAAAAAATACACAGGGAGCAGGACAGAGTGACAGACAAGATGGTATGGAGGGCAGTACAGAGGGATGGAGAAAGAGAGAGAGGTGTCAGTAGCCTTGCAGAGAGGTGGCCCATGGCTGCTGTGTGGTGGCACAGCCCAGGGACACTGACTCTGGGAGGCGGTGGCTCCCACAGAGATGGGGGGTCCAGGACATGGGCAAGGGGGGTAGAGCTGGGGGAGGGCTGAAGAGAGGAGGCGGGGCCAGGGCCGGGGGCTGCTCAGCCCTGGGGCAGACCCACAGGCGCCATGTCCAAGCTCAGCCCGGCCACCGGCAGAGCTGCCGCCTTCTCACATCCACCTTTGCCAGCACAGGGCGGCAGGGCAGCCAGTCTCCTCCCTGAGGTGACGCTGCCCTGCATTGGTCCCCTGGGCTGTCACTCTGCCCTGCTTTGGACTCATGACAGTGAACAGAACATGGCAAGAGAGAAAGAAAGAAAAGCAGAAGGAATGAAGGAGAGGGGAAGACAAGGGCAGAGAGCAGGACATAGAGGCAGAAAGAGACAAAAGACAGAGAACAGGTCAGAAAGATTATGAGTTGGAAAAAGACAGAGATGCAGATCGGGACAAAGAGATGGGAAGAAGAAAGAGACAATGGCCTGCAGGGTAGAGAGGGACAGAAAAAAAAATGCACAGGGAGCAGGAAAGAGCAGCAATGAGGAGAGGAACAGTTGGATGACAAAGACTTGTAGAAAAGAGAAAGGGGTGACAGGGAGAAGAGCATAATAACAGAGGGGAAGAGAGGTACATGGAAGCCAAAAAAACCCAACAAAGAAGGAAACAGGAGAGGGCAGGGAAGGACTGGGACAAAAAAGAGGGTGACATGACCCCAAGGGCCCAGGACTCACCACAGTTCTTGCTCTCTACACTGCCAGGCAAGCTGTGGAGTTCAGGCAACTCTGTCTCTGTTTCTGTCCTCCCTTTCTCTTCTGTAGCCCCAGCCGCTTGCCCATCCTCCACCTAGGAGAAGACATTGGTGTTTGACAGCTCTTAGACCACGAGGCTTCCCAGACACACACCACGCAAACACACACTATATGGCCGTACAGTAATTCTCCTCACTGACACAGACCCTGCGGTGCAGGTGTGTGATCTGCTCTGCTGAGGCTGCTCACAGGGACTCTTCCTCACCCAGAGGGGCAGCTGTCTCTTGTGCAGCTGGAGCAGCAGCTGTGGGGATCCCCTTTACTTCATCCTCCAGCTGCTTTACCTTTTCCTGCTCTCTTCAGCTTCAGCCCCAGCAGCTCCTCTCCAAAGCCAGCAAGTGCCCACCTGCCCCTTTACACACCCCACCAGGAGAACAAGGCCAGAGCAGCCCACGCACACCTGAGCCAGATGCAGCAACAACATCCCCAGGGTCCCAGTGCAGCCTCTGGCAGAGAACAAACCAGCAGCCACAATTCCTGCAGCTGCCCCGGCTGGAGACCCCCTGCTGCAGGAGCTCCTGCAGACCCCACTCCTTCTCCACACCCATGCTGCTGGCACCTGCGTTAATGGAGGATGGAGCAGCCCCAGGCCCAGCTGCTGCTGCCAGGAGAGGCCATGGGGTGGCCTGGGGCTGTGGGACAGGTCAGGGAGGTTTTGGGCTGGGACAGCTGCAGGGGGAGTGGGCTGGGGCAGCTCTGGGGGCTCTGGGATTCGGGGTGCAGGTGCCTGTGCTCCTCATGGGTGGATTTCTCCCTCCAGGGACTGCAGCTTGCTGGTGGAGTTGTCAATGGCTGCCTGAGGGTGACAGTGTTAGTGGCTGGATCCTCTTCTAGGCATCCATTTCACAGATCACAGGCTACTTGAGACTGGCCAGGAGGTCACCTGAAGGGTGAGGTCACTTGGAGGGTGAGGTCACCTGGTCCCACCCCCTGCTCAAGCAGGGCCACCTGCAGCCAGTTGTCCACGATTTCAGTTCCAGGGACTTAAGCTGCATATTTTAAAAAAAGAGACTGCAACATGGGCACATGCCATCACACAGCTCTCAAAATCCCATCACATGAACTGCTCAGACTGGGTATACTCACCAATTGCCCCAAAATCCACAGAGAAGAAAACACCCTGTAAACGACACATTTTTAATTATGGGTTTGGCTTTTCTGCCTGCTGGTACAAAATGAGTGTTGTTTTGGGGAAGTGATCCCAAACGTTGGACCCAGATTCAAGTTCTTCCTCAAGGGGCCTGTGGGCAGGCAGGCAGAGCTGTCCGTGTGTCTGGAGGGGCTCTCTGAGCTCTTCCTGGTCAGAGGCAGCACTGGGAGGAGGGATGAGGGGGCTGCTGGTGCCCTTGGTGCAGCTTGGTCCCTGCTAGAGGAAGTTTTGGTTCTTCCTGGATTCTTCCTCCTCCTCGTCTCTGACATTGCTGGGGTCAGATGCTGTGTTCCTTCCTCTCTCAGGTCACAATCTGCCCCCATCACTACTGCAGTGCCATGACTGTTTTCCTGATGTGTATCTCTTGGGCACTGAAGCCTTCCTCCTCCTTCTCCTCCTCCTTGCTGAGGGATCATAGTCTGTGGTGTTCACAAACCAGCTGTGGAGATCATGACCCTGCTGTGGGGATCTGCTCCGGTCTCTGTGCCTCAGCTGAGTTTTCTTCTGAGCAGCTGAGGGTACCGAAGCACACTGGGAGCTGGCATTGGAGGGAACTGGAGCTGCAACATCCCTTGGGGCTCGGTCCCAACATGGAGAACTTGTTCTTCACCTCCTCGTGCTCCTTGCCAGGCGATGCTGATCCATGATCTCCATAAGCTGGCTGCGCAGATCATGGCCCTGCTGTGGGGACCTGCTCCGCTTTCTCTGCCTTGGCTGGGTTTGCTCCCGAGCAGCACTGGGGACGGGAGCACACTGAGAGCTGTGGTTGGAGGGCACTGCAGCTCTGTCATCCCTGTGAGTGCGGTCACAGCTCAGGGGACTGGTTCTCCCCCTTCTGCCATCTGAGTGTTCATAGTCTGTGGTGTCCACAACCCAGCTGCGGAGATCATTGCGCCAGTGCGGGGATCTGCTCCTGGGCCTCTCCCTGGCACCGTTCTCCAGGCATGGGGCAGAAGGGCTGAATCTCTGCTGCTCTTTGCTGCTGTCCTCTTGTGCAGAGTGGAGCACACGGTCATGGGGGTGACAGCGCAGCGGGCACACGGCTGCAGTTTACAGCAGGGCAGCAGTCTAAAGCCCAACAAGGAAAGACAAATAGGGATGTGGAGTAGTCCAGGTTTGACAGCGCTGAACAATGCAGGTGTTACTTGGCTGCTGTGACAGAAAGAGAAACACTCAGGAGGATGAGAAGAAAAATAGCATAACCATGAAAAGGAAACATATTCCAAAAACATCTTAATACTTGTAATTACCTAACATAAAACAGTAAATAGGCTTGCTGCCTGAGAACTGTGTCGATGTCATGAAGAACCACAGACTCATCGTCCATCTTGTACCACAGTCCATCACTGGCCTGTGAAGAAAAACGTCAACATCTCCAGATGAACTGCATGGCTTCTGCACAAAAACACAGGCCAAAAACTGCGGAACCAAGAGTGCATTGAAACAAATCCAATCCAGCCCCTAGGGAGACCTTCTTCCCCAAAACCTTGGCTGCCAGTAACACTGCCATGAAAGTTTTTTGCCCCAGGATGCATTTTGCCCTTATTAGTAAGGAAGTTGCTCTTTACCTTTGTGTAGCAGAAATAGTGTCCTTCATGGCAGCTGACACCGCTGTGCACCGGGACAGCATATAAGGAGTAGAGCACAGGTTCTCCGGCTCTCTGAGACATGTATGGGTGAAGATCCAGGTACTCAAGATATTCCACAACCTACGGAGAGACCAAGAGGGCTCAGAATGGATCCTGAAATATTTCATGAAACAGCCTTCCAAATTGAGGGGGCAGAAGTGTATAGTTACATCTTTGGGTCTCATGAACACTTGGTTTTCCCTAAAGCAACATGTCGTGGTTTGGGTGGCAGGAAACTGCTACCAGTCAAAGACACTCTGCTGGAGCAGAGGACATGCTCGTCTTCCTACGGGAACTCTTCCCAGAAGGGAACATGAAAAACTCAACATGTACAGCTTGCACAAAAGCATACTGCTTTGGGAAATCTGCTGCAGGAAGAGAAATATGCACTCCAGTTGCACACACACCTGGCTGATCTTGTCGCCGGTGAAGTCTCCAAACCTCTTCAGACATACCGTGAGAACCTTCGGTGCGTGATGGACTGTGAACCTCTTGGAGGCAGCAACCATCTTGTCACACCTTGAAACCAAGCACAAAAACAAGTGCTGAAATGCACCATTTTTTCCTCCCATAAGGCCAGACGAATGTGCACGTCTCACACATCATTACACTGGTTTAAGGTTCTTCAGTACCAAAAGGCCATATTAAATATGTTGTGTCTCATTGTGCACTAAACTGATGTGAAAAGATGACTTCTGCTCCATGACATGCAGCACCTTCATGCAGGATCTGGTATTAATATGTCATTAGTAATTGTCTCACTTGCTACATTTAAAGCAGTTGTTGCAGTCCAGGTGCTCAGGTTTCACAAAGTACTCCAGAGCTGCCTGGAGGAGTTAGAAAGGAGAGAAATGAACTTGGAGAAAGATCTTTGCCCAAACACTTAGTAGTAGTTTACACAAAAACCCAGGTAGCTGATGCTGAGGAGACCCATTGTGAACCCACAAGCAGCGTCCATGCAGAGGGTATTAAGCTGAACATTTCCCTCATTGCCAAGGAATTCCTGGGGCTCTCAACAGCTCCTTCTCTGTGGCACCACGCAGTTCAGCTCCCGATGGTGTGCAGGGTTGTCAACAATGGAAACAATACACCTCATCAGCCTGGGAGCCAGATGGATGTTGTGGGAGGGCAAGGGAAGAAGGAGGAAAACACGTCATGGAGGCAAGAGAGGGTCATGTGTGTCCATCCAGCTTAAAGTCGGGACCCACAGGGAGAGCACTGGCATGGCCTCCCCAGAAGGACACAGTCCATTCGACTTCTCACCCACCACCAAGATCTCTTATGTTCGCAGTGTCAGTTTGTAAGCCAACTGCATGGATTCTGGAAAGCTACAGGGGCCTTGGGATGTCTTGAAGCACAATTACAAACCCTCTTACTTTTGTATCCAAAGGAACATCCAGGAAGGCCTCACAGGAATCAGAAACAGCTTGGCAGCTCTTGCACGAGACTGGAAGGCAAATGGAAATGTTCAGTGATAAGAGAAGTTGATTATGCTGGTTTACACTTCTCATATATACTATGCTAAATAGCTGATCAGCTGATTATCACAGGCAGACAGAAGGGCACAAAAAATTCCAAGGAGAGCAATAGTTGTGGAAAAGTACCTCTGGATCCCAGAAAGCCCCCGAATATTTGATGGATGATGGTAGTTGACTGAGAATGGATGCTGAACTGACCAAAGTTTTCTGTACAATAAGCAAAGAGAATTTAACTTACAAGAAGAGGGACTGAGACCTGGGGATAGAAAGAGGTACAACAAGCAGCTTCTAGGCTTGCATGTTCAAAGAACAGCCCTGCATGGACTGACAAAGAAGGGCTGTTTTTCTCCTAAATCAATTCCAGATACTGGGAGCCCTTGGGAACTGCCCAACAGATTTACAAGGAAATGTTCACAGAAGTACTGACAGGCCCGGCTGTGCTCCTCAGAGAGCAGGTGGTTGGCCAGAGAGGGGTGTAGGTCAGGCACTGCAGGACGGAGTTGAACCAGCACGTGTTGCCCAGGTTGTGCAGTCTCGCTCCAGCTCTCTGGCTGTGCTGCCAGGCCATGCAAATCTTCTCTGGGGGAAAGAGGATCCTCTGTGGTGGAGCCATTCCCTCAGCAACGACTGCCAAGAAACCACATTTGAAAAGAAATAATGTTGTTGCATGAAAGCACATTTTAAAAGTCAAGTTTAAAAGTCAGGAGTACCCAGGACAACCAGCCCTAACCTCCAACAGAGATACATTGGGGCAAGCCTAACACTGCCATTGCAATTTGCTGGTCAAGAAACAGTTTTGAAAAAGTGTGTTCCCCTGCTTACTTCGCCTCAAGTCCAACAAACGCACACTCATTTCTGTGCCCCAGGCAACCTTCCTTTCCCTCTAGAGTCTTGAATTGCATTAGCAGGTCAAGTCTTCCCTTTTCTTGATTTTAAGTTGATGAAAACAACCAAGTCCCTGGCACAGAAGGTAACCCTACTGATGTCAGACCTTTCTGCGAGCAATGACGTCTTTAAAACTCCTGTACAGAGTGGCAGGGAGTGACAAAACACATCTTCTCGTGTCTAACTGAGAACACCTTGGTAAGTCTGGCTGCTCTCAGGAAGTGCCCCAGAATTCACTCCAGGTTGCCAGCACATCAGTATTCAGGAACTGAGCACCAGCTACGTCCGTTGACTTTGGTGATTCACAAAGTCCGAGGCTGCTGCTGCAGCTGCTACTCACAGAAGTCATTCTCCATTGTGGCCATCGCTCCTCTCAGGAACACAGGGCTCTGGATGACAAAGGATGTCAGGATGTGCTCCCGAAAGAGATGATGAGCGTCAATCCCGTCACCTGATTCCAAATAAGGAATTGTACCTCAACAAAATGATTAAAAAATACCCAAATTGAAACCAACAGAACAGCATCTGCCACCAAGAGTGTTTCAGTGGCAGTTTTAACTGCTGCAGAGCTGTAAGGCTGATGACCTTCCCATGACTGTCACAGGGCCCCAGTTCACAGCAGTTTCAAAGGCCTTTTGAAAGTCTCCAATGCACGTTACCTCCTCTGAAGAGGACCTGCTGCTGACCTGTTGCTGCTCCTGCCCCATCAGCACGTAGATATGGGTGGGCTCCTCACAGGGGTCTGCTGTCACCTGTGGGGAGGAGGGGACGGTCACCCAGCGTGACGGTGGCATGGGCAAAAGGGGTGGGGGTGAGGGGTCGGCGTACGTCATCGATGCCACGGGAGAGGGCCTGGCAGTGGCAGGTGTGGCAGCCAGAGTCATGGAGGAAGAAGAGGGTCCTGCCATAACCCAGCAGGAAGAGGTGCTGCTGGGCAGGCAGCAGCTTGCAGTGGCCGTGAGCAAAGGGGGATGGGATGGAGGCCACCAGCGCTGGCTGCTGACAGGGGCCCAGGCCCTGGAGGCTCAGCCCGTTGGTGTCTGCAGGGGGAAGCAGAGACGTTGTCATGGGCTGGGGACAAAGTGCCACCACCCTCCCCTCCCTTGGCGGTGCCGGGGGCTCACAGCTGAGACTGCGGCATCTTGCCGGGCCGGGTGCTGGTGGGGGCAGAGGGGGCAGAAGCGGCCCCAGGCGGCCTCGCTGTTCACAGCTCATGGCGGCAGCAGCAGGTCTGGCCCCGGCTCAGCAGGCCGGGCAGCATCAGGAGATGATGAGCAGGAGCTGTGGGGAGGTGGGGAGAGCGTCAGCCCTGGGACCCCCTGCTCTGAGGGGAGACCCCAGCCCCGCCATCCCCCCTGCTCAACTCACCATCTCAGGGCAGACGTGTGATGGCGGCCACGTCCTCCCCTCCTCACCGTCCTCCAGCTGCTGTGGGGTCGCTTGTGCTGCGGGAGGGGATGTGGAGGAGGTGATGGCGGGCACCCCCACGGCAAACACGGCCTCTGCCATGGTTGCCCACCCACCCCGTCCTCCCCCTCAGCGTCACATCCTCGTCACTGTCGGTCACGTGCCGGCGGCTTTGGCGGCGAGAAGCCCGGTGGCCCATGGCTGCTGTGTGGTGGCACAGCCCAGGGACACTGACTCTGGGAGGCGGTGGCTCCCACAGAGACGGGGGGTCCAGGACATGGGCAAGGGGGGTAGAGCTGGGGGAGGGCTGAAGAGAGCAGGTGGGGCCAGGGCCGGGGGCTGCTCAGCCCTGGGGCAGCCCCACAGGCGCCATGTCCAAGCTCAGCCCGGCCACCGGCAGAGCCACCGCCTTCTCACATCCACCTTTGCCAGCACAGGGCGGCAGGGCGGCCAGTCTCCTCCCTGCGGTGACGCTGCCCCGCATTGGTCCCCTGGGCTGTCACTCTGCCCTGCTTTGGGCCGCCCTTCCCTGAGCTGATCCTGGCTCTGATTGGCCTCCAGCTGGTCAGGCTCCTGCACTGCAGTGCCCGCCCTTCATCTGAGGTGCTGACCTCTGATTGGCTGCTTGAGCTGTCACTCTGCCCGACACCTTGCCCCTCATGTCATGGCCTCAGCAGAGGAGGATGCGATGGCGGGAAGTGCCAAATTCATCTTCAGTGTCCAAGGGTTTTCTCCTGGTCTTATGCTGACGGCTCATATTGGGACGTGCATAATCAGCCTGTGTTCTGTCACCTTCAGCAGCTGCTTCTTTGGCAGAAACGGCTTCAGAAGCTGATGGAGTAAAAAGATTCTCCACCTCTTGGCTCAGGTTGGAAGGAACCTTCCTGGATTCTCCACAGGCAAACAGAGCTTCCATCACTGCGGGTCCCATCACAAGATTTCTGAGGTCCAGGGGCACTGCACAAGATAAAACCACATTTTTCACTTGAAACAGTCCATCTAGAAGATGAACGTCAGGAGTAAATGCCCTGGAGGAAAAAATGGGTGGCTACTGGAAAACTCTGAGTCATGTTCCCTTTAGAAACTCAGTTCCCAGAGAAAGTGTTTGTTTGGGTTTTTTCCTCTTGATTCTGCAAGTCCTGCATTAAAAAGCTGCTCGCAGCGCATCTGTCTGATCTGCTGCTCTGAATCACATCAATAGTCAAAACCGCTGTATTTGCTTCCCTCCCAATTAGAGCAAAGTAAATACCTGGATTTCACGCTCTTTCCCAAAGAGCTGATCGTAGGAAGTTACATTCACATCCCAGGATGGAAATAAAGGGAAAGAGGAATAGGAAAAGCATTCCAGACAATGGGAAAAAAAATGGAAAAACATTCTATAAAGGAACAAATATTTTCCGAGAGGCATCCACCTGTATTTCATATCAGAAATACGCTCAGTGCCGACGTTTGCAACACGAGGTGTACAATGTGGCATTCTCTGTACTGCTTTAAATCTGTTAAATAGTATTAATAGACAAGTAAAACAGTGATAAACTTTTATGTAACCTTGTTTCCATCAGAGTGCACTCACTTCACCTTATTTCCTCTGACGAGCTGTTCAGCTGGCCATATGTGAGAGATTGTAACATAATGTCTTGAGGACCCGTGTTGGAACGTAAAATGTGGGAAAGCAAGATGTGTGGTTCCAGCCACCTGGATGATAAAGGAAGATCAATACTGACATGACCATCTGGATGGTCAAAGACATAATACTAACATAATAATATATAAAGGGCCTTGGACAGATTACTTTGAAGTATGTTTCTCATAATTGTAAAAAGTTATAGCCCAGACTGGTGAGAATGGTATCTCGGGCTGGATAACCGCCCCCAAGTGCATGGGATATGTGAATGTCCTCGGGCCTGGTCTGTGAATGAGTGGAAAAACAAGTGAAACAAATATCACATGAGTTTAGTGTGTTCTTAATAACAATTAGTGGAAAAGCACCTTTTTGTAAACATCTTAGTCCAGGCTCGTACCTGTAAATCCTAGAAATTGTGAATGGTGAATAAAGAAGGCAGCCTAGGCCTAGGTCAGGTCTCTGCTTGGCCAGGCTCTGCGCTCCTTCCTGAACAAGATCTCTGCCTCTGCGTGAATTTCTGTCCGAGTCCTGGTATGCGTCATTCCTAATCGCTGCAAAAAATCCTGCAGGTGATCTGGAACTGTGAGCAGCACAGACCACACGGCACCGTCTCAACAGCAGAAGCAACTTTCCTGCCCAATAGGGTTTGCTCCTTCCCTCCACAGCTTCTCCCCTCAGTGTTGTCGGGATCTCCCTGGGCAGGCTGAGCGCTGACCCTGGCAGGCGGCAGAGTCCCTGCCCTGGCACAGCCCTGGGGTGCAGGGACCCTGCTCTGCAGGACAGCCCTGGGCACCCCTGCCTGCACATTTACATTTACACCCCACAGCCATCCTGGGGAGAACGCAGCATTCACGTCTTGTCACTCTGACAGCACAGAAGGCAACTCCTGCTCTGCAGCTCATCCTCTCCTCTGCATCAGGGAATCTCTAAGAGCTGTACATACGTCTCTTGTAGGCTCTGTAGTGTGACAGCTATCAGAGTCTGCCATGATTTGCAGATGCAATGTCCTGCAGCCACAGGCTTAATATTTGTGAAGATTTCTCTCCCAGTGATGTCTCAGCATCCTCCACCCCATGTTGTCTTTAACCTCTCTCTGCCTGTCTCTGTGCCCTCGGTGCTGCAGGCAGAGCCCTCAGCCCTGCTGCGTGTGCAGAGGAGCTGCTCCTGGGCAGAGCTGTCTCTCTGCAGCGCTGCCACTGCCATGAGCTCCCTGTGTCCCAGGAGCCCAGCCCAGCTCACAGCACAGGAGCAGCCCATGATGTCCCTTTCTCTGTCCCCTCTCGGCTCCCCCCTGGAGCCCCAGGGACACATTCTTTCAAACAGCTTCAAGTAATCAGTGATGTTGATTCTCTCTCCTCTGCACAGACACTTCTTACCAGCATTATATTCTTCCTCTTAGAAAATAAACTGGTATGAAAATCATCTCTTCTTGTCTCATCATTAGACAGGACGCCAGGAAGGTTACAGCAAAGGATCTAATTTCTCCAGGCTGAAGGAAGAATATCTTCAGTTGAATGGATTTAGTAATTTTATTCTGGATTATATTCCCAGGTCCAGAGAGACATTCAGCAATATTTGGCCATGTCATGTCTGTGCTCTGCAGCAAAGCCTTTGCACACATGGGCTCTTGGACACTTGGTACCAGGTTTCCTTGTGGCAGGTCAGAGCTGGGCTGGTGCCACAGCTGGGGTGGTTCAGCCCAGATGTGAGGCCATGTCCTCAGCCAGGGACCTGACTGGGGGAGCTGGAGCTGTCAGTGCTGCAGACAGAGCCGTGACACGGATGGAACAAACTGTCAGGCAGGGTGGCAGGAGTTAGTTCATCTGGTCTGCAAGGACAGCAGCCGCCAAGCACAGAAACAGTCCAGATCAAAACTCAGCCCAGACCTGTAAGGCAATTCAGGGGCCCCATAATGAGCTGTTACTACTGCAGGAACAGTTAAATGAGAAAGAAAGACACTGTGTGGGCACTGATGAATTTAATAAGGGAAAGCAGCAATATTCTCTGTGTCTCTTGTCCTCCTGCAGGTAAATAATGGAAAGTGGCTCAGTGATCTCCTCTGTCAGTTCCCTCAGAACCTTTGGGTGTATCCCATCTGGCCCCACAGACTTGTGGTGTAGCAGGTTGCCAACGATTTCCCCTTGGATCATTGGGGCTTCACTCTGCTCCCCATGTCTGTCTTCTGCTTCAAGGGGCTGGGTACCTGGAGCACAACTGTTCTGACTGTTAAAGACTGAGGCGAAGAAGGCATTTAGTACCTCAGCCTTTCCACCTTTTTCACCCCCCACCACCTGGATTCCTCCTTTTGTGCTCTGCCCGCTCCAATAGTCTGTCACTTGGTTATATGGTCAGTTTATCCTCAAGCCACAGAGAGCTTCTGTAAGCGGTGAGACAGTACACAAAACCCATCCCCTCTGCTGCCCACCCTTGGAATTCCCTAGAAATCTCTACAAACCCACTCAAGGAGCAGCTTCACTGCTGTTCAGATCAACCAGCAGGTGAACACGGGGCTCTGGAACATACCACAGGGCAACAGGGCAGTCCCGAGGGGACATGAGGGCAAAGGGGGACCTGGAGACACGTGAGAGCACCCAGGTGCCCAGGGCTGAACAGGCCTGTGCCTCCCAATGGGACATGCTGCCCCTTGCTCCCCAGGCGCAGGGTCACAGTGGGGCCCTTTGTGACCTCACATTGTGACACCCACTGCCCTGCATGTGCTCAGCGCAGCTGCAGCCCCAGCCCACACTGTCCGGCAGGACGGTGACGAGACAGGGTGTGAGCACGGAGCTGGCGAGAGCCCCCGAGCGTAGCCCACGTCTTTGATTGAGTTTGTGATTTAGAGAATCTTTTTGGTTGGAAGCGAACCTTTAAGATCATCGAGTCCAACCATACCCTCACCTGAGCTGCCCCTGGCAGACTCCCCTCTGCCCCCGGCAGACTTGTGCCGAGCACTCCCCAAGTGCAGCCCACGTCTTTCCCGGCTGCCCTTGGCAGACTCGTGGTGTTTCACCAAATCTTCCCCATTCCTCACCTATACCTCCTTCCCAAACCCACGAGATGGCAGACAAACACCCCACCTGCCGCATGGTGGCCCTGGAGGAGGACAGGGCTCCCCAGGAGAGCAGCTCTCCAGCAGAGCCCCAGGAGCTGTGCATGGCCCAGCACCTGGAGATGGGTGAGTGAGGGGCCCTGAGTGTCTGGGCAGGGTGGGGGCCAGCGAGCGCTCCCTGCTCAACACCAGGATCACGTTTCCCTGCACGCTGGCAGGGGGGTTCCACAGGTGTTGGCCATGATGCTGCCTCAAGTCCAGGGCTGCTCCGAGCTGGGAGCCGGCCCCAGCACAGCCTCTGCGGGCAGAGGGGATCCAGCTCCTGCTCCAGGGCACGGGCAGCGAGAGGCAGCTGGGCGGGCAGGAGGCAGCCGTGCTGTGGGACGGGGACCTTTCCTGCTCGTCTCAAGCGAGTTCCTCACCCGCTGCACTGGGGGCTTTCCCCGTCCTGCCTGGCTCCAGCACCGCAGCCCGTCTGCTGGGCACCCTCCAGCACTGACACGCACGGGGAGACTGTGCCGGGGGTTGATCCAGGTCAAGACTCCAGAGGGAAAGGAAGGTTGCTCAGGGCACAGAAGTCAGAGTGCGGATTTGTTGCGCTTTTGGCAGAGTGAGCAGAGGGACACGCTCTTTTCCAAAACTGTTCCTTGACCAGGAACTTTCAAGAGCAGTGTTAGGCTTCCCCCAGTGTTTCTGCGTGGGAGGTTAGAGCTTGTTTTCCTGGGTGCTCTGTCCAGAACTCAACTTTTCAATCTGCTTTTGTGCAAGAACATGGACTCATCTCTCTTCCAATGTGGTTTCTTGGCAGTCGTTGCTGAGGGAATGGCTCCGCCGCAGAGGATCCTCTTTCCCCCAGAGAAGATTTGCATGGCCTGGCAGCACAGCCAGAGAGCTGGAGCGGGACTGCACAACCTGGGCAACACGTGCTGGCTCAACTCCGTCCTGCAGCGCCTGACCTACACCCCCCCTCTGGCCAACCACCTGCTCTCTGGGGAGCACAGCCGGGCCTGTCAGTACTTTTGGGAACATTCCAGTACATCTGTTGAGCAGGGCCCAAGGGCTGCCAGAATCTGGAAGCTGATCTAGGAGAAAAGTGGCCCTTCTTTGTCAGCTCCCTGAGTTGGTGTTGTCTGAACACTCAAGCCTAGAAGCAGCTTGTTGTATCTGGATGTGTTCATCTTCAGAAAGGCACCTCTTTCTATCCCAGGCTCTTGGTCCCTGTTCCTGCAAGTTAAACTCCTTTGCTTACTGCACAGAAAGCTTCCGTCGGTTCAGCATCCCTCTGAAGAAAGCTTTCTGTGCATTAAAATGTCCTGGGCTTGTTGGGACTTGGGCACCTTGGGAGGAATGGAGAATTCTTAGAACTGCAAGACCCCCATTAGGTTTCCCATCCCTGTGGATATTTTGCAAACCAGAGGAGCTTCCCTCTCCTGTTCCTCCTTCCCTCTCCAGGTCGCCAGAAAGGCTTCTGCATGATGTGCAGGATGGAAGTGCACGTTCAACAGGTCCTGCATTCCTCAGCCAGTGCCATCGAGCCTTGGGCTGTCGTCGATTTCCTCACAGGTGAGTCAGTGCAGGTGCTGTGACATGATTGATGCCGTTCTTGTAGGAGAGAACTAGTAATTTCTTCTTTCTTAGAAATAGGAGAAAATTTCCAGCATGGCAGGCAGGAGGACGCCCACGAGTTCTTACGCTGCACCGTGGATGCCATGCAGAGAGCTTGTCTGAGTGGAAACAGCGAGTAAGTGCAAGCAAATTGTGTTTCCAGCGTTGCCAAACCCCTTGGAGTCCTTGATGTCCTCCCCTCAAGGAGAACTATGCCCAGGGCTTTCAGACAAAGCCAGACTCTGGGAGGAGATAACTCCACCTTCCCATTGCTTTGCAGCTTGGACATGTCCTCTCAAGCAACTACCATCGTCCACCAGATCTTTGGGGGCTTTCTGAGATCCAGAGGTACTTTTCCACTGCTATTGCTCTCCTTGGAATCGTCTGTGCCCTCCTGTTCTCGCATGCCTGCGATAACAGCCGATGGTGTGACTGGCGCAGTGGGTGTGAAGAGCGTAACCCGGCACAATCAGTCGACTTCCCCCGTCACCGAGCATTTCCATTTGCCTTCCAGTCACATGCTGGAGCTGCCAAGCGGTTTCTGATTCCTACGAGGCCTTCCTAGATGTTCCTCTGGATATCAAAGTAAGAGAGTTTGTAATTGTGCTTCAAGACGTCCCAAGGCCCCTGTAGTATTCCAGATCCCAAACAGTTGGCTTAAAAACGTATCTGACAAGAGAGGTTGGTGGTGGGCGGGAGGTGGAATGGCCTGTGTTCTGCAGAGGCCATGGCAGTGGTCTCCCTGTCGGTGCTGGTTTCAGCTGGACAGGCACACGTGCCCCTCTCTGCACTGTGACGTACCCACCTCCTTCTTCCCTTGCCGTCCCTCAACACCCGTCTGGCTCCCAGGCTCGTGGGGGTGTTGTTTCCATCACTGGTGACACCCATACCATCGTAGCTGAACTGTGCGGTGCCACAAAGAGGTGGCTCTGGAGAACCCTGGGAATCCCTGGGAAATGAGGGAGATGTTCAGCATCACACTCTCTTTCTGCCTCCTGGGCACTGCTTGCGGGTTCACAGTGGGTCTCCTCAGCATCATCAAGCTGGTTTTTTTGTGTAAACTCCTCATAAGTGTTTGGGTGTGGGAATTTCCCAGAGCTCAGGGCTCTCCCTTCTCACTCCTCCAGGCAGCCGCATCTGTCACCGCAGCTCTGGAAGACTTTGTGAAACCTGAGCACCTGGATGGTGAAAACTGCTTTAAATGTAGCAAGTAAGGCTATTATTGATGATGTATTCATACTAGATCCTGTGCCAAGGAGTCATTGAGCAGAAGTCAGCTTTTCACATTGGATTAAGGCACAGTAATGAGACGCAGGTTTTTTAACGGGGTGTTATGGTACTGAATAGCCTTAAAAGAGCGAAAGGATGTGTGAGACAGGAAAGGCTGTCTGGCCTTTGGGGGAAAAAATGGTGTGTTTCAGCCCTTGGCTCTGTCCTGGCTTTCAAGGTGTGACAAGATGACTGCCGTCTCCAAGAGGTTCACAGTCCATCGCGCGCCCAAGGTTCTCACGGTGTGTCTGAAGAGATTTGAAGCTTTCACTGGCGACAAGATCAGCAAGGTGTGTGCACAACTGGAGTGCAACATTCTCTTCCTGGAGCGGGTTTCCCAAAGCTGGACGCTCTGTCGCAAGCTGCTCATGTTGAGATTTTCACGTTCCCTTCTGGGGACAGTTCCCGTGGGAAGACAAGTGTGTCCTCTGCTCCCACAGAGCTGCTTTGGTCCAGATGACTTTCCTGCCACCCAACTCAGGACATATTGCTGTGTCCTGAAGTGTTCCTGGGTCATTGCTGAGCCCTCCTGGTCTCTCCGTAGGTTGTGGAGTATCCCCAGTACCTGGATCTTCGCCCATACATGTTTCAGGCAGCCGGGGAACCGCTCCTCTACTCCTTATACGCCGTCCTGGTGCATGGAGGTGGCAGCTGCCGTGCAGGACACTACTTCTGCTACATTAAGGTGAAAAGCGACTTCCTTCTGAACAAAGGAAAAATGTATCCTGGGGAAAACTGACTTTCCTGGCCATGTTACTGACAGCCAAGGATTTGAGGGGAGAAGGTTTCCTCAGGGGCTGGAATGCATATGTTTTGAACACTGCTGGTTCAGCAGTTTCTGGCCTGTGTTTTGTGGAGAAGCCATGCCATTCATCTCCAGATATCGACGCTTTTCTTTGCAGGCCAGTGATGGACTGTGGTACCACATGAACGACAAGTCTGTGGATCTTTGTGACAGTGACACAGTCCTCAGGCAGCAAGCCTATTTACTGTTTTACATCAGGTAATCACAAGTTTTAAACTGTGTTCAGAACACGTTTCCTTTTCCTGGCTTTGCTATTTTTCTTCTCATCCTGTGGAGTGTTTCTGTCATAGCAGACAATTACCACCTGCATCCTTCAGCCCAACCACATTTCCCATTTGTGGTCCTAGTTGCATCTTCTCTCTGTCATATAAACTGTTTCAAGAAAATGCCGGAACCCGGAGGAGGCTGCAGGAACAGCCCTCAACAGAGATCCCTCTTTTTTTCCCCAGGTGCTCTGAATTGGAAGTTGGACAAAGGGCTTCTCCCTCACCAGCACCATCAGAAGCCCGTTCCCTCCTCAGTCAGTGGGCGGCCGGCAGCAAGCAGGTGGGTTCTGTGGGACAGCAGCATCTGCCCTGTAGGACTAAGGTGGCTGTGGGGAGGTGGTCGGGGCACAAGATGGACAGCGGGTTTCTTTTGGCGATCTTGGCAGCGCTCTCTTTTCCCTCCCACACGACAGCTTTCTGCACAGTTGCAGCACGGCTCCCACTCCCAGCATCCACCTGGATCCATCCCATTTGTCCTCCTTGGCCCCTCTGCAGCCTCCAGGAGCCTTTGGGAGGCCATTAGCTGTTCCCTCCCAGCTTCTGGGGGTTCCCCACTGGTGGGCCCTGTCAGGAGGAAAGGGCAGGAGCTTCTCACAGCTCTCTTTGCAGGACATGGCGGGGGGCATGGAGGACTCTCCAGAGGACAGCAGCTCATCTGCACCAGCCATCACCAGCCAGCAAAGCCGGGCAGGAGCCCAGGAGGCAGCTGCGGGCTGGCCGTGCCCCATCTGGCCAGGCAGGATCAACAGCAGCTCCTCCGTGGGCTCCTGCTTGTCTTGCTTCTTCCACGGCTTTCTCAGGCTCGTGTCCACAAGGAAAGCTGCGTGCCCGCTGCGCTGTCACCCCCGTGACCGTGTGCTCCACTCTGCACGAGAGGACAGCAGCAAAGAGGAGCGGGGATTCAGCCCTTCTGCCCCCTGCCAGGAGAACGGCACCAGGGAGAGGCCCAGGAGCAGATCCCCGCACTGGGGCAATGATCTCCGCAGCTGGGTTGTGGAGACCGCGGACTATGAACATTCAGACGGGAGGAGGGGGAGAACCAGTCCCCTGAGCTGTGACCGCACTCACAGGGACAAGGCAGCTCCAAGACCCTCCAATGGCAGCTCCCAGTCTGCTCCTGCCCCCAGAGCTGCTCAGGGGCAAACCTGGCCAAGGCGGAGAGATCGGAACAGATCCCTGCGGCGCGACTATGATCTCCACAGCCAGTTTCTGGAGATCACAGACCAGCATCACTCAGCAAGGAAGACAAGGAGCTGGAGAACAAGTCCTCCACGGTCTGACCGAGCCCTAAGGGGTGATGCGGCTCCAGGGCCCTCCAGCGGCAGCTCCCGGTGTCGTTCCTCACGCAAAGCTGCTCGGGAGCAGACCCAGCTGAGGCAGAGGGAGCGGAGCAGATCCCCGCGGCGCCGCTATGATCTCCACAGGCAGTTTGTGGAGATCACGGACTGTGACCCCTCAGCACAGAGGAGGAGGACGAGCAGGAAGGCTTCAGTGCCCTGAAGAGGCAGATGAGGAAAACGGTCGGTGGTGACGGGGGCAGATTGCAGCCTGGATGAGGGAGGACACAGCTGGGATCGCTGCTCAGAAACACTCACTGGGCACCAGCGGGCAGAACAGCCAAAACCACGATTAAAAACAAACTCCTGTTGGCCTCGTGTGTGTCATTCATGGGGCGTTTGCTTCTCTGTGGGTTTTGAGGCAATTGGAGAAATCCCCATTCTGAGAAGTCTCTGTGGTGGGTTTTGGGAGCTGTGTGTTGTGTGTGCCCATCTTGCCATCCCTTCTGTTTCAATGTGGAGTTGTAAGGAGCCACTGGAAGGGGGAATGTTGTTTTTGGAACTGCTCTGGCACCTGACCCCAGCAGGGGAAGGACTCTGAGACATCAGCCTACGAATCCTTAACGTAAAACAAAGTCCATTGGAAATAATCCCGACATCCAAACTGATTACTGTATTTAAAAAGATAATCTAGGGGGAAGGGTAACCAAAGAGCCAGGAATCCATATTTTGAACAAATCCATAAGGTTAGAGGGTTGTTAGAATTAGATGGATGAGACAGGTAAACTGAGGCAGGCAGTGGGTAGTCTGTAAACCCTGCAGCACCAGCCGATGGGAGCAGGGGGGGGATGTGCAGCTGGGATCGGCGGATCTGTAAGCGGGGGCTTTTTGTCCTGTTCCCGGTGCCTGTCTTTGGGCAGAACACCTGGTCTTGCAAAACCGTTTATAAAATATGCTTTGCTGAGAGATGCTGCCCGGGCCTGTTCCATTGGCGAGGTGATTGTTTCCTACAGCAGGATCTGCAGTAGCAGTTTGGCAGGACCAGAGGGCCCATGCGGTCAGAAAGCGCAGCAGACAGCTGGGACGTGGGGTCACGGCACCAAACCCAGCTCGGGTGGAACCAAGAGGGTCCCCTCGTGTTCAGGGCCCAAAGCGCCATCCGTAGCATCTGCCCGTCCTTCTGAGTGCCCAGAGCCTCCTTCTTGGGGCCAAATCCTCATGTTTAGGGTCCCCACGTGTCTTTCATCACCCGTGGCCTTTGCTCAGGGCCCACAGCTTCATTTTCAGGTGCAGCTCGCTGCCTGGCAACAGCCGCCCGGAAGTCTGGGGCCAGTCAGGGGATGAAATGCAGCCAATCACATTGGAGGAGGCGGGGCAAGTCATGTGATTGAAATGTAAGCAGCCAATCAAGCTTTGAGACCTGCAGGACAGTTGGCGACAGTGGAACAAACTGGGCAGCCATCAAGGGCGGGCTGTGCTGGCTGAACCAATCACACCTGGTGGGAGTGCGGCACATGGATGATTGACAAAGGGTCTGACCAATCATTTGGTGGGGACAGCAAGTGGGAAATCCCAGACAGCCAATCAGAGGAAACAGTGCCTCAGGGAAGGCGGACACTGTGGAGGGAGTGACCCCTCAGGCAGCCAATCAGAGAGAGCATTGCCTCAGGGCAGGGTGAGCCCCAAACCAGGGCGGAGTCACAGCCCAGGCAGCCAATCAGCTGCAGGATCAGCTCAGGGGAGGAGACTGACAGCCCTCCCGACCAACGGTGGCGCAGCGCAGGCGGTTGCTCTGCAGGCGGCCAGGGTGAGTTTTGCCATGGGCCTGTGGAGCTGCCCCAAGGCTGAGCAGCCCCCGGCCCAGCCCTGGGGCCCTGGGGATGTTGTTGCTGCCTCTGGCTCAGGTGTGCGTGGGCTGCTCTGGCCTTGTTCTCCTGGGCGGGGGAGGGGGCAGGGGGCACTTGCTGGAGAGGAGCTGCTGGGGCTGGAGCTGGAGAGAGCAGGAGAAGGGGAAGCAGCTGGAGGGTGAAGTGCAGGGGATCCCCACAGCTGCTGCTGCAGCTGCACAAGAGACAGCTGCCCCTCTGGGTGAGGAAGAGTCCCTGTGAGCAGCCTCAGCAGAGCAGATCACACACCTGCACCGCAGGGTCTGTGTCAGTGAGGAGAATTACTGTACGGCCGTATAGTGTGTGTGTGTGGTGTGTATCCGGGAAGCCACGTGCTGTAAGAGCTGTCAAACACCGATGTGTTCTCTTGGGTGCAGGATGGGCGAGCGACTGGAGCTACAGAATAGGAGGGGAGGAAAAGACAGACAGACAGAAGTGCCTGAACTCCACAGCTTGCCTGGCAGTGCAGAGAGCAGGCTGCTGTTAGAGGATGTAGGAAGGCAGCTAGGATAGCCAAGGCCTCCTTAGAATTACAGCTGGCGAGAGGGGTCAAAGACAGCAAAAAGAACTTGTTCAAATACATAGCGGATAAAACTAATACCAGAGGCAATGTAGGCCCACTGAGGAATGGGGTGGGTGCCCTGGTGGCAGAAGATACAGAAAAGGCAGAATTACTGAATGCCTTCTTTGTCTCTGTCTACTCTGCCGGAGGCTGTCCTGGGGAGCCCTGTACCCCTGAGACCCCGGATGAAGCCAGGTCCATGGAGGAGTTTGCTTTAGTTGAGGAGGACTGGGTTAAGGAGCAATTAAATAGTCTGGACATCCATAAATCCATGGGTCCAGATGGGATGCATCCGCGGGTGCTGAGGGAGCTGGCTGAAGTCATTGCTGGACCGCTCTCCATCATCTTTGCCAAGTCTTGGGAAACGGGAGAGGTGCCCGAGAATTGGAGGAAAGCAAATGTCACTCCAGCCTTCAAAAAGGGCAAGAAGGAGGACTCGGGTAATTATAGACCGATCAGCCTCACCTCTGTCTCTGGGAAAGTAATGGAACAGCTTATCCTTGGTGCCATCTCAAGGCATGTCAAGGATGAGAGGGTTATTCGAGGCAGTCAGCATGGCTTTACCAAGGGTAGGTCATGCTTGACCAACCTCATAGCCTTTTATGAGAATGTAACAAGGTGGATGGATGATGGTAGAGCAGTGGATGTGGTCTACCTTGACTTCAGTAAAGCCTTTGACACAGTCTCCCACAGCATCCTAGTTGCTAAGTTGAGGAGGTGTGGTCTAGACAATAGAGTAGTAAGGTGGATTGCAAACTGGCTTAAGGAGAGAAGCCAGAGAGTGGTAGTCAATGGTGCGGAGTCTAGTTGGAGGCGAGTATCTAGTGGAGTGCCTCAGGGTTCAGTGTTGGGGCCAGTATTATTCAATATATTCATCAATGATTTAGACGAGGGAATAGAGTACGCTATCAGCAAGTTTGCTGATGACACTAAGCTGGGAGGAGTGGCTGACACGCCAGAAGGCTGTGCTGCCATCCAGAGACCTGGACAGGCTGGAGAGTTGGGCGGGGAATAACCTGATGAAGTTTAACAAGGGAAAGTGTAGAGTCCTGCATCTGGGCAGGAACAACCCCAGGTTCCAGTATCGGTTGGGAAATTACGTATTAGAGAGCAGTGTAGGGGAAGGGGACCTGGGGGTCCTGGTGGACAACAGGATGACCATGAGCCAGCTCTTGGCCCTTGTGGCCAAAAAGGCCAATGGCATCCTGGGGTGTATTAGAAGGGGGGTGGTTAGTAGATCAAGAGAGGTTCTCCTTCCCCTCTACTCTGCCCTGGTGAGACCACATCTGGAATATTGTGTCCAGTTCTGGGCTCCTCAGTTCCAGTAGGACAGGGAACTGCTGGAGAGGGTCCAGCGTAGGGCAACAAAGATGATTAAGGGAGTGGAGCACCTCCCTTATGAGGAAAGGCTGAGGGAGCTGGGTCTCTTTAGTTTGAGGAGACTGAGGGGTGACCTTATTAATGTTTATAAACATATCAAGGGTGAGTGCCACGAGGATGGAGCCAGGCTCTTTTCGGTGGCAAACAATGATAGGACAAGGGGTAATGGGATCAAGCTGGAACACAAGAGGTTCCACTTAAATTTGAGAAAAAACTTCTTCTCAGTAAGGGTGACAGAGCCTGGAACAGGCTGCCCGGGGGCTTGTGGACTCTCCTTCTCTGAAGACATTAAAAACCCGCCTTGTGTGACCTCACCTGGGCGTTCCTGCTCCAGCAGGGGGATTGGACTGGATGATCTTTTGAGGTCCCTTCCAATCCCAAACATACTGTGATACTGTGAACTGTGGTGAGTCCTGGGCCCTTGGGGTCATTTCATCCTGTTTTGTGTTCCAGTTCCTCCCTGCTCCCTCCTCTTTCCTGCTGTGTCCTTCTTCCTCTTCATCTCTTCTCTCTCTGTCCCTCTCTGCTGCTTCCTCACCCTTTCCCCCACCCTTCTCCATCTCTGTGCAGGGTTTCTTGTATCTCCCTCTCTGTCTCCACCCCTCTGTGTTTCTCATCATCCCTGGTTTCTCTTTGTTGTCACTCTGGTCTGTTGCTCTGTCCTGCTCCCTGCCCATCATTTCTCACGGTATCTCTCTGTCCTGCTCCCTGCACCTATTCCGGCCCCTCTTCTTTTTTACTCCCTCTCTGTATTGCTGCCCACCCCAGGATTTTTTCCCCAATCTCTATCCTGCCCCCAATCCTTATTGTTGTTTGTCTCTCCTGCTCCCTTTCTGTCTTTCTGCCTGTCTTCCCTTTCCCTGTTCTTCTTTCTCCATCTCTGTCCAGATTACTGCCCCTTTTCTTTCTTGATGTCTTTCTGTCCTGGTTTTCTTTCTGTCTTCCTTGCCTGTTCCCAGTCCCATCCTTTCTCACTGTATCTTCCCTGTCCAGCTGGCTATGCCTTTTATTTTTCTTCTCTTCCCCTTTCCTGCTCCTCAGCCCTCTTTTCCTCTTCCTCCAGCTCAATGCTGCATGTTTCCCCTTTCCAGTGTCTTCATTTGGATCCGAACTTTGCTTTATTTCTCAGACTTTCTTTTTGTCTCTCCATCTGTACATCCCCCTCCCTGTCTTTCTCTACCCACTTCCTGCTTCTCCTCCTCCCCCCTCTCCATCCCTCTGTCCTGCTCATGAGCCCTGCTGTTTCTTCCTCCCTGTTTCTTCACAGCTCCTTGTCCCTTTCTGCCTTGATCTCTCCATCTCTCCATCCTTTTCCCTGTGTGTTTCTTTCTCTCTCAGCTCCTCTGTCTTCTCTCTTGTCTAATTTGTCTCTCTCTAGTCCTCTGTCCTTCTCCCCAGCAGCTTCAACTGAATGACCAGGTGTCCGTGCACTCTGGTGTTTCCTCATCACTGCCCTGGGGAAGATCTGTGTCTGTAGGGCTGGGCATCATTTAGGAGCTGGTCTCCTTCTGCAGGCAGCAGAGCTGGGTGCAGCTACAGCAGAGGTTGTTCTCAGCTGCTGCTTATGCACTTGTTGGAAGAGCGGCTGTGGGCCTTCTTTGGAAGGGAGGTTTCTTGTTCTGTGCTTACTGCTCCTCGGGACCCTGCGCAGGAGCGGTGCTGGGGTCTGCAGGGACGGGTGGGACCTGCTGTGACTCCTGGTGAATGTGAACTCAACTTGTCCTGATGTCCTCGAATGAAACCTGACTGACCGTAGATGGTTTTCTTGCCTGTTTCAGTTCTAAACTACATGTTTGGCACTGAAGAACATGAGAGTTTGTGCTGTTTTCCAGATGTCAGCGGCTGTGAATCAGCTGAGAACATCACTGCCTTAGGTACCAGGGCAGGTGGTCTGTGATCAGGGATGTGGACTTGTATGGCAGTGCTTTTATAAACATTTTAGGGTCTTGCGACTTGAAAGCCCTTCATTTTCCTAGAAATTTTAGGATGATATTTCTTATTTGGAGGTTCAGACTCTGGTTGGACTTGATGTTGAATGGTCCATATGATGGGGTCCATAAAATAAGAATCTCACTTCCTTGTTGTTTTCTTACACTGTCTGAATTTGGTAAGCGAGAGCAAGAGTGGTTGACAGTGTCTGTTTTTTGAGAGTAACGTATTCCTGACTCTCCCTCTTTGTATGGTGAAGGTTTCTGCCTGCACTATGATTTTGCTGGGCTGTGAGGCTGTGTGGGAGCAGCAGAGGTAGGAAGTGGTGGCTTTAAAGGCATTGAAGCTGTGGTAAAACTAGCAGGTAAAGCTCGTTTCTTCCTAGAGAGCTGCCTGACAAAAATAGTTACAAGGAAAGACCCTTGAAGTTGGCCTTTTTTTTTTTTTTTTAAATTTACTCTTATTATGCAGCTTTTGGTATTGATTGATTGATTGATTGATTGATTTCTGGGAAGCAAGAAGTGAGAGCCTGTGCACTCCCATAGGCAGCGCTGCCTCCCAAAATAGGTTCACCCTTCTCCACTTCTGTTCCTTCCATGCTCATGTAGAACAAGGCCATGCAGTCGTGTGCAGATGTGGTGATTCCAATGTGACTATGAGGTCACAGCCCCACGGTGACGTGCTGTGCTGTGTCTCGGCAGCAGCAGCATCACGGTGCGAGCGTGGGGGCCATGGTCCTCACCCTCCTCCTCCTGCTGGTGTCCCTGCCAGCCCGGGAGGCCCAGGCTGCTCCAGCCGAGCGCAGGGAGCAGGTGGGCGGGCAGGGGCAGCACCCAGCCCCGAGCAGCTCAGCAGGGCAGCAGTGGGGCCAGGGCTGGGGCCGGGGCCGGGAGAGCAGCCGGGCTGGGCCGGGCAGGGCGAGCCAGGCAGCACCAGGGTGTGGGCAGGGGGCAGACGCCCCGCAGGGAGGGGAGAGGGGCTGCGGCTGCTTCAGGGGCAAGTTGTGGGCAAGCAGGGGCTGGGAGTGGTGGCACAGGGGCAGAAACCAGCACTGAGTCCCTGTGGGGCCCTCCCTGCCCCCCAGCCTCGTGCCACACGGCCCCATCTCAGGGCACGCTTTGAGCCTTTGGGCCTGTTTCAAATCAAAGCTGGGATTGCTTTGGCCCTTGGGGCCAGTTTTGAGCTCAATCTGGGCACATTTGTGCCCTTTGGGGTCGTTTCTGCCTAGATCTGGGAGTTCTTTGGCTTTGCAGTCCAATTTATACTCAAATCTGGGGGTGTTTGGGCCACTTTTTTACCCAAATCTGGGCATACTTTGACTTTTTGGTCCAATTTCACCCCAAATCTGGGGATGTTATATCCCTTTTTGGCCAGTTTTGATCCAAATCTAGTGGTGCTTTGGTTTTTCTAGCTCTTTTTACCCGATATACTCAGGTGCCTTTAACCATTTTTTCTCCTAATAGAGGTGCTGTGTTCCCAAATATGGGATATTTTCACCTTTACCAGCAGTTTTGCTCCCAAATGTGGATGTTTTTGCCGCTTTTGGCCACTTTTTGCCCAAATACTCAGAATCTTTTTCCTGTATTGGCCAATGTAGCCCCCAAGTATTTGGAATACTTAGTAATTTTTCCAACTTTCTCCCTATATAGGGCTATTTCTCTTCAATATATGGGCATTGGTGTCCTAAATGTGTTGTGCTGTGTTTTATTTTGTTTTTTCTCTCTTCTTTATGTCCTCTTTTACCTGAAATGCAGGAGTATTGCTCTGTGAGCCTGGAAACCTCTCTGATCTGTGATGACTCCAGGCCATGGCATTGGCAGAGTTGATCGAGCTTCTCAGCTGGATCCTGGTTATGAGCCTTGGGCTGTCCCAGAGGTAAGTTGTCACTGTCTGTCTGCTTGGAGGAATACACACTCACGTTTTCATAGGTTATTCACGTGTGATTGTACCCAAGATCATCTCAGAGGCTTTTCAAAAGCTTTTTGTGCCTTGGTGGTGTTACACAAACAAGAAAACCTGCTAGGTCTCAGCAAAAAGGTCACCCATGTTCCATTTCTAGCTGTGGGAACGTACACCTTTGTATGTGTCCTGTGTCATTACCTCACCCCCTCCCATCACTGCAGGTGACTGAGGAAGAAGGAGATCACAACATGCCATGGAAGCTCCTCCCCTGTGTTTGACTCCCTGTTTGGTTCCTGCAGTCCATGGTGATCAAGCCTCTTGGTGTAATCCTGGTCCTGAGCCTGGGGGACAACCCCAGGGTAAGTGTTCAGTCTTTAGTGGTCACTAGCCTTTTGCATTTGTTAATATTTGGTTTATTATTTGTTAACATTTTCCTGCAATAGTTGAGCCTTGCAGTAGCCAGCAGGCTCTTGGCTAGAAGAAACATGGATGATCATTTTTTGCCCTGGTGCTCCATGCTCCCACCTTAGTGTGGGTTTTCTTGTGTGTGTGTGAGAGGTGTCCTGGTCAGAAGGCCCTGAGAGCCCCCATGTTTGTCCATCTGGTCCTTGAGGGGTGTTGCATGTGGCCTGGACACAGTGGTTTGGAAGCTGCCAGGTCCCAGCCAAGGGGTCTGCAGCCCCTCTGCAGCTTTGGCAATTTCAGCATGCGTCTGGGTCCCGTGTTGTTGCCTGACCCCCGTCCAGGCACTGCAGGTCACTGAGGACAAGGTAGATCACAACGTGAAATAACAACGCTTTTCCTTTCTGCTTGATTCCAGCCGTCCCTGTAGGCAGTGGCTACTTGACTTCTTGACTTGAGTCTGTCCGTGAGCCTCGGGGCGATCCCACAGGTACGACCTTGGAACAAATGAGCGTTTCCTTGTTAATTTTCTGTTCCTGTGAAATTTAGCTTGCTACTTTCTTGGCTGACGCTCGGTCACGCAGAGGGGAAGTGGGTCCGCCTCAGTGCTGTGCCCCAGAGGGCTCTGCCTTGCAAAGCTCTTTGCCAACCGCTCCATCTCTGCGCTGCTCGCAGTGCCGGCTGCCGAGCCAGCGGCAGGTTGGGCTGAGTTTAGAGCTGGGTGAGCTCCAGGGAGTCCTTTCTCCTGACAGCTCCAGGCCTGGTCAGTGGCCACTGCAAGGGCTGGATAAATGTTGGCAAGATGCTCCCAATGGGAAGGGAGAGAGGATCTGCCACTGGGATGGGTTTGGATCCTGAGGACACAGTGGTGGGTGACAGGGGTGGCCATTGCGGAGGAGCAGTGTGAGCTCTGGTGCTGCTGTCTCCAGGTTGGCTCACCAGACCCAGGCCACCATGCAGGTTCACCAGATCTTTGGCGGATCCCTGTGGTTCCGTGGTGAGCGCTGGCTGCCAGGTCCTGGGCCTGTGACTCTCAGGGCAGCGGTTTCCCTGAGAGCCTTGCAGTAAAAATCTTTTGGGAAAACTGCTGAGTGTGTGTAACTTATCCAGAGGTGCAGCTGGTCAGTCTTGTGGTTCCTGTGGGTTGTGGCGTGTGTTGTAGTGATGGAAAAAGCTGTTGGCTGGGGGCCCCCAGCTCTTTGCCACCAGCTGAGGAACCCATGTTGGCAGTTATGTACCAGCACTTGCTGTCCCAGCACACAGTGGAATTGCACGCTGTGAATCCTGGTGCCGACATCCCAGAGCCCAAAGCTGGAGAGGGGGAACACGGCAGCTGCCTGTGCTGTGCTGGGGTGGTGTTGGGTGCAGGTATTGTGCCAGGGTGTGCTTACTACTCTTGCTTTTGCAGTGAAGTTCTCAGCGTGCAAGAGCATCTGGGAGAGCTCTGACCCTTTCCTGGAGCTGGTGCTGGAGATCAGGTAGTGGGGCAGGGTGTGGTTGGGGGAGCTCTGCTCTCACAGGGGATGTTCCTGCAGCTGCACCGTTACTGCTCTGGAGGCTGCTTAACTGCCAGTGTCAGGCAGGGTGCAGGCAAGAGGGAAGCAGCTTCTGTTGTTGTGCTGCCTCTGTCTGGCAGAGCAGAGCCTGTTGCCTGAGCATGAGCCACGACTCCTCCATTGAGGCTCCATGGGACTGGGGACAGTACAGCCGTCCCTCATGGCATGCTGGCCAGTGCCTGGCTGGGGGCAGGCTCAGGGGTTTGGTGCAGTCTGTGGCCCTGTGCTCATGCTCTGTTTTATCTCTTGGGGCCAGCGTCTCGGATCAGGTGAAAAAAGCTGTGACCAACAGACCCAGGTCTTCACCAGCGACAGGCCAGGTGAGTCCTGAAGGCTGTTCTGGGCCAGAGCTGCAGGAGCTGCTGCCCCTCTGCCTGCTCTGCGAGGGCAGGTGGGCTGCAGCTTGGCAGGGAGGCAGGCACTGCACCCAATGGACAGGGGTGAGGGAGGATGACTTGCAGGAAGGATCCTGCTCAGTTAAGAGTTGCTGTGTGAGCTTGGAGGGGATGGGATTGCAGTATCACCCTGTGTCCTTGGCACAGTGATTCAGCCTGGAGGCCCAAAAAGCTGCTCGCCCTCCTGCAGCTGCCTCCTGTACCTATACCAGTTCAGAGTTCCTGCAACACCAGCAGCACAAGTGGGGCCAAAGCAGAGCTGTCCTGGCAGAGCTCCTGGGAGAGCAAGCAACCACCTACCTCACCCAAGCTGCTGCTGGAGCCCATCCCCAGCCAGGAGCCCAGGGGCAGTGGAGAGAATGCTGAGACCCTGGAGAGGGACTCCTGCAGCAGCGGTGCTGCCAGCCCAGTGCATGGCACAGCGCGGATCTGCCCAAAGCGTCCCAGAAGGCCCAGGGTGGAACCAGCAGCTTCTGCACATCTCAGGAATCAGGCTGTGGCATGGACCTCCCTACTGGCTCCAGCACCAAGATGGCTGCACCCAAAGACTCCAAACTGGCAAAATTGAAATAGTCCCTGTTGGCCAATGCTGCTCTGGAGCTGAACATCACCATGTCACCACCACCAGCCATGAAGCTGGTGCATTCTGCCAAAAAGTGAGCCTGAGCTTCTGCCTGGACTCTTCAACAGGTGCCTTGTGTCTTCTGAGCTGGAGATTGTGTTGGGGAGAGTGTAGACCGGATGCTGGGTGTCTTGCTAAGCTGGAGGCAGACAGGGAGAGCCCCTCAGCCCCAGGGCTGCAGCAGTTGCTCTGATTTGGGGTACAGGGCCAGGTCCCCGCTGTTGTTCCCATCCCTGATTAAGGCTGGAGAAACGCCTCCTGTCTTCTTGCTCAGGACAGAGGGGCGGCTGTGCCAGTCCCTGGAGCGGGGTGGCCTCACCAATCTTCTCTGAGTGTCTTGTCCCCTGGGGCGATGGGAGCAGGTGACTCCCCAGCTGGAGGCTGCAGAGTCTCCTCCTCCCCAGGCAGGGGCTGGGACCGGCCCTCTGGGCGCCGCTGTGCAACCCGGGCTCAGGACAGCGCGCTGGGGTTTCTGTTGTTTAAATTTCCTTCCTTCCTTTTTCCGTTTCTTCTTCTAAGAGAAAACACTTCTGATTTGTTGACCACCCCCCACTTTCCTCTCCCCTTCTGTGTCTTTACCCTGCCTTTTTCTCTGGGCTCACCTTATGATTTTCTTCTCTTCGCTCATGGAAACCTCTTTTCTTTAGATCACCTAGGTTGTTGGTTTTTTTTCATGTCAATAACTGCAGCGCAGCATCCTGTGGAAGGCGAGCAGAAGTGACCATTGCACACCACCTCATTCACAATTTGCCAACCACACCTACCCCATGGACACCATCCACCCCAACTCCTTGGCCTTTTGGCAAGTCGAGGTAAGTGGTGCCAGTCGCTCCCAGGCTCCTGCACGGCAGCAAGGCCAGTAATCCACGAGGCAACTGTCTGACATGGCAGGTGGCCCGCGGGAGTGATTTCAGCAGCCACCTCTCCTGTTCTCTTGGACTGGCTAAGATGGGAGCAGTTGGGTGCTGTGCTTGTGCACTGTGCAGTGTGGAGGAAGAGGGAGGCTCCTGCTCCTGACTTGGCCTTCAGATCATGTCAGCCTCTTTTCCTGTTCTGCAGGCTGTCCTCATCTGCTCTCCGTTGGCCAAATCCTGAAAAGCCGACCTTCAGCTTCATCCTCAGCGCAGCCCTTTGGCTCCCAGCCTCCCCGTGACCACTTGTTCCACTGCCCACCCTTCGCACCACCTTCCTCCCTGCAGCAGCGAGAAGGAGCCCAGCCAGGTCACCCCTGGTTCCTCCAGGAAGTGTCAGTGTAAGCAGCCCCGTGGAGCAGACAGCAGCCCCTGTGCTCTGGCTCTGAAGGACAAGGATCAAGTCTCCAGCCCCCAAGGAAGAAGAAGAAGAATCTCGCAGGAGGGCTCAGTGTCCCCTGCGGGGAAGGAGGTGGCAGGCAAGGGTCCCAGCGGTGGCAGGGAGGCACCCAGCTGTCAGCACCGAAAGATCAGGCCCGTGGTGCAAGTGTCAGGCCCCAGGACCTGTCTGGACACAGAGCCCATCTGCCCCCTCAAGAGGAAGAAAAAGAGGAGAATGGAGGAGACAGAAGAGTGCTGCTCAGGGTTAGAATTAGGTTTAGCATTAGGGTTACAGATTGTGGGTAAGGATTAGAATGAAGGCTTGGGTTTAGGTTTAGTGTTTAGGGTTTGAGTTAGTGATAGGGTTAAAGTTAGGTTTAGGGGTTAGGATTAGGATTAGAGTTACAGTTTGCTGTTAGGTGCTAGGGTTAGACTTGGGGTTAGTGAAGAGTATTATGGTAAGTAGTTAGGGTTAGGGGTAGGGACAGAGTTATGGTTGGGTTTTGGTTAGAGGTAGGTTTATGGCTTAGGTTTAGAGTTAGTGGTTAGGATTAGGGTAGGATTAGGGATGAAGAATTGACATTGTAGTTAGTGGTAAGGTTTGTGGGTAAGGGAAATGGTTTGATTTTGGGTTCGGGATTAGGATTAGGGGTCTGGTAGTGCTTGGAATAGTGGTTAGGGTTAAGAGTTAGTTTTAGAGCGATGGGTAGAGTAAGGGTTGGAATTTGGGGTAGAGGTGGGGTTAGCGGTTAGGACCAGGACCAGAGTTTTGCTTAGGGTTATCATTTGTTGGTTATGGTTTCTTGGCTAGTGTATATTAGTTAGGTTTAGAGTTAGGATTAGTGTTTAGGGTTAGGTTTCAGTGTTAGGGTTAGGGGCTAGGGTTAGAGGACATGTTAGGTTGAGAATTAGTACTGCAGGTTAGAATTAGGATTAGGTTTGTATTAGCGTCAGAGGGGGCTAGTGTTTCATCAGATGTAGGGATAGGGCTTTGGGTAAAGCACAGAGTCAGGATAAGTGTTACCAGTTAGGGATTAGGAGTAGTGTTAGGTTGAGAGAAGGTGTATGGTGAGGCTTAGATATGGGTTAGGGGTTTGGGTGTAGAGTTAGAGTTAGCATTAGGTAAGGTTTCAGGTTAGGTTTAGATTACAGGTAGGTTTAGGGGTTAGGGTTATAGTTAGAATTAGGGTTTGTGGTTAGGGTTAGTGGTTAGTTTTCGAGTTCTAATTAGAGGTAGGGTTAGACTTAGCCTTAGGGAAAAGTATTAATTTTAGTTGTAGGGATAGGATTTGGGTTAGTGTTAAGGTGTAGGGGTTATTGTTAAAGTAAGTATGAGGTTTAGAATGAGGCTTGCAGGCTAGGGTTGGGGTTAAGGTTTAGGAGTTAGGTTTAGAATAAGTGTTAGGGGTTTGTTTTTGTGGTTAGAGTTAGAAGTAGAGTTAAGGACAGGGTTATAGTAAGCAGTTAGGACTTAGGGTTATGGTTATAGTTAGGCTTAGGGTTAGATTAGGGTTATTGTTAGGGTTTGGTGTTAGGGCTTTGGTTAGGGCTAGAGTTAGCATTAGGTTTCAGGTTTAGACTTAGGGTTAGGATTTACAGTCAAGTTTAGAGTTAGGGTAAAAATTAGGGCTTAATTTAAGGGTTAAGTTAGGGTTAGATTGAGAGTTAGGGTTAGAATTTGGTTTAGGTTTAGCATTTAGATGAGGGTTAGGTTTTAGATAAGGTTGAGGGTTAGTGTTAGATAAGGTTTTGGGTTAGGGGACAGAGTTAGGGTTAGAGTTTGGGATAGGCTTGTGGAGCATGGTTAGGGTTAGTGTTTGGGGTCAGGGTTTTGAGTGAGGGTTATGGGTCAGGTTTTGGGTTAGAGTTAGTCTTAGAGCTGGGATTAAACTTTGGGTAAAAGGTTAGAGTATAGCATTAAGGGTTAGGGTTAGGAGTTTGTGTTTGTGTTATATGAGGTTTAGGTTAGGGTTACGTGGTAGGGTTAAGGTCTAGGTTTAGATTTAGGGTAGAGCTAAGTGTTAGGAGTTACAATTAGGGTTAGGCTTAGGAATTAGGGGGTTGGGTTAGATTTTGAGGTTAGGGGTTTGAGCTAGGGCTAGGGGGAAGAGTTACATTTAGGGTTAGAAATAGGGTTAAAGGTAGGGCAAGGGGTCAGAGTTAGGGTTAGAATTCCTGTGTTAGAGTTAGATGAGGTTTAGGATTAGGGTTATGTGTTAGAGTTAGGCTTTAGGGTTAGGAGTTATGGTTAGTGCTAGAGTTAGGAGCTAGGGATTAGTCTGAGAGGTAGGTTTTGAGGTTTGGGTATGTGTTTGCGTTGGGGTTTGGGTTAGGTGTTCAAGTATTAGGGGTAGGATTTGATTAGTATTGGAGTTTGAGAGTAGTGTCAGTGGAAGTGGTTAGGGTTAGGGGTTAGTTTTAGGAGGTAGGGCTAGGGTTATGTTTAGAGTCAGGTTTAGGGTTAGAGTTAGGGGTAGGGTCAGGGTTTGATTAGGATTAGGGTTAGAATTAAGGTTAGGGGGATTTGGGTTTGGATTAGGGGTAGAGTTTGGTTTTAGTTTTAGGCTTAGATTTGTGATTACAGTAAGAAGGCTAAGCATTAGGTTTAGAGTTGGAGTTTGAGTTAGGGGTTTGCATTAGTGTTCCATTAGAGTGAAGAGAATTGGGTAGAATTTAGGATTAGGCTTAGGGCTGAGGGAGTAGCATTAGTGGACATAGTTAGGAGTAGCTTAGGTGTAGGAGTTGGGGCTTGGGGTAAGATGTAGGGGTTGGAATTAGAGTTAGGGATAGGAAATATAATTAGGATTAGGGTAAGGGTTAGATTAAAGTTTAGGGGTTAGGCAGTAGTGTTAGAAAAGGTGGTTAGGCTTATGTTTTAGAATTCTTTTGGAGATAGGGGTTCGGGTTCATGGTTAGGGAGAAATGTTATTGTAAATGGTTAAGATTAGCATAGGTGATTAGGTTTAGGGGTGAGGCTAGAGTTAGGGTTAGAGTTAGGGTTAGGATTCTGTTTAGAGGTCAAGTTAGGGCTATATTTCATGTTAGAGTTAGTGTTGAGTTAGGTTAGTTTAAGGGTTGTGGTTAAAGTTAGGTTAGTGATAGTGTTATGGTCAGGTTAAGGTTAGGGTTTAGGTTTAGTGTTAGGACTAGGTTTCAAGTTAAGGTTAGAGTTAGTATTAGGGTTTAGGCTTACCATTAAGGTTATAGTTAGTGTTAATTAATGTTAGGGGTCAGCATTAAGGTTATCATGTTTGTGCTAGAGAGTAGTGTTACAGTTAGAGGAACTGGTTAGGGTTAGGTAGGGTTAGTTTCAGGGTTTAGGGGTTATTGCTCGAGTAAGGGTGAGGTTTAGATTGCTGGTTACTGGCTAGGGTTAGAGTTAAGGTTTAGGGCTGAGCTTTAGAGTCAGCTTTAGGGGGTTGATGTTAGGCTTAGGTATTAGGGAGAAGAATTAGGGTTAGATTGAAGGATAAGATTATGGCTAGGATAAGTGGTTAAGATTTAGGTTTAGGGTTATAGTTCCTTTTAGGGTTAGATTGGAGTCAGTGATTGGGTAGCGTTACCAGTTAGGGAGAAAGGTTAGAGTTAGGGTTTGATGTTAGCGTTAGATTTTGGGTTGGGGGTATTGTTAGGTTAGGGTTTGGATTTCTATTTATGTGATGTTGGTCTTAGGGTTAGAGTTAGGGATTTGACTTAAATTTTAGGATTAGATTTAGGATTAGTATCTAGGTTTACATTTAGGCTTAAGTTTTAGGATTTGGTTTAGGGTAATGGTTGGATTAGGCTTAGTGTTAGGGGTTCAGGAGTTGTCTTAGGGGTAGAGTTAAGTTTTGGGGTTAGATTTAGGGGTAGGGTTAGATTAAGGTTTTGGGTTAGCATCAGGGTTAGGGCATTGAATTCATTTCAGAGTTAGGGTTAGAGGTTGGTCTTAGATTTAGCCTTTGCTTTAGGATTACAGTAAGTGCTTGGACTAACATTAGAGATTTAGATTTAGGGATAGGTGTTAGGGGTAGTGTTAGAGTTTGATTAGGATTAGGTTTAGGGTTTATGGGTAGGGATGTGGTTAGTGGTAAAGGTTAGTATTAGGGTTAGTGTTAGAGGTAAGGATTAAAGTTAGAGGTTAGGGAATAGTGTTAATATAAGCAGTTAGACTTCATGTTTAGGGGGAAAGTGTAGGAATATGGTTAGGGTTAGCACTATTTGTAAGTATTATAGTTATAATTAGGTTTAGGTTAGGGGTGAGTGTTAGGGGTTAGAGTTAGAATTAGGCTTAGGGGTAAGGGTTAGAGGTCACCTTAGGGGTTACCATTATAATTTTGATTAGATTTAGGGTTAGAATTAGGCTTAGATTTTAGACTTAGAGTTAAGATTTGATTTAAAGATAGGGATTAGGATTAGGGTTGGGGTAAGGGGGTTGGATTAGAGTTAGATGTTGGGGTTAGAAGTTTTGTTATTTGGATGATCAGGTTTAGGTTTTAGATTTATATTGAAGGGTTAGGGCTAGGACACTGGGTTAGGGTTAGAGGTAGTGTTAATGTTATTTTTGGGATAGCGGTTTAGGGTTAAAGTTTATCTTAGAATGATGGGTTAGGATTTAGCATTAGATTAGAGAAAGGTTTAGGTTAGGCTTTAGGGTTAGGCTTAGAGGTTGAGTTAATGGTTACGGTTAGATATTAGGGTTGGGTTAGTGTTAATTTTAGTTTAAGTGCTTACGGTTGGTGGCTGGGTTCATGAGCTAGGGATATGAATGGGACTAGGATTAGATTAGGGTTATGTTTAGGTTAAAGTTTGGTTTAAAGGTGAATTTAGGTGTTAGGTGTAGATTTCAGTTTAGAATTAGGGTTAGTGTTGGGTCTGGGTTAGGGGTAGGTTAGGTTGGTTTCGGCTTACCATTAAGGTTAGGTTAGTGATAGGTTTAGTGTTAGTTTAGGGTTAGAGTTTAGTATTGGGGTTAGGGTTTAGGGTTTCTGTTAGGTTTAGAGTCAGGGTTAGGGCTCAGTTTTAGATTTTTGGTTAGAGGTAGTGGTAGAGGTTAGGGGTAAGGTTAGGGTATGGGTTGGAATAGTGTTATGTTTCGTGGTTAGGATGTAGTTTGGATATACATTTAGGGTTTGGTTAGTGTTCAGGTTAGAGTTAGGGTTAGTTGTTAGTTCTAGATTTACACTTAGGGTTAGGTTTACAGTTAGGATTAGATTAGTGTTAGGATATAGTTAGTGTTAGGGCTAAGCATTAGGTTTCAGAGTTAGGGAATAGTGTTAGTGTAAGCAGTCAGGGTTAGGTTTTAGTATTAGGGTTGAAGGGTAGGGCTAGGGTTAGGGTTAGAGTTAGGATTATGGGTAAGTATTAGAGTTAGATTAGGTTTAGAAGAGGGTTAGAATGTAGGGTTCGAGTTAGCGTTAGGGGTTAGTTTCATGTTTTGGGTTAGAGTTAGGATTACGTTTTAGCTTTAGATTTAGGTTAGAGTTAGGGATGAGGTTAGCACTAGGGTTAGGGTTAGTGTTAGGCAGTAGTGTTAGTGGAATGGTCAGAGTGAGGTTTTAGATTTATATTGGAGATGGAGGTTGGGGTTGGCATTAAGGGTTGCAATTCTGGTTAGTGGTTAGGGGGTAGTGTTAGTGTAAGTCGTTAGGATTAGTGTTAAAAGGTTAGGCTTAGGGCTTAGGGGTCGGGATAGCTTTAGGGTTAGGATAATGGGTTAGGGTTTGAATTAGGGTTAGTTTAGGGTTAGAGTCAGTCGTAAGAGTTGCAGGTGAGGATTTAGGTAAGGGCTTGGTTTAGTGTAGTGTTTGATTTAAGGCTGGTGTTAGTATGATGGGTTAGGGTTATTTTTAGGGTTAGGCTAGGGTTATGGGTAAGGGTTAGAGGTCGCATTAGGGTAAGCTTTCAGTGGTTTGAATTAGGGTAAGGGTAGTGTTAGGGTTAGTTTTAGTGTAAGTGTTTAAGGTTAGGGGTAGGGATAGGCTTAGGTTTAGGGTTATACTAGGGTTAGTTTTTGTGTTGAGAGGGTTTGGTTTAGGTTAGATTTTGTGCAAGAGGTAGGGTCAGGGTGATGTTTGGGTGAATGTTATGGTTAGGTGAATGATAGGTGTAGGGTAAGTTTTAGGTTTAGGGGTTAGGATTACGGTTAGGGTAAGGGATGGATTGGGATGGATAGTGTTAGGGTTATGGCTTAGGGAGTTTTGTTATTTGAATGGTCAGTTTTAGGTTTTCGATTTATATTGAAGGGTTAGGGCTAGGACACTGGGTTAGGGTTAGAGGTAGTGTTAGTGTTATTTTTGGGATAGCGTTTAGGGTTATAGTTAGAATGATGGGTTAGGATTTAGCATTAGATTAGGGATAGGTTTAGGTTAGGGTTTAAGGTTAGGCTTAGAGGTTGAGTTAATGGTTAGGGTTAGATATTGGGGTTGGGTTAGTGTTAATTTTAGTCTAAGTGCTTACGGTTGGTGTCGGGGTTCATGGGCTAGGGATATGAATGGGGCTAGGATTAGATTAGGGTTATGTTTAGGTTTAAGGTTTGGTTTAGAGGTGAATTTAGGGGTTAGGTGGAGACTTCAGGTTAGAATTAGCATTAGGTTAGGTTAGTTACGGCTTACCATTAAGGTTAGGTTAGTGATAGAGTTAGTGTTAGGTTAGGGTTCGAGTTTATTATTGTGGTTAGAGTTTAGGGTTACTGTTAGAGTCAGGGTTAGGGCTCAGTTTTAGATTTATGGTTAGAATTAGTGGTAGGGGTTACGATTAAGGTTATGGTATGGGTTGGAATACTGTTAGGTTTCGGTGTTAGGGTGTAGTTTTAGGGTCACTTCTAGTGGTTAGGTTTAGAGGTTAGGTTTATGGGTTAGGGACAGGGATAGGGTTATGGTGAAGTTGAGATTTGGATTTAGGTTTATGATTAAAGTTAGAGGTAGGGTTAAGGTTTGAGTTTAGGCTTAGACTCAGGCTTTGATTTAGGATTAGAGTGAGGGTATGGGTTAAGCATTGTGGTTAGATTTTTTTAGGGATAGGTGTTAGGGGGTAGGCTTACAGTTAGGATTAGGTTGTGAATAGGGTTAGGGTTTGGGGATGGGGTAGAGATTAGGTTACAGTTAGAGTTATGGTTTCCAGGTTAGGATCAGGGTTGAGGTTTAGCAATGAATGTTCATATATGTGGTTATGGTTAAGGGTTAGGTTTATGGGTTGGGGGAAGGGTTAGTGATTAGGGAGATGAGTTAGTATTATAGTAAAGGATAGGGCTAGGGTTAGCAGTTATGACTTAGGGTTAGGGTTTCAGCTAGGATTAGATGATGGTTAGGGTTAGAGTTGGCATTACCAGTTGGGGGAAGGGTTAGAGTTAGGGCCTGGTGTTACAGTTTTGCTTAGGGGTAGAGTTAGCATTAGATGTTTAGGGTTAGACTTGGAGTTAGGGTTAGGAATTACAGTTAAGGTTAGTGTTAGGGTACAAGTTAGGGCTTAGTTTTAGGGTTAAGATAAGTTTAAGAGTCAGGATTGCATTTAGAGTTAGGTTTAGCACTAGGCTTATTATTTAGATAAGGGTTAGTGTTGGATAAGGTTTAGGGTTAGATTTAGATTAGGGTTAGGGAGTAGAGGTAGAGTCAGGGTCAGAGCTAGAGTACAGGCTAGGTTTAGGGGTAAGGGCCTATGGTTAGTGCTTGGGGTTAGGCATTTGAGATAGGGTTAGGGGTTAGTTTTCAGGATAGGGTTAGGCTTACTGTTAGGGTTAGGCTTAGGAGTTAGGGTTAGGGTTAGAATTGGGGTAAGGGCTTGGGGTGACAGATTAGTTTTAGGATAGTGTTAGGATTGGTGGTAGGGGTTTATTAGTTTTAGGTTAGAGTTAGGGTTGGTGGTAGGGGTTTATTTAGGGTTAGGGAGTAGTGTTATTATAAGTCGTTAGGATTACTCTAAGGGGGTAGGCTTAGGGGTGGGGATAGGGTTAAGGTTAGAATGACGGGTTAGGGTTGCAGTTAGGGTTTGGGATTAGGGAGTAGAGTTAGGTTTCAGGACAGGGGTTTAGGGTTCAGATTAGAGTCAGGGTTAGGGTTTAGGATAAGGATTAGGCTTTTGGTAAGTATTGGGTTAGTGTTATGGGTTGGGCTTACAGAGTAGTGGAAGTGATTAGGAGTAGGTTTAGGTACTAGGGTTAGATTTTGGGTTAGAGTTAGGGTTTGGATTTACATTTTGGGTTTAGTTAGTGTTCAGGTAAGAGTTCAGGTTAGTGGTTAGTTTTAGATTTACAGTTAGGATTAGATTTAGGGGCCAGGGAGTTGTGTCAGTGGAAGTGGTTAAGGTTTGGGGTTAGTTTTAGGATTCAGTGTTTGAATTAGGGTTAAGTTTCAGATTAGATTTAGGGTTAGGGTTAGATTAGGGTTAGGGGATGGTGTTTACAGTTAGACTTACGGTTAGGGCTTTGGATGAGGTTTATAGTTAGGATTAGATTATTGTTAGGATATAGTTAGTCTTAGGGCTAAGCATTAGGTTTCAGAGTTAGGGAATAGTGTTAGTGTAAGCAGTTGAATTAGGGTTAGTTTAGGGTTAGAGTCAGTCGTAAGAGTTGCAGGTTAGGATTTTTGGTTAGGGCTTGGTTTAGTGTAGTGCTTGGTTTAAGGCTGGTGTTAGTATGATGGGTTAGGGTTAGTTTTAGGGTTAGGCTAGGGTTATGGGTTAGGGTTAGAGGTCATATTAGGGTGATATTTCAGGTAAGAGTTAGGGTAAGGCTAGGGTTAGTGTTAGTTTTAGGGTTGGGGGGGTTTGGCTTAGGTTAGATTTTGTGCAAGAGGTAGGGTTAGGGTGGTTGGGTTAATATTATGGTTAGTTTATGTGAATGATAGGTTTAGGGTAAGTTTTAAGTGCAGGGGTTAGGATTAGGGTTAGGGTAAGGGATGGATAAGTGTTAGGGTTAGGGCTTAGGCAGTGGTGTCAGTGGAAGTGGTTAGGGTTGGGGTCTGGCTCAGGGTCCCAGGGGGATTTGTGAGGTAGCAAGGCCTGGATGAAGAGCTCCCTTCTTGGTCACACACGTCCAAAAGACAGGGACACGTCTGTGACTGATCTGCCTGGCGCTGTCCCACCAGCAGTGGCAGATGCATCCTGGAGAGGAGTGGAGCTGCCAGGCACTGTCAGAGGATCTCCCTGAGGTGCCACTCGCTGCCCACCCAGACTCACACACTGTCCCTGGCTGTGACAGATACACCAGCTACGAGCTCTGGACACAGGACACAACAGTCCAACCGCAAAGACCATCTCTCCTGTCCTGAAAGACTCTTATGACCCCTGGAGCCCAAAGCCATGGACCACATGAACTCATTGGATATTTTAGAGGCGTGGCCTATAGACTGAGGAATGAGATCTGTGTGTATATCCAGAGATAGGAAAAGTGCTGTTGATTAACTGGAATGTATTGGAGAGTGTGGGACCCGGGCACAACACAGATGGTACAGAATAAGGGGGGGGCACTGTCCTGGTTTCAGCTGGGAGAGAGTTAATTTTCTTCCTAGTAGCTGGTAGAGTGCAGCGTGTTGGATTTAACCTGAGAAGAATGTTGATAGCACAGGGATGTTTTGGTTGTTGCTAAGCCATGTTTATCCCAAACCAAGGACTTTTCATCAAGGAGGCTGGAGATGCACAAGAAGCTGGGAGGGGCACAGGCAGGACAGCTGGCCCAAGTGGCCAAAGGGATATTCCACACCATATGATGTCATGCTTGGTGTGTAAACTAGAGAAAAGTTATCTGGGGGACAGCTGTTTGGGATCTGGCTGGGTGTCACTCAATGGGTTGTGAGCAATTGCATTGTGCGTGATGTGGTTTATATCTCCTGTTATTATTATTACCATTTTTGCAATTACTACTATTACTACTGCCATCATTATTATTATAATTACTATTACTATTACTATAATTATTTTATTTATTATCAATATTATATTATATGTATTGTAGCTATTGTTGCTATTGTAGCTATTGTTGCTATTGTAGCTATTGTAGCTATTGTTGCTATTGTAGCTATTGTTGCTATTGTAGCTATTGTAGGTATTGTTTTGCCTTTCTGTCTCATTAAACTGTCTTCATTTTAACCCAAGATGTTCATTTCTTTCCTGAGTCCCTCTCCTGTCCCACTGGGCTGGAGGGAGTAAGAGAAGGGCTGCTCTCTTGCTGGAGCAGGACTCTTGTTCTGGTCTGAGGAGAGGGGCTGGCGCTGATGGACACAGGTCATCTGTGGTGGGGACCTGCTGGAGTTGAATCTGCTTTTCCTGTCTGTCCACACCTCCTCAGGAGACACTCTGCATCGGTATCCATGGGGGAATTCTTCTATCACAGTTTCAAAGTGCTCACTGCCGAAACAGTGTCATCCTTACCAAGTTCTCTGTCATCCTCACTCACACAAGATAAATCAACCTGTTGCCCATGTCATTGAGCTGCTCCATATATCTGAGCTGATCCTTCACACGGGGGGATCCCTCCGTCCTCACTCTCCCTGAGACTCTCTCCAGCAGACCCTGTATCCTTCAGCTGAAACACCACAGCTCAGCAAGCTGTCCCACCTCACCTCATATAATCCAAAAATGTCACAGTGCTTTGACAAGACATGGGGCTCCTCCTGGCAGTGGATGTTCGGAAGCTTGTTCAGTGCTACACCACCTGGGTTTCCACCATCCAGAGGGACACAGATTGCCTCTGTGATACCCCTCTTGTAGAGCCAGACCTAATGAACAGCATTTTAAACAATACCTCAGAGTCTGAGTGCATTTCTTTCTGGGTTCATACCAGACCAGCTGGTATGAAAAAACTGGGGAAAAACACTCTCCCAGCACTCTTGGATGCAAACCCTCTGGTCCCAAGGGCTGGTAAGGCTGCAGTTTGCTCATGAAACCCCTGGCTTGATCCCCATCCACCACAGTTGTTGCCCTCCAGAGTCCTGCCTGGAAGCACAAAGGCCTGGAAGACTTTGCTGCTGACAACTGAGGCAAAGACACAGAGACATCTTAGGTCTACCTACACCTTGTCTTACTAAATTCAGTAGTAGTCTCACAGGATTTAGGATTCTTCTTTAGCTGTTTCTGGAATAGCAACAGCTTATCTTGATGACCTTCAATTCCTTTTGGAGTTTTAATTGTGTTTTGATATGAACCATTGCTGTGCCTGGAGGACGCTGTTCTTGAAAACAAGATGTATCCAGGCATATTGTGAAAGTATTTGGTCTTTTCATTGATTGTATCATCAAGAGACTGAGTGAAGATCCCTGTGTGATGTGCTGCTTGTCCATGCAATGCCTGCAGCTGTTGGGTAGAGAAGAGACCAACCTTGCTTTTCTGATGACATCTGATGACTGATACCTTGGACTGATTGTATCCGTCAACGGTACACAGGCAATAAATCACATTCTGCAGTGCTGTCTGGGGCAGCTGTGATGCACCTGCCCTGAATGGGAATGGATTTCCTGTAGGTCCTGTGTGGTCCATGTCAGCCTTGGCATCTTATGTGGGCCTGAATTGGAACATGAAATGGAACACCTACCCTGTGTTCTGTCAGGCAATGTGGGGATGACCATGGGAAAACTGCCAATGTAGTCACTGGAGAGCTTGTAAATTCATCCAATGGACATGAGAGAGAACGAGGTGGCCCTATGGTACAGGACTGCAACCATTCCTATGCATACCAACATAAACTGCCATAACAATAGTGAGCAGGAAAAGGGCCTTTTGGCTTTTACTTGGACATGAGCTGTCATTTCATTTGGCCAAAGGACTTTCCCACCAGGCTCATGTATGATCCCTAAGATGTCATCCTGTCTCTATGAACTTGTCCATAGCACCTTTCAGTTACCTGCAATGTATCTGGTACCACCTCTGGAAACACAAATGTCACCAGTTACTTGCAACATCTCACTTCTGCCTCTGTCTCCCTTAATTAGCACAGGAGTGGAGAAAAGAGGCTGATATGCTTCTTTGTGTGTCTATTTTGAGGGCTCCTAAACAAAGGCAAGAGGAAGGAATCCCACCTCCTGTAGGTGTGTGGCAGGGATGGCAGAGCTGAGTGTCCTTCAAGTGCTGGGAATAGAAATGCAGGAGGAAAAGCCTCCACCGACTCAGCTGAATCCCTTCCTTCAGCATGGGTAACGAAGATCCCTCCCTGTCACTTTCTGGGTGTCCTGATTAATAATAAGTCAAAACAAAAGAAAAAAAAAAAATAGACGATAATTAGAGGTAACTTTGAGAGGGAAAATACACTGCTGGAAATAAGTGTTTCTGCCCAGCATAAGGAGAGAACATCAGTGATGACTTGAGGCTGTTTCACAGCAGGGCCCCAGGGACACCTGGAGGAGCCCAGAGGGGACAGAGAAAGGGACATCATGGGCTGCTCCTGTGCTGTGAGCTGGGCTGGGCTCCTGGGACACAGGGAGCTCATGGCAGCGGCAGCGCTGCAGAGAGACAGCTCTGCCCAGGAGCAGCTCCTCTGCACACGCAGCAGGGCTGAGGGCTCTGCCTGCAGCACCGAGGGCACAGGAGACAGGCACAGAGAGGTTAAAGACAACATGGGGTGGAGGATGCTGAGACATCACTGGGAGAGAAATCTTCACAGCCCTGAAAAGAGTAAGTCTCTGGCTACAGCCCAATTCAACTACAGTTCCTGGAGAGATGCTAAAGCTGGAACATTCCACAAGCTGTGGCATCTGTCAGGAGGGACGTTGCAGTTTCTCCAGTGCAGAGAAAACATGTTATATAGAGAGGAGTTTCTCTGCTGCACCTTCAGAGGGACATTTCTAATGGGCTTTTTCACGGAGAAGGTAAAGGAAGGGATTACAGTAAAGCTAAGGAGCTCTCCCATGTCCTTATTTTCAATTTGTTTCTCTTGGGGAATTTGAGAGGAGAAATGGTAAAGGAGCTCTCATACTTGAACAAGTCACGGAGACCACTCAGCTGTAACTTCAAGTAGTCAGTAGGTCTGATAGGAGCCTCCTGATGAGCCTTCATCCACTCCTCTGCCCATGGACAGATGCAGCATCGCCTTTGCTGGACCCAGCAGGATCACCCACGTCTTTGTTTTCAACCTGCAAACAGGAAGATGCTCCCAGGCAGTGCCCTGCAAACAGGCAGGTGTCTGTAGGGCCAGGGTGAGGGCACAGAGTTTGGGATGGGGTCTGTGAGCACTGACAGGGAAAAGACATGGGACAGGGAATCACCTCCCAGGAGGAAAATCTCCTGGCAGCAGGGACATGAACTGGGAAGGAGGAGACAAACCAGAGCTCTTGTGGGAGGGAGGATGTAGAAATCTCTGACTGAACCCCTGCAGTGCAGATCTCTCCTCTGAGCAGCCCCCTCGCCTGCTCTCCCACCCAGCAAAGCCTCTGCCCTCAGGGCCGGGGGCTCCAAGGCATGAAGCAGCTCCTGTGCAGCCAGAGCTCCAGTTCCTCTGCAGAGCACAGGGGCTGAGAGCAGCTGCCCGGCACTGTTGGTGTCTGGGAGGTGGCTGCACAGCTGGGGAAGGGTGACGCTGTCTGAGTGCCCGGCTGCCCCTGCCCTGGCCTCTCTCACACCCACCCTCACCACATTTTCCTTCTTGCTCCCCTGCTCTGGGTCACTGCTGTTGGGATCTTGTTCTTGCTGTCAGGCTCTCTGGGGATGGCAGTTTCAGCTGCAGAGTCACAGCCTGATCTTGTGGGTCCTTTCCTGCACATGTGTCCATGGGCACACGTGTCCCAGCTTTGCTCTGACCTGTGGGGTGTGGGCAATGAAGTCTGTGGGGCTGAATCTCCCTGAATCAAATGCCATCATTCGGACATTTGGCTATCTGCATGAGGTTTCCATCCTAGCTGTGAGCTCCCCTCTGGGACGCAAACCCATCCTATAGCATCTGTGTTATCTGAAAGCCCCAAGGAGAAGCGCAGAGATGGTGCGACAGACAAAATGCTGTTTGGTTTGTGAAATCAGCTACTTGTTCCTTGGGCTAAATGTGGGCTGCTGAGACCTTAGAAAAGGGCGAGACGTGTAGTGGTCTGAGGTGGATCCCTCCGTGTAGTGGCAGAGCGCCTCCACTGCCCCGGGGGGATGGGGTTGTCACCAGCCTGGCTGAGAGGTGAAGCCAGAGACTAAAGAAACTAAAGGAGCACCATTAGAAGGTAACAACGAGTGAGCAATCACCAGACACACGCGTGCAGAGCGCATGGACAGTACATGCAGCCTATCACATTATTGTATAGCACAAGTTACAACCAATCACATTGTTGTAAGTTGTGTGGACAGGGCAGCTTTGCTATAAAGCTAGCCTGGTCTGGCAATAAAGCGAACTCTGTGAACATCACATTGGTGTGTCAGGTTCCGTGTCTCCCATGGAAAAAGCAACACCTCTGCTCTCAGCAGTGTCTGGTGGCTTTTCAGGGTAACATGGGAGTGTGATCACCCTCCATCTCAGAAAGGTGCCAGCCCAGGGCAGCTGGAGCAAGACAGAGGGACAGACCAGCTCCCCTCACTCTGCACTAAGCCACAGGCATGCAGCCAGCACCATTCAGGACTCAGACACGGAGCTGAAGGAAGGTCTCCTGGAAAAGGACAAGGGTGTGTGGAGCAAGGGGAGGGTATGTGAGAAATGGCTTAGATTTTGCTCCGAGAAGTCTCCCTCAACTTCTCACTGTCTTTTTCTTCTGTGATAGTCCCCATAGCCAAAATCAGCAAATGTCCAACGGCAGCTCCATCACCCAGTTCCTCCTCCTGGCATTCACAGACACACGGGAGCTGCAGCTCTTGCACTTCTGGCTCTTCCTGGGCATCTACCTGGCTGCCCTCCTGGGCAATGGCCTCATCATCATCACCATAGCCTGGGACCAGCACCTGCACACCCCCATGTACTTCTTCCTCCTCAATCTCTCCCTCCTCGACCTGGGCTGTATCTCCACCACTCTACCCAAATCCATGGGCAGTTCCCTATGGGACACCAGGGCCATCTCCTATGCAGGATGTGCTGTACAGCTCTTTATGTTTGGATTTTTCATTTCAACAGAGTATAGTTTTCTCACCATCATGGCCTATGACCGCTATGCTGCCATCTGCAAACCCCTGCACTACGGGACCCTCCTGGGCAGCAGAGCTTGTGTCCACATGGCAGCAGCTGCCTGGGCCACTGGGTTTCTCTGTGCTGTGCTGCACACGGCCAATACATTTTCACTGCCACTCTGCAAGGGCAATGCTGTGGATCAGTTCTACTGTGAACTTCCCCAAATCCTCAAGCTCTCCTGCTCAGACGTCTACCTCAGGGAAGTCTGGCTTCTTGTGGTTTCTTTTTTAGTGGTATTCGGCTGTTTTCTTTTCATTTTTTTCTCCTATGTGCAGATCTTCAGGGCAGTGCTGAGGATCCCCTCTGAGCAGGGTCAGCACAAAGCCTTTTCCACATGCCTCCCTCACATGGCTGTGGTCTCCCTGTTTGTCAGCACTGTCATATTTTCGCACCTGAAGCCTCCTTCCATCTCGTCCCCATCCCTGGACCTGGCAGTGTCATTTCTGTACTCGGTGGTGCCTCCAGCAGTGAACCCCCTCATCTACAGCATGAGGAACCAGGAGCTCAAGGAGGCCCTGAGGAAACTAATGGCTGAATGCTTTTCAAAAGCAATAAACTTCCTGTCTTCTGCACATCACTCATGATATAGAACTCATTACAGGCCCAGACTCTCTTTTGTATATCCTGTAGTTTTTGATGGGTTTTGGAGTTGAGGGAGGCTTATTTGGTTTTGCTTTTTTTAACTGTGATAATATTGCAGACAAAGTAATGCCTTTTTTCATTCCACTTCTATTTCACCATGCACCTTTATAGTTTGAGTCACAGACTGTGTAAATGAGAAGCCACGCTCTCTGTGTATTTAAACAAAATAAAGAACTGTGCAGTCTGAGATCCTTCCTCTGAGACCCTTGTGAAGCTGAATACAAAGTGTGTGTGTGCAGAGCTGAAGGGAAACAGTCTCAGCACAGCAGCTCTGCCAGGGAGCACCAGCCTTGTCCTTCCAGAGCTGTTCTCCTTCCACTTCCCCACTCTCCTGTGAGCCCTTGTGTTGGTGTAAGATCTGAGCACTCCTGACCCTTGGTTACAGTCCCGCTGCGTGTCAGTCCTGTGACCACAGGCAGGAACAGGCAATGGGCACTTCTGTGACAGAGCTGCCTCCAGAACAGCATCTCCATCAGCAAGGGGATCTCCTTAGCACAGTGCTCGAAGGCTTAGGTCTTCTTCCAGAGTTGCTCTCAAGAATATGTGTAAGGAATAGACTCTCAAAAGGCTTTGCTTTCTGTGTTTTCTGTGGGCTCGGTGGGATGAGATCAGGGTCCCAGTTTGGCTTTCAAGGGACTTAGAGCTGGTGGCTCAGGTTTGGGTTGTTGGTGGCCAGCACCCAGGCAGGTGGTGGATAAGGCAGAGCAGCTCTGAGCACCCTCCATGGCCACCTCAGAGCTCGTATGGGAGGCGGTCACAGTGACAGTGACCAACATCAGCTGGGTCTGTCTGTCAACCTGACCAGTATGTCCCTGCGGAGCCACCACAGCCTGGGCATCACAGCTCACTCACTGCACAGAGCAAAAGCCCCAGCTCGGGGGCTGTGGGGAGTGTGGGAACAGGGTGCAGGAACATCTGGCCAGGCCCGTGCAGATGTGCTCTCCTTGGGGAAAGGCTCTGTGGGGAGATGGGATGTCCCAGGAGAAGAGCAGGGCACCGTGTGTGTGCAGACACGGAAAGAGAAAACCTTTTCTGCCATGGGTGCCAGTTTGGCGCAGGCTGCCCTGTGCATGGGGCAGCAGGAGCTGCCTGAAGAGCCCCGGGGCCAGGACTCGGTGCTGTCCTGGGGAGCGGGACTGGCACAGGGTGCTGAAGGCTGCCGGGCATCCGGACATCCTGAGCGTGGCGGCCAGAGAGACACTGTCACTGACCTGTTTCTTCCATCTCACTCTACAGGGCCTGCCCAGACTGGGCTTTCCTGCTGGGCTGGAGGGAGAGCAGGATGTGGGGAGAGCTGGCAAGGAGCTGGGCTGGAAAGTGCCCCAGAGAGGAAACCACCCGTGAAAAGATGAAACGTGTGAGTGTGCATGGTGGGGGCACACAGCGATGTTCTCACACAGCCAGGCCTCCTGGGAGAGACATGAAAGACCAGCATAGCAGGGTCTGGTCTGTGCCCAAGCTCCTGGAAAACATCGGGCACCTACCTCAGGACAATTGTCACAGAACAGGCGACCTGGCCTGGTTTAGAGCTCACCTTATGGTCCCTTGTGGATAAAGGCAAACTGCGGGGAGCCCTTGAGCTACCCCATCGAGTTCATCTGCCTCAAGCAGCACAGTCAGGATGACATTCAGGTGTCTTCCAATCTGAGTTAATCTACGATGCAAGGCATCTTCCCTTGGAGAGCACTTTGAAGACAGAAAAGGGAGAGGACTGAGAAAAGCCAGTGAAACAGAAGTACATAGACAAAATGTTGCACTCTAAATACAGAACAAAATTTGTTTTCATAAGCCTAAAATTATTCACATAAATCAAGAGAATGTGATCAACCTGCTGGTACATGGCCTTAGTACTGTTAATAAAAAACAATAATAATAAAAATCTGAAAATTCATAGAAAAATAAGCATGCTGGAAATGTAGACTAATTCAAGGATTGTGTTGAGTTCTTTTCGGCAAAGGTTTCAGCTTTTTCCTACCCCTAAATGCTCCCCCTCGCCTTGAAAGGAATCCACAACTCTAACCCTTAACCTCAAACCTTACCTCTAAAACAAAGCCCAAATGATGAGATGAGCTCTCATGTCCTTGGCTGGAAAGGGAGTCTGGAGACAGGGTGAGGGCATTGGAGATCTGCACTTGGAAACTGGGCTCCTCTGCTCTCAGCAGGGTGCATTTTCTCCTAGGAGGAACATCCAGGGGTGACTGTCCTCTGTCCTCCAGCTCAAAGAGCTGCCAGAACAGGGCAGCTGGACCAGGACTGATAGACAGAGCAGATCTTCTCACCCTGCACTAAGAGTCAGTCCCATTGCCGCTTACGTCTGAAAAGGTTTCACTTTAAGGGAACAGAAATGTCAATAACTTCTGCCTTCAGAGCACCACTCAGGTGTGGTGGGGCAATCAGAAATGAATACACACACAAAAGCCAATCCTCACGGAGTGAGAATTCTGAAAAGCTCTTTGATATTAAAAGTGATTTAACCTGAGATCAGTCCGTGTTCCTATTACCTGTAGCTGCAGGGCCAGACTGAATCCTGCAGAGCCCACAGCAGAGCCCCTGCTCCCAGTGACACCATCAGGCAGCACCAATCGGAGCTCAGAACAGACACCTACCAAAATTCTTCCTGAAACAGAAGACTAAGTTGGGCGCAGTTCCTGGAGAAATAGCACAGGTTTTATTCAGACAAATTGCACCCTGATCTGTCACTGTCTTTTCCTCTGTGAACAGGTGCACATGTCCAGAGGTAGCAAATGTCCAACAGCAGCTCCATCACCCAGTTCCTCCTCCTGGCATTCACAGACACATGGGAGCTGCAGCTCTTGCACTTCTGGCTCTTCCTGGGCATCTACCTGGCTGCCCTCCTGGGCAACAGCCTCATCATCATCACCATAGCCTGTGACCAGCACCTGCACACTCCCATGTACTTCTTCCTCCTCAACCTCTCCCTCGTTGACCTGGGCTCCATCTCCACCACTGTCCCCAAATCCATGGCCAATTCCCTCTGGGACACCAGGGCCATCTCCTATGCAGGATGTGCTGCACAGCTCTTTTTGTTTCTCTTTCTTATTGCAACAGAGTTTTATCTTCTCACCATCATGTCTTACGACCGCTACATTGCCATCTGCAAACCCCTGCACTACGGGACCCTCCTGGGCAGCAGAGCTTGTGTCCACATGGCAGCAGCTGCCTGGGCCAGTGGTTTTCTCCATGCTCTTCTGAACACAGCAAATACATTTTCAATACCACTTTGCCAAGGCAGTTCCCTGGACCAGTTCTTCCGTGAAATCTTCCAGATCCTTAAGCTCTCCTGCACAAATTCCTGCCTCAGGGAATTTGGGGTTATCGTGGTTAGTGTCTTAGTAGTTTTTGTCTGTTTTGTGTTCATTGTGCTGTCCTATGTGCAGATCTTCAGGGCCGTGCTGAGGATCCCCTCTGAGCAGGGTCAGCACAAAGCCTTTTCCATGTGCCTCCCTCACCTGGCCGTGGTCTCCCTGTTTGTCAGCACTGGTGCATTAGCCTACCTGAAGCCCCCCTCCATCTCGTCCCCATTCCTGGACCTGGCAGTGTCATTTCTGTACTCGGTGGTGCCTCCAGCAGTGAACCCCCTCATCTACAGCATGAGGAACCAGGAGCTCAAGGAGGCCCTGAGGAAACTAATGGCTGAATGCTTTTCAAAAGCAATAAACTTCCTGTCTTCTGCACATCACTCATGATATAGAACTCATTACAGGCCCAGACTCTCTTTTGTATATCCTGTAGTTTTTGATGGGTTTTGGAGTTGGGGGAGGCTTATTTGGTTTTGCTTTTTTTAACTGTGATAATATTGCAGACAAAGTAATGCCTTTTTTCATTCCACTTCTATTTCACCATGCACCTTTATAGTTTGAGTCACAGACTGTGTAAATGAGAAGCCACGCTCTCTGTGTATTTAAACAAAATAAAGAACTATGAAGTCTGAGATCCTTCCTCTGAGACCTTTGTGAAGCTGAATACAAAGTGTGTGTGTGCAGAGCTGAAGGGAAACAGTCTCAGCACAGCAGCTCTGCCAGGGAGCCCCAGCCTTGTCCTTCCAGAGCTGTTCTCCTTCCACTTCCCCGCTCTCCTGTGAGCCCTTGTGTTGGTGTAAGATCTGAGCACTCCTGACCCTTGGTTACAGTCCCGCTGCGTGTCAGTCCTGTGACCACAGGCAGGGACAGGCAATGGGCACTTCTGTGACAGAGCTGCCTCCAGAACAGCATTTCCATCAGCAAGGGGATCTCCCTAGCACAGTGCTCGAAGGCTTAGGTCTTCTTCCAGAGTTGCTCTCCAGAATAGATGTAAGGAATAGACCCTCGAAACGCTTTGTTTTCTGTGTTTTCTGTGGGCTCAGTGAGATGAGATCAGGGTCCCAGTGTGGCTTTTGAGGGACTTAGAGCTGGTGGCTCAGGTTTGGGTTGTTGGTGGCCAGCAGCCCTGCAGATGGTGGATAAGGCAGAGCAGCTCTGAGCAGCCTCCACGGCCACCTCAGAGCTCGTGTGGGAGGCGATCACAGTGACAGTGACCAACATCAGCTGACATGTGTGGCAGTTTGGCTGGATGGTCAGGCCCAGATGCCATCAGTGGAATGGACTCCTCCTGGCAGCCAGTCACTGTTGGCATCCCTCAGTGACCTGCACTTGAGCCAACACCTGTGAACATCTTCATTATCTGCCTGTATGATGGTTTAGAGCTCACCTTATCGTCCTTTGTGGATAAAGGCAAACTGAGGGGAGCCCTTGAGCTACCTCATCGAGTTCACCTGCCTCAAGCGGCACAGTCAGGATGACATTCAGGTGTCTTCCAATCTGAGTGAATCTATGATGCAAGGAATCTTCCCTTGGAGAGCTCTTTGAAGACAGAAAAGGGAGAAGATTGAGAAAAGCCAGTGAAACAGAAGTACATAGACAGAATGTTACACTCTAAATACAGAAGAAAATTTGTTTTCATAAGTGGCTGCCTAAAATTATTCACTTCTGCCTGGTCAGCTGGTGCAGCTCGTCTTGCAGAACTCATCTCTGGAAGGGTTATCCCATTTCGCTCCACTGATCACTTTGTTTTCTTACAAGGAAAGAAATCAAGTTGTCATTCTACTGGCCCTAAAAGAGGCTCTTCACATGTGAATTTGTTGCTGCAGGTTTACATAAAGATAAGGACATGCAGTTGGCCTAATCACTGGCAGCAGGTGGGAGCTTCCTGCAGACTTCTCTGTTGTAACCCAGTCTATCCTGCAACCCGCAGAACTGTGTGCTCAGCGCAACACAGACTGAAGGCCAAGCTGTACATGGGCACAGCCCTGGGTCTACTCTAGTTTACTGTTATGGGGACCTCTAACTCTCCATGTACAATGGTGTTCTGGTCAGGATTGCTGAACCTCCTGAGGAAGGTTAGGAAGAGGATGAATTGTCCCTTAGACAGCTGGAGGAAACTTCACAATTTTAGGCCCTGGTAGTCATTGGGGAGTTTGAATACCATGGACCTCTGCTAGAAGTCTTTGGTTTAAGGGAAAGTAGAAGGTATTCCCTGATCCAACACAGTGGGAATGGTCTCCTGGCTATGTTTTTCACAAGAAGACAAAGCAGGACTGCTGGACAATGTGGGGGTCTAGAAAACCCTGTGGGAAGTGAGCGAGACAAATTGTAGCAGCGCTGAGTAGAGAAGAAGGATGACCTCCCTCAACCATCTGGCAGTGCTGAGTCAAGGGGGATGACAACTCTCTTGTCTGGTTGGCCACACTCCCACTAATGCAGCCCATTGTGTACCTTTACTTCGAAAGTGAAAAGCCAGGAGAGGATGAGTCTTTGGGAAGACATAAAAACAGCCACCCATAGCTTCTTGGATACCAGCAAGATATCCTCCCTGGCCTGAGTTTGACTTCCTTTGTATTCTCATTTGGTCTTTCTCAGCATTTGACCATGGGGATTTCTCCCTTGTTCAGCTATTCAATTAAACTAGTACCTCCTTCTATCATCTGGAGTGCCTTGTAATGCCTGACACTCTGATCTTGTCAGGGGCACCATAAATCTGATCGGCCATCTATATGAACTCATTAACAGCTGGCAAAGCAGAGCTTCACTCCACGAGAACCTTGAAAAACTCTGGGATTGGGCAATAAAAACCTCATGAAATTTTAGAAGGAGAAGTTGCTGGTTCTTTACTGGGGGCAGAATAACCCCACACATGAGGGCAGGCTGGGACCTGAACAGCTCAGGAGTGACTCTGAGCAGAAGGGGCTGGGCATGACGAGGGATGCCATACGAGCCAGTGGTGCATGCTCACCATGAGCAAGGCCAAGGGCATGTGGGGCTGCGTTAGGAGGAGTGTGGCCAAAAAACAACAGAAATATTGTTCTCTTTGAATCAGTGCTGTGGTGGCCACATCTGGGCTAGTGTGTCTTGGTGTGGGACTCCCTGTTCTGGAGGAATGGAGAGGAACTAGAGAAACTTCAGAGATCTACCAGGATGGGGTTTGGGGCCTTTGAGAGAGGCTGAGAGACCTGGGTTTCTGGAGCCTGGTGAAGTGCAGGCTCAGGGCACTATAGCAGTAGCCTGCAACTGCTTGAAGGGTGGTTTCAGAGATAATGGAGCTTTTCTTGGTAGTAGAAAGTGAAGGAAACCTCCACAAAGTGCAACTTGGAAGGTTCAGATTGGAGGTTCAGAAAAAGACATCTCAGTCCAAGGGCAGTGCTGTGGTACAAGAGGTCACGCAGAGGGAGTCTGGATCAGCCCATGGCTTTGGGCTTCAAGGAAAGAGCAGTGAGGGTGGAGAGACATCCGTGAAAGTAGGAAATGCTGAGATGAGAGATAGGTAGGAAAGCAAGATGGATGTCAACAGCCTGAAGGGACAAAGGTGCCTGAAGGGGACAGTATTAGCAAACATGAAGTATCACAGTACCACAGTATGTTTGGGATTGGAAGGGACCTCAGAAGATCATCCAGTCCAATCCCCCTGCTGGAGCAGGAACGCCCAAGTGGGGTCGCACAGGAACATGTCCAGGTGGGTCTTGAATGCCTCCAGAGAGGGAGACTCCACAACCCCCCGGGCAGCCTGTTCCAGTGCTCTGTCACCCTTACTGAGAAGAAGTTTTTTCTCAAATTTAAGTGGAACCTCTTGTGTTCCAGCTTGATCCCGTTACCCCTTGTCCTATCATTGTTTGCCAACGAGAAGAGCCTGGCTCCATCCTCATGGAACTCACCCTTTATATATTTATAAACATTAATAAGGTCACCCCTCAGTCTCCTCCAGACTAAAGAGCCCCAGCTCCCTCAGCCTTTCCTCATAAGGGAGATGCTCCACTCCCTTAATCATCTTTGTTGCCCTACGCTGGACCCTCTCCAGCAGTTCCCTGTCCTGCTGGAACTGAGGAGCCCTGAACTGGACACAATATTCCAGATGGGGTCTCACCAGGGCAGAGTAGAGGGGCAGGAGGACCTCTCTTGATCTACTAACCACCCCCCTTCTAATACACCCCAGGATGCCATTGGCCTTCCTGGCCACAAGGGCACAGCGCTGGCTCATGGTCATCCTGTTGTCCACCAGGACCCCCACGTCCCTTTCCCCTACACTGCTCTCTAATATGTAATTTCCCAACCTATACTGGAACCTGGGGTTGTTCCTGCCCAGATGCAGGACTCTACACTTTCCCTTGTTAAATTTCATTAGGTTATTCCCCACCCAACTCTCCAGCCTGTCCAGGTCTCGCTGGATGGCAGCACAGCCTTCTGGCGTGCCAGCCACTCCTCCCAGCTTAGTGTCATCAGCAAACTTGCTGATAGTACACTCTGTTCCCTCGTCTAAATCGTTAATGAATATATTGAATAATATTGGTCCCAGTACAGACCCCTGAGGCACTGCACTAGATACTGGACTCCAACTAGACTCCGCACCATTGACTACCACTCTCTGGCTTCTCTCCTTAAGCCAGTTTGTAACCCACCTCACTACTCTATTGTCTAGACCACACCTCCTCAACTTAGCAACTAGGATGCTGTGGGAGACTGTGTCAAAGGCTTTACTGAAGTCAAGGTAGACCACATCCACCGCTCTGCCATCATCCATCCACCTTGTTACATTCTCATAAAAGGCTATGAGGTTGGTCAAGCATGACTTACCCTTGGTAAAGCCATGCTGACTGCCCCTAATAACCCTCTCATCCTTGACATGCCTTGAGATGGCACCAAGGATAAGCTGTTCCATTACTTTCCCAGGGACAGAGGTGAGGCTGATCGGTCTATAATTACCCGAGTCCTCCTTCTTGCCCTTTTTGAAGGCTGGAGTGACATTTGCTTTCCTCCAATCCTCGGGCACCTCTCCCGTTTCCCAAGACTTGGCAAAGATGATGGAGAGCGGTCCAGCAATGACTTCAGCCAGCTCCCTCAGCACCCGCGGATGCATCCCATCTGGACCCATGGATTTATGGATGTCCAGTCTATTTAATTGCTCCTTAACCCAGTCCTCACCAACTAAAGCAAACTCCTCCATTGACCTGGCTTCATCCGGGGTCTCAGGGGTACAGGGCTCCCCAGGACAGCCTCTGGCAGAGTAGACAGAGACAAAGAAGGCATTCAATAATTCTGCCTTCTCTGTATCTTCCGCCACCAGGGCACCCACCCCATTCCTCAGTGGGCCTACATTGCCTCTGGTATTAGTTTTATCCGCTATGTATTTGAACAAGTTCTTTTTGCTGTCTTTGACCCCTCTCGCCAGCTGTAATTCTAAGGAGGCCTTGGCTATCCTAGCTGCCTTCCTACATCCTCTAACAGCAGCCTTATATTCTTCCCAAGTGGCCAGCCCCTGCTTCCATGACCGGTAAACTCTCCTCTTCTGCTTGAGCATACCCAACAGATCCCTATTCAACCACGCAGGCCTCCTGGCTCCCTTCCTTGACTTCCTACGTGTGGGGATGCTCTGATCCTGAGCGTGGAAGAAGCAATCTCTGAATGCAATCCAGTTCTCTTGGGATAGTAGACATGGCCAAGGGCTCTGGTGAGGCTGAAATGGCAGACAGGGCCAAGGTCTTTGTCCCCCTGGCTATGGCAGTTGTATCTGTCTCTGAGACCTACCAGGATAAACTCTGTTTTGAGGCCCTGGACTTTGATTCTCGTTGCCCCTTTTTGGGGAAGCCAGGAGGGGTTGTACAGTTTCCTACACTTGGCCTTGCTCAAACTCACACCCCACTGCTCCAGGAAGAGCCCTGAGCCACGCATGAGGGATCTGCCTTCCCAGGGCCTGGGGTCAGGGTTTGGCCTTTAGGCTGGTAAAACAGACCAAGGATTTTCTCCATAGCAGACCAACCTGTACAGTGCCTTTTCCTACCTGCAATCACAACCTTCAATTATCTTCTCTAACGAGTCCATGGAGAGGCTTTGTCAATAATGACCCTCAGTGGGGTCAATCAATGCTTCAAGGTACTTTGAGTTGCGCTTCTGACTTCCACCTCCTGAGCGATTTGTTCAGTCTCCTCTCAGTATCTGTAGTTCATGGACTAAGGGCCAAATACACCATGGGGCTCATTAAAATACAGAAAGTATTAATGAACTCTTTCTCTTCCTGCAATTTTCTTCAAGTCTTCAAGACACTAAAACTAATTTGAGCTGTTTCATAATGTAGCAAAGAAGGAAGATTTCAAAATGCACCTAGCAGAAATTATTCTGTATTTTGAAGGGCATATTATGTTCCTTTTCGGTTCAGTGAAGAGGTGATAGTAGCGTTCTCTGGTTGATAACGATCCAGAATGTCTCCTCAGTAGGTCTGGACAGGTAGGAAAAACAGTCCCTTGACATCCAACATGCTATGGACAACACTCCTCCTCACCTGCTCAACCTTACCCTTTCTCTCATTACCCCCTGGGACTTGTTCTCACTTTTCTTTACATCAGATTTGTCCACATTTCTCTGCAGCTGGATGTTACAGCTCCTTTGCACCATCTCCCACCTGCTCTTCATAGAGAACTGGCTGCACACAGGCACTGAAGGATTTCTGCTAATTACAAAAAAAAGAAAAGTGAAGCAGAATTAAGCTTCAAAAATAATAACTGCACTCCTCCACCACAAGTTAAGTACAAGCTGCCTCTAATGAGGTTGTCTTTCAACAAGGGATAATCTTATGAGAAATGTTTTAGGTAAGCAGATAAAAGAATAAAGATACAAATATAAGTAAAGAGTTGACAAAGGAGATAATTAGACTACTGCAAAAAAGGCAAACATTTAACTACCTCAAGTTCCAAACAGCAGCTGGTAAGTTGAGTGGAGTCTGAATGAATAAAGAATAAGAGAAAGAGAAAACTGAGGAATAATGAAAATGGTCTTTGTGTAGAGAGTCTGCAGCTGAAAATGGAACTTTAGAAACAGTCATTATATCAGGACAGGTGAAAACAGGTGAAAGATCACAGAAATTAAATACACCATATAACAGGTGCAATAGTGACAAGGATGTTGCCAGAGATCAACACATCCTTGGAATATCCCTTTTGAAAGGTCACAGGATTGGTAGAGGTCTCTTGTGAGTGAGAAAAACCCAATGTTGCAGCCAGCCAAAAGTGCCTGCCAGGGAAGCACAAGCTGTACAAGAACAGTTTGGTGAGGAGTGACCTGTCCAATGAGTCCTCTTGGGTGACATTTCTGGGCACCTAAAAGAGCAAAACATGTCCAAAAACCATCAGCATGGACTTAGCAAGGGTAATTAATGTCTCACAAACTTGATTGGCTTCATGATGAAGTAACTGCATTTCTGCATGAGGGCAGAACAGTGGCTGTCATTTACCTCAGCTTCAGCAAGGCTCTTGGCATGGTGTCCCTCAATGTTCTTGTACCCGAGGTAGGCCATTACAGTCGGATGGGTTGACAAATAGATGGGTGAAAACAGTTGGATATCAGGCTGACAGAGCAGTGGTGAAGGGGTCTCATGCCCAGCCTCGAGACCACTGGGACTTACTGGGGGCTTGTGGGGCAGCACAGGGGACTCTGCTGAGACCTGGGCAGTTTGATAATCTGTGACCTTGAGGAGACAACTCTCAGCACATTTGTTGATGATGCTAAATTGAGAAACCTCATAGGCAGGAGGGCTGTCCTGTCAGGAACATCACGACAGAGAAGGACAAAGGGCAGGTCCTGCACCTGGCATAGACTAACCCCTGAAGATGCTGATAACTGGGAGAGAGGTCAGTGGAGGGCTGCTAAGATGCTCAGGGACTGGGACACTTGCTGGGAGGAGAAACTGAGGGAAAGGGCCTTTGTTCAGCCTGGAGAAGAGAAGGCTTTGGGCACCTTGTAACAGCCTCTCTGTCCCTGCGGGGAGGTTTTTCCAGAAGGTGGAGCCAATCTTGTTATGGAGACGCTTGGCAGGAAGATAATAGACAACAGTCAGTTGTTGAAATGAGGAAGGTTCAGGATGCAGATAAGGAAAATATTCTTCTCCATGAAGGCATCAAAGCATTGGAGCAGCTTCCCCAGCTTTGTTGTGCTGTCTCTGTCTTTGGATGTTTTCCAGACCCCACATGGTAAAGCCTTGAGCAACGTGGTCTCACTCCACAGCTGAACGTGCTGTGAGGAGGAGGTCAGACCTGAGACCTCCTGAACTCCCATGCAGGAGAGTGGAAACCCAAATGGTGTTGTAGTGTCTTCCCCTCTGAGTCTTCCCCTGATGACAGCAGGGAATGTCCTCAGGTTCCCCAGGACCATGGAAGTCAGTCAGTATAGTCAGACCAGCTGGAGCTTACTACTCTAGCTATTGTTGCTATTGTTGCTGTTGTTGCTATTGTTGCTATTGTAGCTGTTGTTGCTGTTGTTGCTGTTATAGCTATTGTTGCTATTGTAGCTATTGTAGCTGTTGTAGTGATTGTTGCTATTGTAGCTATTGTTGCTATTGTTGCTGTTGTAGCCATTGTTGCTGTTGTTGCTATTGTTGCTATTGTAGCTATTGTTGTGGTTCTTCCTATTGTTGCTATTGTAGCTGTTGTTGCTGTTGTAGCTATTGTAGCTATTGTTGCTATTGTTCGTATTGTTGCTACTGTTGCTATTGTTGCTATTGTAGCTATTGTAGCTATATGAGCTATTGTAGCTGTTGTTGCTTTTGTTGCTATTGTAGCTGTTGTTGCTGTTGTTGCTATTGTAGCTATTGTAGCTATTGCTGCTATAGTAGCTATTGTTGCTGTTGTTGCTATTGTAGCTATTGTTGCTGTTGTTGCTATTGTTGCTATTTTAGTTATTGTTGCTATTGTTGCTATTGTAGCTATTGTTGCTGTTGTAGATATTGTTGCTATTGTAGCTGTTGTTTCTGTTGTTGCCATTGTAGCTTTTGTAGCTATTGTAGCTATTGTTGCTATTGTTGCTGTTGTTGCTTTCGTTGCTGTTGTTGCTGTTGTTGCTATTTTAGCTATTGTAGCTATTGTAGGTATAGTGGCTATTGTAGCTATTGTTGCTATTGTAGCTATTGTTGCTGTTGTTGCTATTGTAGCTATTGTTGCTTTTTTTTTTGCTGTTGTTGCTATTGTAGCTACTGTAGCTATTGCTGCTGTTGTTGCTGTTGTTGCAATTTTAGCTGTTGTTGCTATTGTTGCTATTGTAGCTATTGTAGCCATTGTTGCTATTGTAGCTATTGTTGCTGTTGTTGCTATTGTTGCTATCATAGCTATTGTTGCTGTTGTAGCTATTGTTACTATTTTTGCTATTGTTGCTACTGTTGCTATTGTAGATATTGTTGCTGTTGTTACTATTGTTGCTATTGTTGCTATTGTAGCTGTTGTTGCTGTTATAGCTATTGTAACTATTTTTTACTGTTGTAGCTATTGTTGCTATTGTTGCTATTGTAGCTAATGTTGGTATTGTAGCTATTGTTGCTGTTGCTGTTGTTGCTGTTGTAGCTGTTGTTGCTATTGTAGCTGTTGTAGCTTTTGTAGCTATTGTTGCTATTGTAGCTATTGTAGCTATTGTTGCTGTTGTTGCTATTGTAGCTATTGTAGCTACTGTTGCTGTTGTTGCTATTGTACCTATTGTTGCTATTGTAGCTATTGTTGCTGTTGTAGCTATTGTTGCAATTTTAGCTGTTGTTGCTGTTGTAGCTATTGTAGCTATTGTAGCTATTGTTGCTATTGTTGCTATTGTAGCTATTGTAGCTATTGTTGCTATTGTTTCTATTGTAGCTGTTGTAGCTTTTGTAGCTATTGTTGCTATTGTTGCTAATGTTGCTGTTGTTGCTATTGTTTCTATTGTAGCTGTTGTAGCTTTTGTAGCTATTGTTGCTATTGTAACTATTGTTGCTATTGTTGCTATTGTTGCTGTCGTTGCTACTGTAGCTATTGTTGCTCTTGTTGCTGTTGTAGCCATTGTACCTATTGTACCTATTGTTGCTATTGTTGCTGTTGTAGCTATTGTTGCTATTGTTGCTGTTGTTGCTATTGTAGCTGTTTTAGCTATTGTTGCTATTGTACCTATTGTTGCTATTGTACCTATTGTTGCTATTCTTGCTATTGTAGCTATTGTTGCTATTGTTGCTATTGTTGCTATTGTTCCTGTTGTAGCTATTGTTGCCATTGTTGGTTTTTTTTGCTGTTGTTGCTGTTGTTGCTATTGTTGTTATTGTAGCTATTGCTCTGTTGTTACTATTGTTGCTATTGTTGCTACTGTAGCTGTTTTTGCTGTTGTTGCTGTTATAGCTATTGCAGATATTGTAGCTATAGTTGCTATTGTAGCTATTGTTGCTGTTGTAGCTATTGTTGCTATTGTAGCTATTGTTCCTCTTGTTGTTATTGTACCTATTGTTGCTATTGTAGCTATTTTTGCTCTTGTTGCTATTGTTGCTATTGTAGCTATTGTAGCTGTTGTTGCTATTGTAGCTATTGTTGCTATTGTTGCTATTGTAGCTATCCTTGCTGTTGTAGCTATTGTAGCTATTGTTGCTACTGTAGCTATCGTTGCTGTTGATGCTATTGTTGCTATTTTAGCTATTGTTGCTATTGTAGCTATTGTAGCTATTGTTGCTGTTGTTGCTATTGTTGCTCTTGTAGCTATTGTAGCTATTGTAGCTATTGTAGCTATTGTTCCTGTTCTTGCTATTGTTGCTATTGTAGCTGTTGTAGCTGTTGTTCCTATTGTAGATTCCTCCCACTCTTCAGGGAGGAATCCAGGAGGAAGAGAAACGTCTTTCTGCAGACACTCATTGGGGTCAGGCTGCTCTGTTGCTGGAGCAGGACTCTTGTTCTGGTCTGAGGAGAGGGGCTGGCACTGATGGACACAGGTCATCTGTGGTGGGGATCTGCTGGAGTTGAATCTGCTTTTCCTGTCTGTCCACCCCTCCTCAGGAGACACTCTGCATCGGTATCCATGGGGGAATTCTTCTATCACAGTTTCAAAGTGCTCATTCAAAATGTCCTCTTTATCTGCTCTCCTGAAACCTCTCTAATTAACTCTACAAGCTTTGTAGAGCTTGAAGAAAATTATGCAGGAGACATGGCTTGTGAGAGCTTGGGGCATTTTAGTGAGCTCATGCTGCATTTGATGCTGAGTCCATGAGCCTCAGGTACTGAGAACAAACAAAGCTCTCAAGGAGGCCAAGTCAGAAACAAAACTTCAAAGCTCCTTGAAGCATTAATGGGCCCCACTGAGGCCTGTTACTGACAAAGGCTCCCCAGGGATTTGCTGGACGCTCTGATGACAGGTGGGCCAAGGCCCTGTGCAGGTGGCTCTGATGCTGAGAAACTCCTTGGTTTGCTTTCTGAAGCAGAAAGGAGACCCATGAGCTCCAGGCAATGGGAAGGGGGATCCTGTCCCTCACACACGGCTCAGGGCTCTCCGAGAAAAGGACAACACTGAAACAACAACTTCCAGCTTCCCCATGGGGCTGCAAGGAGGCAACGAGGCCCCAGTGCCATGAGGACAACATGTTTTCTCATTGGCCTCAGTGGCAGAGACAACTGCCAAGGCCAAGGGGACAAAGACCTGGGTGCTATTGGTGCCTCCCAGCCTCGCCAGCGCCCTTTGCCATCTCCACCACCGGCTGCTCCACACAGTCCTACACCTTCCCCTCTTTCCCTGCAGGCTATAGACGCCCATCTCGCTTCCCCACCTGCTCTCACCCCGGCATTTCTGCACCTTCACTGATGTGTCTGCACCCTCACTGGCTGTTCTTTGGAACACAACCATGGGCTGACCCAGACTACCTCTGGGCGACCTCTTGCACCACAGCACTGCCCTTCCAGTGACATTCCTTCCTCCTGATACTCAGTCTCTATCTTCCAAGTTGCTCTTCTTGCCTTTTTTTCTCCCTCTCCCGCATTTTCCCACTACCATGGAAAGCTCGACTATCTCAGAAACTGCCCTTCAAGCAGGGAGCCCAACCTGTCAGGCTTCTTGTGGTCTTTCACCTCACCACACAGAAGTAACCTCAGCGTGATCTTGTAAAACCCATGAGTGCCTTTCAGCTTCTCTGGCAGACATGACCATATACCAGCTGCTGTCCTGTCACATACTCAGGCAGAATGGACATGACAACCCATCTCCAAGTCCTCTTCATGGACAGGGCCTGTCCTAGTGCAGAGGTTTTTTCCCAGCCATGTCCCTGCTGCTGGTCTGTCACCTCCAGAGTCAGAACTGACCCCATGGTCCCCTTCACAGCCACAGGCTTTTTCCTGGATTATGAGTTTCTGAGACACAAATTACCTCATAACACCATGCCCATCATTTACCCAGTAAGGAAGGAGTCTTAGGGTTAGAGTTAGGGGTTTGTCTTAAATTTTAGGATTAGATTTAGGATTAGTATTGTGAAAAATACAGTTGTGACTCGTGCTAAGATGTTTAATGTTTACAGGTATAACCAAATGAGGCACGGACTCTGAACTTGGAAAAGGGAAAGGTGGTTAAGTTCTATGTAAAAAGTTATGAAACTTGTTTAGGAAGTTATATTGATAGAGGGAACTAACATTTTAAGGGTTAAGCAACTATATAATAAGGGCCTACTAACAAGCTAACATTTTAAACCACATTATTAATATCTAGTTTAGAGCTGTATGGAACTAATTGTGCTAAAAAAAGCAGGACTTCATTAAATGCCGAGATAAGAAGTTCTACAGCACCAGCTGCAACAAGACAGCCAAGATTTACAGCAAAAAGGGGGCGTCAGTCTGGTTTCAGTCGGTTTGGCAGCTCGGGTTCCAGCCAGTTCCTCCTCAATGAGCCAAAGGTACAAAGTCCACTGTGACGAAGCTGAAGGAGCTTCATCCAAAGACCCCTAAAGACCCTTCCTCAAATTCACCAAGTGACACTGCGCAGGCGCAACAGGGGAATATGTAAATGGTTATCTGAGACTCATTTTAATAAAAAGCGGGAAAGGTCATGAATATGTAGAGGCGTTTCTGGGGTCATTATGAATATGTAATACCATACTGTATTTAAGCACGCTTCTTATTGTTAAAAGTGTGCGTGTTGGGCGGAGTGAATCCCCCGCACACCCAGCGCTGTTTTGCTTATGCTCTAATGAACACGTGTTTAAGGAATGCAATTAAGGAATTGGATTAAACGTTGTTTATCCATAGAAGAAGCGTAAGTTATTTATTTCAGTATTTAGGTTTACATTTAGGCTTAAGTTTCAGGATTTGGTTTAGGGTAATGGTTGGATTAGGGTTAGTGTTAGGGGTTCTGGAGTTGTCTTAGCGGTACAGTTAAGTTTTGGGGTTAGATGCTTCACGTGCTTCACCATATGTAGAGGCGTTCCTGGGGTCATTATGGGTATGTAACACCTTACTGTATTTAAGCACACCTCTTATTGTTAAAAGGTGTGCGTGTTGGGCGGAGCGAATCCCCCGCGCACCCAGCGCTGTTTTGCTTATGCTCTAATGAACACGTGTTTAAGGAATGCAATTAAGGAATTGGATTAAACGTTGTTTATCCATAGAAAAAGCGTAAGTTATTTATTTCAGTTCCTTATTTGGCAAAAATGATGTAATTCTGTGCAGCACAACCTATCGTCTTTATCTTTCCACCTCTTTCTGGCATTAATAATGAAATAAATAACTTACGCTTTTTCTATGGATAAACAAAGTTTAATCCATTTCCTTGTGTTCCGTAAAAACGTGTGCGGGGGATTCACTCCGCCCAACACGCACACTTTTAACAATAAGAAGTGTGCTTAAATACAGTATGGTATTACATATTCATAATGACCCCAGAAACGCCTCTACATATTCATGACCTTTCCCGCTTTTTATTAAAATGAGTCTCAGATAACCATTTACATATTCCCCTCCTTGATCCTCCCCTGTTGGCCTGCGCAGTGTCACTTGGTGAATTTGAGGAAGGGTCTTTAGGGGTCTTTGGATGAAGCTCCTTCAGCTTCGTCACAGTGGACTTTTTACCTTTGGCTCATTAGGAGGAACTGGCTGGAACCCGAGCTGCCAAACCGACTGGAACCAGACTGGCGCCCCCTTTTTGCTGTAAATCTTGGCTGTCTTGTCTCCTCAAGGTTGCAGTTGGTGCTGTAGAACTTCTTATCTCGGCATTTAATGAAGTCCTGCTTTTTTTAGCACAATTAGTTCCATACAGCTCTAAACTAGATATTAATAATGTGGTTTAAAATGTTAGCTTGTTAGTAGGCCCTTATTATATAGTTGCTTAACCCTTAAAATGTTAGTTCCCTCTATCAATATAACTTCCTAAACAAGTTTCATAACTTTTACATAGAACTTAACCACCTTTCCCTTTTCCAAGTTCAGAGTCCGTGCCTCATTTGGTTGTACCTGTAAACATTAAACATCTCAGCACGAGTCACAACTGCGTTTTTCACAATAACGACCGGATAACAGCGATCAGCACAGACACTGAGAAATGCAGGCGGCCCACGGTCTGTCAGTTCGTTACAGCTGCTGCTGTTCTGAGATTCCAGGGAGCGGAAACTTCTCTTCAGCGACTGCAAAACGGAGCCTGTTCTCAGCAGCCGAGACTTTTCCGCTGTGACAGGACAGGACGCTCCGGTTCGGAACCCACAGGCCCTCAGCGCTGCTGCCCCAGCGGGTGCGGTGCCGAGCGGCCGCGGACACCGTGTCCGCCCGCGGGACGTGCGGCCGCTCCGTGCTGCGGGTTCCGCGGCTGCGGAGCGGGCAGCGAGGAGTTTGTTTGAGAGCCGAGGCTGATCTGCAGCTCAGAGAGTTTCCACTGCACTGAGCCGCCATGCCGGCACGGCTGCCGGGGACTTTTGTATTTTAATAATGGTTCAGAGCAACCAGATTCCGTATAAACATGTGGCGGGTCAGGCGAATGATCGGACAGCTCTGGCGGGGTCCTGCCGGCAGCGCGGCTCGCCTCGCCCGTCCCGGTGACGCCATTTCCGGCTGCAGCGCTGGGCCGAGCGGAGGCTCCTGAGCGGGTCCGGGGGGCGAGCGGCGGGTCCGGGGGGGCGAGCGGCGGGTCCAGGGGGGCGAGCGGCGGGTCCGGGGGCGAGCGGCGGGTCCGGGGGGCGAGCGGCGGGTCCGGGGGGCGAGCGGCGGGTCCGGGGGGGCGAGCGGCGGTTCCAGGGGCGCGAGCGGCGGGTCCGGGGGCGAGCGGCGGGTCGGGATGGGGGCGGGAGAAGCGCCCGCGGTCGGGGCGCGCGCACAAAGGTCCGTGTGCGAACGGGCCCTTGGAGACCCCGGTCCCGGGAGCCGCCGGAGCTGAGCCCACAACTGCCGGCCTGTTGGTGCTCCGTGCAGGGGGCAGCGCAGAGGCCGCCGTGGGAAAGCCGGGTGTCCCCAGCACGTTCCTGTTGGAGCAGCACGTGGCCTGTGCAGCTTCGTGTGGGACAAGGGAGGCGACTGTGTCCGTGTTGACTCAGGTCGGTGCAGCTGCGCTTGGATTTAGAGCAGTAACCCTGGCTTGTCGAGCCTTGGGGTTTGTTTATTTCTGAGAATCATGGGTCTGTTTAGCAGGTCTTTAATTGCTGTGCACTCTTACCCTGACAAGAAGGATTCGTTTTCAGTGTTATTCATTCAGCGTAGCTCTCTCCATTGTACGGGTAAGTTTTCCCGCTCTCAAAGGTTCCCTCTCCATTTGGTGGTTGAATTTCTCAGCATCTCTGCTGCCGTTTGTTTTCCTTCTCCTGCAAAGTGGGGTGGAAAAGAGAAGGCAAAAGGCCCCGCTGCTTCCAGGAAGGGACTTGGTTGCTTGTATAATGCGTGTCTAGTTCATCTCGAGGAAGACAGAGATGAATGGTGTTAGAAATCAATAAGCTGTGTCCTGTTGGAGGGACAAAGTGTGTTGGATTTGAAGCCCTCGGTCAGGACGGGAGGAGCTGCCTTCTTGGGTCAGTGATGGGTGTTGGCATGTATTATCTGAGCTGGAGCTGATGTCTGTCACCACTTGAGCTCTAGAATTACTCTGAGACCCAGGAGTCTCCCGTTCCTTGTGGAGCTTTTCCAGGCTGTGGAATCCCCTTTCTGTCACAGGTTGTAACGCAGCCCATGGAGAAGGGGCCACTGTTTGAGGTTCCTCAGTGTGTGTGTTAGGGAGGTGTCGTTCTTGGGCTCACACTGGGCGTTACGAGGAGACGCTTTGACGTGAGCTGAAGGCAGCTCTGGGTACCCAAAGCTGTTAACCGGTGTTAACAATCACTGCTGCCGAGATTTGGGGGTGACGGCACCAGCCGGTTGTGACGAGCGTGGATGTTGCTGAACCGCAGACACCGTCTCGTCCAGGCTGCACAGCCAGAGCGTTTGAAGGGCGGTGTCCCAGTTTCCTTTGATTGCAATGAGCACTCGTGTTGGGATTTGCTTTTTAAGGAGCGTGCTCTGCTTGAATCTTTTGCGTTGGGGTTTGTTCTGTTATTTCTGCAATGCCATGAAAGCTCAAGTGCGGGAGGTTGAGAGCTGTTGGAGCAGAGAGGAGCACGTCTTGTATTGCTGGATTTTTGTGGGTTTCTGCAGGAGGACATGGACCCCAGTATCAGTTGGACCCCAGAAGGACATTGTTTGAAAATGTGTGGCCAGGTTCCAGTGACGTGTTGGCCTGGGCGTGAATGACTGGAAGTGCCTGTTGGGAGAGCTCTGTTGGTGTGGACCCGTGGAGCCTTTATGATTGAGCTTCCAGGTGTCAGAATGCGAATGGAAACTTGAACTCGAGCCAGTCTTGCTCTCGAACCAGAATGGTTTTGACTCCTGCCCAGATTTCTGAGAGAGCCGTGACCGTTCCAGGCAGCCGAGGTTGTGGCCCAGGGTGTGTGAGTCGCCCGCTCTGCAATTGTCCAGCGGGCCCTACAGGTAATTTCTGAGGTGACAAAGCTCTTGGCAGGCGACAGCGTTTGAGTTCCTTTGCTTCTATCTGGGGATATATGGACCAGCTGAAAAGGTGGTGTTTGTGTTTACCCGCAGCACACAGACAGACCCCTGGAGTGTTCACGTGCCCTTGTCGATGAGTGAAGAAATTGTCTGTGAGACAGAAAAGAGAAGGGTCCGGGGACAGGTTTTAGGTGTTTTTTCCAGCTCCCTGCAAAACCTGGGGTTTTAGTGTTTTGCTCCAGATTTTCCCTGGTGATTTGAATGTGTTCTTCTTGTTCCTGAAAAACTAATTTATTTCCTTTCCTGCAGCTCTGCCTTCCAGGAGAAACAGCTACAACGCTCTCCCTGTGTGCTGCAGCCGTCCCGGCCCTTGTGCTGAGACCGAGCTCATCACTTGCACAAGTACAGACTGTCCTGGTTAGCGCTGCCGAAGCCTCTGCGTTAACGAGCGTGGTTGGGAGATGCAGCGCACGAGCTGCTGTTGTGCTTGCAGGGAAAACTGGCTGCTCTCGGTGTGGGGAAAGCAGGAGGATTCGTTCTGTTCCCGCCTGAGCTGTGGTGGATGAGGAGGTTCCGAATGCCGCGCAGGACGGGTGAGTGTGTCTGTAGATGGAGATGTTTTAAATGAGCCAGTGTCACACGCTGCCTGTAAGAGTGTCTGTGCGATCCCTGTGTCAGCCGAGGCTCTGGGCACAGCTGGGCTCTTGGTGCTGAGGCTCCTTGGGAGAATGCGACCTGGCCCAGGGCTGTCGTTCGACTTGGAGCTTTACTGTTGTGGGAAGACTTTAGCAAGCAGCGTAGCTTATTGCTCCCCAGAGTTTTCCAGCAGTGAGCACGGCCTTCCGCTGAGTGAAATTTCCATTTCTGGAGAGTTTTCAGCCAGTTGGTGCTGCCGAGTATCCGAGTGACCCCCGGTCCCGGGAACCGCCGGAGCTGAGCCCACAACTGCCGGCCTGTTGGTGCTCTGTGCAGGGGGCAGCGCAGAGGCCGCCGTGGGAATGCCGGGTGTCCCCAGCACGTTCCTGTTGGAGCAGCACGTGGCCTGTGCAGCTTCGTGTGGGACAAGGGAGGCGACTGTGTCCGTGTTGACTCAGGTCGGTGCAGCTGCGCTTGGATTTAGAGCAGTAACCCTGGCTTGTCGAGCCTTGGGGGTTGTTTATTTCGGAGAATCATGGGTCTGTTTAGCAAGTCTTTAATTCCTGTGCACTTTTACCCTGCAGGAAGCATTCATTTTTGATGTTGAGTCTTGGTCCAAGTGTCTCAGGTAGTTGTTATTTTGTTTGGGCTGTATGCAAAAGGTCAGAAGGTTTTCCTCCTCATCCAGAGACTGACGTGGTGTAGGCCAAGGCAGAGCACGGGGGCTCCAGGCACACACTGGTCTTGGAAGCTTTTCAAGGCTGTTTTCACAGGTCATTTCATTTGAGTCTCTCTGCTCTGCAGAAAGCGAGTCAAAGGAATTCCTGTGCCCCTGGTTAACTCAAACTAGATGTTTAGCTGAACAGGGCAGATACCACTTCAGTTGGAGCCAATTCTGCTCTGCTTGTGAAAGCAAGCTCAAAGAACCCCAGAATGTCTGTGATCCAGATTCTAGCACTGCCTGTTGCATTTGCATTTCCATGTAAAGCACTGGGCAGCTGGAAATTGTGATTGTTGCTGGATTAAGCTCCAAGAAATAGTCAGAGGTGGTGGATGCTGTTCTGTGTTCTGTCCCCCTTGAGCACCAGCAGCACAGGTGAATCGTTTTCAGGTAACAGCCGTGGCAGCAGTGGGGCAGAGTTTTCATGCTTTGGCTACGTGGCTGGTTTGTGCCCGGCAAAGCGCATCCGCCTTTAGAATCTGGTTTGTGCAGGTGAGACGCCAGGAAAGTGAGTCAATTTTCTCCACGCAGTTAGAAGCCTTTCTTTTTCATAGCTGGCACAGTCATTGTTCGGATTCAGTTTGAGAACAAGAGGAACACCCGGGCAGAGTTAAGGTTTTTAGTTGTTGGTGTCTGAGAGCCAAGGTCTGAGCTCTGCCCGCGGGTGTGAGGAGCTGGGAAGGGGGGTGGATGGGGCAGAGCTTGACTGACGCCCAGACTGGTCAGTGAGAATATTCCATTAGCGTCATGCTGTGTCTTTAAGGAGCGTCGGGATCTTCGGGCTGGGGTTTTTTTTCAATGCTGGGACAGAGAATTTTTCACGTATCTCTAGTTCATCTGGAGAAAGAGAAATAAGCTGCATCCTGTTGGAGGGACAAAGTGTGTTGGATTTGAAGCCCTCGGTCAGGACGGGAGGAGCTGCCTTCTTGGGTCAGTGATGGGTGTTGGCATGTATTATCTGAGCTGGAGCTGATGTCTGTCACCACTTGAGCTCTAGAATTACTCTGAGACCCAGGAGTCTCCCGTTCCTTGTGGAGCTTTTCCAGGCTGTGGAATCCCCTTTCTGTCACAGGTTGTAACGCAGCCCATGGAGAAGGGGCCACTGTTTGAGGTTCCTCAGTGTGTGCGTTAGGGAGGCGTCCTTCTTGGGCTCACACTGGGCGTTACGAGGAGACGCTTTCACGTGAGCTGAAGGCAGCTCTGGGTACCCAAAGCTGTTAACCGGTGTTAACAATCGCTGCTGCCGAGATTTGGGGGTGACGGCACCAGCCGGTTGTGACGAGCGTGGATGTTGCTGAACCGCAGACACCGTCTTGTCCAGGCTGCACAGCCAGAGCGTTTGAAGGGCGGTGTCCCAGCTTCCTTTGATTGCAATGAGCACTCGTGTTGGGATTTGCTTTTTAAGGAGCGTCCTCTGCTTGAATCTTTTGCGTTGGGGTTTGTTCTGTTATTTCTGCAATGCCATGAAAGCTCAAGTGTGGGAGTTTGAGAGCTGTTGGAGCAGAGAGGAGCACGTCTTGTATTGCTGGATTTTTGTGGGTTTCTGCAGGAGGACATGGAACCCAGTATCAGTTGGACCCCAGAAGGACATTGTTTGAAAATGCGTGGCCAGGTTCCAGTGACGTGTTGGCCTGGGCGTGAATGACTGGAAGTGCCTGTTGGGAGAGCTCTGTTGGTGTGGACCCGTGGAGCCTTTATGATTGAGCTTCCAGGTGTCAGAATGCGAATGGAAACTTGAGCTCGAGCCGGTTTTGCTCTCGAACCAGAATGGTTTTGACTCCTGCCCAGATTTCTGAGAGAGCCGTGACCGTTCCAGGCAGCCGAGGTTGTGGCCCAGGGTGTGTGAGTCGCCCGCTCTGCAATTGTCCAGCGGGCCCTGCAGGTAATTTCTGAGGTGACAAAGCTCTTGGCAGGCGACAGCGTTTGAGTTCCTTTGCTTCTATCTGGGGATATATGGACCAGCTGAAAAGGTGGTGTTTGTGTTTACCCGCAGCACACAGACAGACCCCTGGAGTGTTCACGTGCCCTTGTCGATGAGTGAGGATATTGTCTGCGAGACGGAAAAGGGAAGGGTCCGGGGACAGGTTTTAGGTGTTTTTTCCAGCTCCCTGCAAAACCGGGGGTTTTAGTGTTTTGTTCCAGATTTTCCCTTGTGATTTGAATGTGGTGTTCTTGTTCCTGAAAAACTAATTTATTTCCTTTCCTGCAGCTCTGCCTTCCAGGAGAAACAGCTGCAACGCTCTCCCTGTGTGCTGCAGCCGTCCCGGCCCTTGTGCTGAGACCGAGCTCATCACTTGCACAAGTACAGACTGTCCTGGTTAGCGCTGCCGAAGCCTCTGCGGTAACGAGCGTGGTTGGGAGATGCAGCGCACGAGCTGCTGTTGTGCTTGCAGGGAAAACTGGCTGCTCTCGGTGTGGGGAAAGCAGGAGGATTTGTTCTGTTCCCGCCTGAGCTGTGGTGGATGAGGAGGTTCCGAATGCCGCGCAGGACGGGTGAGTGTGTCTGTAGATGGAGATGTTTTAAATGAGCCAGTGTCACACACTGCCTGTAAAAATGTCTGTGCGATCCCTTTCTACAGGCAGGCGCAAGTCACTGGAGTGTATTTACATTTAACTCATCACCTCGCCAAATCTTTCGCTATATCCCCATACGTTCCAGCCCCTCGCTCAGGTGACTTGCTTCTGCTGGGGCCAGCGAAGCCAGAGTTGTTCATTTGTGCTTGTGAGGTGTAGCACAGAGCAATTTACAGGGGCACACAGTAAACATACAGAAAAAGGAAAAAACATATTTCTGCAATAATCAGGTGTCCCATTCATCTTGCCAAGGAATTACACAAGTTATTCAGCCAGGCATGAAAATGCTCCAATGCCCTAAAAGTCCTAAAAAGGCATGTAATTGTTTTTTTGGAGCTGGTGCAGAAAACTGCTGCACTGTGTGCTGTACTTAATCTGGTGTTTCTCTAAGCTGCCTATGCAGAACTATTTCTAAAAGTAGTACAGTGGCACAAGGGCCCTGCGTTTTCGTTGGAGTAATTGCCCAGCCTTGGTCCTGCAAAGGCACCTTCAAAAATTCAGCAGCTGCTTCAGCTTCTTGTTGTGACGCTGCCACAATCAACAGATCATCAATCTCATGGCAGTCAGTAACAGTACCCGACCACAGTGCTATATCAGCTACTATCATCTGGTGGCAAACGGAGGGACCGTGTTTGTATCTCTGAGACAGTACTCGGCTAGTACATTGCTTTTGTTGCCAGGTAAAGGCAAACTGGTCTTGCACTGAGGTGGCAGAGGGTGGAGGGTGGGTGCAGTGTGGGCGGGGGGGCTGGGGCTGGTTGGCTTTTTTGCATAAGCATTAACTTTTACAAGCGGCAAAAAATTTGTGATGGTATGATCCCGCTTATTTCTGATCGTGGGATACCAGCTTGTACTAAGTCATTCCGCACTGGTGTTCTCATCACCTGTGCTGTAACTCTGCTCAGTGTTGCTGGATTTCCATTATCCACCACCCAAACAGAGGGTCCTGAAATTACAGCCCCAGTTCCCCTCAAGGCATTTGCCAGAGTGCTGCATTACCTGTAGCACTTGTCACTGCTACCCTGTCCGAATTGGATCCCATAATCAATGCATACACCACCCCCATCTGCCGCACTAAATCAATACTTTCCTCCATTGTGCACCAATTTCCACGGGACAACACAGATTCAACAGGTTCAGCATATGCTGTTGAAATGGCTGCACACAAACATTGATATAGCGTAGGTGCAATAATATCTTGCCTGTCCGGACCTCTGACAGTTTGCAGCTGAGCATATTGTTGTTGTATCTGATCACCATAGGCTATAGGGCTTAAGAAATCTTGTTCATCTGCCAATAAATGGATAGACACAGCTCCACTATCCCAAGCTGGCAAAATCTGTGCCGGAATTCCTTCCCCGCTCGTCTGCTGAGAGATCTCTGAAAATGTCGTTAACTCCTTCGCAGAGTGAGTTTGTGTGATCTGCCCCCCTCATCTGCTTGTTCCTGCTGCAGCATCATTTGTATGGGGGTTGTGCTCCCACCACCTCCCTGCCGTTGAAGTCAGGATCAAGTTCAAACTCAATATTGGAGTCTGAGGATCCACTCCAAATATTTCCATCCCGTTCCTTGGGATTCCAAGAGTGTTTTGTGGTAAGAGTACAAACCTGAGAACACAAGAACTCACTTTTGGCATATTTTTCCTTTTGTTCCTTAGCAATACATGCTAGCAACCGGTCTACATTATCTTGCAGCTCATAGCACCGCTCCGCTTGAACAGTAATTACTTCTTGTGTGATGGCCTTTGCATCCTGTAAAATCTCAACCTCCTTTTCCAGTTCTCTTCTTTTACTCTGCAATGCAACAACGTCACCATCAAGAGCTCTGAGACCGGTAACAAATAACCATCCCAACCTCCCTTGGATTGCCTGAATTTTCTGGATTTCTGCAGGAGAAAATCGACCCCAGCATCAGTTGGACCCCAGAAGGACATTGTTTGAAAATGCGTGGCCAGGTTCCAGTGACGTGTTGGCTTGGGCGTGAATGACGGGAAGTGCTGTTGGGAGAGCAAAGCTGCCCGGTGTTAACAAACGCTGCTGCCGGGATGTCGGGGTAGAAGTGCCAGAAATGTGATTTCTCAGGGAAAACAGAGAAATTTGTCAAGGCCTGATTGTAATATGGCACATTGTAATTAAGCGCAGTGGTAATTTTGCATCGATTTTACACAGGATTACTGGCTGTAACAGACTGGTTGCATCAAATAAATGTTGACTTGCTGCACTGGTGGCCTTGGGAACAGCCGATGGCTTCTGGAGGTGGTGACATCTCCTGTGAGCCCAGGAGTGCTGAGCCCATCGTACAGGGAACAACCTCCCCTCCCTGAGCAGGGCAGAGGATCCAGGGGTCCGGGCTGCCCGTCCACGCTCCTCTCCTACCCCAACACCAAAATATGTTCCTTGGGGGATGGTTCTCACCAGAGCCCCACGAAGAATCTGTTTCCAAGTCAGTCATGAATATAGTGAAAAGTACTGGCCCCAGCACTGCCCCCTGAGGCACTGCACTGGATACAGGCCTCCACTGGACTTTGCCCCATTGACCACGACTCTCTGACTTCTTCCCTTCAGCCAGTTCACAGTCACCTCACTACCCGCTCATCCAGACCACACTCCCTCAGTTCAGCTGTGAGGATGCTGTGGGAGACTGTGTCAAATGCCTTACTCAAGTCAAGGTAGATCACGTCCACCGCTTTGCAATCATCCATCCGTCTTGTTATGTCCTCATAAAAGTCAATGAGGTTGGTCAAGCACAACTTCCCCTTGGTGAAGCCATGTTGACTGCCCCTAATGACCCCTAATCTCCTTGATATGCCTTGAGATGGCACCAAAGATAAGTTGTTCCATCATCTTCCCAGGGATGGAGGTGAGGCTGACCGGTCTATAGATACCCAGATCCTCCTTCTTGCCCTTTTTGAAGGCTGGAGTGACATTTGCTTTTCTCCAGTCCTCGGGCACCTCTCCCGTTTCCTATGACTTATCAAAGATGATGGACAGTGGCCTAACAGTGACCTCAGCGAGCTCCCTCAGCACCCACAGGTGCATCCCACCCAGACCCATGGATTTATGGATGTCCAGATTGTTTAACTGGTCCATAACCCAGTCCTCGTGAACCAGCCTCCTCCAGCCTCATGGGGGAACACTCCACCTTCCCCTAATCTGCCCGTATCTGGGGGCACATGGCAGGTGGGAAGGAGGTGTCCTTTACAGTGACACCCCGGGTGTCTGGGCTCCCTCAGCCACTCCGCTCATGGCCGCTCTGTGGCCAGAGAGGACCCAGGCGTCCGAGTGCTGGCACAGCAGTGGGAACATGGACACAGACACACCCATCCACACGCAAGCGTAGCTTTGCTGAAGGGATGCCCCTACATCTTGCAGAACCCTGCCCAGCCCTCAGGGTGATCCTCGGGGTCTGTATGGCCCCAGAGCCCCTGCCTGGCCTGCACGGTGACCCTCTGGGTCCGTAGAGCCCCAGTGGGTGCAACAAAAGTCATGGGGCAGCTCTGTCCAGTGTGGCCTGGGACACAGGTCATGGACAGTCCCCTCTGTTTTCTTGTCCTGGATCCACGTTCTGCCCACCCAGACAGCTCAGGGATGCCCCGGGGTCCAGGACCCTTGGTGGGGCTGGAGATGCCCTGATGCTGCTCACCTCGAGTTCAAGAGGTCGCAACAGCGTATTCTGCAATTCCAAGTCAACAGCTGGAAGATCTGGAACCTGGCGTTTCTGCTGCAAAACGTCATCCACCCTGACAGACAGAGGGAGCTGGGGAGAAAGGTTGGGTGAGGGGCACACTTGGGTGCATTGGGAGGCAGGAGAAAGCGATGGGGTCCTTGGGGAAGGTGACTCCAGGGAAAAACGGGGTACGTGAGCTTGTGTGGTGGGGCACAGAAAGCAGTGGAGGTCCTGGGGAAGGGGCTGTGTCCTGGGGTATCCTGGGGTGCACTGGGGTGTAGTGGGTTGTGATGGGATGGACGGGAATGCAATGGGAGCCCTGGGCAATGGGGCATCCCTGGGAAAACACTGGGGAGCAGGGATGTTCTAGGGGGCTGCGGGGGGTGCATGGGAGTGTACTGGGGCACACTGGCATGTTCTGGGTCACGCTGGGATGCCCTGGAATTTCGTGGCCATGGGAGGGAGGGTGTGGGGCCAGCAGAACTTGTGACACCTACCGCAGCCCTCTTCACTCGCCCGAGTTTGAGTCCCCCCTGTAGAGAGACCATGAGACCTCAGTGGTCACTGGGATGTCCCAGTCCCAGCAAGGGAGGGGAGGACCAAAGTGCCCTCCAGTTCCCCAGACTGGATGTCCTCCAAGTCCACCCCACTACTTACATGCAGGAGAGAACCTGCACTTGCTTCCAGCAACGCTCCTGGATATGCCTATGAAAGAAGAGAAATGGGGTTGGTCTGGCTTGGAGAGAAATGGGGCTGTGGGTGGGACACAGGTGACACCAGCCCCACCCAGGCCCGTGGATTCTCCCTCATCTGAGCCTGAAAATCCCTTCTGCTTCCCCCAGCCTCATTCCTCCAAGTTTCACCTGGGATACCTGTTCATGCAGGGACCAGGGCTCGGGTCGGGGAAAAGGATAACACGAGAATTTGGGGCCTCCAAGGAGGACGGGGGTTGGGGGGGACCCAGGAACAGGGCACTGTTGTGAACTTGCAGAACCCAAGGGACCGGGCTGGGGGTGCTGGAGGGACAGGACTGCATGGGATGCAAGTGGGGGGTAAAGGAATTCAAGGGGAGGGGACACGGGGAATTCAAGTGAGGTTGGTGGTGGGGGCAGGAGGAAGAGGAGAGCAGAGGAACAAAACGTGGGGATCGGGAAAGTGTTTGGGAGGGGGTGTTCAAGGAAGGGGATCTGAGGACATTACCGCAGTGGACAGGATGAAAGGCAAAGGACGGAGGGGAAAGATGGAAAGAAAGGCATTGGCATCCATCAAAGGGAGGGCATTTGGGGACCCTATATAGGACACAGAGGAGATCCTGAGGAGGAGATACCTGAGGGGTCCAAAAGGATGGACTGGGGAGGCCCAAAGAAGAGGGCTGTGGGGGCACCAAGACAAGAAACCGGTGGGGGCCCTCACTGGAGCATCACCTGCGCATCCTCAGGGGTGCACAGCAGGATGGTGAAGAGCAGGGCCACGCTGAGCACTGCGACCTTCATCTTCCTCTGCGGTGCAGGGAGTCCTGGGTGATGCCGGAGAAGGTGAGGGCACCTTTATCCCTCCCAGGACGACTCCTTGCCCCTCCCCACCCCTCCAGCCCCCAGGGCAAAGCCAGGCTTGGCAGAGACACCACCCTGGCAACCCAGCCTTGGCACAGAGTCACCCCCGCCTTGAGCACTGATCCGGCTGCCTTCCCTGGCATCAGTGCAGCTTCCTGCATGGGGCAGCTGCACGGGGAAGGGCCCAGGCATCCACGGTGGCGAGGGGGGACAGGAGTGTGTCCCTGACAGCCAGACACCCTGTGCTGATGACCCACTGCTCCAACTCGAAACCACCCTGCAATAGCCCCAAAAGCCAGATCCCCCCACCTCCCAGTGCCCCTCACCTCCCAGCACCACCATGTCCCAGCGCCCCTCAACACCCAGGCCAGTCTTTCCCTGTGGAATCCCCCTCAGAGATGACACCAGCCTCAAATCTGGGGTCTCTAAGCACAATTATCTCTGAGCCCTTTCCAGCCCCTTAAATAAATGAGGGGCTGGGAGTCACTCCTCTTCTTGGGGCACCAGGGACCCCAGGATTCGGGAACTCTGGGAGCTGGGAGGACAGCTGGGGCAATGGGCAATGTGGACAGCTGGGGACTGGGATCCTCAGTCACTGCTGGCACTGACAATGGGGAGCACTGGTGAATCCTGGGCTCTGGGAGAGGAGGGCTGGGCTTGGGGGAAGCGCTGGGGTGGTGTCAGTGCCCAGCTCCAGCCCACCCCATTTCCCTTGCACCGCCAGCCCCCAACTGGTCCAGTCTCCAGCCACAGCTCAGAACAGAGCAGAGGGAACATCCCCTGCCCTGGCTCTCACCTGCCCCTGCCTGGGGTCACTGTGCCCTCCCAGACAACCTGGCTCCCACTCTGCAGAGCTGATCCCGCATGGTGGGTCCCAGTGTCCCTGTTCCCAAAAAGGCTCTGGCTCCAGCCCCGTCCCTTCCTGGGACGTGGCCACAGCTCACCAAAGGCCCTTGTCCCCACCGAGTGTCCTTTCAATGCCCCCATCCTCGGCCCAGGCCAGCGCTGTCGCTGAGCAGGATGTGGCCATCCAGAGGGACGTGATGAAGCGGGCGCTTGTTCCCAGGCAGCTGCTCAGAAAGTAATTGTTGACAGAGCTGCCCTGGCACGAGGAGGGATGTTTGCTCCCACAGCGGCTCTGATAAGCTCTGTTTGCCCAGGGCCCATGGCACAAGAAGCCCGTTCACCAAGATCGGTGCCTCACAGAGTGACCGGTCGGGGGATCCAGGGCAGTTAAAGCAGCCTGGCAGCCTGGGCTCCCCCAGCCCTGGCAGCGGGCAGAGCCCACAGAGAAGGGCAGTGCTGGGGCAACGGGGAGGAGCAGGTGCTGGGGCACCCGCACGCCTGGGGCTCCCTGGCTGCCCTGGCACAGGCTGGAGCCCAGAGGCCGGGGGGTCCCAGGGGAGCAGCTGGACAGCCGGGGTGCCGCTCTGCTTCGGGACAGCCTGTGGGCAGGGGAGTCCTGCCGGAGTGGGGCTCAGAGCAGCTGGGGGATGGAGCTGTGTCCCCAGGGGCACGGCCTCCCTGCCCTCTCCCCCGCCTGCCTTGCAGCTTTCCCTGGCTTTTCGGGGGGCGGGGGGTTCCCTTCACTGCACCCCTGGCCCAAGCATCTCCATCCTGGGGGCCCTGGTCAGCATCCTCTGGGCACTGTGGGGCAGTGTGAGAGTGGGGGAATCGGTTTATTACTCCCCTCTGAGTCAGGAAAGCTGACGGGTGAAGCTGCCAGCGTGGCTTGCACAAGCCAGGCAAGACCTTTTCCAGCAATCAATCATCGTTACATCCAGGCTTTCCTGTCATAGAATCATCAAATCGCAGAATAGTTTGAGTTGGACATGACCTTCAAAGTTCATCTAGTCCAACCCCTGCCATGAGCAGGGACATCTTCATCCAGCTCAGGTTTCTCAGAGCCCCATCCAGCCTGGCCTGGGATGTCTCCAGGTTCAGACTCTAGTTGGACTTGATGTTGAATGGTCCATATAATGGGGTCCATAAAATAAGAATCTCGCTTCCTTGTTGTTTTCTTACACTGTCTGAATTTGGTAAGCGAGAGCAAGAGTGATTGACAGTGTCTGTTTTTTGAGAGTAACGTATTCCTGACTCTCCCTCTTTGTATGGTGAAGGTTTCTGCCTGCACTATGATTTTGCTGGGCTGTGAGACTGTGTTGGAGCAGCAGAGGTAGGAAGTGGTGGCTTTAAAGGCATTGAAGCTGTGGTAAAACTAGCAGGTAAAGCTCGTTTCTTCCTAGAGAGCTGCCTGACAAAAACAGTTACAAGTAAAGACCTTTGAAGTTGGCCTTTTTTTTTTTTTAATTTACTCTTAATATGGAGCTTTTGATATTGATTGTTTGATTGATTGATTGATTGATTTCTGGGAAGCAAGAAGTGAGAGCCTGTGCACTCCCATAGGCAGCGCTGCCTCCCAAAATAGGTTCACCCTTCTCCACTTCTGTTCCTTCCATGCTGGTGTAGAACAAGGCCATGCAGTCGTGTGCAGATGTGGTGATTCCAATGTGACTATGAGGTCACAGCCCCACGGTGACGTGCTGTGCTGTGTCTCGGCAGCAGCAGCATCACGGTGCGAGCGTGGGGGCCATGGTCCTCACCCTCCTCCTCCTGCTGGTGTCCCTGCCAGCCTGGGAGGCCCAGGCTGCTCCAGCCGAGCGCAGGGAGCAGGTGGGCGGGCAGGGGCAGCACCCAGCCCCGAGCAGCTCAGCAGGGCAGCAGTGGGGCCAGGGCTGGGGCTGGGGCCGGGAGAGCAGCCGGGCTGGGCCGGGCAGGGCGAGCCAGGCAGCACCAGGGTGTGGGCAGGGGGCAGACGCCCCGCAGGGAGGGGAGAGGGGCTGCGGCTGCTTCAGGGGCAAGTTGTGGGCAAGCAGGGGCTGGGAGTGGTGGCACAGGGGCAGAAACCAGCACTGAGTCCCTGTGGGGCCCTCCCTGCCCCCCAGCCTCGTGCCACACGGCCCCATCCCAGGGCACGCTTTGAGCCTTTGGGCCTGTTTCAAATCAAAGCTGGGATTGCTTTGGCCCTTGGGGCCAGTTTTGAGATCAATCTGGGCACATTTGTGCCCTTTGGGGTCGTTTCTGCCTAGATCTGGGAGTTCTTTGACTTTGCAGTCCAGTTTATACTCAAATCTGGGGGTGTTTGGGCCACTTTTTTACGCAAATCTGGGCATACTTTGATTTTTTGGTCCAATTTCACCCCAAATCTGGGGATGTTATACCCCTTTTTGGCCAGTTTTGATCCAAATCTAGTGGTGCTTTGATTTTTCTGGCTCTTTTTACCTGATATACTCAGGTGCTTTTGCCCATTTTTTCTCCTAATGGAGGTGCTGTGTTCACAAATATGGGATATTTTCACCTTTGCCAGCAGTTTTGCTCCCAAATGTGGATGTTTTTGCCGCTTTTGGCCACTTTTTGCCCAAATACTCAGAATCTTTTGCCTGTATTGGCCAATTTAGCCCCCAAATATTTGGAATACTTAGTCACTTTTCCAGTTTTCTCCCTAAATAGGGCTAATTCTCTGCAATATATGGGCATTGTTGTCCTAAATATGCTGTGCTGTGTTTTGTTTTGTTTTTTCTCTCTTCTTTATGTCCTCTTTTACCCGAAATGCAGGAGTATTGCTCTGTGAGCCTGGAAACCTCTCTGATCTGTGCTTGACTCCAGCCCATGGCATTGGCAGAGCTGATCGAGCTTCTCAGCTGGATCCTGGTTATGAGCCTTGGGCTGTCCCAGAGGTAAGTTGTCACTGTCTGTCTGCTTGAAGGAATACACACTCACATTTTAATAGGTTATTAATGTGTGATTGTACCCAGGATCATCTCAGAGGCTTTTGAAAAGCTTTTTGTGCCTTGGTGGTGTTACACAAACAAGAAAACCTGCTAGGTCTCAGCAAAAAGGTCACCCATGTTCCATTTCTAGCTGTGGGAACATACACCTTTGTATGTGTCCTGTGTCATTACCTCACCCCCTCCCATCACTGCAGGTGACTGAGGAAGAAGGAGATCACAACATGCCATGGAAGCTCCTCCCCTGTGTTTGACTCCCTGTTTGGTTCCTGCAGTCCATGGTGATCAAGCCTCTTGGTGTAATCCTGGTCCTGAGCCTGGGGACAATGCCAGGGGTAAGTGTTCAGTCTTCATTGGTCACTGGCCTTTTGCATTTGTTAATATTTGGTTTATTATTTGTTAACATTTTCCTGCAATAGTTGTGCCTTGCAGTAGCCAGCAGGCTCTTTGCTAGAAGAAACATGGATGATCATTTTTTGCCCTGGTGCTCCATGCTCCCACCTTAGTGTGGGTTTTCTTTTGTGTGTGTGAGAGGTGTCCTGGTCAGAAGGCCCTGAGAGCCCCCATGTTTGTCCATCTGGTCCTTGAGGGGTGTTGCATGTGGCCTGGACACAGCAGTTTGGAAGCTGCCAGGTCCCAGCCAAGGGGTCTGCAGCCCCTCTGCAGCTTTGGCAATTTCAGCATGCGTCTGGGTCCCGTGTTGTTGCCTGACCCCCATCCAGGCACTGAAGGTCACTGAGGACAAGGTAGATCACAACGTGAAATTAAAACTCTTTTCTTTTCTCCTTGTTTCCAGCCATTCCTGTAGGCAGTGGCTACTTGACTTCTTGACTTGAGTCTGTCCGTGAGCCTCGGGGCGATCCCACAGGTTCGACCTTGGAACAAATGAGCGTTTCCATGTTAATTTTCTGTTCCTGTGAAATTTAGCTTGCTACTTTCTTGGCTGACGCTCGGTCACGCAGAGGGGAAGTGGGTCCGCCTCAGCGCTGTGCCCCAGAGGGCTCTGCCTTGCAAAGCTCTTTGCCAACCACTCCATCTCTGCGCTGCTCGCAGTGCCGGCTGCCGAGCCAGCGGCAGGTTGGGGCTGAGTTTAGAGCTGGGTGAGCTCCAGGGAGTCCTTTCTCCTGACAGCTCCAGGCCTGATTAGAAGAGAAACGCCTCCTGTCTTCTTGCTCAGGACAGATGGGCGGCTGTGCCAGTCCCTGGAGCAGGGTGGCCTCACCAATCTTCTCTGAGTGTCTTTTCCCCTGGGGCGATGGGAGCAGGTGACTCCCCAGCTGGAGGCTGCAGAGTCTCCTCCTCCCCACGCAGGGGCTGGGACCGGCCCTCTGGGCGCCGCTGTGCAACCAGGGCTCAGGACAGTGTGCTGGGGTTTCTGTTGTTTAAATTTCCTTACCTCCTTTTTTCGTTTCTGCTTCTAAGAGAAAACACTTCTGATTTGTTGACCACCCCTCACGTTCCTCTCCCCTTCTGTGTCTTTACCCTTCCTTTTTCTCTGGGCTCACCTTCTTATTTTATTCTCTTGGCTCATGGAAACCTCTTTTCTTTAGATCACCAAGTTCGTTGTTTTTTATTTTTTTCATGTCAATAACTGCAGCGCAGCATCCTGTGGAAGGCGAGCAGAAGTGACCATTGCACACCACCTCATTCACAATTTGCCAACCACACCTACCCCATGGACACCACCCACCCCAACTCCTTGGCCTTTTGGCAAGTCGAGGTAAGTGGTGCCAGTCGCTCCCAGGCTCCTGCACGGCAGCAAGGCCAGTAGTCCACGAGACAACTGTCTGACATGGCAGGTGGCCCAGGGGAGTGATTTCAGCAGCCACCTCTCCTGTTCTCTTGGACTGGCTAAGATGGTAGCAGTTGGGTGCTGTGCTTGTGCACTGTGGAGTGTGGACAAAGAGAGGGGCTCCTGCTTCTGACCTGGCCTTCAGATCATGTCAGCCTCTTTTCTTGTTCTGCAGGCTGTCCTCATCTGCTCTCCGTTGGCCAAATCCTGAAAAGCCGACCTTCAGCTTCATCCTCAGCTCAGCCCTTTGGCTCCCAGCCTCCCCGTGACCACCTGTTCCACTGCCCACCCTTCGCAACACCTTCCTCCCTGCAGCAGCGAGAAGGAGCCCAGCCAGGTCACCCCTGGTTCCTCCAGGAAGTGTCAGTGTAAGCAGCCCCGTGGAGCAGACAGCAGCCCCTGTGCTCTGGCTCTGAAGGACAAGGATCAAGTCTCCAGCCCCCAAGGAAGAAGAAGAAGAATCTCACAGGAGGGCTCAGTGTCCCCTGCGGGGAAGGAGGTGGCAGGCAAGGGTCCCAGCGGTGACGGGGAGGCACCCAGCTGTCAGCACCGAAAGATCAGGCCCGTGGTGCAAGTGTCAGGCCCCAGGACCTGTCTGGACACAGAGCCCATCTGCCCCCTCAAGAGGAAGAAAAAGAGGAGAATGGAGGAGACAGAAGAGTGCTGCTCAGGGTTAGAAGTAGGTTTAGCATTAGGGTTACAGATTGTGGGTAAGGGTTAGAATGAAGGCTTGGGTTTAGGTTTAGTGTTTAGGGTTTGAGTTAGTGATAGGGTTAAAGTTAGGTTTAGGGGTTAGGATTAGGATTAGAGTTACAGTTTGCTGTTAGGTGCTAGGGTTAGACTTGGGGTTAGTGAAGAGTATTATGGTAAGTAGTTAGGGTTAGGGGTAGGGACAGAGTTAAGGTTGGGTTTTGGTTAGAGGTAGGTTTATGGTTTAGGTTTAGAGTTAGTGGTTAGGATTAGGGTAGGGTTAGGGATGAAGAATTGGCATTGTAGTTAGTGGTACAGTTTGTGGGTAAGGGAAATGGTTAGATTTTGGGTTTGGGATTAGGATTAGGGGTCTGGTAGTGCTTAGAATAGTGGTTAGGGTTAAGAATTAGTATTAGAGCGATGGGTAGAGTAAGGGTTGGAATTTGGGGTAGAGGTGGGGTTAGCATTTATGACCAGGGTAAAGCACAGGGTCAGGATTAGAGTTACCAGTTACGGATTAGGAGTAGTGTTAGGTTGAGAGAAGGTGTATGGTGAGCCTTAGATAAGCGTTAGGGGTTTGGGTGTAGAGTTAGAGTTAGCATTAGGTAAGGTTTCAGGTCAGGTGTAGATTACAGGTAGGTTTAGGGGTTAGGGTTATAGTTAGGATTAGGGTTTGTGGTTAGGGTTAGTGGTTAGTTTTCGAGTTCTAATTAGAGGTAGGGTTAGACTTAGCCTTAGGGAAAAGAATTAATTTTAGTTGTAGGGATAGGATTTGGGTTAGTGTTAAGGTGTAGGGGTTATTGTTAAAGTAAGTATGAGGTTTAGAATGAGGCTTGCAGGCTAGGGTTGGGGTTAAGGTTTAGGAGTTAGGTTTAGAATAAGTGTTAGGTGTTTGTTTTTGTGGTTAGGGTTAGAAGTAGAGTTAAGGGCAGGGTTATAGTAAGCAGTTAGGACTTAGGGTTATGGTTATAGTTAGGCTTAGGGTTAGATTAGGGTTATTGTTAAGGTTTGGTGTTAGGGCTTTGGGTAGGGCTAGAGTTAGCATTAGGTTTCAGGTTTAGACTTAGGGTTAGGATTTACAGTAAAGGTTAGAGTTAGGGTAAAAATTAGGGCTTAATTTAAGGGTTAAGTTAGGGTTAGATTGAGAGTTAGGGTTAGAATTTGGTTTAGGTTTAGCATTTAGATGAGGGTTAGGGTTTAGATAAGGTTGAGGGTTAGTGTTAGATAAGGTTTGGGGTCAGGGGACAGAGTTAGGGTTAGAGTTTGGGATAGGCTTATGGAGCATGGCTAGGGTTAGTGTTTGGGGTTAGGGTTTAGAGTGAGGGTTATGGGTCAGGTTTTGGGTTAGAGTTAGTCTTAGAGCTGGGATTAAACTTTGGGCAAGAGTTTAAAGTATAGCATTAAGGGTTAGGGTTAGGAGTTTGTGTTTGGGTTATATGAGGTTTAGGTTAGGGTTACGTGGTAGGGTTAAGGTCTAGGGTTAGATTTAGGGTAAAGGTAAGTGTTAGGAGTTACAGGTAGGGTTAGGCTTAGGAATTAGGGGGTTGGGTTAGATTTTGGGGTTAGGGGTTTGAGCTAGGGCTAGGGGGAAGAGTTACATTTAGGGTTAGAAATAGGGTTAAAGGTAGGGCAAGGGGTCAGAGTCAGGGTTAGAATTCCTGTGTTAGAGTTAGATGAGGTTTAGGATTAGGGTTATGTGTTAGAGTTAGGCTTTAGGGTTAGGAGTTATGGTTAGTGCTAGAGTTAGGAGCTAGGGATTAGTTTGAGAGGTAGGGTTTGAGGTTTGGGTATGTGTTTGCATTGGGGTTTGGGTTAGGTGTTCAAGTATTAGGGGTAGGATTTGATTAGTATTGGAGTTCGAGAGTAGTGTCAGTGGAAGTGGTTAGGGTTAGGGGTTAGTTTTAGGTACCTAGGCTAGGGTTATGTTTAGAGTCAGGTTTAGGGTTAGAGTTAGGGGTAGGGTCAGGGTTTGATTAGGATTAGGGTTAGAATTAATGTTAGGGCTTTTGGGTTTGGGTTAGGGGTAGAGTTTGGTTTTAGTTTTAGGCTTAGATTTGTGATTACAGTAAGAAGGCTAAGCATTACGTTTAGATTTGGAGTTAGAGCTAGGGGTTTGCATTAGTGTTCCATTAGAGTGAAGAGAATTGGCTAGAATTTAGGATTAGGCTTAGGGTTGAGGGAGTAGCATTAGTGGACATAGTTAGGAGTAGCTTAGGTGTAGGAGTTGGGACTTCGGGTATGATTTAGGGGTTGGGATTAGAGTTAGGGATAGGAAATATCATTAGGATTAGAGTAAGGGTTAGATTAAAGTTTAGGGGTTAGGCAGTAGTGTTAGGAAAGGTGGTTAGGCTTAGGTTTTAGAATTCTGTTGGAGATAGGGGTTCGGGTTCATGGCTAGGGAGAAATGTTATTGTAAATGGTTAAGATTAGCATAGGAGATTAGGTTTAGGGGTGAGGCTAGAGTTAGGGTTAGAGTTAGGGTCAGGATTCTGTTTAGAGGTCAGGTTAGGGTGAGATTTCATGTTAGGGTTAGTGTTGGGTTAGGTTGGTTTAAGGGTTGTGGTTAAAGTTAGGTTTGTGATAGGGTTATGGTTAGGTAAGGTTAGGGTTTAGGTTTAGTGTTAGGACTAGTTTTCAAGTTAGGGTTAGAGTTAGTGTTAGGGTTTAGGCTTACCATGAAGGTTTTAGTTAGTGTTAGGGGTCAGCAATAGGGTTATCATGTTTGTGTTAGGGAGTAGTGTTACGGTTAGTGGAACTGGTTAGGGTTAGGTAGGGTTAGTTTCAGGGTTTAGGGGTTATTGCTCGAGTAAGGGTGAGGTTTAGATTGCTGGTTACTGGCTAGGGTTAGAGTTAAGGTTTAGGGCTGAGCTTTTAAGTCAGCTTTAGGGGGTTTGTGTTAGGCTTAGGTATTAGGGAGAAGAATTAGAGTTAGATTGAAGGATAAGATTATGGCTAGGATAAGTGGTTAGGACTTAGGTTTAGGGTTATAGTTCCTTTTAGGGTTAGATTGGAGTCAGTGATTGGGTAGCATTACCAGTTAGGGAGAAAGGTTAGAGTTAGCGTTTGATGTTGGCGTTAGATTTTGGGTTGGGGGTATTTTTAGGTTAGAGTTTGGATTTCTATTTATGTGATGTTGGTCTTAGGGTTAGAGTTAGGGTTTTGTCTTAAATTTTACATTTGATTTAGGATTAGTATTTAGATTTACATTTAGTCTTAATTTTTAGTATTTGGTTTAGGGTAATGGTTGGATTAGGGTTAGTGTTAGGGGTTCCGAAGTTGTCTTAGCGGTAGAGTTAAGTTTTGGGTTTAGATTTAGGGGTAGGGTTAGATTAAGGTTTAGGGTTAGCATCAGGGTTAGGGCATTGAATTAGTTTTAGTGTTAGGGTTAGAGGTTGGTCTTAGATTTAGCCTTTGCTTTAGGATTACAGTAAGTGCTTGGACTAACATTAGAGGTTTAGATTTAGGGATAGGTGTTAGGGGTAGTGTTAGGGTTATTATTAGGGTTTGATTAGGATTAGGTTTAGGGTTTATGGGTAGGGATGTGGTTAGTGGTAAAGGTTAGTTATTAGGGTTAGTGTTAGAGGTAAGGATTAAGGTTAGGGATTAGGGAATAGTGTTAGTATAAGCAGTTAGACTTCATGTTTAGGGGGAAAGGGTAGGAATATGGTTAGAGTTAGCACTATTTGTAAGTATTACAGTTATAGTTAGGTTTAGGTTAGGGGTGAGTGTTAGGGGTTAGAATTAGGGTTAGGGTTAGGGGTAAGGGTTAGAGGTCATTTTAGGGGTTACCATTATAATTTTGATTAGATTTAGGGTTAGAATTAGGCTTAGATTTTAGACTTAGAGTTAAGATTTGAGTTAAAGGTAGGGATTAGGATTAGGGTTGGGGTAAGGGGGTTGGATTAGAGTTAGATGTTGGGGTTAGGAGTTTTGTTATTTGGATGGTCAGGTTTAGGTTTTAGATTTATATTGAAGGGTTAGGGCTGGGACACTGGGTTAGGGTTAGAGGTAGTGTTAATGTTATTTTTGTGATAGCGGTTTAGGGTTAAAGTTTATCTTAGAGTGATGGGTTAGGATTTAGCATTAGATTAGAGATAGGTTTAGGTTAGGCTTTAGGGTTAGGCTTAGAGGTTGAGTTAATGGTTAGGGTTAGATATTAGGGTTGGGTTAGTGTTAATTTTAGTCTAAGTGCTTACGGCTGGTGGCTGGATTCATGGGCTAGGGATATGAATGGGACTAGGATTAGATTAGGGTTGTATTTAGGTTAAAGATTGGTTTAGAGGTGAATTTAGGTGTTAGGTGTAGATTTCAGTTTAGAATTAGGGTTAGTGTTGGGTCTGGGTTAGGATTAGGTTAGGTTGGTTTCAGCTTACCATTAAGGTTAGGTTAGTGATAGGGTTAGTGTTAGTTTAGGGTTAGAGTTTAGTATTGGGGTTAGGGTTTAGGGTTTCTGTTAGGTTTAGAGTCAGGGTTAGGACTCAGTTTTAGATTTATGGTTAGAGGTAGTGGTAGAGGTTAGGGGTAAGGTTAGGGTATGGGTTGGAATAGTGTTATGTTTCGGAGTTAGGATGTAGTTTGGATTTACATTTAGGGTTTGGTTAGTGTTCAGGTTAGAGTTAGGGTTAGTTGTTAGTTCTAGATTTACAGTTAAGGTTAGGTTTACAGTTAGGATTAGATTAGTGTTAGGACATAGTGTTAGGGCTAAGGATTAGGTTTCAGAGTTAGGGAATAGTGTTAGTGTAAGCAGTTAGGGTTAGGTTTTAGTATTAGGGTTGAAGGGTAGGACTAGGGTTAGGGTTAGAGTTAGGATTATGGGTAAGTATTAGAGTTAGATTAGGTTTAGAAGAGGGTTAGAATGTAGGGTTGGAGTTAGCATTAGGGGTTAGTTTCATGTTTTGGGTTAGAGTTAGGATTACGTTTTAGCTTTAGATTTAGGTTAGAGTTAGGAATGGGGTTAGCACTAGGGTTAGGGTTAGTGTTAGGCAGTAGTGTTAGTGGAATGGTCAGAGTGAGGTTTTAGATTTATACTGGAGATGGAGGTTGGGGTTGGCATTAAGGGTTGCAATTCTGGTTAGTGGTTAGGGGGTAGTGTTAGTGTAAGTCGTTAGGATTAGTGTTAAGAGGTTAGGTTTAGGGGTTAGGGGTCAGGATAGCTTTACGGTTAGAATAATGGGTTAGGGTTTGAATTAGGGTTAGTTTAGGGTTAGAGTCAGTCGAAAGAGTTGCAGGTCAGGATTTAGGTTAGGGCTTGGTTCAGGTTAGTGTTTGGTTTAAGGCTGGTGTTAGTATGATGAGTTAGGGTTAGTTTTAGGGTTAGGCTAGGGTTATGGGTAAGGGTTAGAGGTCGCATTAGGGTAAGCTTTCAGTGGTTTGAATTAGGGTAAGGGTAGTGTTAGGGTTAGTTTTAGTGTAAGTGGTTAAGGTTAGGGGTAGGGATAGGCTTAGGTTTAAGGTTATACTAGGGTTAGCTTTTGGGTTGAGGGGGTTTGGTTTAGGTTAGATTTTGTGCGCGAGGTAGGGTCAGGGTTATGTTTGGGTGAATGTTATGGTTAGGTGAATGATAGGTGTAGGGTAAGTTTTAGGTTTAGGGGTTAGGATTATGGTTAGGGTAAGGGATGGATGAGTGTTAGGGTTACGGCTTAGGGAGTTTTGTTATTTGAATGGTCAGTTTTAGGTTTTCGATTTATATTGAAGGGTTAGGGCTAGGACACTGGGTTAGGGTTAGAGGTAGTGTTAGTGTTATTTTTAGGATAGGGATTTAGGGTTATAGTTAGAATGATGGGTTAGGATTTAGCATTAGATTAGGGATAGGTTTAGATTAGGGTTTAGGGTTAGGCTTAGAGGTTGAGTTAATGGTTAGGGTTAGATAATGGGGATGGGTTAGTGTTAATTTTAGTCTAAGTGCTTACGGTTGGTGGCTAGGTTCATGGGCTAGGGATATGAATGGGGCTAGGATTAGATTAGGGTTATGTTTAGGTTTAAGGTTTGGTTTAGAGGTGAATTTAGGGGTTAGGTGGAGATTTCAGGTTAGAATTAGCATTAGGTTAGGTTAGTTACGGCTTACCATTAAGGTTAGGTTAGTGATAGAGTTAGTGTTAGGTTAGGGTTAGAGTTTAGTATTGGGGTTAGAGTTTAGGGTTACTGTTAGAGTCAAGGTTAGGACTCAGTTTTAGATTTATGGTTAGAATTAGTGGTAGGGGTTACGATTAAGGTTATGGTATGGGTTGGAATACTGTTCGGTTTCGGAGTTAGGGTGTAGTTTTAGGGTCACTTGAAGTGGTTAGGTTTAGAGGTTAGATTTATGGGTTAGGGACAGGGATATGGTTAGGGTGAAGTTGAGATTTAGATTTAGGTTTATGATTAAAGTTAGAGGTAGGGTTAGGGTTTGAGTTTAGGCTTAGACTCAGGCTTTGATTTAGGATTAGAGTGAGGGTATGGTTTAAGCATTGTGGTTAGATTTTTTTAGAGATAGGTGTTAGGGGGTAGGCTTACAGTTAGGATTAGGTTGTGAATAGGGTTAGGGTTTGGGGATGGGATAGAGATTAGGTTACGGTTAGAGTTATGGTTTAGAGGTTAGGATCAGGGTTGAGGTTTAGCAATGAATGTTCATATATGTGGTTATGGTTAAGGGTTAGTTTTATGGGTTAGGAGAAGGGTTAGTGATTAGGGAGATGAGTTAGTATTATAGTTAAGGATAGGGCTAGGGTTAGCAGTTATGACTTAGGGTTAGGGTTTCAGCTAGGGTTAGATGATGGTTAGGGTTAGAGTTGGCATTAGCAGTTGGGGAAGGGTAAGAGTTAGGGTCTGGTGTTATGCTTTTGGTTAGGGGTAGAGTTAGCGTTAGATGTTTAGGGTTAGACTTGGAGTTAGGGTTAGGAATTACAGTTAAGGTTAGTGTTAGGGTACAAGTTAGGGCTTAGTTTAAGGGTTAAGATAAGTTTAAGAGTTAGGATTGCATTTAGAGTTAGGGTTAGCACTAGGGTTATCATTTAGATAAGGGTTAGTGTTGGATAAGGTTTAGGGTTAGGTTTAGATTAGGGTTAGGGAGTAGAGGTAGAGTCAGGGTCAGGGCTAGAGTACAGGTTAGGTTTAGGGGTAAGGGCCTATGGTTAGTGCTTGGGGTTAGGCATTTGAGATAGGGTTAGGGGTTAGTTTTCAGGATAGGGTTAGGCTTACTGTTAGGGTTAGGCGTAGGAGTTAGGGTTAGAATTGGGGTAAGGTCTTGGGGTGACAGATTAGTTTTAGGATATTGTTAGGGTTGGTGGTAGGGGTTTATTTAGGGTTAGGGAGTAGTGTTATTATAAGTGGTTAGGATTACTGTAAGGGGGTAGGGTTAGGGGTTGGGATAGGGTTAAGGTTAGAATGACAGGTTAGGGTTGCAGTTAGGGTTTGGGATTAGGGGGTAGAGTTAGGTTTCGGGACAGGGGTTTGGGGTTCAGATTAGAGTCAGGGTTAGGGTTTAGGATAAGGATTAGGCTTTTGGTAAGTATTGGGTTAGTGTTATGGGTTGGTCTTACAGAGTAGTGGAAGTGGTTAGGAGTAGGTTTAGGTACTAGGGTTAGATTTCGGGTTAGAGTTAGGGTTTGGATTTACATTTTGGGTTTAGTTAGTGTTCAGGTTAGAGTTCAGGTTAGTGGTTAGTTTTAGATTTATAGTTAGGATTAGATTTAGGGGCCAGGGAGTTGTGTCAGTGGAAGTGGTTAAGGTTTGGGGTTAGTTTTAGGATTCAGTGTTTGAATTAGGGTTAAGTTTCAGATTAGATTTAGGGTTAGGGTTAGATTAGGGTTAGGGGATGGTGTTTACAGTTAGACTTATGGTTAGGGCTTTGGATGAGGTTTATAGTTAGGATTAGATTATTGTTAGGATATAGTTAGTCTTAGGGCTAAACATAAGATTTCAGAGTTAGGGAATAGTGTTAGTGTAAGCAGTTAGGGTTAGGTTTTAATATTAGGGTTGAAGGGTAGGACTAGGGTTAGGGTTAGAGTTAGGATTATGGGTAAGTATGAGAGTTAGGTTTAGAAGAGGGTTAGAATGTAGGGTTGGAGTTAGCATTAGGGGTTAGTTTCATGTTTTGGGTTAGAGTTAGGATTACGTTTTAGCTTTAGATTTAGGTTAGAGTTAGGAATGGGGTTAGCACTCGGGTTAGGGTTAGTGTTAGGCAGTAGTGTTAGTGGAATGGTCAGAGTGAGGTTTTAGATTTATACTGGAGATGGAGGTTGGGGTTGGCATTAAGGGTTGCAATTCTGGTTAGTGGTTAGGGGGTAGTGTTAGTGTAAGTCGTTAGGATTAGTGTTAAGGGGTTAGGTTTAAGGGTTAGGGGTCGGGATAGCTTTAGGGTTAGGATAATGGGTTAGGGTTTGAATTAGGGTTAGTTTAGGGTTAGAGTCAGTCGTAAGAGTTGCAGGTTAGGATTTCGGGTTAGGGCTTGGTTTAGTGTAGTGTTTGGTTTAAGGCTGGTGTTAGTATTATGGGTTAGGGTTATTTTTAGGGTTAGGCTAGGGTTATGGGTTAGGGTTAGAGGTCATATTAGGGTGATATTTCAGGTAAGAGTTAGGATAAGGCTAGAGTTAGTGTTAGTTTTAGGGTTGGGGAGGTTTGGTTTAGGTTAGATTTTGTGCAAGAGGTAGGGTTAGGGTGGTGGTTAGGTTAGGGTGGTGGTTGGGTTAATATTATGGTTAGTTTTAGGTGAATGATAGGTTTAGGGTAAGTTTTAAGTGCAGGGGTTAGGATTAGGGTTAGGGTAAGGGATGGATAAGTGTTAGGGTTAGGTCTTAGGCAGTGGTGTCAGTGGAAGTAGTTAGGGTTGGGGTCTGGCTCAGGGTCCCAGGGGGATTTGTGAGGTAGCAAGGCCTGGATGAAGAGCTCCCTTCTTGGTCGCACACGTCCAAAAGACAGGGACACGTCTGTGACTGATCTGCCTGGCACTGTCCCACCAGCAGTGGCAGATGCATCCTGGAGAGGAGTGGAGCTGCCAGGCACTGTCAGAGGATCTCCCTGAGGTGCCACTCGCTGCCCACCCAGACTCACACACTGTCCCTGGCTGTGACAGATACACCAGCTACGAGCTCTGGACACAGGACACAACAGTCCAACCGCAAAGACCGTCTCTCCTATCCTGAAAGACTCTTATGACCCCTGGAGCCCAAAGCCATGGACCACATGAACCCATTGGACATTTTAGAGGCGTGGCCTATAGACTGAGGAATGAGATCTGTGTGTATATCCAGAGATAGGAAAAGTGCTGTTGATTAACCGGAATGTATTGGAGAGTGTGGGACCCGGGCACAACACAGATGGTACAGAATAAGGGGGGGGCACTGTCCTGGTTTCAGCTGGGAGAGAGTTAATTTTCTTCCTAGTAGCTGGTAGAGTGCTGTGTGTTGGATTTAATCTGAGAAGAATGTTGATAGCACAGGGATGTTTTGGTTGTTGCTAAGCCATGTTTATACCAAACCAAGGACTTTTCATCAAGGAGGCTGGAGATGCACAAGAAGCTGGGAGGGGCACAGGCAGGACAGCTGGCCCAAGTGGCCAAAGGGATATTCCACACCATATGATGTCATGCTTGGTGTGTAAACTAGAGAAAAGTTACATGGGGGACCGCTGTTTGGGATCTGGCTGGGTGTCACTCAGAGGGTTGTGAGCAATTGCATTGTGCGTGACGTGGTTTATATCTCCTGTTATTATTATTACCATTTTTGCAATTACTACTATTACTACTGCCATCATTATTATTATAATTACTATTACTATTACTATAATTATTTTATTTATTATTATTATTTTATATTTATTGTAGCTGTTGTTGCTATTGTAGCTGTTGTTGCTATTGTAGCTATTGTTGCTGTTGTTGCGGTTGTAGCTATTGTTGCTGTTGTTATTGTATTGCCTTTCTGTCTCATTAAACTGTCGTCATTTTAACCCAAGATGTTTATTTCTTTCCTGATTCCCTCTCCCATCCCACTGGGCTGGAGGGAGGAAGAGAAGGGCTGCGTGTGATGTTCAGCTGCCCGCTGGGTTAAACAAAACAGTCCTGGTCAAAGGAGTGATCATGCAAGGTGTCCCAGAGGAAGAGGTGTACCTCAGGAGGGCACAGGGCAACAAGGGCCCTTCAATGCCAGGACAGGCTGTGAGGAGCCAGGATGCCAAAAGATGTCAGACTGGAGAATGTTTCAGGACACCATCTGGGTTCAGCCCTCCCCTGCCCTTTGTGCCATGAGAGACACCCCATGGTCCTGCCCAGCCTTGTCCTGGGCTCCTGAGCCAGCTGGGAAGATGGAAAGGGCTCAGCAGCAGTGATCCTCATCCAGCTGGGTCTGTTTCCCAGCCCAACCAGCGTGGCCAGAGCAGAGTCACCCATGGCCCCAGGGCACCACAGCCCCTCGCTCTGCAGAGCAGCATGGCCAGCTCAGGGCCCTGTGGGGAGCACAGGGAGGGAACCAGGACCAGCCGGCCAGGCCAGGCTGGACACCCTCACCTGGGGAAAGGGATGTCCCTGGAGAAGAGCAAGGCAGCATTTCTGTGCCTGCAGGGAGGAATCCAGGAGCAAGAGAAGCCTCTTTCTGCAGACACTCATTGGGGTCAGGCTGCTCTGTTGCTGGAGCAGGACTCTTGTTCTGGTCTGAGGAGAGGGGCTGGCGCTGATGGACACAGGTCATCTGTGGTGGGGATCTGCTGGAGTTGAATCTGCTTTTCCTGTCTGTCCACACCTCCTCAGGAGACACTCTGCATCGGTATCCATGGGGGAATTCTTCTATCACAGTTTCAAAGTGCTCAATGCCGAAACAGTGTCATCCTTACCAAGTTCTCTGTCATCCTCACTCACACAAGATAAATCAACCTGTTGCCCATGTCACTGAGCTGCTCCATATATCTGAGCTGATTCTTCACACGGGGGGATCCCTCTGTCCTCACTCTCCCTGAGACTCTCTCCAGCAGACCCTGTATCCTTCAGCTGAAACACCACAGCTCAGCAAGCTGCCCCACCTCACCTCATATAATCCAAAAATGTCACAGTGCTTTAACAAGACATGGGGCTCCTCCTGGCAGTGGATGTTCGGAAGCTTGTTCAGTGCTACACCACCTGGGTTTCCACCATCCAGAGGGACACAGATTGCCTCTGTGATACCCCTCTTGTAGAGCCAGACCTAATGAACAGCATTTTAAACAATACCTCAGAGTCTGAGTGCATTTCTTTCTGGGTTCATACCAGACCAGCATCAACTGGGGAAAAACACTCTCCCAGCACTCTTGGATGCAAACCCTCTGGTCCCAAGGGCTGGTAAGACTGCAGTTTGCTCATGAAGCCCCTGGCTTGAACCCCATCCACCACAGCTGTTGTTCTCCAGAGTCCTGCCTGGAAGCACAAAGGCCTGGAAGACTTTGCTGCTGACAACTGAGGCAAAGACACGGAGACATCTTAGGTCTACCTACACCTTGTCTTACTAAATTCAGTAGTAGTCTCACAGTATTTAGGATTCTTCTTTAGCTGTTTCTGGAATAGCAACAGCTTATCTTGATGACCTTCAATTCCTTTTGGAGTTTTAATTGTGTTTTGATATGAACCATTGCTGTGCCTGGAGGACGCTGTTCTTGAAAACAAGATGTATCCAGGCATATTGTGAAAGTATTTGGTCTTTTCATTGATTGTATCATCAAGAGACTGAGTGAAGATCCCTGTGTGATGTGCTGCTTGTCCATGCAATGCCTGCAGCTGTTGGGTAGAGAAGAGACCAACCTTGCTTTTCTGATGACATCTGATGACTGATACCTTGGACTGATTGTATCAGTCAAAGATACACAGGCAATAAATCACATTCTGCAATGCTGTCTGAGGCAGCTGTGATGCACCTCCCTGAATGGGAATGGATTTTCTGTAGGTCCTGTGTGGTCCATGTCAGCCTTGGCATCTTATGTGGGCCTGAATTGGAACATGAAATGGAACACCTACCCTGTGTTCTGTCAGGCAATGTGGGGATGACCATGGGACAACTGCCAATGTAGTCACTGGAGAGCTTGTAAATTCATCTGATGGACATGAGAGAGAACGAGGTGGCCCTATGGTACAGGACTGCAACCATTCCTATGCACTCCAACATAAACTGCCATAACAACAGTGAGCAGGAAAAGGGCCTTTTGGCCTTTATTTGGACATGACCTGTCATTTCACTTGGCCAAAGGACTTTCCCACCAGGCTCATGTATGATCCCCAAGATGTCACCCTGTCTCTATGAACTTGTCCATAGGACCTTTCAGTTACCTGCAATGTATCTGGTACCACCTCTGGAAACACAAATGTCACCAGTTACTTGCAGCTGGACATCTCACTCCTGCCTCTGTCTCCCTTAATTAGCACAGGAGTGGAGAAAAGAGGCTGACATGCTTCTTTGTGTGTCTCTTTTGAGAGCTCCTAAACAAAGGCAAGAGGAATCCCACCTCCTGTAGGTGTGTGGCAGGGATGGCAGAGCTGAGTGTCCTTCAAGTGCTGGGAATAGAAATGCAGGAGGAAAAGCCTCCATCGACTCAGCTGAATCCCTTCCTTCAGCACGGGTAACGAAGATCCCTCCTTGTCACTTTCTGGGTGTCCTGACTAATAATAAGTCAAAACAAAAGAAAAAAAACAATAGACGATAATTAGAGGTAACTTTGAGAGGGAAAATACACTGCTGGAAATAAGTGTTTCTGCCCAGCATAAGGAGGGAACATCAGTGATGACTTGAGGCTGTTTCACAGCAGGTGCCCCAGGGACACCTGGAGGAGCCCAGAGGGGACAGAGAAAGGGACATCATGGGCTGCTCCTGTGCTGTGAGCTGGGCTGGGCTCCTGGGACACAGGGAGCTCATGGCAGCGGCAGCGCTGCAGAGAGACAGCTCTGCCCAGGAGCAGCTCCTCTGCACACGCAGCAGGGCTGAGGGCTCTGCCTGCAGCACCGAGGGCACAGGAGACAGGCACAGAGAGGTTAAAGACAACATGGGGTGGAGGATGCTGAGACATCACTGGGAGAGAAATCTTCACAGCCCTGAAAAGAGTAAGTCTCTGGCTATAGCCCAATTCAGCTGCAGTTCCTGGAGAGATGTTAAAGCTAGAACATTCCACAAGCTGTGGCATCTGTCAGGAGGGACGTTGCAGTTTCTCCCGTGTAGAGAAAACATGTTATATAGAGAGGAGTTTCTCTGCTGCACCTTCAGAGGGACATTTCTAATGGGCTTTTTCAAGGAGAAGGTAAAGGAAGGAATTACAGTAAAGCTAAGGAACTTTCTCAAGTCCTTATTTTCAATTTGTTTCTCTTGGGGAATTTGAGAGGAGAAACGGAAAAGGAGCTCTCATACTTGAACAAGTCATGGAGACCACTCAGCTGTAACTTCGTCAGTAGGTCTGATAGGAGCCTCCTGATGAGCCTTCATCCACTCCTCTGCCCATGGACAGATGCCTTTGCTTGACCCAGCAGGATCACCCACCTGTTTTTGTTTTCAACAGGAAGATGCTCCCAGGCGGTGCCCTGCAAACAGGCAGGTGTCTGTAGGGCCAGGGTGAGGGCACAGAGTTTGGGATGGGGTCTGTGAGCACTGACAGGGAAAAGACATGGGACAGGGAATCACCTCCCAGGAGGAAAATCTCCTGGCAGCAGGGACATGAACTGGGAAGGAGGAGACAAACCAGAGCTCTTGTGGGAGGGAGGATGTAGAAATCTCTGACTGACCCCCTGCAGTGCAGATCCCTCCTCTGAGCAGCCCCCTCGCCTGCTCTCCCACCCAGTAAAGCCTCTGTCCTCAGGGCCGGGGGCTCCAAGGCATGAAGCAGCTCCTGTGCAGCCAGAGCTCCAGTTCCTCTGCAGAGCACAGGGGCTGAGAGCAGCTGCCCGGCACTGTTGGTGTCTGGGAGGTGGCTGCACAGCTGGGGAAGGGTGACGCTGTCTGAGGGCCCGGCTGCCCCTGCCCTGGCCTCTCTCACACCCACCCTCACCAGATTTTTCCTTCTTGCTCCCCTGCTCTGGGTCACTGCTGTTGGGATCTTGTTCTTGCTGTCAGGCTCTCTGGGGATGGCAGTTTCAGCTGCAAAGTCACAGCCCGATCTTGTGGGTCCTTTCCTGCAGCTGTGTCCATGGGCACACGTGTCCCAGCTTTGCTCTGACCTGTGGGGTGTGGGCAATGAGGTCTGTGGGGCTGGACAACAAACTGAGACTCCCTGAATCAAATGCTATCAGGACACTCTGCTATCTCCTTGAGGTTTCCTTCCAAGCTGTGAGTTTCCCTCCAGGATACAAAACTGTCCTACAACATCTTCGTATTATCTCAATACCCAGTGGAGAACCACAGAGATCCTAAAGAAAGAAAATATTGCGGGGTTTGTGAAATGAGCGATGTGTGTCCTGGGCTAATTTTGGGGTGCTGAGACCTTAGAAAACAGTGAGATGTGTAGTGGTCTGAGGTGGATCCCTCTGCTCTCAGCAGTGTCTGGTGGCTCTTCAGGGTAACATGGGAGTGTGATCACCCTCCATCTCAGAAAGGTGCCAGCCCAGGGCAGCTGGAGCAAGAAAAAGGGACAGACCAGCTCCCCTCACTCTGCACTAAGCCACAGGCAGCCTCTTGCCTTGCAGGACTCGCTCTGTTCTCCCTGAGTGCAGCAGAAATGCTGATGGTTTCTGACATCCAAGAACATTCCCCAGGGTGAGAGGGGAGAAGGAGCTGTAAAAAACCCCAAACCTCTCAAAACTCCTTCTGCCACCTCATTTCCTTGTCCCTGGGAGTGCAGATGCTGACAGGTATTTCTGCACCAGGAGCAGCTTCATGTGACAAAGCTGAACCCCAGGACTGTCCCCTGCCCTCGTTCCCATGACCCCACTGATGCAGAGCAGGGCTGACTCCTCAGCAGCCAGCGGGCACAGGCCCTGCTCCTCATGCACCTCCAGCCAGCACCACCCAGGGCTCAGACACGGAGCTGAGGGAAGGTCTGGAAAAGGACAAGGGGGTGTGGAGCAGGGGGAGGGTGTATGAGAAATGGCTTAGACTTTGCTCAGAGAAATCTCCCCAAAACTCTCACTGTCTTTTTCTTCTGTGATAGCCCCCATAGCCAAAATCAGCAAATGTCCAACAGCAGCTCCATCACCTAGTTCCTCCTCCTGGCATTCACAGACACACGGGAGCTGCAGCTCTTGCACTTCTGGCTCTTCCTGGGCATCTACCTGGCTGCCCTCTTGGGCAACGGCCTCATCATAATCACCATAGCCTGTGACCAGCACCTGCACACCCCCATGTACTTCTTCCTGCTCAACCTCTCCGTCATTGACCTGGGCTCCATCTCAACCACTGTCCCCAAGTCCATGGCCAATTTCCTCTGGAACACCAGGGCCATCTCCTACACAGGATGTGCTGCCCAAGTGTTTCTGTTTGTCTTTTTAGCTTCAGCAGAGTATTGGCTCCTCACCATCATGGCCTATGACCGCTACGTTGCCATCTGCAAACCCCTGCACTACGGGACCCTCCTGGGCAGCAGAGCTTGTGTCCACATGGCAGCAGCTGCCTGGGCCACTGGGTTCCTCTATTCTCTGCTGCACACGGCCAATACATTTTCACTACCACTCTGCAAGGGCAATGCTGTGGACCAGTTCTTCTGTGAAATCCCCCAGATCCTCAAGCTCTCCTGCTCAGACACCTACCTCAGGGAAGTCTGGCTTCTTGTGATTTCTTTCTCAGTTGCATTCGGCTGTTTTGTTTTCATTTTTTTCTCCTATGTGCAGATATTCAAGGCCGTGCTGAGGATCCCCTCTGAGCAGGGACGGCACAAAGCCTTTTCCATGTGTCTCCCTCACCTGGCCGTGGTCTCCCTGTTTGTCAGCACTATCATATTTTCCCACCTGAAGCCCCCCTCCATCTCCTCCCCATCCCTGGATCTGGTGGTGTCTGTTCTGTACTCAGTGGTGCCTCCAGCAGTGAACCCCCTCATCTACAGTATGAGGAACAATGAGTTCAAGGATTCAGTGTGGCAACTAATGAATGGCTGTTTTATGAAGCAATAAACTGCCCATAATCTTCTGCATAGCATATATAATGTAAATAATTTTCTCACTGAGTGGTTGTGCCCATGTCCACTGGACACCCTAGAGAACCTGCTGCAGGTCAGTCGTCACGGACCGGCCTCTCACAACCATCATTTCCAGCACTGGCTTCTCACTTCAGCTTGAAGAGGTTCTTTGTCCCTCCCTGGCAGCACAACTAATGAGTAGGTCAGATGTCCATGTTTGCATTGTATAGACAAGATGTAAACAAATGCACAAAGTGCTTCTGAGGTGATGAACCTGAGTGAGCAGAAACACCATCAGCTATTCCCTGGGGTTCCATGAAGGTCAGTGGGACAGTGTCTTGATGCGATTTCATGTTGAGAGTAACATCCTTTGGAGGACCACCTGAATGTAGCACTGGGATGTGCTTCCTGGAACTGAAGATCCCGTGTCCATTCTTTATGCCATGAAGCATCTCATGTAAGTGCAGAGAAGGGTGACAAATGGCAGGGCTGAGGTGCCTCCCAGCCCCCTGGAGTGGCAGCAGGAGGTCAGAGAGACACAGTGACTCCTGCATCTGTGTGTACAAGGGAAACACTGTCTCTCAACATCCATGGGTGCATAAGGAGTCCATGGTGAGGTTACTTCTCTCTGGTCAGGCTAAAGACCACAAGAAGTCTGATGGGTTGGGGTCCCTGCCTGCAGAGCAGTTTCTGAGATAGTCGAGCTTTCCATGGTAGTGGGAAGACGCCGGAGAGGGGGAAAAAATAATTGAAAAGGACAACTTGGGAGGTGCATTCTGGATATCAGGAGGAAGAAACGTCAGTGGAAGGGCAGTGCTGCAGTGCAGGAGGTCACCCAGAGGCAGTCGGGATCAGCCCATGGCTTTATGTTTCAACAAACAGCCAGTGAGGGTGCAGTGAATGAGGAACGGACTCTCGGGAAGGTGCAATGAGAGACATTTATTACAAACTCAGGCGTGCATTTATACTTGCTATGATTCTTGCTCAAGCATTTGCTGATTTGCCAAGTGAGTCATTACATAAGCGATATATTTCATGTTCCCACCAAAGTTACTGCCATAAACACAGGTTTTGTCTGTCATATGCTATCCCTCTGTCCTTGATATATCAATCCTGTATCAGTCCCTCTGGCCTTGATGTCTCACATAGCATACGGTACTTGCTTCTTGTATTTTTCCACTAGCGCTTGTTCTCACACTGTCGACTCTCACAGTTTCTCACAGGTCCAATCTTAGCACACTGCCACATCTCCCCTTCTTGTTTAATAGGTGCGTAGCCATAGCAGTATGTAATTGCATAGCTATTACCTGATAAACCTTTTTTCAATCATTTGTTGTAACTAGATGACTCTTTAAGACGGTTTAAAAACCCAGTTGGAGATTCCTTACAATCCTGTTTAATCTCAAAAAGTTTTGGCATATTTATAGCTGTAGGTATAGTGTGTCTAATCCTGTATAAAATCCGCTGTCAATAACAATTCAGCCTGTCACTAGATTTAAGAACGTTATGATCCCACCCTGGATCGACCAAGGGACAATTTTGATCTAATGTTCCCTGTATATTCCCTGCCAATATCTGCCCTATACAACCGTGTTTCAACCTCTTTCCCTGATTATCCTGTTCAAGGGTCAAAACAAATGGATCTGAAGGGGATAAATATAATGCCTATGTATCCTTATTTATTGTGTAATATGCATTATGCAAGAGGCAATATATGATTTAAAATACACTTCTTATGATGTATTACATATAAGGCATTACTATACTACACATCACAAAGTATACCCACCTAGATCTGTGCAGCATATTCATATTATTTACAGTGGCCTCCATTGATTACAAAGTTCAATCAGATTCTCCTCGGTTGCTGTTCCCCAGGGAGTCAAACAATCTCTTTCCAATGTCACAAAATACAACCCGGGGCGGGGAGGGGATTCCTTCCGAATCCCTCCTGTCGATTATCCACTACCTATTCACAATCACAATAACAGACAATTGCTATACCGTAAGTATTGGACTGGAAAATCACCGAAGACACAACTAACAACAGCAACAAATCACTAAAGACGCAAACAACGATAGAATTACTAATGCATGAACAACAAAGTCACTAAAGGTACCTTTATCAAATTACTATTTTCTTGTTTTTCTCTTTTATTTAGTGTTTCCTCATTTTTCTCTAATTTCCTTACTTTTCTTTTTTCTTTTTATTTTTTTTCTTTTCTTTTCCCCTTTTTTAAAGTTACCCAAGTTACCAAAGCTTCCAAAATGCAAAGGCCCAATGCGCTGGTATCCCCCCGAAAGGCAGACAAGTTCCACATGTGTCACTTGGGTCACCAAAGTATCAATAACCAAAATGCAAAGACTCAATGCACTGGCAATAAAACCACGACAGACACTCACTCACTCCCTTCCCTGAAGAGGGAAAGGAGAAACTTGGATTGAGATAAACAGCGTTTAATAAAATAACAAAATACTAATACACTGCTAGTAAGTATCTATATAATACAGAGATAAAAGCTACGCAATGCAGTTCCTCACAAACTCTGTCTGCACACAGCCAGTCCCAGGAAGCAGCACCCTGGTCCCAACAGCCGATCCCAAAGAGAGAACAAACGCAGAAAAGCGCAGAGGCCTCTCCAAAATGGCAAAAGGCCAAATCAAACGTCCCGAACTGAACTCCCCTGGCTCCCATAAAAAAACTAAGGAAGAACTCACAAGAGAAATAAAAGTGCCCAAAGGCAGAGAGAGAGAGGCCAGAAGATCCCAACTCTCCTAAAGATGAAGCGTGAGGCTAATGGGATGGAACACTCTCATTGGTCAGCCTGGATGTCAGTCAAGCTCTGCCCCGTCCCTCCCCCCTTCCTCGCTGCCTCACACCTGTGGGCAGAGCACTCAGAGTGTCCTTGGCTCTCAGACCAGAGCAATTGCCAACACCAACTGTGCTGGGCTGTTCTCTCTTGTTCTCAAACTAGATCCAAATAATGACCGTGCTAGCTATGAAAAAGTAAGGTTTCTAACTGCATGAGGAAAATTAACTCCTTTTCAGTCAAACCAGCACAGACCAGCTCTCCCATGCCAGACCAACAAAGCTAGAGAAGTAGTAAAGAAATTATTGAAGGGAAACAGTCTCAGCACAGCAGCTCTGCCAGGGAGCACCAGCCTTGTCCTTTCCAGAGCTGTTCTCCTTCCACTTCCCCGCTCTCCTGTGAGCCCTTGTGTTGGTGTAAGATCTGAGCACTCCTGACCCTTGGTTACAGTCCCGCTGCGTGTCAGTCCTGTGACCACAGGCAGGAACAGGCAATGGGCACTTCTGTGACAGAGCTGCCTCCAGAACAGCATCTCCATCAGCAAGGGGATCTCCTTAGCACAGTGCTCGAAGGCTTAGGTCTTCTTCCAGAGTTGCTCTCAAGAATAGGTGTAAGGAATAGACTCTCAAAAGGCTTTGCTTTCTGTGTTTTCTGTGGGCTCGGTGGGATGAGATCAGGGTCCCAGTTTGGCTTTCAAGGGACTTAGAGCTGGTGGCTCAGGTTTGGGTTGTTGGTGGCCAGCACCCAGGCAGGTGGTGGATAAGGCAGAGCAGCTCTGAGCACCCTCCACGGCCACCTCAGAGCTCGTGTGGGAGGCGGTCACAGTGACAGTGACCAACATCAGCTGGGTCTGTCTGTCAACCTGACCAGTATGTCCCTGCGGAGCCACCACAGCCTGGGCATCACAGCTCACTCACTGCACAGAGCAAAAGCCCCAGCTCGGGGGCTGTGGGGAGTGCGGGAACAGGGTGCAGGAACATCTGGCCAGGCCCGTGCAGATGTGCTCTCCTTGGGGAAAGGCTCTGTGGGGAGATGGGATGTCCCAGGAGAGGAGCAGGGCACCGTGTGCGTGCAGACACGGAAAGAGAAACCCTTTTCTGCCATGGGTGCCAGTTTGGCGCAGGCTGCCCTGTGCATGGGGCAGCAGGAGCAGCCTGAAGAGCCCCGGGTCCAGGACTCGGTGCTGTCCTGGGGAGCGGGGCTGGCACAGGGTGCTGAAGGCTGCCGGGCATCCGGACATCCTGAGCGTGGCGGCCAGAGAGACACTGTCACTGACCTGTTTCTTCCATCTCACTCTACAGGGCCTGCCCAGACTGGGCTTTCCTGCTGGGCTGGAGGGAGAGCAGGATGTGGGGAGAGCTGGCGAGAAGCTGGGCTGGAAAGTGCCCCAGACAGGAAACCACCCGTGAAAAGATATAGCGTGTGAGTGTGCATGGTGGGGGCACACAGCAATGTTCTCTCACAGCCAGGCCTCCTGGGAGAGACATGAAAGACCAGCAGAGCAGGGTCTGGTCTGTGCCCAAGCTCCTGGATATCATGGGGCACCTACCCCAGGACAATTGTCACAAACAAGGACCATCTGGTCCTCTCACCAGTGCCACTGTTTTCTACAGCACTCTCATGCTTGACTGCATGATGGCAGAAGGAAAGAAATGAAGTTGTCATTTCTACTGGCCCTAAAACAGGCTCTTCACATGTGAATTTGTTGCTGCAGGTTTACATAAAGATAAGGACATGTAGCTGGCCTAATCACTGGCAGCAGTTGAGAGCTTCCTGCAGACTTCTCTGTTGTAACCCAGTCTATCCTGCAACCTGCAGAACTGTGTGCTCAGCACAACACAGACTGAAGGCCAAGCTGTACAGGGGCACAGCCCTGGGTCTACTCTAGTTTACTGTTATGTGGACCTCTAACTCTCCATGTACAATGGTGTTCTGGTCAGGATCACTAAACCTCCTGAGGAAGGTTAGGAAGAGGATGAGTTGTCCCTTAGACAGCTGGAGGAAGCTTCACAATTTTAGGCCCTGGTAGTCATTGAGGACTTTGAATACCATGGACCTCTGCTAGAAGTCTTTGGTGGGAATGGTCTCCTGGCTATGTTTTTCACAAGAAGACAAAGCAGGACTACTGGACAATGTGGAGGGGCTAGAAAACCCTGTGGGAAGTAAGCGAGACAAATTGTAGCAGCGCTGAGTAGAGAAGAAGGATGACCTCCCTCAACCATCTAGCAGTGCTGAGTCAAGGGGGATAACAACTCTCTTGTCTGGTTGGCCACACTCCTACTAATGCAGCCCATTGTGTACCTTTACTTCGAAAGTGAAAAGCCAGGAGAGGACGAGGCTTTGGGAAAAGATGAAAACAGCCTTCCCATAGCTTCTTGGATACCAGCAAGATATCCTCCCTGGCCTGAGTTTGGCTTCCTTTGTATTCTCATTCAATCTTTCTCAGCTTTTGACCAAGGGCATTCATCCCTTGATCACCTATTCAATTAAACTAGTACCTCCTTCTATCATCTGGAGTGCCTTGTAATGACTGATACTCTAATCTTACAGGGGCACCACAAACCTGATCGGCCATCTATAAGGACTCATTAAGAGCTGGCAAAGCAGAGCTTCACTCCAGGAGAACCTTGAAAAACTCTGGGATTGGGCAATAAAGACCTCATGAAATTTTAGAAGGAGAAGTTGCTGGTTCTTTACTGGGGGCAGAATAACCCCACACATGAGGGCAGGCTGGGACCTGAACAGCTCAGGAGTGACTCTGAGCAGAAGGGGCTGGGCATGGCGAGGGATGCCATACGAGCCAGTGGTGCATGCTCACCATGAGTAAGGCCAAGGGCATGTGGGGCTGTGTTAGGCGGAGTGTGGCCAAAAAACAACAGAATTATTGTTCCCTTTGAATCAGTGCTGTGGTGGCCACATCTGGGCTAGTGTGTCTGGGTGTGGGATTCCCTGTTCTGGAGGAATGGAGAGGAACTAGAGAAACTTCAGAGATCTGCCAGGATGTGCTTTGGGGCCTTTGAGAGAGGCTGAGAGACCTGGGTTTCTGGAGCCTGGTGAAGTGCAGGCTCAGGGCACTGTAGCAGTAGCCTGCAACTGCTTGAAGGGTGGTTTCAGAGATAATGGAGCTTTTCTTGGTAGTAGAAAGTGAAGGAAACCTCCACAAAGTGCAACTTGGAAGGTTCAGATTGGAGGTTCAGAAAAAGACATCTCAGTCCAAGGGCAGTGCTGTGGTACAAGAGGTCACGCAGAGGGAGTCTGGATCAGCCCATGGCTTTGGGCTTCAAGGAAAGAGCAGTGAGGGTGGAGAGACATCCGTGAAAGTAGGAAATGCTGGGATGAGAGCTAGGTAGGAAAGCAAGGTGGATGTCAACAGCCTGAAGGCACAAAGGTGCCTGAAGGGGACAGTATCAGCAAACATGAAGTAGACATGGCCAAGGGCTCTGGTGAGGCTGAAAGGCCAGACAGGACCAAGGTCTTTGTCCCCCTGGCTATGGCAGTTGTATCTGTCTCTGAGACCTACCAGGATAAACTCTGTTTTGAGGCCCTGGACTTTGATTCTCGTTGCCCCTTTTTGGGGAAGCCAGGAGGGGTTGTACAGTTTCCTACACTTGGCCTTGCTCAAACTCACACCCCACTGCTCCAGGAAGAGCCCTGAGCCACGCATGAGGGATCTGCCTTCCCAGGGCCTGAGGTCAGGGTTTGGCCTTTAGGCTGGTAAAACAGACCAAGGATTTTCTCCATAGCAGACCAACCTGTACAGTGCCTTTTCCTACCTGCAATCACAACCTTCAATTATCTTCTCTAACGAGTCCATGGAGAGGCTTTGTCAATAATGACCCTCAGTGGGGTCAATCAATGTTTCAAGGTACTTTGAGTTGTGCTTCTGACTTCCACCTCCTGAGCGATTTGTTCAGTCTCCTCTCAGTATCTGTAGTTCATGGACTAAGGGCCAAATACACCATGGGGCTCATTAAAATACAGAAAGTATTAATGAACTCTTTCCCTTCCTGTAATTTTCTTCAAGTCTTCAAGACTAATTTGAGCTGTTTCATAATGTAGCAAAGAAGGAAGATTTCAAAATGCACCTAGCAGAAATTATTCTGTATTTTGAAGGGCATATTATGTTCCTTTTCAGTTCAGTGAAGAGGTGATAGTAGCGTTCTCTGGTTGATAATGATCCAGAATGTCTCCTCAATAGGTCTGGACAGGTAGGAAAAACAGCCCCTTGACATCCAACATAGTATGGACAACGCTCCTCCTCACCTGCCCAACCTTACCCTTTCTCTCGTTGCCCCCTGGGACTTGTTCTCACTTTTCTTTACATCAGATTTGTCCACATTTCTCTGCAGCTGGATGTTCCAGCTCCTTTGCACCATGTCCCACCTGCTCTTCATAGAGAACTGGCTGCACACAGGCACTGAAGGATTTCTGCTAATTACAAACAAAGAAAGATGAAGCACAATTAAGCTTCAAAAATAATAACTGCACTCCTCCACCATAAGTTAAGTACAAGCTGCCTCTAATGAGGTTGTTTTTCAACAAGGGATAATCTTATGAGAAATGTTTTAGGTAAGCAGATAAAAGAATAAAGATACAAACATAATTAAAGAATTGACTAAGCAGACAATTAAACTACTGCAAAACAGGCAAACATTTAACTACCTGAAGTTCAAAACAGCAGCTGGTAAGTTGAGTGGAGTCTGAATGAATAAAGAATAAGAGAAAGAGAAAACTGGAGAATAATTAAAAGGGTCTTTGTCTCGAGAGTCTGCAACTGAAAATGGGACTTTAGAAACAGTCATTATATTAGGACAGGTGAAAACAGGTGAAAGATCACAGAAATTAAATACACCATATAACAGGTGCAATAGTGACAAGGATGTTGCAGGAGATCAACACATCTTTGGAATATCCCTTTTGAAAGGTCACAGGATTGGTAGAGGTCTCTTGTGAGTGAGAAAAACCCAATGTTGCAGCCAAAAGTGCCAGCCAGGGAACCACAAGCTGTACAAGAACAATTTGGTGAGGAGTGACCTGTCCAGTGAGTCCACTTGGGTGACATTTCTGGGCACCTACTAGAGAAAAATATGTCCGAAAGCCATCAGGACTTAGCAAGGGTAATTAATGTCTCACAAACTTGATTTGCTTCATGATGAAGTAACTGCATTTCTGCGTGAGGGCAGAACAGTGGATATCATTTACCTCAGCTTCAGCAAGGCTCTTGGCATGGTGTCCCTCAATGTTCTTGTACCCGAGGTAGGCCATTACAGTCAGATGAGTTGACAAACAGATGGGTGAAAACAGCTGGATATCAGGCTGACAGTCCAGTGTCTTCATTTGGATCCGAACTTTACTTTATTTCTCAGACTTTCTTTTTGTCTCTCCATCTGTACATCCCCCTCCCTGTCTTTCTCTACCCCCTTCCTGCTTCTCCTCCTCCCCTCTCCCCATCCCTCTGTCCTGCTCATCAGCCCAGCTGTTTCTTCCTCCCAGTTTCTTCACAGCTCCTTGTCCCTTTCTGCCTTGATCTCTCCATCTCTCCATCCTTTTCCCTGTGTGTTTCTTTCTCTCTCAGCTCCTCTGTCTTCTCTCTTGTCTCATTTGTCTCTCTCTAGTCCTCTGTCCTTCTCCCCAGCAGCTTCAACTGAATGACCAGGTGTCCCTGCACTCTGGTGTTTCCTCATCCCTGCCCTGGGGAAGATCTGTGTCTGTAGGGCTGGGCATCATTTAGGAGCTGGTCTCCTTCTGCAGGCAGCAGAGCTGGGTGCAGCTATAGCAGAGGTTGTTCTCAGCTGCTGCTTATGCAGCTTGTTGGAAGAGCGGCTGTGGGCCTTCTTTGGAAGGGAGGTTTCTTGTTCTGTGCTTCCTGTTCCTCGGGACCCTGCGCAGGAGCGGTGTTGGAGTCTGCAGGGATGGGTGCAACCTGCTGTGACTCCTGGTGAATGTGAACTCAACTTGTCCTGATGTCCTCTAACGAAACCTGACTGACCGTAGATGGTTTTCTTGCCTGTTTCAGTTCTAAACTACATGTTTGGCACTTGAGAACATGACAGTTTGTGCTGTTTTCCAGATGTCAGTGGCTGTGAATCAGCTGAGAACATCACTGCCTTAGGTACCAGGGCAGGTGATCTGTGATCAGGGATGTGAACTTGCATGGCAGTGCTTTTATGAACATTTTAGGGTCTTGCCACTTGAAAGCCCTTCATTTTCCTAGAAATTTGAAGATGATATTTCTTATTTGGAGGTTCAGACTCTGGTTGGACTTGATGTTGAATGGTCCATATAATGGGGTCCATAAAATAAGAATCTCGCTTCCTTGTTGTTTTCTTACACTGTCTGAATTTGGTAAGCGAGAGCAAGAGTGGTTGACAGTGTCTGTTTTTTGAGAGTAACATATTCCTGACTCTCCCTCTTTGTATGGTGAAGGTTTCTGCCTGCACTATGATTTTGCTGGGTTGTGAGGCTGTGTTGGAGCAGCAGAGGTAAGAAGTGGTGGCTTTAAAGGCATTGAAGCATTGGTAAAACTAGCAGGTAAAGCTCGTTTCTTCCTAGAGAGCTGCCTGACAAAAATAGTTACAAGGAAAGACCCTTGAAGTTGGCTTTTTTTTTTTTTTAATTTACTCTTAATATGGAGCTTTTGGTATTGATTGATTGATTGTTTGATTGATTGATTGATTTCTGGGAAGCAAGAAGTGAGAGCCTGTGCACTCCCATAGGCAGCGCTGCCTTCCAAATAGGTTCACCCTTCTCCACTTCTGTTCCTTCCATGCTGGTGTAGAACAAGGCCATGCAGTCGTGTGCAGATGTGGTGATTCCAATGTGACTATGAGGTCACAGCCCCACGGTGACGTGCTGTGCTGTGTCTCAGCAGCAGCAGCATCACGGTGCGAGCGTGGGGGCCATGGTCCTCACCCTCCTCCTCCTGCTGGTGTCCCTGCCAGCCCGGGAGGCCCAGGCTGCTCCAGCCGAGCGCAGGGAGCAGGTGGGCGGGCAGGGGCAGCACCCAGCCCCGAGCAGCTCAGCAGGGCAGCAGTGGGGCCAGGGCTGGGGCTGGGGCCGGGAGAGCAGCCGGGCTGGGCCGGGCAGGGCGAGCCAGGCAGCACCAGGGTGTGGGCAGGGGGCAGACGCCCCGCAGGGAGGGGAGAGGGGCTGCGGCTGCTTCAGGGGCAAGTTGTGGGCAAGCAGGGGCTGGGAGTGGTGGCACAGGGGCAGAAACCAGCACTGAGTCCCTGTGGGGCCCTCCCTGCCCCCCAGCCTCGTGCCACACGGCCCCATCCCAGGGCACGCTTTGAGCCTTTGGGCCCGTTTCAAATCAAAGCTGGGATTGCTTTGGCCCTTGGGGCCAGTTTTGAGCTCAATCTGGGCACATTTGTGCCCTTTGGGGCCATTTCTGCCTAGATCTGGGAGCTCTTTGGCTTTGCAGTCCAGTTTATACCCAAATCTGGGGGTTTTTGGGCCACTTTTTTACGCAAATCTGGGCATACTTTGACTTTTTGGTCCAATTTCACCCCAAATCTGGGGATGTTATATCCCTTTTTGGCCAGTTTTGATCCAAATATAGTTATGCTTTGGTTTTTCTGGCTTTTTTTACCCAAAATACTCAGGTGCTTTTGCCCTTTTTTTCCCCTAATGGCGGCGCTGTGTTCACAAATATGGGATATTTTCACCTTTGCCAGCAGTTTTGCTCCCAAATGTGGATGTTTTTGCCGCTTTTGGCCACTTTTTGCCCAAATACTCAAAATCTCCTGCCTGTGTTGGCCAATTTAGCCCCCAAATATTTGGAATATTTAGTCATTTTTCCAGTTTTCTCCCTAAATATGGCTATTTCTCTGCAATATATGGGCGTTGGTGTCCTAAATATGTTGTGCTGTGTTTTGTTTCGCTTTTTCTCTCTTCTTTATGTCCTCTTTTACCCGAAATGCAGGAGTATTGCTCTGTGAGCCCGGAAACCTCTCTGATCTGTGCTTGACTCCAGGCCATGGCATTGGCAGAGTTGATCGAGCTTCTCAGCTGGATCCTGGTTATGAGCCTTGGGCTGTCCCAGGGGTAAGTTGTCACTGTCTGTCTGCTTGAAGGAATACACACTCATGTTTTAATAGGTTATTCACGTGTGATTGTACCCAGGATCATCTCAGAGGCTTTTGAAAAGCTTTTTGTGCCTTGGTGGTGTTACACAGACAAGAAAACCTGCTAGGTCTCAGCAAAAAGTCACCCATGTTCCATTTCTAGCTGTGGGAACGTACACCTTTGTATGTGTCCTGTGTCATTACCTCACCCCCTCCCATCACTGCAGGTGACTGAGGAAGAAGGAGATCACAACATGCCATGGAAGCTCCTCCCCTGTGTTTGACTCCCTGTTTGGTTCCTGCAGTCCATGGTGATCAAGCCTCTTGGTGTAATCCTCTTCCTGAGCCTGGGGGCAATCCCAGGGTAAGTGTTCAGTCTTCGTTGATCACTGGCCTTTTTCATTTGTTAATATTTTGTTTATTATTTGTTAACATTTTCCTGCAATAGTTGTGCCTTGCAGTAGCCAGCAGGCTCTTTGCTAGAAGAAACATGGATGATCATTTTTTGCCCTGGTTCTCCATGCTCCCACCTTAGTGTGGGTTTTCTTTTGTGTGCGTGAGAGGTGTCCTGGTCAGAAGGCCCTGAGAGCCCCCATGTTTGTCCATCTGGTCCTTGAGGGGTGTTGCATGTGGCCTGGACACAGTGGTTTGGAAGCTGCCAGGTCCCAGCCAAGGGGTCTGCAGCCCCTCTGCAGCTTTGGCAATTTCAGCATGCGTCTGGGTCCCGTGTTGTTGCCTGACCCCCGTCCAGGCACTGCAGGTCACTGAGGACAAGGTAGATCACAACGTGAAATGGAAACTCTTTTCCTTTCTCCTTGATTCCAACCGTCCCTGTAGGCAGCGGCTACTTGACTTCTCGACTTTAGTCTGTCCGTGAGTCTCGGGGCGATCCCACAGGTTCGACCTTGGAACAAATGAGCGTTTCCATGTTAATTTTCTGTTCCTGTGAAATTTAGCTTGCTACTTTCTTGGCTGACGCTCGGTCACGCAGAGGGGAAGTGGGTCCGCCTCAGTGCTGTGCCCCAGAGGGCTCTGCATTGCAAAGCTCTTTGCCAACCGCTCCATCTCTGCGCTGCTCGCAGTGCCGGCTGCCGAGCCAGCAGCAGGTTGGGGCTGAGTTTAGAGCTGGGTGAGCTCCAGGGAGTCCTTTCTCCTGACAGCTCCAGGCCTGGTTAGAAGAGAAACGCCTTCTGTCCTCTTGCTCAGGACAGAAGGGCGGCTGTGCCAGTCCCTGGAGCGGGGTGGCCTCACCAATCTTCTCTGAGTGTCTTGTCCCCTGGGGCCATGGGAGCAGGTGACTCCCCAGCTGGAGGCTGCAGAGTCTCCTCCTCCCCAGGCAGCGGCTGGGACCGGCCCTCTGGGCGCCGCTGTGCAACCAGGGCTCAGGACAGCGCGCTGGGGTTTCTGGTGTTTAAATTTCCTTCCTTCCTTTTTTCGTTTCTGCTTCTAAGAGAAAGCACTTCTAATTTGTTGACCACCCCTCACTTTCCTCTCCCCTTCTGTGTCTTTACCCTTCCTTTTTCTCTGGGCTCACCATCTTATTTTCTTCTCTTGGCTCATGGAAACCTCTTTTCTTTAGATCACCAAGATTTTTGTGTTGTTTTTCATGTCAATAACTGCAGCGCAGCATCCTTTGGAAGGCGAGCAGAAGTGACCATTGCACACCACCTCATTCACAATTTGCCAACCACACCTACCCCATGGACACCACCCACCCCAACTCCTTGGCCTTTTGGCAAGTCGAGGTAAGTGGTGCCAGTCGCTCACAGGCTCCTTCATGGTAGCAATGCCAGTAGTCCACGAGGCAACTGTCTGACATGGCAGGTGGCCCGCGGGAGTGATTTCAGCAGCCACCTCTCCTGTTCTCTTGGACTGGCTAAGATGGGAGCAGTTGGGTGCTGTGCTTGTGCACTGTGGAGTGTGGAGGGAGAGGGGGGCTCCTGCTCCTGACCTGGCCTTCAGATCATGTCAGCCTCTTTTCCTGTTCTGCAGGCTGTCCTCATCTGCTCTCCGTTGGCCAAATCATGAAAAGCCGACCTTCAGCTTCATCCTCAGCTCAGTCCTTTGGCTCCCAGCCTCCCCGTGACCACCTGTTCCACTGCCCACCCTTCGCAACACCTTCCCCCCTGCAGCAGCGAGAAGGAGCCCAGCCAGGTCACCCCTGGTTCCTCCAGGAAGTGTCAGTGTAAGCAGCCCCGTGGAGCAGACAGCAGCCCCTGTGCTCTGGCTCTGAAGGACAAGGATCAAGTCTCCAGCCCCCAAGGAAGAAGAAGAAGAATCTCACAGGAGGGCTCAGTGTCCCCTGCGGGGAAGGAGGTGGCAGGCAAGGGTCCCAGCGGTGGCAGGGAGGCACCCAGCTGTCAGCACCGAAAGATCAGGCCCGTGGTGCAAGTGTCAGGCCCCAGGACCTGTCTGGACACAGAGCCCATCTGCCCCCTCAAGAGGAAGAAAAAGAGGAGATGGAGGAGACAGAAGAGTGCTGCTCAGGGTTAGAAGTAGGTTTAGCATTAGGGTTACAGATTGTGGGTAAGGGTTAGAATGAAGGCTTGGGTTTAGGTTTAGTGTTTAGGGTTTGAGTTAGTGATAGGGTTAAAGTTAGGTTTAGGGGTTAGGATTAGGATTAGAGTTACAGTTTGCTGTTAGGTGCTAGGGTTAGACTTGGGGTTAGTGAAGAGTATTATGGTAAGTAGTTAGGGTTAGGGGTAGGGACAGAGTTAAGGTTGGGTTTTGGTTAGAGGTAGGTTTTTGGTTTAGGTTTAGAGTTAGTGGTTAGGATTAGGGTAGGGTTAGGGATGAAGAATTGGCATTGTAGTTAGTGGTACAGTTTGTGAGTAAGGGAAATGGTTAGATTTTGTGTTTGGGATTAGGATTAGGGGTCTGGTAGTGCTTAGAATAGTGGTTAGGGTTAAGAGTTAGTGTTAGAGCGATGGGTAGAGTAAGGGTTGGAATTTGGGGTAGAGGTGGGGTTAGCATTTAGGACCGGGATGAGAGTTTTGGTTAGGGTTATCATTTGTTGATTATGGTTTCTTGGCTAGTGTGTATTAGTTAGGTTTAGAGTTAGGATTAGTGTTTAGGGTTAGGTTTCAGTGTTAGGGTTAGGGGCTAGGGTTAGAGGATATGTTAGGCTGAGAGCTAGTGCTACAGGTTAGAGTTAGGATTAGGTTTGTATTAGCATCAGAGGGGGCTAGTGTTTCGTCAGATTTGGGGATAGGGCTTTGGGTAAAGCACAACGTCAGGATTAGAGTTACCAGTTAGGGATTAGGAGTAGTGTTAGGTTTAGATAAGGTGTATGGTGAGCCTTAGATAAGCGTTAGGGGTTTGGGTGTAGAGTTAGAGTTAGCATTAGGTAAGGTTTCAGGTTAGGATAAGATTACAGGTAGGTTTAGGGGTTAGGGTTCTAGTTAGGATTAGGGTTTGTGGTTAGGGTTAGTGGTTAGTATTTGAGTCCTAATTAGAGGCAGGGTTAGACTTAGCCTTAGGGAAAAGAATTAATTTTAGTTGTAGGGATAGGATTTGGGTTAGTGTTAAGGTGTAGGGGTTATTGTTAAAGTAAGTATGAGGTTTAGAATGAGGCTTGCAGGCTAGGGTTGGGGTTAAGGTTTAGGAGTTAGGTTTAGAATAAGTGTTAGGGGTTTGTTTTTGTGGTTAGAGTTAGAAGTAGAGTTAAGGACAGGGTTATAGTAAGCAGTTAGGACTTAGGGTTATGGTTATAGTTAGGCTTAGGGTTAGATTAGGGTTATTGTTAGGGTTTGGTGTTAGGGCTTTGGTTAGGGCTAGAGTTAGCATTAGGTTTCAGGTTTAGACTTAGGGTTAGGATTTACAGTAAAGGTTAGAGTTAGGGTAAAAATTAGGGCTTAATTTAAGGGTTAAGTTAGGGTTAGATTGAGAGTTAGGGTTAGAATTTGGTTTAGGTTTAGCATTTAGATGAGGGTTAGGGTTTAGATAAGGTTGAGGGTTAGTGTTAGATAAGGTTTTGGGTCAGGGGACAGAGTTAGGGTTAGAGTTTGGGATAGGCTTATGGAGCATGGCTAGGGTTAGTGTTTGGGGTTAGGGTTTAGAGTGAGGGTTATGGGTCAGGTTTTGGGTTAGAGTTAGTCTTAGAGCTGGGATTAAACTTTGGGAAGAGGTTAGAGTATATCATTAAGGGTTAGGGTTAGGAGTTTGTGTTTGGGTTATATGACGTTTAGGTTAGGGTTACGTGGTAGAGTTGAGGTCTAGGGTTAGATTTAGGGTAAAGGTAAGTGTTAGGAGTTACAGGTAGGGTTAGGCTTAGGAATTAGGGGGTTGGGTTAGATTTTGGGCTTAGGGGTTTGAGCTAGGGCTAGGGGGAAGGGTTACATTTAGAGTTAGAAACAGGATTAATGGTAGGGCAAGGGGTCAGAGTTAGGGTTAGAATTCCTGTGTTAGAGTTAGATGAGGTTTAGGATTAGGGTTATGTGTTAGAGTTAGGCTTTAGGGTTAGGAGTTATGGTTAGTGCTAGAGTTAGGAGCTAGGGATTAGTCTGAGAGGTAGGGTTTGAGGTTTGGGTATGTGTTTGCATTGGGGTTTGGGTTAGGTGTTCAAGTACTAGGGGTAGGATTTGATTAGTATTGGAGTTTGAGAGTAGTGTCAGTGGAAGTGTTTAGGGTTAGCGGTTAGTTTTAGGAGGTAGGGCTGGGGTTATGTTTAGAGTCAGGTTTAGGGTTAGAGTTAGGGGTAGTGTCAGGGTTTGATTAGGGTTAGAATTAAGGTTAGGGCATTTGGGTTTGGGTTAGGGGTAGAGTTTGGTTTTAGGTTTAGGCTTAGATTTGTGATTACAGTAAGAAGGCTAAGCATTAGGTTTAGAGTTGGAGTTAGAGCTAGGGGTTTGCATTAGTGTTCCATTAGAGTGAAGAGAACTGGGTAGAATTTAGGGTTAGGCTTAGGGTTGAGGGAGTAGCATTAGTGGACATAGTTAGGAGTAGCTTAGGTGTAGGAGTTGGGGCTTGGGGTAAGATTTAGGGGTTGGGGTTAGAGTTAGGGATAGGAAATATAATTAGGATTAGAGTAAGGGTTAGATTAAAGTTTAGGGGTTAGGCAGTAGTGTTAGAAAGGGTGGTTAGGCTTAGGTTTTAGAATTCTGTTGGAGATAGGGGTTCGGGTTCATGGCTAGGGAGAAATGTTATTGTAAATAGTTAAGATTAGCATAGGAGATTAGGTTTAGGGGTGAGGCTAGAGTTAGAGTTAGAGTTAGGATTCTGTTTAGAGGTCAGGTTAGGGTGAGATTTCATGTTAGGGTTAGTGTTGGGTTAGGTTGGTTTAAGGGTTGTGGTTAAAGTTAGGTTAGTGATAGGGTTATGGTCAGGTTAAGGTTAAGGTTTAGGTTTAGTGTTAGGATTAGGTTTCAAGTTAGGGTTAGAGTTAGTGTTAGAGTTTAGGCTTACCATGAAGGTTATAGTTAGTGTTAGGGGTCAGCATTAGGGTTATCATGTTTGTGTTAGGGAGTAGTGTTATGTTTCGGAGTTAGGATGTAGTTTGGATTTACATTTAGGGTTTGGTTAGTGTTCAGGTTAGAGTTAGGGTTAGTTGTTAGTTCTAGATTTACAGTTAAGGTTAGGTTTACAGTTAGGATTAGATTAGTGTTAGGACATAGTGTTAGGGCTAAGGATTAGGTTTCAGAGTTAGGGAATAGTGTTAGTGTAAGCAGTTAGGGTTAGGTTTTAGTATTAGGGTTGAAGGGTAGGACTAGGGTTAGGGTTAGAGTTAGGATTATGGGTAAGTATGAGATTTAGGTTTAGAAGAGGGTTAGAATGTAGGGTTGGAGTTAGTGTTAGGGGTTAGTTTGGTGTTTTGCGTTAGAGTTATGATTACGTTTTAGCTTTAGATTTAGGTTGGAGATAGGGATGGGGTTAGCATTAGGGTTAGCGTTAGTGTTAGGCAGTAGTGTTAGTGGAATGGTCAGAGTGAGGTTTTAGATTTATATTGGAGATGGAGGTTGGGGTTGGCATTAAGGGTTGCAATTCTGGTTAGTGGTTAAGGGGTAGTGTTAGTGTAAGTCGTTAGGATTAGTGTTAAGGGGTTAGGTTTAGGGGTTAGCGGTTGGGATAGCTTTAGGGTTAGGATAATGGGTTAGGGTTTGAATTAGGATTAGTTTAGGGTTAGAGTCAGTCGTAAGAGTTGCAGGTTAGGATGTAGGGTTAGGGCTTGGTTCAGGTTAGTGTTTGGTTTAAGGCTGGTGTTAGTATGATGGGTTAGGGTTAGTTTTAGGGTTAGGCTAGGTTTATGGGTTAGAGTTAGAGGTCATATTAGGGTGATATTTCAGGTAAGAGTTAGGGTAAGGCTAGAGTTAGTGTTAGTTTTAGGGTTGGGGGGTTTGGTTTAGGTTAGATTTTGTGCAAGAGGTAGGGTTAGAGTGGTTGGGTTAATGTTATGGTTAGTTTTAGGTGAATGATAGGTTTAGGGTAAGTTTTAAGTGCAGGGGTTAGGATTAGAGTTACGGTAAGGGATGGATAAGTGTTAGGGTTAGGTCTTAGGGAGTAGTGTCAGTGGAAGTGGTTAGGGCTGGGGTTTATATCAGGGTCCCAGGGGGATTTGTGAGGTACCAAGGCCTGGATGAAGAGCTCCCTTCTTGGTCGCACACGTCCAAAAGACAGGGACACGTCTGTGACTGATCTGCCTGGCGCTGTCCCAACAGCAGTGGCAGATGCATCCTGGAGAGGAGTGGAGCTGCCAGGCACTGTCAGAGGATCTCCCTGACGTGCCACTCGCTGCCCACCCAGACTCACACACTGTCCCTGGCTGTGACAGATACACCAGCTACGAGCTCTGGACACAGGACACAACAGTCCAACTGCAAAGACCATCTCTCCTGTCCTGAAAGACTCTTATGACCCCTGGAGCCCAAAGCCATGGACCACATGAACTCATTGGACATTTTAGAGGCATGGCCTATAGACTGAGGAATGAGATCTGTGTGTATATCCAGAGACAGGAAAGTGCTGTTGATTAACTGGAATGTATTGGAGAGTGTGGGACCCGGGCACAACACAGATGGTACAGAATAAGGGGGGGGCACTGTCCTGGTTTCAGCTGGGAGAGAGTTAATTTTCTTCCTAGTAGCTGGTAGAGTGCGGTGTGTTGGATTTAATCTGAGAAGAATGTGGATAGCACAGGGATGTTTTGGTTGTTGCTAAGCCATGTTTATACCAAACCAAGGACTTTTCATCAAGGAGGCTGGAGATGCACAAGAAGCTGGGAGGGGCACAGGCAGGACAGCTGTCCCAAGTGGCCAAAGGGATATTCCACACCATATGATGTCATGCTTGGTGTGTAAACTAGAGAAAAGTTATCTGGGGGACAGCTGTTTGGGATCTGGCTGGGTGTCACTCAATGGGTTGTGAGCAATTGCATTGTGCATGACGTGGTTTATATCTCCTGTTATTATTATTACCATTTTTGCAATTACTACTATTACTACTGCCATCTTTATTATTATAATTACTATTACTATTACTATAATTATTTTATTTATTATCATTATTATATTATATGTATTGTAGCTATTGTTGCTATTGTTGCTATTGTTGCTATTGTTGCTGTTGTTATTGTTTTGCCTTTCTGTCTCATTAAACTGTCTTCATTTTAACCCAAGATGTTCATTTCTTTCCTGAGTCCCTCTCCTGTCCCACTGGGCTAGAGGGAGTAAGAGAAGGGCTGCTCTGTTGCTGGAGCAGGACTCTTGTTCTGGTCTGAGGAGAGGGGCTGGCGCTGATGGACACAGGTCATCTGTGGTGGGGACCTGCTGGAGTTGAATCTGCTTTTCCTGTCTGTCCACACCTCCTCAGGAGACACTCTGCATCGGTATCCATGGGGGAATTCTTCTATCACAGTTTCAAAGTGCTCACTGCCAAAACAGTGTCATCCTGACCAAGTTCTCTGTCATCCTCACTCACACAAGATAAATCAACCCGTTGCCCATGTCATTGAGGAGCTCCATATATCCGAGCTGATCCTTCACACAGGGGGATCCCTCTGTCCTCATCCTCCCTGAGACTCTCTCCAGCAGACCCTGTATCCTTCAGCTGAAACACCACAGCTCAGCAAGCTGTCCCACCTCACCTCATATAATCCAAAAATGTCACAGTGCTTTGACAAGACATGGGGCTCCTCCTGGTAGTGGATGTTCAGAAGTTTGTTCACTGCTACACCACCTGGGTTTCCACCATCTAGAGTGACACAGATTGCCTCTGTGATACCCCTCTTGTAGAGCCAGACCTAATGAACAGCATTTTAAACAGTACCTCAGAGTCTGAGTGCATTTCTTTCTGGGTTCATACCAGATCAGCATCAACTGGGAAATAACACTCTCCCAGCACTCTTGGATGCAAACCCTCTGGTCCCAAGGGCTGGTAAGGCTGCAGTTTGCTCATGAAAACCCTGGTTTGATCCCCATCCACCACAGCTGTTGCCCTCCAGAGTCCTGCCTGGAAGCACAAAGGCCTGGAAGACTTTGCTGCTGACAACTGAGGCAAAGACACGGAGACATCTTAGGTCTACCTACACCTTGTCTTACTAAATTCAGTAGTAGTCTCACAGTATTTAGGATTCTTCTTTAGCTGTTTCTGGAATAGCAACAGCTTATCTTGATGACCTTCAATTCCTTTTGGAGTTTTAATTGTGTTTTGATATGAACCATTGCTGTGCCTGGAGGACGCTGTTCTTGAAAACAAGATGTATCCAGGCATATTGTGAAAGTATTTGGTCTTTTCGTTGACTGTATCGAGACTGAGTGAAGATCCCTGTGTGATGTGCTGCTTGTCCATGCAATGCCTGCAGCTGTTGGGTAGAGAAGAGACCAACTTTGCTTTTCTGATGACATCTGATGACTGATACCTTGGACTGATTGTATCAGTCAAAGATACACAGGCAATAAATCACATTCTGCAATGCTGTCTGGGGTAGCTGTGATGCACCTCCCTGAATGGGAATGGATTTCCTGTAGGTCCTGTGTGGTCCATGTCAGCCTTGGCTTCTCATGCGGGCCTGAATTGGAACATGAAATGGAACACCTACCCTGTGTTCTGTCAGGCAATGTGGGGATGACCATGGGACAACTGCCAATGTAGTCACTGGAGAGCTTGTAAATTCAGCTGATGGACATGAGAGAGAACGAGCTGGCCCTATGGTACAGGACTGTAACCATTCCTGTGCACTCCAACATAAACTGCCATAACTATAGTGAGCAGGAAAAGGGCCTTTTGGCTTTTACTTGGACATGAGCTGTCATTTCATTTGGCCAAAGGACTTTCCCATCAGGCTCATGTATGATCCCCAAGATGTCACCCTGTCTCTATGAACTTGTCCATAGGACCTTTCAGTTACCTGCAATGTATCTGGTACCACCTCTGGAAACATAAATGTCACCAGTTACTTGCAGCTGAACATCTCACTCCTGCCTCTGTCTCCCTTAATTAGCCCAGGAGTGGAGAAAAGAGGCTGACATGCTTCTTTGTGTGTCTATTTTGAGAGCTCCTAAACAAAGGCAAGAGGAAGGAATCCCACCTCCTGTAGGTGTGTGGCAGGGATGGCAGAGCTGAGTGTCCTTCAAGTGCTGGGAATAGAAATGCAGGAGGAAAAGCCTCCACTGACTCAGCTGAATCCCTTCCTTCAGCACGGGTAACGATGATCCCTCCCTGTCACTTTCTGGGTGTCCTGACTAATAATAAGTCATAAAAAAGTAAAAAAAAAAAAAAAAAAGACGATAATTCGAGGTAACTTTGAGAGGGAAAATACACTGTTGGAAATAAGTGTTTCTGCCCAGCATAAGGAGGGAACATCAGTGATGATTTGAGGCTGTTTCACAGCAGGTGTCCCAGGGACACCTGGAGGAGCCCAGAGGGGACAGAGAAAGGGACATCATGGGCTGCTCCTGTGCTGTGAGCTGGGCTGGGCTCCTGGGACACAGGGAGCTCATGGCAGCGGCAGCGCTGCAGAGAGACAGCTCTGCCCAGGAGCAGCTCCTCTGCACACGCAGCAGGGCTGAGGGCTCTGCCTGCAGCACCGAGGGCACAGGAGACAGGCACAGAGAGGTTAAAGACAACATGGGGTGGAGGATGCTGAGACATCACTGGGAGAGAAATCTTCACAGCCCTGAAAAGAGTAAGTCTCTGGCTACAGCCCAATTCAACTACAGTTCCTGGAGAGATGCTAAAGCTGGAACATTCCACAAGCTGTGGCATCTGTCAGGAGGGACGTTGCAGTTTCTCCAGTGTAGAGAAAACATGTTATATAGAGATGAGTTTCTCTGATGCACCTTCAGAGGGACATTTCTAATGAGCTGTTTCAAGGAGAAGGTAAAGGAAGAGATTACAGTAAAGCTAAGGAGCTTTCCCAAGTCCTTATTTTCAATTTGTTTCTCTTGGGGAATTTGAGAGGAGAAACGGAAAAGGAGCTCTCATACTTGAACAAGTCATGGACACCACTCAGCTGTAACTCCGTCAGTAGGTCTGATAGGAGCCTCCTGATGAGCCTTCATCCACTCCTCTGCCCATGGACAGATGCAGTATCGCCTTTGCTGGACCCAGCAGGATCACCCACCTGTCTTTGTTTTCAACAGGAAGATGCTCCCAGGCGGTGCCCTGCAAACAGGCAGGTGTCTGTAGGGCCAGGGTGAGGGCACAGAGTTTGGGATGGGGTCTGTGAGCACTGACAGGGAAAAGACATGGGACAGGGAATCACCTCCCAGGAGGAAAATCTCCTGGCAGCAGGGACATGATCTGGGAAGGAGGAGACAAACCAGAGCTCTTGTGGGAGGGAGGATGTAGAAATCTCTGACTGACCCCCTGCAGTGCAGATCCCTCCTCTGAGCAGCCCCCTCGCCTGCTCTCCCACCCAGCAAAGCCTCTGCCCTCAGGGCCGGGGGCTCCAAGGCATGAAGCAGCTCCTGTGCAGCCAGAGCTCCAGTTCCTCTGCAGAGCACAGGGGCTGAGAGCAGCTGCCCAGCACTGTTGGTGTCTGGGAGGTGGCTGCACAGCTGGGGAAGGGTGACGCTGTCTGAGTGCCCGGCTGCCCCTGCCCTGGCCTCTCTCACACCCACCCTCACCAGATTTTTCCTTCTTGCTCCCCTGCTCTGGGTCACTGCTGTTGGGATCTTGTTCTTGCTGTCAGGCTCTCTGGGGATGGCAGTTTCAGCTGTAGAGTCACAGCCTGATCTTGTGGGTCCTTTCCTGCAGGTGTGTCCATGGGCACACGTGTCCCAGCTTTGCTCTGACCTGTGGGGTGTGGGCAATGAAGTCTGTGGGGCTGAATCTCCCTGAATGAAATGCCATCATTCAGACACTTGGCTATCTGCATGAGGTTTACATCCCAGCTGTGAGCTCCCCTCTGGGATGCAAACCCATCCTATAGCATCTGTGTTATCTGAAAGTCTCAAGGAGAAGCACAGAAATGGTGCGACAGTCAAAATGCTGTTTGGTTTGTGAAATGAGCTACTTCTGCCCTGGGCTAAATGTGAGCTGCTGAGACCTTAGAAAACAGTGAGATGTGTAGTGGTCTGAGGTGGATCCCTCTGCTCTCAGCAGTGTCTGGTGGCTCTTCAGGGTAACATGGGAGTGTGATCACCCTCCATCTCAGAAAGGTGCCAGCCCAGGGCAGCTGGAGCAAGAAAAAGGGACAGACCAGCTCCCCTCACTCTGTACTAAGCCACAGGCAGCCTCTTGCCTTGCAGGACTCGCTCTGTTTTCCTTGAGTGCAGCAGAAATGCTGATGGTTTCTGACATCCAAGAATATTCCCCAGGGTGAGAGGGGAGAAGGAGCTGTAAAAAACCCCAAACCTCTCAAAATGCCTTCTGCCACCTCTTTTCCTTATCCCTGGGAGTGCAGATGCTGACAGGTATTTCTGCACCAGGAGCAGCTTCATGTGACAAAGCTGAACCCCAGGACTGTCCCCTGCCCCCGTTCCCATGACCCCACTGCTGCAGAGCAGGGCTGACTCCTCAGCAGCCAGCGGGCACAGGCCCTGCTCCTCACGGCACCTCCAGCCAGCACCACCCAGGGCTCAGACACGGAGCTGAGGGAAGGTCTGGAAAAGGACAAGGGGGTGTGGAGCAGGGGGAGGGTGTGTGAGAAATGGCTTAGACTTTGCTCAGAGAAATCTCCCAAAAATTCTCACTGTCTTTTTCTTCTGTGATAGCCCCCATAGCCAAAATCAGCAAATGTCCAACAGCAGCTCCATCACCCAGTTCCTCCTCCTGGCATTCACAGACACACGGGAGCTGCAGCTCTTGCACTTCTGGCTCTTCCTGGGCATCTACCTGGCTGCCCTCCTGGGCAACGGCCTCATCATAATCACCATAGCCTGGGACCAGCACCTGCACACCCCCATGTACTTCTTCCTGCTCAACCTCTCTGTCATTGACCTGGGCTACATCTCAACCACTGTCCCCAAGTCCATGGCAAATTCCCTCTGGAACACCAGAGCCATCTCCTACACAGGATGTGCTGCCCAAGTGTTTCTCTTTGTCTTTTTAGGTTCAGCAGAGTATTCTATCCTCACCATCATGGCCTATGACCGCTATGCTGCCATCTGCAAACCCCTGCACTACGGGACCCTCCTGGGCAGCAGAGCTTGTGTCCACATGGCAGCAGCTGCCTGGGCCACTGGGTTCCTCTATTCTCTGCTGCACACAGCAAATACGTTTTCACTACCACTCTGCAAGGGCAATGCTGTGGACCAGTTCTTCTGTGAAATCCCCCAGATCCTCAAGCTCTCCTGCTCAGACACTTACCTCAGGGAAGTCTGGGTTCTTGTGATTTCTTTCTCAGTGGCATTCGGCTGTTTTGTTTTCATTGTGCTGTCCTATGTGCAGATCTTCAGGGCTGTGCTGAGGATCCCCTCTGAGCAGGGACGGCACAAAGCCTTTTCCATGTGTCTCCCTCACCTGGCCGTGGTCTCCCTGTTTGTCAGCACTATCATATTTTCCTACCTGAAGCCCCCCTCCATCTCCTCCCCATCCCTGGATCTGGTGGTGTCTGTTCTGTACTCAGTGGTGCCTCCAGCAGTGAACCCCCTCATCTACAGTATGAGGAACAAGGAGATCAAGGATTCAGTGTGGCAACTAATGAATGGCTGTTTCATGAAGCAATAAACTGCCCATAATCTTCGGCATAGCATAGATAATGTAAATAAATTTCTCACTGAGTGTTTGTGCCCATGTCCACTGGACACCCTAGAGAACCTGCTGCAGGTCAGTCGTCACGGACTGGTCTCTCACATCCACCATTTCCAGCACTGGCTTCTCACTTCAGCTTGAAGAGGTTCTTTGTCCCTCCCTGGCAGCACAACTAATGAGTAGGTCAGATGTCCATGTTTGCATTGTATAGACAAGATGTAAACAAATGCACAAAGTGCTTCTGAGGTGATGAACCTAAGTGAGCAGAAACACCATCAGCTATTCCTTGGGGTTTCATGAAGGTCAGTGGGACAGACAGTGTCTTGATGCGATTTCATATCGAGAGTAACATCCTTTGGGGAACCACCTGAATGTAGCACTGGGATGTGCTTCCTGGAACAGAAGATCCCACGTCCATTCTTTATGCCACGAGGCATCTCATGTAAGTGCAGAGAAGGGTGACAAATGGCAGGGTTGAGGTGCCTCCCAGCCCCCTGGAGTGGCAGCAGGAGGTCAGAGAGACACAGTGACTCCTGCATCTGTGTGTACAAGGGAAACACTCTGTCTCTCAACATCCATGGGTGCATAAGGAGTCCATGGTGAAGTTACTTCTCTCTGGTCAGGCTAAAGACCACAAGAAGTCTGATGGGTTGGGGTCCCTGCCTGCAGAGCAGTTTCTGAGATAGTCGAGCTTTCCATGGTAGTGGGAAGAGGCCATAGAGGGAAAAAAAAAAATAACTCAAAAAAGGACAACTTGGGAGGTGCATTCTCGATATCAGGAGGAAGAAACGTCAGTGGAAGGGCAGTGCTGCGGTGAAGGAGGTCACCCAGAGGCAGTTGGGATCAGCCCATGGCTTTGTGTTTCAACAAACAGCCAGTGAGGGTGCAGTGTATGAGGCACGGACTCTCAGGAAGTTGCAATGAGAGACATTTATTACAAACTCAGGCGTGCATTTATACTTGCTATGATTCTTGCTCAAGCGTTTGCTGATTTGCCAAGTGAGTCATTATATAAGCGATATATTTCATGTTCCCACCAAAGTTACTGCCATAAACACAGGTTTTGTCTGTCATATGCTATCCCTCTGTCCTTGATGTATCAATTCTGTATCAGTCCCTCTGTCCTTGATGTCTCACATAGCATACAGTACTTGCTTCTTGTATTTTTCCACTAGCGCTCGTTCTCACGCTGTCGACTCTCGCAGTTTGTCACAGGTCCAATCTTAGCACACTGCCACATCTCCCCTTTGTGTTTACTAAGTGCATAGCCATAGCAGTATGTAATTGCATGGCTATTACCTGATTAAAACTTTTTTCAATCATTTGTTGTAACTAGATGTCTCTTTGAGACAGTTTAAAAACCCAGTTGGAGATTCCTTACAATCTTGTTTAATCTCAAAAAGTTTTGGTATATTTATAGCTGTAGGTATAGTGTGTCAGACAAATTGTAGCAGCGCTGAGTAGAGAAGAAGGATGACCTCCCTCAACCATCTGGCAGTGCTGAGTCAAGGGAGATGACAAGTATCTTGTCTGGTTGGCCACACTCCCACTAATGCAGCCCATTGTGTACCTTTACTTTGAAAGTGAAAAGCCAGGAGAGGACGAGGCTTTGGGAAAAGATGAAAACAGCCTTCCCATACCTTCTTAGTTACCATCAGGGTATCCTCCCTGGCCTGAGTTTGGCTTCCTTTGTATTTTCATTCAATCTTTCTCAGGTTTTGACCAAGGGGATTCATCCCTTGATCACCTATTCAGTTAAACTAGTACCTCCTTCTATCATCTGGAGTGTCTTGTAATGACTGATACTCTGATCTTTCAGGGGCACCACAAACCTGATAGGCCATCTACAAGGACTCATGAACAGCTGGCAAAGCAGAGCTTCACTCCAGGAGAACCTTGAAAAACTCTGGGATTGGGCAATAAAACCTCATGAAATTTTAGAAGGAGAAGTTGCTGGTTCTTTACTGGGAGCAGAATAACCCCACACATGAGGGCAGGCTGGGACCTGAACAGCTCAGGAGTGACTCTGAGCAGAGGGGGCTGGGCATTGTGAGGGATGCCATACGAGCCAGTGGTGCATGCTCACCATGAGTAAGGCCAAGGGCATGTGGGGCTGCGTTAGGAGGAGTGTGGCCAAAAAACAACAGAATTATCGTTCCCTTTGAATCAGTGCTGTGGTGGCCACATCTGGGCTAGTGTGTGTTGGTGTGGGACTCCCTGCTCTGGAGGAATGGAGAGGAACTAGAGAAGCTCCAGAGATCTGCCAGGATGTGGTTTGGGGCCTTTGAGAGAGGCAGAGAAACATGGGTTTCTGGAGCCTGGTGAAGTGGAGGCTCAGGGCACTGTAGCAGTAGCCTGCAACTGCTTGAAGGGTGGTTTCAGAGATAATGGAGCTTTTCTTGGTAGTAGAAAGTGAAGGAAACCTCCACAAAGTGCAACTTGGAAGGTTCAAGATTGGAGGTTCAGAAAAAGACATCTCAGTCCAAGGGCAGCGCTGTGGTACAAGAGGTCACGCAGAGGGAGTCTGGATCAGCCCATGGCCTTGGGCTTCAAGGAAAGAGCAGTGAGGGTGGAGAGACATCAGTGAAAGTAGGAAATGCTGGGATGAGAGCTAGGTAGGAAAGCAAGATGGATGTCAACAGCCTGAAGGCACAAAGGTGCCTGAAGGGGACAGTATCAGCAAACATGAAGTAGACATGGCCAAGGGCTCTGGTGAGGCTGAAAGGCCAGATAGGACCAAGGTCTTTGTCCCCCTGGCTATGTCAGTTGTATCTGTCTCTGAGACCTACCAGGATAAACTCTGTTTTGAGGCCCTGGACTTTGATTCTCGTTGCCCCTTTTTGGGGAAACAAGGAGGGGTTGTACAGTTTCCTACACTTGGCCTTGCTCAATCTCACACCCCACTGCTCCAGGAAGAGCCCTGAGCCACGCATGAGGGATCTGCCTTCCCAGGGCCTGGGGTCAGGGTTTGGCCTTTAGGCTGGTAAAACAGACCAAGGATTTTCTCCATAGCAGACCAACCTGTACAGTGCCTTTTCCTACCTGCAATCACAACCTTCAATTATCTTCTCTAACGAGTCCATGGAGAGGCTTTGTCAATAATGACCCTCAGTGGGGTCAATCAATGCTTCAAGGTACTTTGAGTTGCGCTTCTGACTTCCACCTCCTGAGCGATTTGTTCAGTCTCCTCTCAGTATCTGTAGTTCATGGACTAAGGGCCAAATACACCATGGGGCTCATTAAAATACAGAAAGTATTAATGAACTCTTTCTCTTCCTGTAATTTTCTTCAAGTCTTCAAGACACTAAAACTAATTTGAGCTGTTTCATAATGTAGCAAAGAAGGAAGATTTCAAAATGCACTTAGCAGAAATTATTCTGTATTTTGAAGGGCATATTATGTTCCTTTTCAGTTCAGTGAAGAGGTGATAGTAGCGTTCTCTGGTTGATAACGATCCAGAATGTCTCCTCAGTAGGTCTGGACAGGTAGGAAAAGCAGTCCCTTGACATCCAACATGGTATGGACAACACTCCTCCTCACCTGCCCAACCTTACCCTTTCTCTCATTACCCCCTGGGACTTGTTCTCACTTTTCTTTACATCAGATTTGTCCACATTTCTCTGCAGCTGGATGTTCCAGCTCCTTTGCACCATGTCCCACCTGCTCTTCATAGAGAACTGGCTGCACACAGGCACTGAAGGATTTCTGCTAATTACAAAAAAAAAGAAAAGTGAAGAAGAATTAAGCTTCAAAAATAATAACTGCACTCCTCCACCATAAGTTAAGTACAAGCTGCCTTTCATGAGGTTGTCTTTCAACAAGGGATAATCTTATGAGAAATGTTTTAGGTAAGCAGATAAAAGAATAAAGATACAAACATAATTAAAGAGTTGACAAATGAGATAATTAGATTACTGCAAAACAGGCAAACATTTAACTACCTGAAGTTCAAAACAGCAGCTGGTAAGTTGAGTGGAGTCTGAATGAATAAAGAATAAGAGAAAGAGAAAACTGGGGAATAATTAAAAGGGTCTTTGTCTCGAGAGTCTGCAGCTGAAAATGGGACTTTAGAAACAGTCATTATATCAGGACAGGTGTAAACAGATGAAAGATCACAGAAATTAAATACACCATATAACAGGTGCAACAGTGACAAGGATGTTGCAGGAGATCAACACATCTTTGGAATATCCCTTTTGAAAGGTCACAGGATTTGTAGAGGTCTCTTGTGAGTGAGAAAAACCCAATGTTGCAGCCAAAAGTGCCTGCCAGGGAACCACAAGCTGTACAAGAACACTTTGGTGAGGAGTGACCTGTCCAATGAGTCCTCTTGGGTGACATTTCTGGGCACCTAAAAGAGCAAAACATGTCCAAAAAACATCAGCATGGACTTAGCAAGGGTAATTAATGTCTCACAAACTTGATTGGCTTCATGATGAAGTAACTGCATTTCTGCATGAGAGGAGAACTGTGGCTGTCATTTACCTCAGCTTCAGCAAGGCTCTTGGCATGGTGTCCCTCAATGTTCTTGTACCCGAGGTAGGCCATTACAGTCAGATGGGTTGACAAATAGATGGGTGAAAACAGTTGGATATCAGGCTGACAGAGCAGTGGTGAAGGGGTCTCATGCCCAACCTCGAGACCACTGGGACTTACTGGGGGCTTGTGGGGCAGCACAGGGGACTCTGCTGAGACCTGGGCAGTTTGATAATCTGTGACCTTGAGGAGACAACTCCCACCACATTTGTTGATGATGCTAAGTTGGGAAACCTCATAGGCAGGAGGGCTGTCTTGTCAGGAACATCACGACAGAGAAGGACAAAGGGCAGGTCCTGCACCTGGCATAGACTAACCCCTGAAGATGTTGATAACTGGGAGAGAGGTCAGTGGAGGGCTGCTAAGATGCTCAGGGACTGGGACACTTGCTGGGAGGAGAAACTGAAGGAAAGGGCCTTTGTTCAGCCTGGAGAAGAGAAGGCTTTGGGCATCTTGTAACAGCCTCTCTGTCCCTGCGGGGAGGTTTTTCCAGAAGGTGGAGCCAGTCTTGTTATGGAGACGCTTGGCAGGAAGATAATAGACATCAGTCAGTTGTTGAAATAAGGAAGGTTCAGGATGCAGATAAGGAAAATATTCTTCTTCATGAAGGCATGAAAGCATTGGAGCAGCTTCCCCAGCTTTGTTGTGCTGTCTCTGTCCTTGGATGTTTTCCAGACCCCACATGGTAAAGCCTTGAGCAACGTGGTCTCACTCCACAGCTGAACGTGTTGTGAGGAGGAGGTCAGACCTGAGACCTCCTGAACTCCCATGCAGGAGAGTGGAAACCCAAATGGTGTTGTAGTGTCTTCCCCTCTGAGCCTTCCCCTGATGACAGCAGGGAATGTCCTCAGGTTCCCCATGACCATGGAAGTCAGTCAGTATAGTCAGACCAGCTGGAGCTTACTACTGTAGCTATTGTTCCTATTGTTGCTGTTGTTGCTATTGTTGCTATTGTAGCTGTTGTTGCTGGTTTTGCTGTTATAGCTATTGTTGCTATTGTAGCTATTGTAGCTATTGTTGCTATTGTTGCTGTTGTTGCTATTGTAGCTGTTGTAGCTATTGTAGCTATTGTTGCTATTGTAGCTATTGTTCCTCTTGTTGCTATTGTTGCTATTGTACCTATTGTTGCTATTATAGCTATTTTTGGTCTTGTTGCTATTGTTGTTATGGTAGTTGTTGTTGCTATTGTAGCTATTGTATGTATAGTGGCTATTGTAGCTATTGTTGCTATTGTTGGTATTGTAGCTATTGTTGCTATTGTTGATATTGTAGCTATCCTTGCTGTTGTAGATATTGTTGCTATTGTTGCTACTGTAGCTATCGTTGCTGTTGATGCTGTTGTTGCTCTTGTAGCTATTGTAGCTATTGTAGCTATTGTTCCTGTTGTTGCTATTGTTGCTATTGTAGCTGTTGTTGCTATTGTAGATTCCTCCCACTCTTCAGGGAGGAATCCTGGAGGAAGAGAAACCTCTTTCTGCAGACACTCATTGGGGTCAGGCTGCTCTGTTGCTGGAGCAGGACTCTTGTTCTGGTCTGAGGAGAGGGGCTGGCACTGATGGACACAGGTCATCTGTGGTGGGGATCTGCTGGAGTTGAATCTGCTTTTCCTGTCTGTCCACACCTCCTCAGGAGACACTCTGCAACAGTATCCATTGGAGAATTCTTCTATCACATGTTCAAAGTGCTCATTCAAAATGTCCTCTTTATCTGCTCTCCTGAAACCTCTCTAATTAACTCTACAAGCTTTGTAGAGCTTGAAGAAAATTATGCAAGAGACATGGCTTGTGAGAGCTTGGGGCATTTTAGTGAGCTCATGCTGCATTTGATGCTGAGTCCATGAGCCTCAGGTACTGAGAACAAACAAAGCTCTCAAGGAGGCCAAGTCAGAAACAAAACTTCAAAGCTCCTTGAAGCATTAATGGGCCCCACTGAGGCCTGTTACTGACAAAGGCTCCCCAGGGATTCGCTGGACGCTCTGATGACAGGTGGGCCAAGGCCCTGTGCAGGTGGCTCTGATGCTGAGAAACTCCTTGGTTTGCTTTCTGAAGCAGAAAGGAGACCCATGAGCTCCAGGCAATGGGAAGGGGGATCCTGTCCCTCACACACGGCTCAGGGCTCTCCGAGAAAAGGACAACACTGAAACAACAACTTCCAGCTTCCCCATGGGGCTGCAAGGAGGCAACGAGGCCCCAGTGCCATGAGGACAACATGTTTTCTCATTGGCCTCAGTGGCAGAGACAACTACCAAGGCCAAGGGGACAAAGACCTGGGTGCTATTGGTGCCTCCCAGCCTCGCCAGCGCCCTTTGCCATCTCCACCACCGGCTGCTCCACACAGTCCTACACCTTCCCCTCTTTCCCTGCAGGCTATAGACGCCCATCTCGCTTCCCCACCTGCTCTCACCCCGGCATTTCTGCACCTTCACTGATGTGTCTGCACCCTCACTGGCTGTTCTTTGGAACACAACCATGGGCTGATCCAGACTACCTCTGGGCGACCTCTTGCACCACAGCACTGCCCTTCCAGTGACATTCCTTCCTCCTGATACTCAGTCTCTATCTTCCAAGTTGCTCTTCTTGCCTTTTTTTCTCCCTCTCCCGCATTTTCCCACTACCATGGAAAGCTCGACTATCTCAGAAACTGCCCTTCAAGCAGGGAGCCCAACCTGTCAGGCTTCTTGTGGTCTTTCACCTCACCACACAGAAGCAACCTCAGCGTGATCTTGTAAAACCCATGAGTGCCTTTCAGCTTCTCTGGCAGACATGACCATATACCAGCTGCTGTCCTGTCACTTACTCAGGTAGAATGGACATGACAACCCATCTCCAAGTCCTCTTCATGGACAGGGCCTGTTCTAGTGCAGAGGTTCTTTCCCAGCCATGTCCCTGCTGCTGGTCTGTCACCTCCAGAGTCAGAACTGACCCCATGGTCCCCTTCACAGCCACAGGCTTTTTCCTGGATTAGGAGTTTCTGAGACACAAATTACCTCATAACACCATGCCCATCATTCACCCAGTAAGGAAGGGGTCTTAGGGTTAGAGCTAGGGGTTTGTCTTAAATTTTAGGATTAGATTTAGGATTAGTGTTTAGGTTTACATTTAGGCTTAAGTTTTAGGATTTGGTTTAGGGTAATGGTTGGATTAGGGTTAGTGTTAGGGGTTCTGGAGTTGTCTTAGCGGTACAGTTAAGTTTTGGGGTTAGATGCTTCACGTGCTTCACCATATGTAGAGGCGTTCCTGGGGTCATTATGGGTATGTAACACCTTACTGTACTTAAGCACACCTCTTATTGTTAAAAGGTGTGCGCGTTGGGCGGAGCGAATCCCCCGCACACCCAGCGCTGTTTTGCTTATGCTCTAATGAACATGTGTTTAAGGAATGCAATTAAGGAATTGGATTAAACGTTGTTTATCCATAGAAGAAGCGTAAGTTATTTATTTCAGTTCCTTATGTGGCAAAAATGATGTAATTCTGTGCAGCACAACCCGTCGTCTTTATCTTTCCACCCCTTTCTGGCATTAATAATGACCGGATAAAAGCGATCAGCACAGACACTGAGAAGTGCAGGCGGCCCACGGTCTGTCAGTTCGTTACAGCTGCTGCTGTTCTGAGATTCCAGGGAGCGGAAACTTCTCTTCAGCGACTGCAAAACGGAGCCTGTTCTCAGCAGCCGAGACTTTTCCGCTGTGACAGGACAGGACGCTCCAGTTCGGAACCCACAGGCCCTCAGCGCTGCTGCCCCAGCGGGTGCGGTGCCGAGCGGCCGCGGACACCGTGTCCGCCCGCGGGACGTGCGGCCGCTCCGTGCTGCGGGTTCCGCGGCTGCGGAGCGGGCAGCGAGGAGTTTGTTTGAGAGCCGAGGCTGATCTGCAGCTCAGAGAGTTTCCACTGCACTGAGCCGCCATGCCGGCACGGCTGCCGGGGACTTTTGTATTTTAATAATGGTTCAGAGCAACCAGATTCCGTATAAACATGTGGCGGGTCAGGCGAATGATCGGACAGCTCTGGCGGGGTCCTGCCGGCAGCGCGGCTCGCCTCGCCCGTCCCGGTGACGCCATTTCCGGCTGCAGCGCTGGGCCGAGCGGAGGCTCCTGAGCGGGTCCGAGGGGGCGAGCGGCGGGTCCGGGGGGGCGAGCGGCGGGTCCGGGGGCGAGCGGCGGGTCCGGGAGGGCGAGCGGCGGGTCCGGGGCGGGGAGCGGCGGGTCCAGGGGTGGGGAGCGGCGGGTCCGGGGGCGAGCGGCGGGTCGGGATGGGGGCGGGAGAAGCGCCCGCGGTCGGGGCGCGCGCACAAAGGTCCGTGTGCGAACGGGCCCTTGGAGACCCCGGTCCCGGGAGCCGCCGGAGCTGAGCCCACAACTGCCGGCCTGTTGGTGCTCCGTGCAGGGGGCAGCGCAGAGGCCGCCGTGGGAAAGCCGGGTGTCCCCAGCACGTTCCTGTTGGAGCAGCACGTGGCCTGTGCAGCTTCGTGTGGGACAAGGGAGGCGACTGTGTCCGTGTTGACTCAGGTCGGTGCAGCTGCGCTTGGATTTAGAGCAGTAACCCTGGCTTGTCGAGCCTTGGGGGTTGTTTATTTCTGAGAATGGCGGGTGTGTTCAGCAGGTCTTTAATTGCTGTGCACTCTTACCCTGACAAGAAGGATTCGTTTTCAGTGTTATTCATTCAGCGTAGCTCTCTCCATTGTACGGGTAAGTTTTCCCGCTCTCAAAGGTTCCCTCTCCATTTGGTGGTTGAATTTCTCAGTGTCTCTGCTGCCGTTTGTTTTCCTTCTCCTGCAAAGTGGAGTGGAAAAGAGAAGGCAAAAGGCCCCGCTGCTTCCAGGAAGGGACTTGGTTGCTTGTATAATGCGTGTCTAGTTCATCTCGAGGAAGACAGAGTTGAATGGTGTTAGAAATCAATAAGCTGTGTCCTGTTGGAGGGACAAAGTGTGTTGGATTTGAAGCCCTCGGTCAGGACGGGAGGAGCTGCCTTCTTGGGTCAGTGATGGGTGTTGGCATGTATTATCTGAGCTGGAGCTGATGTCTGTCACCACTTGAGCTCTAGAATTACTCTGAGACCCAGGAGTCTCCCGTTCCTTGTGGAGCTTTTCCAGGCTGTGGAATCCCCTTTCTGTCACAGGTTGTAACGCAGCCCATGGAGAAGGGGGCACTGTTTGAGGTTCCTCAGTGTGTGCGTTAGGGAGGCGTCGTTCTTGGGCTCACACTAGGCGTTACGAGGAGACGCTTTCACGTGAGCTGAAGGCAGCTCTGGGTACCCAAAGCTGTTAACCGGTGTTAACAATCGCTGCTGCCGAGATTTGGGGGTGACGGCACCAGCCGGTCGTGACGAGCGTGGATGCTGCTGAACCGCAGACACCGTCTCGTCCAGGCTGCACAGCCAGAGCGTTTGAAGGGCAGTGTCCTAGCTTCCTTTGATTGCAATGAGCACTCATGTTGGGATTTGCTTTTTAAGGAGCGTGCTCTGCTTGAATCTTTTGCGTTGGGGTTTGTTCTGTTATTTCTGCAATGCCATGAAAGCTCAAGTGCGGGAGGTTGAGAGCTGTTGGAGCAGAGAGGAGCACGTCTTGTATTGCTGGATTTTTGTGGGTTTCTGAAGGAGAACATCGACCCCAGTATCAGTTGGACCCCAAGAGGACATGTTGTACAGATACGCAGGCACGTCGCAAGAAGAGCCAGAGGCCACAAATGCATTTCAAGGAACAAGTTTTACTGTAGTTCCCTCTCTTCTGGGGGATCTCCGAAGCCGCCCCTGAGCTCCCAGGCAGAGGTGGCAGCAGCGGGGACGCAGGCGCTGGTTGGTCCAGCCCTGCTGGAAGGTCACTGGGCCTGCTGAGCTCGCCTGTATTTCACGGCTTCAGGCAGGCGCAGCCTCCCGCTCTTTCTCACAACAAAGCAGGAATCTCAGACACAGTGATAAGGTGCCCAGAGTTTCTGACAGGCCTGTATTATCTAACACAGAGGGTCTGCTCATCAAGCACACAGGGTCAGTAGAACAGTTAGTGTCATGTATGTGCTTTTTCCACAGACATGTGCAAGTCACTTGAACATATTTGAACTAACTTGAACTAATCACATCACGAAATCTTCCGCTATATCCCCATACAGTGTTTTGCTCCAGATTTTCCCTTGTGATTTGAATGTGGTGTTCTTGTTCCTGAAAAACTAATTTATTTCCTTTCCTGCAGCCCCGCCTTCCAGGAGAAACAGCTGCAACGCTCTCCCTGTGTGCTGCAGCCGTCCCGGCCCTTGTGCTGAGACCGAGCTCATCACTTGCGCAAGTACAGACTGTCCTGGTTAGCGCTGCCGAAGCCTCTGCGGTAACGAGCGTGGTTGGGAGATGCAGCGCACGAGCTGCTGTTGTGCTTGCAGGGAAAACTGGCTGCTCTCGGTGTGGGGAAAGCAGGAGGATTCGTTCTGTTCCCGCCTGAGCTGTGGTGGATGAGGAGGTTCTGAATGCCGCGCAGGACGGGTGAGTGTGTGTGTGTAGATGGAGATGTTTTAAATGAGCCAGTGTCACACGCTGCCTGTAAAAGTGTCTGTGCGATCCCTGTGTCAGCCGAGGCTCTGGGCACAGCCGGGCTCTTGGTGCTGAGGCTGCTTGGGAGAATGCGCCCTGGCCCAGGGCTGTGGTTCGACTTGGAGCTTTACTGTTGTGGGAAGACTTTAGCAAGCAGCGTAGCTTATTGCTCCCCAGAGTTTTCCAGCAGTGAGCACGGCCTTCCGCTGAGTGAAATTTCCATTTCTGGAGAGTTTTCAGCTGAGAGTCCCGAGTGACCCCCTGTCCCGGGAATCGCCGGAGCTGAGCCCACAACTGCCGGCCTGTTGGTGCTCTGTGCAGGGGGCAGCGCAGAGGCCGCCGTGGGAAACCCGGGTGTCCCCAGCACGTTCCTGTTGGAGCAGCACGTGGCCTGTGCAGCTTCGTGTGGGACAAGGGAGGCGACTGTGTCCGTGTTGACTCAGGTCGGTGCAGCTGCGCTTGGATTTAGAGCAGTAACCCTGGCTTGTCGAGCCTTGGGGGTTGTTTATTTCTGAGAATGATGGGTCTGTTTAGCAAGTCTTTAATTCCTGTGTACTTTTACCCTGCAAGAAGCATTCATTTTTGATGTTGAGTCTTGGTCCAAGTGTCTCAGGTAGTTGTTATTTTGTTTGGGCTGTATGCAAAAGGTCAGAAGGTTTTCCTCCTCATCCAGAGACTGACGTGGTGTAGGCCAAGGCAGAGCACGGGGGCTCCAGGCACACACTGGTCTTGGAAGCTTTTCAAGGCTGTTTTCACAGGTCATTTCATTTGAGTCTCTCTGCTCTGCAGAAAGTGAGTCAAAGGAATTCCTGTGCCCCTGGTTAACTCAAACTAGATGTTTAGCTGAACAGGGCAGATACCACTTCAGTTGGAGCCAATTCTGCTCTGCTTGTGAAAGCAAGCTCAAAGAACCCCAGAATGTCTGTGATCCAGATTCTAGCACTGCCTGTTGAATTTGCATTTCCATGTAAAGCACTGGGCAGCTGGGAATTGTGGTTGTTGCTGGATTAAGCTCCAAGAAATAGTCAGATGTGGTGGATGCTGTTCTGTGTTCTGTCCCCCTTGAGCACCAGCAGCACAGGTGAATCGTTTTCAGGTAACAGCCGTGGCAGCAGTGGGGCAGAGTTTTCATGCTTTGGCTACGTGGCTGGTTTGTGCCCGGCAAAGCGCATCAGCCTTTAGAATCTGGTTTGTGCAGGTGAGACGCCTGGAAAGTGAGTCAGTTTTCTCCACGCAGTTAGAAGCCTTTCTTTTTCCTAGCTGGCACAGTCATTGTTCGGATTCAGTTTGAGAACAAGAGGAACACCCGGGACAGAGTTAAAGTTTTTAGTTGTTGGTGTCTGAGAGCCAAGGTCTGAGCTCTGCCCGTGGGTGTGAGGAGCTGGGAAGGGGGGTGGATGGGGCAGAGCTTGACTGACGCCCAGACTGGTCAGTGAGAATATTCCATTAGCGTCATGCTGTGTCTTTAAGGAGCGTCGGGATCTTCGGGCTGGGGTTTTTTTCAGAGCTGGGACAGAGACTTTTTCAGGTATCTCTAGTTCATCTGGAGGAAGACAGAGAAATAAGCTGCGTCCTGTTGGAGGGACAAAGTGTGTTGGATTTGAAGCCCTCGATCAGGACGGGAGGAGCTGCCTTCTTGGGCAGGCGCAAGTCTCTGGAGTGTATTTACATTTAACTCATCACCTCGCCAAATCTTTCGCTATATCCCCATACATTCCACCCCCTCGCTCAGGTGACTTGCTTCTGCTGGGGCCAGCGAAGCCAGAGTTGTTCATTTGTGCTTGTGAGGTGTAGCACAGAGCAATTTACAGGGGCACACAATAAACACATACAGAAAAAGGAAAAAACATATTTCTGCAATAATCAAGTGTCCCATTCATCTTGTCAAGGAATTACACAAGTTATTCAGCCAGGCATTTTCAGTACATGGTTTCACTTGCTGCATTAGTTCCAAAGATGTGAGATGTTGTCAGCTTCCAGTAATACATACGCTGCTGCTCCAGCTCCGTCAGCTGGTATCACTCTGGGTTTAACAACCTGCAGTGGGCTAATTGCCCACACAGACTGGAAAGTCGTGGTCTGCGCTTTTTCAGATTGGACTTCAGTTGGATGTTGAGTCTGTGACACCAATAACATTGTTCCAGAGCTGTCTCCTCTATATAAAACACAGGTGTTCACTGAAGATACCTGAAATACAAGAACTCGAGAATCTGATATTAGCAAAGGATGTAACATGAGGGGAGGTCAGGGTACAAAAGCATACAGCATTCTCTGGAGTCGTATGAATTTTTGCATCTAGATCAACAGGCTGCAGTCCCACTTCACAATCCATTGGTGTGAATAGTTTCATTTCCCCTGTAGTTGGTGCTGATATAATCAACCTGACAGGTATTCAAGTCCCACTGACCCCGTTTTACCTTTCCCCATGCTCTTAAATGCAGCTGTGTACAAGCAGCACAATGATGTGAGCATGTTCTACAACTATATAACAGCAAAGGGGTTTGATTGTGACCGGTGTCCCATGCGTGTGCAGCATAAGCTGATCCACGTCCACAAGCTATATGCACATTTAGAGCTTGAGCATGCAGCTCAGCAGAGGTCACATTATCTGCTTTCTTACTGGTTTGGGACTCAAATGAATCAACTTTACTGTGCTCTGCTATTAACCCTTCACAAGGGGACTCCTCCTCCGCAGAAGATGTAGGGATGAAAATGCTCCAATGCCCTAAAAATCCTAAAAACACATGTAATTGTTTTATTGGAGCTGGTGCAGAAAACTGCTGCATGGTGTGCTGTTCTTTATCTGGTGTTTCTCTAAGCTGCCTATGCAGAACTATTTCTAAAAGTAGTACAGTAGCACAAGGGCCCTGCGTTTTCGTTGGAGTAATTGCCCAGCCTTGGTCCTGCAAAGGCACCTTCAAAAATTCAGCAGCTGCTTCAGCTTCTTGTTGTGACGCTGCCACAATCAACAGATCATCAATCTCATGGCAGTCAGTAACAGTACCCGACCATAGTGCTATATCAGCTACTATCATCTGGTGGCAAACGGAGGGACCGTGTTTGTATCTCTGAGACAGTACTCGGCAAGTATATTGCTTTTGTTGCCAGGTAAAGGCAAACTGGTCTTGCACTGAGGTGGCAGGGGGTGGAGGGTGGGTGCAGTGTGGGCGGGGGGGCTGGGGCTGGTTGGCTTTTTTCCATAAGCATTAACTTTTACAAGCGGCAAAAAATTTGTGATGGTACGATCCCGCTTATTTCTGATCGTGGGATACCAGCTTGTACTAAGTCATTCCGCACTGGTGTTCTCATCACCTGTGCTGTAACTCTGCTCAGTGTTGTCGGATTTCCATTATCCACCACCCAAACAGAGGGTCCTGAAATTACAGCCCCAGTTCCCCTCAAGGCATTTGCCAGAGTGCTGCATTACCTGTAGCACTTGTCACTGCTACCCTGTCCGAATCGGATCCCATAATCAATGCATACACCACCCCCATCTGCCGCACTAAATCAATACTTTCCTCCATTGTGCACCAATTTCCACGGGACAACACAGATTCAACAGGTTCAGCACATGCTGTTGAAACTGCTGCACACAAACATTGATATAGCGTAGGTGCAATAATATCTTGCCTGTCCGTACCTCTGACAGTTTGCAGCTGAGCATATTGTTGTTGTATCTGATCACCATAGGCTATAGGGCTTAAGAAATCTTGTTCATCTGCCAATAAATGGATAGACACAGCTCCACTATCCCAAGCTGGCAAAATCTGTGCCGGAATTCCTTCCCCGCTCGTCTGCTGAGAGATCTCTGAAAATGCCGTTAACTCCTTTGGAGAGTGAGTTTGTGCGATCTGCCCCCCTCATCTGCTTGTTCCTGCTGCAGCATCATTTGTATGGGGGTTGTGCTCCCACCACCTCCCTGCCATTGAAGTCAGGATCAAGTTCAGACTCAATATTGGAGTCTGAGGATCCACTCCAAATATTTCCATCCCGTTCCTTGGGATTCCAAGAGTGTTTTGTGGTAAGACTACAAACCTGAGAATACAAAAAACTCTTTTGGCATATTTTTCCTTTTGTTCCTTAGCAATACATGCTAGCAGCCACTCTACATTATCTTGCAGCTCATAGCACCGCTCCGCTTGAACAGTAATTACTTCTTGTGTGATGGCCTTTGCATCCTGTAAAATCTCAACCTCCTTTTCCAGTTCTCTTCTTTTACTCTGCAATGCAACAACGTCACCATCAAGAGCTCTGAGACCGGTAACAAATAACCATCCCAACCTCCCTTGGATTGCCTGAATTTTCTGGATTTCTGCAGGAGAAAATCGACCCCAGCATCAGTTGGACCCCAGAAGGACATTGTTTGAAAATGCGTGGCCAGGTTCCAGTGACGTGTTGGCTTGGGCGTGAATGACGGGAAGTGCTGTTGGGAGAGCAAAGCTGCCCGGTGTTAACAAACGCTGCAGCTGGGATGTGGGGGTAGAAGTGCCAGAAATGTGATTTCTCAGGGAAAATAGAGAAATTTGTCAAGGCCTGGTTGTAATATGGCACATTGTAATTAAGCGCAGTGGTAATTTTGCATCGATTTTACACAGGATTACTGGCTGTAACAGACTGGTTGCATCAAATAAATGTTGACTTGCTGCACTGGTGGCCTTGGGAACAGCCGGTGGCTTCTGGAGGTGGTGACATCTCCTGTGAGCCCAGGAGTGCTGAGCCCATCGTACAGGGAACAACCTCCCCTCCCTGAGCAGGGCAGAGGACCCAGGGGTCCGGCTTGCCTGTCCACGCTCCTCTCCTGCCCCAACACCAAAATATGTTCCTTGGGGGATGGTTCTCACCAGAGCCCCACGAAGAATCTGTTTCCTGTGGTGCCTTCAAAACAGAGGGTACCCCAAGGGCTGGCACCGTCTGCCCTTTACCTCACAGAATCCCAGAATGTCAGGGATCGGGAGGGACCTCAAAACCTCATCTGGTGCAATCCCCCCATGGAGCAGGAACACCCAGATGAGGTTACACAGGAAGGTGTCCAGGCGGGTTGGAATGTCTGCAGAGAAGGAGACTCCACAACCCCCCTGGGCAGCCTGGGCCAGTGTTCTGATACCCTTACTGAGAGGAAGTTTCTTTTCATATGTAAGTGGAACATCCTGTGTTCCAGTTTGCACCCATTGTCCCTTGTCCTGTCCCTGGTTGTCACCAGAAGAGCCTGGCTCCATCCTCCTGACACTCCCCCTTTCCATATTGATCCCCATGAATGAGTCCCCCCTCAGTGTCCTCTTGTCCAGCTCCAGAGCCCCAGCTCCCTCAGCCTTTCCTCACACGGGAGATGCTCCACTCCCTGCAGCATCTTGGTGGCTGCGCTGGACTCTCTGCAGCAGTTCCCTGTCCTGCTGGAACTGAGGGGCCACAACTGGACACAAGATTCCAGGTGTGGTCTCCCCAGGGCAGAGCAGAGGGGCAGGAGAACCTCTCTGACCTACTGACCCCTCCATTCTAACCCACCCCAGGTACCATTGGCCTTCCTGGCCACAAGGGCCCAGTGCTGGCTCATGGTCACCCTGCTGTCCCCAGGACCCCCAGGTCCCTTTCCCCTACGCTGCTCTCTAATAGCTCATTCACCAACTTATACTGGTACCTGGGGTTGTTCCTGCCCAGATTCAATACTCTACACTTGCCCTTGTTCTATTTCATTACATTTTCCCTGCCCAGCTCTCCATGCTGTCCAGGTCTCTGATGGCAGCACAGCTTCCAGTGTCACCACTCCTCCCAGTTTGGTGTCACCAGCAAACGTGCTGACAGTCACTCTAGTTCCTCATCCAAGTCAGTCATGAATATAGTGAAAAGTACTGGCCCCAGCACTGCCCCTGAGGCACTGCACTGGATACAGGCCTCCACTGGACTCTGCCCCATTGACCACGACTCTCTGGCTTCTTCCCTTCAGCCAGTTCACAGTCACCTCACTCCCCGCTCATCCAGACCACACTCCCTCAGTTCAGCTGTGAGGATGCTGTGGGAGACTGTGTCAAATGCCTCACTCAAGTCAAGGTAGATCACGTCCACCGCTCTGCCATCATCCATCCGTCTTGTTATGTCCTCATAAAAGTCAATGAGCTTGGTTAAGCACAACTTCCCTTTGGTGAAGCCATGTTGACTGCCCCTAATGACCCCTAATCTCCTTGATATGCCTTGAGATGGCACCAAAGATAAGTTGTTCCATCGTCTTCCCAGGGATGGAGGTGAGGCTGACCAGTCTGTAGATACCCAGGTCCTCCTTCTTGCCCTTTTTGAAGGCTGGAGTGACATTTGCTTTCCTCCAACCCTCGGGCACCTCTCCCGTTTCCCAAGACTTGGCAAAGATGATGGACAGTGGCCTAACAGTGACCTCAGCCAGCTCCCTCAGCACCCGCAGGTGCATCCCACCCAGACCCATGGATTTATGGATGTCCAGATTGTTTAACTGGTCCATAAACCAGTCCTCGTGAACCAGCCTCCTCCAGCCTCATGGGGGAACACTCCACCTTCCCCTAATCTGCCCGTATCTGGGGGCACATGGCAGGTGGGAAGGAGGTGTCCTTTACAGTGACACCCCGGGTGTCTGGGCTCCCTCAGCCACTCCGCTCATGGCCGTGGTGTGGCCAGAGAGGACCCAGGCGTCCGAGTGCTGGCACAGCAGTGGGAACATGGACACGGACACACCCATCCACACGCAAGCGTAGCTTTGCTGAAGGGATTTACTGATTATGAGAGGGAAACGGCCCAGGGCTCCCAGGGGATCAGATGGGGTCATCCAGGGACGATCATCTCCTCATGCCGCTGGAGGGGGGACAGGACACGGCTGTCACCATCAGTTTCAGTTCTGAAATCAGAGCCCAAAATGAGACCTCCAGTGTCACCTGGGACACGAGGGGAGCCTTGTCCCCACCGTCTCTCTCTGCAGGGACCCAGGGAAGGAGACAACAGTTGGAGCCCTCAATCAACCCAGGACAAGACTTGGTTCTCCTGAGATCCATGTGGCACCCAGAGCTCCTTGGCCAGTGTGTCATTAGCCCCGGATGCCCCTACATCTCGCAGAACCCTGCCCAGCCCTCAGGGTGATCCTCGGGGTCTGTATGGCCCCAGAGCCCCTGCCTGGCCTGCACGGTGACCCTCTGGGTCCGTAGAGTCCCAGTGGGTGCAACAAAAGTCATGGGGGCAGCTCTGTCCAGTGTGGCCTGGGACACAGGTCCTGGACAGTCCCCTCTGTTTTCTTTTTCTGGATCCATGTTCTGCCCACCCAGACAGCTCAGGGATGCTCCGGGGTCCAGGACCCTTGGTGGGGCTGGAGATGCCCTGATGCTGCTCACCTCGAGTTCAAGAGGTCGCAACAGCCTATTCTGCAATTCCAAGTCAACAGCTGGAAGATCTGGAACCTGGCGTTTCTGCTGCAAAACATCATCCACCCTGACAGACAGAGGGAGCTGGGGAGAAAGGTTGGGTGAGGGGCACACTTGGGTGCACTGGGAAGCAGAAGAAAGCGATGGGGTCCTTGGGGAAGGTGACTCCAGGGAAAAATGGGGTACGTGAGCTTGTGTGGTGGGGCACAGAAAGCAGTGGAGGTCCTGGGGAAGGGGCTGTGTCCTGGGGTATCCTGGGGTGCACTGGGGTGTAGTGGGTTGTGATGGGATGGATGGGAATGCAATGGGAGCCCTGGGCAATGGGGCATCCCTGGGAAAACACTGGGGAGCAGGGATGTTCTGGGGGGCTGCGGGGGGTGCATGGGAGTGTACTGCGGCACACTGGCATGTTCTGGGTCACACTGGGATGCCCTGGAGTTTCGTGGCCATGGGAGGGAGGGTGTGGGGCCAGCAGAACTTGTGACACCTACCGCAGCCCTCTTCACTCGCCCGAGTTTGAGTCCCCCCTGTAGAGAGACCATGAGACCTCAGTGGTCACTGGGATGTCCCAGTCCCAGCAAGGGAGGGGAGGACCAAAGTGCCCTCCAGTTCCCCAGACCGGATGTCCTCCAAGTCCACCCCACTACTTACATGCAGGAGAGAACCTCCACTTGCTTCCAGCAACGCTCCTGGATATGCCTATGAAAGAAGAGAAAGGGGTTGGTCTGGCTTGGAGAGAAATGGGGCTGTGGGTGGGACACAGGTGACACCAGCCCCACCCAGGCCCGTGGATTCTCCCTCATCTGAGCCTGAAAATCCCTTCTGCTCCCCCCAGCCTCATTCCTCCAAGTTTCACCTGGGATACCTGTTCATGCAGGGACCAGGGCTCGGGTCGGGGAAAAGGATAACATGGGAATTTGGGGCCTCCAAGGAGGACGGGGGTTGGGGGGGACCCAGGAACAGGGCACTGTTGTGAACTTGCAGAACCCAAGGGACCGGGCTGGGGGTGCTGGAGGGACAGGACTGCATGGGATGCAAGTGGGGGGTAAAGGAATTCAAGGGGAGGGGACACGGGGAATTCAAGTGAGGTTGGTGGTGGGGGCAGGAGGAAGAGGAGAGCAGAGGAACAAAACGCGGGGATCGGGAAAGTGTTTGGGAGGGGGTGTTCAAGGAAGGGGATCTGGGGACACTACCACAGTGGACAGGATGAAAGGCAAAGGACGGAGGGGAAAGATGGAAAGAAAGGCATTGGCATCCATCAAAGGGAGGGCATTTGGGGACCCTATATAGGACACAGAGGAGATCCTGAGGAGGAGATACCTGAGGGGCCCAAAAGGATGGAATGGGGAGGCCCAAAGAAGAGGGCTGTGGGGGCACCAAGACAAGAAACCGGTGGGGGCCCTCACTGGAGCCTCACCTGCGCATCCGCGGGGGTGCACAGCAGGATGGTGAAGAGCAGGGCCACGCTGAGCACTGCGACCTTCATCTTCCTCTGCGGTGCAGGGAGTTTTGGGTGATGCCGGAGAAGGTGAGGGCACCTTTATCCCTCCCAGGACGACTCCTTGCCCCTCCCCACCCCTCCAGCCCCCAGGGCAAAGCCAGGCTTGGCAGAGACACTGCCCTGGCAACCCAGCCTTGGCGCAGAGTCACCCCCGCCTTGAGCACTGATCCGGCTGCCTTCCCTGGCACCAGTGCAGCTTCCTGCATGGGGCAGCTGCACGGGGAAGGGCCCAGGCATCCACGGTGGCGAGGGGGGACAGGAGTGTGTCCCTGACAGCCAGACACCCTGTGCTGATGACCCACTGCTCCAACTCGAAACTACCCTGCAACAGCCCCAAAAGCCAGATCCCCCCACCTCCCAGTGCCCCTCACCTCCCAGCACCACCATGTCCCAGCGCCCCTCAACGCCCAGGCCAGTCTTTCCCTGTGGAATCCCCCTCAGAGATGACACCAGCCTCAAATCTGGGGTCTCTAAGCACAATTATCTCTGAGCCCTTTCCAGTCCCTTAAATAAATGAGGGGCTGGGAGTCACTCCTCTTCTTGGGGCACCAGGGACCCCAGGATTCGGGAACTCTGGGAGCTGGGAGGACAGCTGGGGCAATGGGCAATGTGGACAACTGGGGACTGGGATCCTCAGTCACTGCTGGCACTGACAATGGGGAGCACTGGTGAATCCTGGGCTCTGGGAGAGGAGGGCTGGGCTTGGGGGAAGCGCTGGGGTGGTGTCAGTGCCCAGCTCCAGCCCACCCCATTTCCCTTGCACCGCCAGCCCCCAACTGGTCCAGTCTCCAGCCACAGCTCAGAACAGAGCAGAGGGAACATCCCCTGCCCTGGCTCTCACCTGCCCCTGCCTGGGGTCACTGTGCCCTCCCAGACAACCTGGCTCCCACTCTGCAGAGCTGATCCCGCATGGTGGGTCCCAGTGTCCCTGTTCCCAAAAAGGCTCTGGCTCCAGCCCCGTCCCTTCCTGGGACGTGGCCACAGCTCACCAAAGGCCCTTGTCCCCACCAAGTGTCCCTTCAATGCCCCCATCCTCGGCCCAGGCCAGCGCTGTCGCTGAGCAGGATGTGGCCATCCAGAGGGACGTGATGAAGCGGGTGCTTGTTCCCAGGCAGCTGCTCAGAACTAATTGTTGACAGAGCTGCCCTGGCACGAGGAGGGATGTTTGCTCCCACAGCGGCTCTGATAAGCTCTGTTTGCCCAGGGCCCATGGCACAAGAAGCCCGTTCACCAAGATCGGTGCCTCACAGAGTGACCGGTCGGGGGATCCAGGGCAGTTAAAGCAGCCTGGCAGCCTGGGCTCCCCCAGCCCTGGCAGCGGGCAGAGCCCACAGAGAAGGGCAGTGCTGGGGCAGCGGGGAGGAGCAGGTGCTGGGGCACCCGCACGCCTGGGGCTCCCTGGCTGCCCTGGCACAGGCTGGAGCCCAGAGGCCGGGGGGTCCCAGGGGAGCAGCTGGACAGCCGGGGTGCCGCTCTGCTTCGGGACAGCCTGTGGGCAGGGGAGTCCTGCCGGAGTGGGGCTCAGAGCAGCTGGGGGATGGAGCTGTGTCCCAGGGGCACGGCCTCCCTGCCCTCTCCCCCGCCTGCCTTGCAGCTCTCCCTGGCTTTTCGGGGTGCGGGGGGTTCCCTTCACTGCACCCCTGGCCCAAGCATCCCCATCCTGGGGGCCCTGGTCAGCATCCTCTGGGCACTGTGGAGCAGTGTGAGAGTGGGGGAATCGGTTTATTACTGCAGTCTGAGTGGGCTGCTCCCCAGGCAACCTGGATGTTGAGCGGTTTCCATCACCAGTCCGTGCTCACTGACTGGAGCAGAAGAGGGATCTCAGATTCCCAAGACCCGATTTCTGTCCCCTGCAGAGCTGGCAGCCCAGGGACATACCTGCTGTTTGTTCTGAGATTCTTCAGGGGCTGACTCTTGGGTGTGTGAGCATCTCCGTGATGTACTTTTACAACCATGTTCTCCATACAAACAGCAACCTCTTGCCACAGTACAGCAGCCTGTTGGAAAGTAAAATGTGGGAAAGCAAGATGTGCGGTTCCAGCCACCTGGATGATAAAGGAAGATCAATACTAACATGACCATTGGACGGTATAAGACAGAGTACTAACATAATAATATATAAAAGGCCTTGGACAGATTACTTTGAAGTACGTTTCTCATAACTGTAAAAAGTTATAGCCCAGGCTCGTGAGAATGGTATCTCGGGCAGGATAACCACCCCCAAGTGCATGGGATGTGTGAATGTCCTTGGGCCTGGTCTGTGAATGATTTGGAACGTAACTGAAACAAACCTGCGTGTGGTGTGTGTTTAATAACAATTATTGGAAAAGCATCTTCTGTTGCATCTTAGTCCAGGCCCATATCTATAAATCCTATAAATTGCCTCACAGAAGTGACTGCAAGAAAAAAACCAAACACACAGAACAAAAAACGTGGAAGCTTCCAGAAGTGCTTTCAGTCCTGCTCAGAGAATGTGGAGGGAGATGGCACACAGGCAGGATTAGCTGCACTTTAGGCCAACCTGGTAAAGTCTCTCCCATCTATTTGTCAAACCAGCAAACTCGTGACATTTTACTTTTCCAATACACTGCTGTCACAAAAACATGAGCACAGCTTTTTATATACCACTAAACCAGCAGATGGCATCTTCCTGAATCACACCTGTAATGGTAAGTGGTTGTCAAATGTCATCCACCTGATCCATGTCTATCTCAGAGGCAGCCTTGACCTCTCCTAAGTCAATATTCGTCAATTAGGACAGTGATACAATTCATCAGCTCTTTTCAAAATAACTTCAGAATACAAATAACGTCACAGCATATTTAAATATGATAAATAATTCAACACCGCATAACTTAGCTCTCTCATAGATAACACACAAAACAGAAGCAGTCAAAATTAACATCTTCCAGGTGACTGCTTGCTCTTTGAGCAATTTCAAAGCAAATATTCAAGTCAATTGCCTTAAACCTTTTCACAACTGATCCACAACAGATCTCTTATTTGTAGTCAATGTCCCATAAAGATATAACCTTAGCCATAATCCATAAAAATAACATGTAATGTCAGTGAATATTCTGAGCCATTTACAGTTCCCATGAACCAGTTACTGGTGTATTTTTATTTGTCTTTTTTTCATGCAGATAAAACCAGACAGGCTTTCTTTGAAGCAAAAGTAGGAGTCTGTTTCACCATGGGAACAAAACTAGTGACACCTTGGCTTCACTGGAAGTCAGGCAAACCTCCCATTGACTTCAAAACCTAAGCCAGATTTTTACCACCAGCCTTGGATTCCCAGCTCGTGCCTCATAACAATCAGTTTTCCTCGCACTCTCATGGACAGAGGACTGAAACAGAGCACTATGTTATTTTCAGACAAGTGACATGGACTGCTGGATGGTTTTGGAAGTGAATTGTGATTGGGAAGCACAGTGTAGTAGCTTGAATTACTGTGGCGTGTAACAGAGGATGACTTCGCAGATGAAGGTGCCAGCCTTATGAACTGATTCGTGTCTTACTGTCATAATTCTGATGTCCCATGGACTCAGTACAGGTGATGAGCCCAAAGTGTTCAATGCTGCTGCTGGGCATTTGCTGGTCATTGCATGTGGTTACTTCCAACTATCAGCTATTGAATGAGACCAGTAAATAGGTGCTGCATCTCCTGATGGAGTCCCTGTGCTAACTCACACCACCAGTAAAAACACTGCTCATCTCGTTCTGCAGAAATAAGTAAGTCTGTGTCTGGTTATCTATCTTTTCTGATAATCGTGGACATTTGCAGGGAGGCACTACAGGGTGCCTGAGCTAGTTCATCCAAAATCTGTCCATATTGTTAACGAGTATGTCATTTCTATGCTGAGGTGCTGTTTGGGGCAATTGCATCCTTGAAGAGAGTAGTTATGGTCTGGATGTAACATGAGCCGGCAATGTGCCCTTGGAACCCAGAATCACAGAATCACAGAATCGACTGGGTTGGAAAAGACCTCAGAGATCATCCAGTCCAACCCTTGGTCCAACTCCAGTCCGTTTACTAGATCATGGCACTAAGTGCCATGTCCAATCTCAGTTTAAAAACTTCCAGGGCCAGTGAGTCCAGCACCTCCCTGGGCAGCCATTCCAATGCCTGACCACTCTCTCTGCACAGAATTGCTTTCTAATCTCCAGCCTAAACTTCCCCTGGCAGAGTTGAAGCCCATGGCCCCTTGTCCTATTGCTGACTGCCTGGGAGAAGAGCCCAATCCCCCTCTGGCTAGAAATGCCCCTCAGGTTCTAGAGGGTGCTGAGCTCAGCTCTGAGCCTCCTCTTCTCCAGACTAAACAAGCCCAGCTCCCTCAGCCTCTCCCCATATGGCTTGTGTTCAAGTCCCTTCACCAGCCTTGTTGTTCTTCTCTGGACCTGCGCCAGAACTTCAATCTCTTTCCTGAACAGAGGGGCCCAGAACTGAACACAATACACAAGGCCAACTGTATCTGGGGTTGCATCCAAAGGAGTGTGGCCATCAGTTGGAGGGAGCTGATTCTGCCTCTTCTGCCCTGCTCTGGTGGGACCCCCCTGCAGTGCTGCATCCAGCTCTGGGTCCTCAGCACAGGACAGACATGGACCATCTGGAGAGGGGCCAGAGGAGCCACAGAAATGACCCGAGGCTGGAACAGCTCTGCTGAGAAGAACAGCTGAGAGAGTTGGGGGTATTCAGCATGGAGAAGAGAAACTCTGGGGAGACCTTATTGTGGCCTTTCCGGACTTAAAAGGGGCCAATAAGAAAGTTGGGGACAGACTTTTCAGCAAGGTCTGTTGCGATAGGACAAGGGGTGATGGTTTTAGACTAAAAGAGGAGAGATTCAGGTGAGACCTGAGGAAGGAATTTTTTACAGTGAGGGAGGTAAAATCCTGGGAAAGTTTTCCAGGAGAGGTGTTGGATGCCCCGCGGCTGGAGACATCCCAGGCCAGGCTGGATGGGGCTCTGAGAAACCTGAGCTGGATGAAGATGTCCCTGCTCATGGCAGGGGTTGGACTAGATGAACTTTGAAGGTCATGTCCAACTCAAACTATTCTGCGATTTGATGATTCTATGACAGGAAAGCCTGGATGTAACGATGATTGATTGCTGGAAAAGGTCTTGCCTGGCTTGTGCAAGCCAAGCTGGCAGCTTCACCTGTCAGCTCTCCCCACTCAGACTAGAGTAATAAACCGATTCCCCCACTCTCACACTGCCCCACAGTGCCCAGAGGATGCTGACCAGGGCCCCCAGGATGGGGATGCTTGGGCCAGGGATGCAGTGAAGGGAGCCCCCCGCCGCTTGAAAAGCAGAGGAGCAGAGCAGAGGAGCGTCATTTCTAATTGTCACAAAAAATCCTGCAGGTGATCTGGAACTGTGAGCAGCACAGACCACACGGCACCGTCTCAGCAGCAGAAGCAACTTTCCTGCCCAATAGGGTTTGCTCCTTCCCCCCACAGCTTCTCCCCTCAGTGTTGTCGGGATCTCCCTGGGCAGGCTGAGCGCTGACCCTGGCAGGCGGCAGAGTCCCTGCCCTGGCACAGCCCTGGGGTGCAGGGACCCTGCTCTGCAGGACAGCCCTGGGCACCCCTGCCTGCACATTTACATTTACACCCCACAGCCATCCTGGGGAGAACACAGCATTCACGTCTTGTCACTCTGACAGTGCAGAAGGCAACCCCTGCTCTGCAGCTCATCCTCTCCTCTGCATCAGGGAATCTCTAAGAGTTGTCCTTACGTCTCTTGTAGGCTCTGCAGTGTGACAGCTATCAGAGATTCTGCCATGATTTGCAGATGCAATGTCCTGCAGCCACAGGCTTAATATTTGTGAAGATTTCTCTCCCAGTGATGTCTCAGCATCCTCCACCCCATGTTGTCTTTAACCTCTCTGTGCCTGTCTCTGTGCCCTCGGTGCTGCAGGCAGAGCCCTCAGCCCTGCTGCGTGTGCAGAGGAGCTGCTCCTGGGCAGAGCTGTCTCTCTGCAGCGCTGCCGCTGCCATGAGCTCCCTGTGTCCCAGGAGCCCAGCCCAGCTCACAGCACGGGAGCAGCCCATGATGTCCCTTTCTCTGTCCCCTCTCGGCTCCCTCCAGGTGTCCCTGGGGCTCCAAGGACACATTCTTTCAAACAACTTCAAGTAATCAGTGATGATGATTCTCTCTCCTCTGCACAGACACTTCTTGCCAGCATTATATTCTTCCTCTTAGAAAATAAACTGGTATGAAAATCATCTCTTCTTGTCCCATCATTAGACAGGACGCCAGGAAGGTTACAGCAAAGGATCTAATTTCTCCAAGCTGAAGGAGGAATATCTTCAGTTGAATAGATTTAGTAATTTTATTCTGGTTTTATACTCATAGGTCTACAGCGACATTTAGCAATATTTGGCCATGTCATGTCTGTGCTCTGATTCGAAGCCTTTGCACACATGGGCTCTTGGACACTTGGTACCAGGTTTCCTTGTGGCAGGTCAGAGCTGGGCTGGTGCCACAGCTGGGGTGGTTCAGCCCAGATGTGAGGCCATGTCCTCAGCCAGGGACTTGACTGGGGGAGCTGGAGCTGTCAGTGCTGCAGACAGAGCTGTGACACGGATGGAATGAACTGCCAGGCAGGGTGGCAGGAGTTAGTTCATCTGGTCTGCAAGGACAGCAGCCGCCAAGCACAGAAACAGTCCAGATCAAAACTCAGCCCAGAACTGTAAGGCAATTCAGGGGCCTCATAATGAGCTGTTACTACTGCAGGAACAGTTAAATGAGAAAGAAAGACACCGTGTGGCCACTGATGAATTTAATAAGGGAAAGCAGCAATATTCTCTGTGTCTCTTGTCCTCCTGCAGGTAAATAATGGAAAGTGGCTCAGTGATCCCCTGCGCCAGTTCCCTCAGAACCCTTGGGTGTATCCCATCTGGCCCCACAGTCTTGTGGTGTAGCAGGTTGCCAACGATTTCCCCTTGGATCATTGGGGCTTCACTCTGCTCCCCATGTCTGTCTTCTGCTTCAAGGGGCTGAGTACCTGGAGCACAACTGTTCTGACTGTTAAAGACTGAGGCGAAGAAGGCATTTAGCACCTCAGCCTTTCCACCTTTTTCACCCCCCACCACCTGGATTCCTCCTTTTGTGCTCTGCCCGCTCCAACAGTCTGCCACTTTGTTATATGGTCAGTTTATCCTCAAGCCACTGAGAGATTCTGTAAGCGGTGAGACAGCACACAAAGCCCATCCCCTCTGCTGCCCGCCCTTGGAATTCCCTAGAAATCTCTACAAACACACTAAAGGAGCAGCTTCACTGCTGTTGAGATCAACCAGCAGGTGAACACGGGGCTCTGGAACATACCACAGGGCAACAGGGCAGTCCCGAGGGGACATGAGGGCAAAGGGGGACCTGGAGACACCTGAGAGCGCCCAGGTGCCCAGGGCTGAACAGGCCTGTGCCTCCCAATGGGACATGCTGCCCCTCGCTCTCCAGGCGCAGGGTCACAGTGGGGCCCTTTGTGACCTCACATTGTGACACCCACTGCCCTGCATGTGCTCAGCGCAGCTGCAGCCCCAGCCCACACTGTCCGGCAGGACGGTGACGAGACAGGGTGTGAGCACGGAGCTGGCGAGAGCCCCCGAGCGTAGCCCACGTCTTTGATTGAGTTTGCGATTTAGAGAATCTTTTTGGTTGGAAGCGAACCTTTAAGATCATCGAGTCCAACCATACCCTCACCTGAACTGCCCCTGGCAGACTCCCCTCTGCCCCTGGCAGACTTGTGCCGAGCACTCCCCAAGTGCAGCCCACGTCTTTCCCGGCTGCCCTTGGCAGACTCGTGGTGTTTCACCAAATCTTCCCCATTCCTCACCTATACCTCCTTCCCCAAACCCACGAGATGGCAGACAAACACCCCACCTGCCGCATGGTGGCCCTGGAGGAGGACAGGGCTCCCCAGGAGAGCAGCTCTCCAGCAGAGCCCCAGGAGCTGTGCATGGCCCAGCACCTGGAGATGGGTGAGTGAGGGGCCCTGAGTGTCTGGGCAGGGCGGGGGCCAGCGAGCGCTCCCTGCTCAACACCAGGATCACGTTTCCCTGCACGCTGGCAGGGGGGTTCCACAGGTGTTGGCCATGATGCTGCCTCAAGTCCAGGGCTGCTCCGAGCTGGGAGCCGGCCCCAGCACAGCCTCTGCGGGCAGAGGGGACCCAGCTCCTGCTCCTGGGCACGGGCAGCGAGAGGCAGCTGGGCAGGCAGGAGGCAGCCGTGCTGTGGGACGGGGACCTTTCCTGCCCATCTCAAGTGAGTTCCTCACCCGCTGCACTGGGGGCTTTCCCCGTCCTGCCTGGCTCCAGCACCGCAGCCCGTCTGCCGGGCACCCTCCAGCCCTGACACGCACGGGGAGACTGTGCCGGGGGTTGATCCAGGTCAAGACTCCAGAGGGAAAGGAAGGTTGCTCAGGGCACAGAAGTCAGAGTGCGGATTTGTTGCACTTTTGGCAAAGTGAGCAGACGGACACACTCTTTTCCAAAACTGTTCCTTGACCAGGAACTTTCAAGAGCAGTGTTAGGCTTCCCCCGGTGTTTCTGCATGGGAGGTTAGAGCTTGTTTTCCTGGGTGCTCTGTCCAGAACTCAACTTTTCAATCTGCTTTTGTGCAAGAACGTGGACTCATCTCTCTTCCAATGTGGTTTCTTGGCAGTCGTTGCTGAGGGAATGGCTCCGCCGCAGAGGATCCTCTTTCCCCCAGAGAAGATTTGCATGGCCTGGCAGCACAGCCAGAGAGCTGGAGCGGGACTGCACAACCTGGGCAACACGTGCTGGCTCAACTCCGTCCTGCAGTGCCTGACCTACACCCCCCCTCTGGCCAACCACCTGCTCTCTGAGGAGCACAGCCGGGCCTGTCAGTACTTTTGGGAACATTCCTTGTACATCTGTTGAGCAGGGCCCAAGGGCTCCCAGAATCTGGAAGCTGATCTAGGAGAAAAGTGGCCCTTCTTTGTCAGCTCCCTGAGTTGGTGTTGTCTGAACACTCAAGCCTAGAAGCAGCTTGTTGTATCTGGATGTGTTCATCTTCAGAAAGGCACCTCTTTCTATCCCAGGCTCTTGGTCCCTGTTCCTGCAAGTTAACCTCCTTTGCTTACTGCACAGAAAGCTTCCGTCAGTTCAGCATCCCTCTGTGCATTAAAATGTCCTGGGCTTGTTGGGACTTGGGCACCTTGGGAGGAATGGAGAATTCTTAGAACTGCAAGACCTCCATTAGGTTTCCCATCCCTGTGGATATTTTGCAAACCTCAGGAGCTTCCCTCTCCCGTTCCTCCCTCCCTCTCCAGGTCGCCAGAAAGGCTTCTGTGTGATGTGCAGGATGGAAGTGCACTTTCAACAGGTCCTGCATTCCTCAGCCAGTGCCATCGAGCCTTGGGCTGTCATTGATTTTCTCACAGGTGAGTCAGTGCAGGTGCTGTGACATGATTGATGCCGTTCTTGTAGGAGAGAACTAGTAATTTCTTTTTTCTCTTTAGAAATAGGAGAAAATTTCCAGCATGGCAGGCAGGAGGACGCCCACGAGTTCTTACGCTGCACCGTGGATGCCATGCAGAGAGCTTGTCTGAGCGGAAACAGCGAGTAAGTGCAAGCAAATTGTGTTTCCAGCATTCCCAAACAAACCCCTTGGAGTCCTTGATGTCCTCCCCTCAAGGAGAACTATGCCCAGGGCTTTCAGACAAAGCCAGACTCTGGGAGGACATAACTCCACCTTCCCATTGCTTTGCAGCTTGGACATGTCGTCTCAAGCAACTACCATCGTCCACCAGATCTTTGGGGGCTTTCTGAGATCCAGAGGTACTTTTCCACTACTATTGCTCTCCTTGGAATCGTCTGTGCCCTCCTATTCTCGCATGCCTGCGATAATAGCCGATGGTGTGACTGGCACAGTGGGTGTGAAGAGCGTAACCCGGCACAGTCAGTCGACTTCCCCCGTCACTGAGCATTTCCATTTGCCTTCCAGTCACATGCTGGAGCTGCCAAGTGGTTTCTGATTCCTACGAGGCCTTCCTAGATGTTCCTCTGGATATCAAAGTAAGAGAGTTTGTAATTGTGCTTCAAGACGTCCCAAGGCCCCTGTAGCTTTCCAGATCCCAAACAGTTGGCTTAAAAACGTAACTGACAAGAGAGGTTGGTGGTGGGCGGGAGGTGGAATGGCCTGTGTTCTGCAGAGGCCATGGCAGTGGTCTCCCTGTCGGTGCTGGTTTCAGCTGGACAGGCACATGTGCCCCTCTCTGCACTGTGACGTACCCACCTCCTTCTTCCCTTGCCCTCCCTCAGCACCCGTCTGGCTCCCAGGCTCGTGGGGGTGTTGTTTCCATCACTGGTGACACCCATACCATCGTAGCTGAACTGTGCAGTGCCACAAAGAGGTGGCTCTGGAGAACCCTGGGAATCCCTGGGAAATGAGGGAGATGTTCAGCATCACACCCTCTTTCTGCCTCCTGGGCACTGCTTGCGGGTTCACAGTGGGTCTCCTCAGCGTCATCAAGCTGGTTTTTTTGCGTAAACTCCTCGTAAGTGTTTGGGTGTTGGAATTTCCCAGAGCTCAGGGCTCTCCCTTCTTACTCCTCCAGGCAGCCGCATCTGTCACCGCAGCTCTGGAAGACTTTGTGAAACCTGAGCACCTGGATGGTGAAAACTGCTTTAAATGTAGCAAGTAAGGCTATTACTGCTGATGTATTCATACTAGATCCTGTGCAAAGGTGTCATTGAGCAGAAGTCAGCTTTTTACATTGGATTAAGGCACAGTAATGAGATGCAGGTTTTTTAACAGGGCGTTATGGTATTGAATAGCCTTAAAAGAGCACAGGGATGTGTGAGACAGGAAAGGCTGTCTGGCCTTTGGGGGAAAAAATGGTGTGTTTCAGCCCTTGGCTCTGTTCTGGATTTCAAGGTGTGACAAGATGACTGCCGTCTCCAAGAGGTTCACAGTCCATCGCGTGCCCAAGGTTCTCACGGTGTGTCTGAAGAGGTTTGAAGCTTTCACCGGCGACAAGATCAGCAAGGTGTGTGCACAACTGGAGTGCAACGTTCTCTTCCTGGAGCGGGTTTCCCAAAGCTGGACGCTCTGTCACAAGCTGCTCATGTTGAGATTTTCACGTTCCCTTCTGGGGACAGTTCCCGTGGGAAGACAAGTGTGTCCTCTGCTCCCACAGAGCTGCTTTGGTCCACATGAGTTTCCTGCCACCCAACTCGGGACATATTGCTGTGTCCTGAAGTGTTCTGGGGTCATTGCTGAGCCCTCCTGGTCTCTCCGTAGGTTGTGGAGTATCCCCAGTACCTGGATCTTCGCCTGTACATGTCTCAGGCAGCCGGAGAACCGCTCCTCTACTCCTTATACGCCGTCCTGGTGCATGGAGGTGGCAGCTGCCGTGCAGGACACTACTTCTGCTACATTAAGGTGAAAAGTGACTTCCTTCTGAACAAAGGAAAAATGTATCCTGGGGAAAACTGACTTTCCTGGCCGTGTTACTGACAGCCAAGGATTTGAGGGGAGAAGGTTTCCTCAGGGGCTGGAATGCATATGTTTTGAACATCGCTGGTTCAGCAGTTTCTGGCCTGTGTTTTGTGGAGAAGCTGTGCCATTCATCTCCAGATATCGACGCTTTTCTTTGCAGGCCAGTGATGGACTGTGGTACCACATGAATGACAAGTCTGTGGATCTTTGTGACAGTGACACAGTCCTCAGGCAGCAAGCCTATTTACTGTTTTACATCAGGTAATCACAAGTTTTAAACTGTGTTCAGAACACATTTCCTTTTCCTGGCTTTGCTATTTTTCTTCTCATCCTGTTGAGTGTTTCTGTCATAGCAGACAATTACCACCTGCATCCTTCAGCCCAACCACATTTCCCATTTGTGGTCCCAGTTGCATCTTCTCTCTGTCTTATAAACTGTTCCAAGAAAATGCCGGAACCCGGAGGAGGCTGCAGGAACAGCCCTCAACAGAGATCCCTCTTTTTTTCCCCAGGTGCTCTGATTTGGAGGTTGGACAAAGGGCTTCTCCCTCACCAGCACCATCAGGAGCCCGTTCCCTCCTCAGTCAGTGGGCGGCCGGCAGCAAGCAGGTGGGTTCTGTGGGACAGCAGCATCTGCCCCGTAGGACTAAGGTGGCTGTGGGGAGGTGGTCAGGGCACCAGATGGACAGCGGGTTTCTTTTGGGGATCTTGGCAGCGCTCTCCTTTCCCTCCCACACGGCAGCTTTCTGCACAGTTGCAGCACGGCTCCCACTCCCAGCATCCACCTGGATCTATCCCATTTGTCCTCCTTGGCCCCTCTGCAGCCTCAAGGAGCCTTTGGGAGGCCATTAGCTGTTCCCTCCCAGCTTCTGGGGGTTCCCCACTGGTGGGTCCTGTCAGGAGGAAAGGGCAGGAGCTTCTCACAGCTCTCTTTGCAGAACATGGCGGGGGGCATGGAGGACTCTCCAGAGGACAGCAGCTCATCCGCACCAGCCATCACCAGCCAGCAAAGCCGGGCAGGAGCCCAGGAGGCAGCTGCGGGCTGGCCGTGCTTCATCTGGCCAGGCAGGATCAACAGCAGCTCCTCCGCGGGCTCCTGCTTGCGTCAGTTCTTCCATGGCTTTCTCAGGCTGGTGTCCACAAGGAAAGCTGCGTGCCCGCTGCGCTGTCACCCCCGTGACCGTGTGCTCCACTCTGCATGAGAGGACAGCAGCAAAGAGGAGCGGGGATTCAGCCCTTCTGCCCCCTGCCAGGAGAACGGTGCCAGGGAGAGGCCCAGGAGCAGATCCCCGCACTGGGGCAACGATCTCTGCAGCTGGGTTGTGGAGACCGCGGACTATGAACATTCAGACAGGAGGAGGGGGAGAACCAGTCCCCTGAGCTGTGACCGCACTCACAGGGACAAGGCAGCTCCAAGACCCTCCAATGGCAGCTCCCAGTCTGCACCAGCACCTCCAGTGCCCTCCAGCAGCAGCTCCCAGTCTGCACCAGCCCCTCCAGTGCCCTCCAGCAGCAGCTCCCAGTCTGCTCCTGCCCCCAGAGCTGCTCAGGGGCAAACCCGGCCAAGGTGGAGAGATTGGAGCAGATCCCTGCGGCGGGACTATGATCTCCACAGCCGGTTTCTGGAGATCACAGACCAGCATCACTCAGCAAGGAGGATGAGGAGCTGGAGAACAAGTCCTCCACGGTCTGACCGAGCCCTAAGGGGTGATGCGGCTCCAGGGCTCTCCAGCGGCAGCTCCCGGTGTCGTTCCTCACACAAAGCTGCTCGGGGGCAGACCCAGCTGAGGCAGAGGGAGCGGAGCAGATCCCCGCGGCGCCGCTATGATCTCCACAGGCAGTTTGTGGAGATCATGGACTGTGACCCCTCAGCACAGAGGAGGAGGACGAGCAGGAAGGCTCCAGTGCCCTGCAGAGGCAGATGAGGAAAACGGTCGGTGGCGACGGGGGCAGATTGGAGCCTGGATGAGGGAGGACACAGCTGGGATCGCTGCTCAGAAACACTCACTGGGCACCAGCGGGCAGAACAGCCGAAGCCACGATTAAAAACAAACTCCTGTTGGCCTCGTGTGTGTCATTCATGGGGTGTTTGCTTCTCTGTGGGTTTTGAGGCAATTGGAGAAATCCCCATTCTGAGAAGTCTCTGTGGTGGGTTTTGGGAGCTGTGTGTTGTGTGTGCCCATCTTGCCGTCCCTTCTGTTTCAATGTGGAGTTGTAAGGAGCCACTGGAAGGGGGAATGTTGTTTTTGGAACTGCTCTGGCACCTGTCCCCAGCAGGGGAAGGACTCCGAGACGCCAGCCTACGAATCCTTAACGTAAAACAAAGTCCATGCGAAATAATCCCGGAATCCAAACTGATTACTGTATTTAAAAAGTTAATCTAGGGGGAAGGGTAACCAAAGAGCCAGGAATCCATATTTTGAACAAATCAATAAGGTTAGAGGGTTGTTAGAATTAGATGGATGAGACAGGTAAACTGAGGCAGGCAGTGGGTAGTCTGTAAACCCTGCAGCACCAGCCGATGGGAGCAGGGGGGGGATGTGCAGCTGGGATCGGTGGATCTGTAAGCGGGGGCTTTTTGTCCTGTTCCCGGTGCCTGTCTTTGGGCAGAACACCTGGTCTTGCAAAACCGTTTATAAAATACGCTTTGCTGAGAGATGCTGCCCGGGCCTGTTCCATTGGCGAGGTGATTGTTTCCTACAGCAGGATCTGCAGCAGCAGTTTGGCAGGACCAGAGGGCCCATGCGGTCAGAAAGCGCAGCAGACAGCTGGGACGTGGGGTCACGGCACCAAACCCAGCTCGGGTGGAACCAAGAGGGTCCCCTCGTGTTCAGGGCCCAAAGCGCCATCCGTAGCATCTGCCCGTCCTTCTGAGTGCCCAGAGCCTCCTTCTTGGGGCCAAATCCTCATGTTTAGGGTCCCCACGTGTCTTTCATCACCCGTGGCCTTTGCTCAGGGCCCACAGCTTCATTTTCAGGTGCAGCTCGCTGCCTGGCAACAGCCGCCCGGAAGTCTGGGGCCAGTCAGGGGATGAAATGCAGCCAATCACATTGGAGGAGGCGGGGCAAGTCATGTGATTGAAATGTAAGCAGCCAATCAAGCTTTGAGACCTGCAGGACAGTTGGCGACAGTGGAACAAACTGGGCAGCGATCAGGGGCGGGCTGTGCTGGCTGAACCAATCACACCTGGTGGGAGTGCGGCACATGGATGATTGACAAACGGTCTGACCAATCATTTGGTGGGGACAGCAAGTGGGAAATCCCAGACAGCCAATCAGAGGAAACAGTGCCTCAGGGAAGGCGGACACTGTGGAGGGAGTGACCCCTAAGGCAGCCAATCAGAGAGAGCATCGCCTCAGGGCAGGGTGAGCCCCAAACCAGGGCGGAGTCACAGCCCAGGCAGCCAATCAGCTGCAGGATCAGCTCAGGGGAGGAGACTGACAGCCCTCCCGCCCAATGGTGGCGCAGCGCGGGCGGTTGCTCTGCAGGCGGCCAGGGTGAGTTTTGCCATGGGCCTGTGGAGCTGCCCCAAGGCTGAGCAGCCCCCGGCCCAGCCCTGGGGCCCTGGGGATGTTGTTGCTGCCTCTGGCTCAGGTGTGCGTGGGCTGCTCTGGCCTTGTTCTCCTGGGCGGGGGAGGGGGCAGGGGGCACTTGCTGGAGAGGAGCTGCTGGGGCTGGAGCTGGAGAGAGCAGGAGAAGGAGAAGCAGCTGGAGGGTGAAGTGCAGGGGATCCCCACAGCTGCTGCTGCAGCTGCACAGAGACAGCTGCCCCTCTGGGTGAGGAAGAGTCCCTGTGAGCAGCCTCAGCAGAGCAGATCACACACCTGCACCGCAGGGTCTGTGTCAGTGAGGAGAATTACTGTACGGCCGTATAGTGTGTGTGTGTGGTGTGTATCCGGGAAGCCACGTGCTGTAAGAGCTGTCAAACACCGATGTGTTCTCTTGGGTGCAGGATGGGCGAGCGACTGGAGCTACAGAATAGGAGGGGAGGAAAAGACAGACAGACAGAAGTGCCTGAACTCCACAACTTGCCTGGCAGTGCAGAGAGCAGGAACTGTGGTGAGTCCTGGGCCCTTGGGGTCATTTCATCCTGTTTTGTGTTCCAGTTCTCCCTGCTCCCTCCTCTTTCCTGCTGTGTCCTTCTTCCTCTTCATCTCTTCTCTCTCTGTCCCTCTCTGCTGCTTCCTCACCGTTTCCCCACCCTTCTCCATCTCTGTGCAGGGTTTCTCATATCTCCCTCTCTGTCTCCACCCCTCTGTGTTTCTCATCATCCCTGGTTTCTCTTTGTTGTCACTCTGGTCTGTTGCTCTGTCCTGCTCCCTGCCCAATCATTTCTCACTGTATGTCTCTGTCCTGCTCCCTGCACCTGTCCTGGTTTTCTTTCTGTCTTCCTTGCCTGTTCCCAGTCCCATCCTTTCTCACTGTATCTCCCCTGTCCAGCTGGCTCTTCCTTTTCTTTGTCTTCTCTTCCTCTTTCCTGCTCCTCAGCCCTCTTTTCCTCTTCCTCCAGATCATTTCTACATGTTTTTCCTTTTCAGTCTCTTCGTTTTCGTCCAAACTTTGCTTTATTTCTCAGTAAAGACTTTCTTTTTGTCTCTCCATCTGTACATCCCCCTCCCTGTCTTTCTCTACCTGCTTCCTGCTTCTCCTCCTCCCCTCTCCCCATCCCTCTGTCCTGCTCATCAGCCCTACTGTTTCTTCCTCCCTGTTTCTTCACAGCTCCTTGTCCCTTTCTGCCTTGATCTCTCCATCTCTCCATCCTTTTCCCTGTGTGTTTCTTTCTCTCTCAGCTCCTCTGTCTTCTCTCTTGTCTGATTTGTCTCTCTCTAGTCCTCTGTCCTTCTCCCCAGCAGCTTCAACTGAATGACCAGGGGTCCCTGCACTCTGGTGTTTCCTCATCCCTGCCCTGGGGAAGATCTGTGTCTGTAGGGCTGGGCATCATTTAGGAGCTGGTCTCCTTCTGCAGACAGCAGAGCTGGGTGCAGCTACAGCAGAGGTTGTTCTCAGCTGCTGCTTACGCAGCTTGTTGGAAGAGCGGTTGTGGGCCTTCTTTGGAAGGGAGGTTTCTTGTTCTGTGCTTACTGCTCCTCAGGACCCTGTGCAGGAGCGGTGTTGGGGTCTGCAGGGACGGGTGGGACCTGCTGTGACTCCTGGTGAATGTGAACTCAACTTGTCCTGATGTCCTCGAATGAAACCAGACTGACCGTAGATGGTTTTCTTGCCTGTTTCAGTTCTAAACTACATGTTTGGCACTGAAGAACATGAGAGTTTGTGCTGTTTTCCAGATGTCAGTGGCTGTGAATCAGCTGAGAACATCACTGCCTTAGGTACCAGGGCAGGTGATCTGTGATCAGGGATGTGAACTTGCATGGCAGTGCTTTTATGAACATTTTAGGGTCTTGCCACTTGAAAGCCCTTCATTTTCCTAGAAATTTGAAGATGATATTTCTTATTCGGAGTTTCAGACTCTAATTGGACTTGATGTTGAATGGTCCATATAATGGGGTCCATAAAATAAGAATCTCACTTCCTTGTTTTCTTACACTGTCTGAATTTGGTAAGCGAGAGCAAGAGTGGTTGACAGTGTCTGTTTTTTGAGAGTAACATATTCCTGACTCTCCCTCTTTGTATGGTGAAGGTTTCTGCCTGCACTATGATTTTGCTGGGCTGTGAGGCTGTGTTGGAGCAGCAGAGGTAAGAAGTAGTGGCTTTAAAGGCATTGAAGCTGTGGTAAAACTAGCAGGTAAAGCTCGTTTCTTCCTAGAGAGCTGCCTGACAAAAACAGTTACAAGTAAAGACCCTTGAAGTTGGCTTTTTTTTTTTTTTAATTTACTCTTAATATGGAGCTTTTGGTATTGATTGTTTGATTGATTGATTGATTGATTTCTGGGAAGCAAGAAGTGAGAGCCTGTGCACTCCCATAGGCAGCGCTGCCTCCCAAAATAGGTTCACCCTTCTCCACTTCTGTTCCTTCCATGCTCGTGTAGAACAAGGCCATGCAGTCGTGTGCAGATGTGGTGATTCCAATGTGACTATGAGGTCACAGCCCCACGGTGACGTGCTGTGCTGTGTCTCGGTAGCAGCAGCATCACGGTGCGAGCGTGGGGGCCATGGTCCTCACCCTCCTCCTCCTGCTGGTGTCCCTGCCAGCCCGGGAGGCCCAGGCTGCTCCAGCCGAGCGCAGGGAGCAGGTGGGCGGGCAGGGGCAGCACCCAGCCCCGAGCAGCTCAGCAGGGCAGCAGTGGGGCCAGGGCTGGGGCTGGGGCCGGGAGAGCAGCCGGGCTGGGCCGGGCAGGGCGAGCCAGGCAGCACCAGGGTGTGGGCAGGGGGCAGACGCCCCGCAGGGAGGGGAGAGGGGCTGCGGCTGCTTCAGGGGCAAGTTGTGGGCAAGCAGGGGCTGGGAGTGGTGGCACAGGGGCAGAAACCAGCACTGAGTCCCTGTGGGGCCCTCCCTGCCCCCCAGCCTCGTGCCACACGGCCCCATCCCAGGGCACGCTTTGAGCCTTTGGGCCTGTTTCAAATCAAAGCTGGGATTGCTTTGGCCCTTTGGGCCAGTTTTGAGCTAAATCTGGGCACATTTGTGCCCTTTGGGGTCGTTTCTGCCTAGATCTGGGAGCTCTTTGGCTTTGCAGTCCAGTTTATACTCAAATCTGGGGGTGTTTGGGCCACTTTTTTACCCAAATCTGGGCATACTTTGACTTTTTGGTCCAATTTCACCCCAAATCTGGAGATGTTATACCCCCTTTTGGCCAGTTTTGATCCAAATCTAGTGGTGCTTTGATTTTTCTGGCTCTTTTTACCTGATATACTCAGGTGCTTTTGCCCATTTTTTCTCCTAATGGAGGTGCTGTGTTCCCAAATATGGGATATTTTCACCTTTGCCAGCAGTTTTGCTCCCAAATGTGAATGGTTTTGCCGCTTTTGGCCACTTTTTGCCGAAATACTCAGAATCTCTTGCCTGTATTGGCCAATTTAGCCCCCAAATATTTGGAATACTTAGTCACTTTTCCAGTTTTCTCCCTAAATAGGGCTAATTCTCTGCAATATATGGGCATTGTTGTCCTAAATATGCTGTGCTGTGTTTTGTTTTGTTTTTTCTCTCTTCTTTATGTCCTCTTTTACCCGAAATGCAGGAGTATTGGAGTATTGCTCTGTGAGCCTGGAAACCTCTCTGATCTGTGATGACTCCAGCCCATGGCATTGGCAGAGTTGATTGAGCTCCTCAGCTGGATCCTGGTTATGAGCCTTGGGCTGTCCCAGGGGTAAGTTGTCACTGTCTGTCTGCTTGAAGGAATACACACTCACATTTTAATAGGTTATTCACATGTGATTGTACCCAAGATCATCTCAGAGGCTTTTGAAAAGCTTTTTGTGCCTTGGTGGTGTTACACAAACAAGAAAACCTGCTAGGTCTCAGCAAAAAGGTCACCCATGTTCCATTTCTAGCTGTGGGAACGTACACCTTTGTATGTGTCCTCTGTCATTACCTCACCCCCTCCCATCACTGCAGGTGACTGAGGAAGAAGGAGATCACAACATGCCATGGAAGCTCCTCCCCTGTGTTTGACTCCCTGTTTGGTTCCTGTAGTCCATGGTGATCAAGCCTCTTGGTGTAATCCTGGTCCTGAGCCTGGGGCAATCCCAGGGTAAGTGTTCAGTCTTCATTGGTCACTGGCCTTTTGCATTTGTTAATATTTGGTTTATTATTTGTTAATATTTTCCTGCAATAGTTGTGCCTTGCAGTAGCCAGCAGGCTCTTTGCTAGAAGAAACATGGATGATCATTTTTGCCCTGGTGCTCCATGCTCCCACCTTAGTGTGGGTTTTCTTTTGTGTGCATGAGAGGTGTCCTGGTCAGAAGGCCCTGAGAGCCCCCATGTTTGTCCATCTGGTCCTTGAGGGGTGTTGCATGTGGCCTGGACACAGTGGTTTGGAAGCTGCCAGGTCCCAGCCAAGGGGTCTGCAGCCCCTCTGCAGCTTTGGCAATTTCAGCATGCGTCTGGGTCCCGTGTTGTTGCCTGACCCCCGTCCAGGCACTGCAGGTCACTGAGGACAAGGTAGATCACAACGTGAAATGGAAACACTTTTCCTTTCTGCTTGATTCCAGCCGTCCCTGTAGGCAGCGGCTACTTGACTTCTTGACTTGAGTCTGTCCGTGAGCCTCGGGGCGATCCCACAGGTACGACCTTGGAACAAATGAGCGTTTCCATGTTAATTTTCTGTTCCTGTGAAATTTAGCTTGCTACTTTCTTGGCTGACGCTCGGTCACGCAGAGGGGAAGTGGGTCCGCCTCAGCGCTGTGCCCCAGAGGGCTCTGCCTTGCAAAGCTCTTTGCCAACCGCTCCCTCTCTGCGCTGCTCGCAGTGCCGGCTGCCGAGCCAGTGGCAGGTTGGGCTGAGTTTAGAGCTGGGTGAGTTCCAGGGAGTCCTTTCTCCTGACAGCTCCAGGCCTGGTTAGTGGCCACTGCAAGGGCTGGATAAATGTTGGCAAGATGCTCCTGACGGGACGGGAGAGAGGAGCTGCCACTGGGATGGGTTTGGATCCTGAGGACACAGCGGTGGGTGACAGGGGTGGCCATTGCGGAGGGGCAGTGTGAGCTCTGGTGCTGCTGTCTCCAGGTTGGATCACCAGACCCAGGCCACCATGCTGGTTCACCAGATCTTTGGCGGATCCCTGTGGTTCCGTGGTGAGCGCTGGCTGCCAGGTCCTGGGCCTGTGACTCTCAGGGCAGCGGTTTCCCTGAGAGCCTTGCAGTACAAATCTTTTGGGAAAACTGCTGAGTGTGTGTAACTTATCCAGACGTGCAGCTGGTCAGTCTTGTGGTTCCTGTGGGTTGTGGCGTGTGTTGTAGTGATGAAAAAAGCTGTTGGCTGGGGGCCTCCAGCTCTTTGCCACCAGCTGAGGAACCCATGTTGGCAGTTATGTACCAGCACTTGCTGTCCCAGCACACAGTGGAATTGCACGCTGTGAATCCTGGTGCTGACATCCCAGAGCCCAAAGCTGGAGAAGGGGCACACGGCAGCTGCCTGTGCTGTGCTGGGGTGGTGTTGGGTGCAGGTGTTGTGCCAGGGTGTGCTTACTGCTCTTGCTTTTGTAGTGAAGTTCTGAGTGTGCAAGAGCATCTGGGAGAGCTCTGACCCTTTCCTGGACCTGGTACTGGAGATCAGGTAGTGGGGCAGGGTGTGGGTGGGGGGAGCTCTGCTCTCACAGGGGATGTTCCTGCAGCTGCACCGTTACTGCTCTCGAGGCTGCTTAACTGCCAGTGTCAGGCAGGGTGCAGGCAAGAGGGAAGCAGCTTCTGTTGTTGTGCTGCCTCTGTCTGGCAGAGCAGAGCCTGTTGCCTGAGCACGAGCCACGACTCCTCCATTGAGGCTCCATGGGACTGGGGACAGTACAGCCGTCCCTCATGGCATGCTGGCCAGTGCCTGGCTGGGGGCAGGCTCAGGGGTTTGGTGCAGTCTGTGGCCCTGTGCTCATGCTCTGTTTTATCTCTTGGGGCCAGCGTCTCGGATCAGGTGAAAAAAGCTGTGACCAACAGACCCAGGTCTTCACCAGCGACAGGCCAGGTGAGTCCTGAAGGCTGTTCTGGGCCAGAGCTGCAGGAGCTGCTGCCCCTCTGCCTGCTCTGCGAGGGCAGGTGGGCTGCAGCTTGGCAGGGAAGCAGGCACTGCACCCAATGGACAGGGGTGAGGGAGGATGACTTGCAGGAAGGATCCTGCTCAGTTAAGAGTTGCTATGTGAGCTTGGAGGGGATGGGATTGCAGTATCACCCTGTGTCCTTGGCACAGTGATTCAGCCTGGTGGCCTAAAAAGCTGCTCGCCCTCCTGCATCTGCCTCCTGTACCCATACCAGTTCAGAGTTCCTGCAACACCAGCAGCACAAGTGGGGCCAAAGCAGAGGTGTCCTGGCAGAGCTCCTGGGAGAGCAAGCAGCCACCTACCTCACCCAAGCTGCTGCTGGAGCCCATCCCCAGCCAGGAGCCCAGGGGCAGTGGGGAGAATGCTGAGACCCTGGAGAGGGACTCCTGCAGCAGCGGTGCTGCCAGCCCAGTGCACGGCACAGCGGGGATCTGCCCAAAGCGTCCCAGAAGGCCCAGGGTGGAACCAGCAGCTTCTGCACATCTCAGGAATGAGGCTGTGGCATGGACCTCCCTACTGGCTCCAGCACCAAGATGGCTGCACCCAAAGACTCCAAACTGGCAAAATTGAAATCCTCCCTGTTGGCCAATGCTGCTCTGGAGCTGAACATCACCATGTCACCACCACCAGCCATGAAGCTGGTGCATTCTGCCAAAAAGTGAGTTGGAGCTTCTGCCTGGAGTCTTCGACAGGTGCCTTGTGTCTTCTGAGCTGGAGATTGTTTTGGGGAGAGTGTAGACCAGATGCTGGGTGTCTTGCTAAGCTGGAGGCAGACAGGGAGAGCCCCTCAGCCCCAGGGCTGCAGCAGTTGCTCTGGTTTGGGGTACAGGGCCAGGTACCCGCTGTTGTTCCCATCCCTGATTAAGGCTGGAGAAACGCCTCCTGTCTTCTTGCTCAGGACAGAGGGGCGGCTGTGCCAGTCCCTGGAGCGGGGTGGCCTCACCAATCTTCTCTGAGTGTCTTGTCCCCTGGGGCGATGGGAGCAGGTGACTCCCCAGCTGGAGGCTGCTGAGTCTCCTCCTCCCCAGGCAGGGGCTGGGACCGGCCCTCTGGGCGCCGCTGTGCAACCAGGGCTCAGGACAGTGCGCTGGGGTTTCTGTTGTTTAAATTTCCTTCCTTCCTTTTTCCGTTTCTTCTTCTAAGAGAAAATACTTCTGATTTGTTCACCACCCCCACTTTCCTCTCCCCTTCTGTGTCTTTACCCTTCCTTTTTCTCTGGGCTCACCTTATGATTTTCTTCTCTTGGCTCATGGAAACCTCTTTTCTTTAGATCACCTAGGTTGTTGGTTTTTTTTCATGTCAATAACTACAGCGCAGCATCCTGTGGAAGGCGAGCAGAAGTGACCATTGCACACCACCTCATTCACAATTTGCCAACCACACCTACCCCATGGACACCACCCACCCCAACTCCTTGGCCTTTTGGCAAGTCGAGGTAAGTGGTGCCAGTCGCTCCCAGGCTCCTCCATGGCAGCAAGGCCAGTAGTCCACGAGGCAACTGTCTGACATGGCAGGTGGCCCGCGGGAGTGATTTCAGCAGCTACCTCTCCTGTTCTCTTGGATTGGCTAAGATGGTAGCAGTTGGGTGCTGTGCTTGTGCACTGTGGAGTGTGGACGAAGAGGGGGGGCTCCTGCTCCTGACTTGGCCTTCAGATCATGTCAGTCTCTTTTCCTGTTCTGCAGGCTGTCCTCATCTGCTCTCCGTTGGCCAAATCCTGAAAAGCCGACCTTCAGCTTCATCCTCAGCTCAGCCCTTTGGCTCCCAGCCTCCCCGTGACCACCTGTTCCACTGCCCACCCTTCGCACCACCTTCCTCCCTGCAGCAGCGAGAAGGAGCCCAGCCAGGTCACCCCTGGTTCCTCCAGAAAGTGTCAGTGTAAGCAGCCCCGTGGAGCAGACAGCAGCCCCTGTGCTCTGGCTCTGAAGGACAAGGATCAAGCCTCCAGCCCCCAAGGAAGAAGAAGAATCTCGCAGGAGGGCTCAGTGTCCCCTGCGGGGAAGGAGGTGGCAGGCAAGGGTCCCAGTGGTGGCAGGGAGGCACCCAGCTGTCAGCACCGAAAGATCAGGCCCGTGGTGCAAGTGTCAGGCCCCAGGACCTGTCTGGACACAGAGCCCATCTGCCCCCTCAAGAGAAAGAAAAAGAGGAGAATGGAGGAGACAGAAAAGTGCTGCTCAGGGTTAGAAGTAGGTTTAGCATTAGGGTTACAGATTGTGGGTAAGGGTTAGAATGAAGGCTTGGGTTTAGGTTTAGTGTTTAGGATTTGAGTTAGTGATAGGGTTAAAGTTAGGTTTAGGGGTTAGGATTAGGATTACAGTCTGCTGTTAGGTGCTAGGGTTAGACTTGGGGTTAGTGAAGAGTATTATGGTAAGTAGTTAGGGTTAGGGGTAGGGACAGAGTTAAGGTTGGGTTTTGGTTAGAGGTAGGTTTATGGTTCAGGTTTAGCTTTAGTGGTTAGGATTAGGGTAGGGTTAGGGATGAAGAATTGTCATTGTAGTTAGTGGTATGGTTTGTGGATAAGGCAAATGGTTAGATTTTGGGATTAGGATTAGGGGTCTGGTAGTGCTTGGAGTAGTGGTTAGGGTTAAGAGTTAGTGTTAGAGCGATGGGTAGAGTAAGGGTTGTAATTTGGGGTAGAGGTGGGGTTAGCGGTTAGGACCAGGATCAGAGTTTTGCTTAGGGTTATCATTTGTTGGTTATGGTTTCTTGTCTAGTGTGTATTAGTTAGGTTTAGAGTTAGGATTAGGTTGGTTTAGGGGTTAGGGTTATAGTTAGGATTAGGGTTTGTGATTAGGGTTAGTGGTTAGTATTTGAGTCCTAATTAGAGGCAGGGTTAGACTTAGCCTTAGGGAAAAGAATTAATTTTAGTTGTAGGGATAGGATTTGGGTTAGTGTTAAGGTGTAGGGGTTATTGTTAAAGTAAGTATGAGGTTTAGAATGAGGCTTGCAGGCTAGGGTTGGGGTTAAGGTTTAGGAGTTAGGTTTAGAATAAGTGTTAGGGGTTTGTTTTTGTGGTTAGAGTTAGAAGTAGAGTTAAGGACAGGGTTATAGTAAGCAGTTAGGACTTAGGGTTATGGTTATAGTTAGGCTTAGGGTTAGATTAGGGTTATTGTTAGGGTTTGGTGTTAGGGCTTTGGTTAGGGCTAGAGTTAGCATTAGGTTTCAGGTTTAGACTTAGGGTTAGGATTTACAGTAAAGGTTAGAGTTAGGGTAAAAATTAGGGCTTAATTTAAGGGTTAAGTTAGGGTTAGATTGAGAGTTAGGGTTAGAATTTGGTTTAGGTTTAGCATTTAGATGAGGGTTAGGTTTTAGATAAGGTTGAGGGTTAGTGTTAGATAAGGTTTTGGGCTAGGGGATAGAGTTAGGGTTAGAGTTTGGGATAGGCTTATAGAGCATGGCTAGGGTTAGTGTTTGGGGTCAGGGTTTTGAGTGAGGGTTATGGGTCAGGTTTTGGGTTAGAGTTAGTCTTAGAGCTGGGATTAAACTTTGGGCAAGAGGTTAAAGTATAGCATTAAGTGTTAGGGTTAGGAGTTTGTGTTTGTGTTTTATGAGGTTTAGGTTAGGGTTACGTGGTAGGGTTAAGGTCTAGGGTTAGATTTAGGGTAAAGGTAAGTGTTAGGAGTTACAGGTAGGGTTAGGCTTAGGAATTAGGGGGTTGGGTTAGATTTTGGGGTTAGGGGTTTGAGCTAGGGCTAGGGGGAAGAGTTACATTTAGGGTTAGAAATAGGGTTAAAGGTAGGGCAAGGGGTCAGAGTTAGGGTTAGAATTCCTGTGTTTGAGTTAGATGAGGTTTAGGATTAGGGTTATGTGTTAGAGTTAGGCTTTAGGGTTAGGAGTTATGGTTAGTGCTAGAGTTAGGAGCTAGGGATTAGTCTGAGAGGTAGGGTTTGAGGTTCGGGTATGTATTTGCATTGGGGTTTGGGTTAGGTGTTCAAGTATGAGGGGTAGGATTTGATTAGTATTGGAGTTCGAGAGTAGTGTCAGTGGAAGTGGTTAGTGTTAGCGGTTACTTTTAGGAGGTAAGGCTAGGGTTATGTTTAGAGTCAGGTTTAGGGTAAGATTTAGGGGTAGGGTCAGGGTTTGATTAGGATTAGGGTTAGAATTAAGGTTAGGGCTTTTGGGTTAGGGTTAGGGGTAGAGTTTGGTTTTAGGTTGAGGCTTAGATTTGTGATTACAGTAAGAAGGCTAAGCATTAGGTTTAGAGTTGGAGAATGAGTTAGGGGTTACATTAGTGTTCCGTTAGAGTGAAGAGAACTGGGTAGAATTTAGGATTAGGCTTAGGGTTGAGGGAGTAGCATTAGTGGACATAGTTAGGAGTAGCTTAGGTGTAGGAGTTGGGACTTGGGCTAAGATTTAGGGGTTGGGGTTAGAGATAGGGTTAGGAAATATAATTAGGATTAGAGTAAGGGTTAGATTAAAGTTTAGGGGTTAGGCAGTAGTGTTAGAAAAGGTGGTTAGGCTTAGGTTTTAGAATTCTGTTGGAGATAGGGGTTCGGGTTCATGGTTAGGGAGTAATGTTATTGTAAATGGTTAAGATTAGCATAGGCAATTAGGTTCAGGATTGAGGCTAGAGTTAGGGTTAGAGTTAGGGTCAGGATTCTGTTTAGAGGTCAGGTTAGGGTGAGATTCCATGTTAGGGTTAGTGTTGGATTAGGTTGGTTTACGGGTTGTGGTTAAAGTTAAGTTAGCGATAGGGTTATGGTCAGGTTAAGGTTAGGGTTTACGTTTAGTGTTAGGACTAGGTTTCAAGTTAGGGTTAGAGTTAGTATTAGGGTTTAGGCTTACCATGAAGGTTTTAGTTAGTGTTAGGGGTCAGCATTAGGGTTATCATGTTTGTGTTAGGGAGTAGTGTTATGGTTAGTGGAACTGGTTAGGGTTAGGTAGGGTTAGTTTCAGGGTTTAGGGGTTATTGCTCGAGTAAGGGTGAGGTTTAGATTGATGGTTACTGGCTAGGGTTAGGGTTAAGGTTTAGGGCTGAGCTTTAGAGTCAGCTTTAGGGGGTTGATGTTAGGCTTAGGTATTAGGGAGAAGAATTAGGGTTAGATTGAAGGATAAGATTATGGCTAGGATAAGTGTTTAGGACTTAGGTTTGGGTTTATAGTTCCTTTTTGGGTTAGATTGGAGTCAGTGATTGGGCAGTGTTACCAGTTAGGGTTTGATGTTAGCGTTAGATTTTGGGTTGGGGGTATTGTTAGGTTAGGGTTTGGATTTCTATTTATGTGATGTTGGTCTTAGGGTTAGAGTTAGGGGTTTGTCTTAAATTTTAGGATTAGATTTAGGATTAGTATTTAGGTTTACATTTAGTCTTAAGTTTTAGGATTTGGTTTAGGGTAATGGTTGGATTATGGTTAGTGTTAGGGGTTCCGGAGTTGTCTTAGCGGTAGAGTTAAGTTTTGGGTTTAGATTTAGGGGTAGGGTTAGATTAAGGTTTAGGGTTAGCATCAGGGTTAGGGCATTGAATTAGTTTTAGTGTTAGGGTTAGAGGTTGGTCTTAGATTTAGCCTTTGCTTTAGGATTACAGTAAGTGCTTGGACTAACATTAGAGGTTTAGATATAGGGATAGGTGTTAGGGGTAGTGTTAGAGTTATTATTAGGGTTTGATTAGGATTAGGTTTAGGGTTTATGGGTAGGGATGTGGTTAGTGGTAAAGTTTAGTATTAGGGTTAGTGTTAGAGGTAAGGATTAAGGTTAGGGGTTAGGGAATAGTGTTAGTATAAGCAGTTAGGCTTCATGTTTAGGGGGAAAGGGTAGGAATATGGTTAGGGTTAGCACTATGTGTAAGTATTACAGTTATAGTTAGGTTTAGGTTAGGGGTGAGTGTTAGGGGTTAGAGTTAGAATTAGGCTTAGGGTTAAGGGTTAGAGGTCAGCTTAGGGGTCACTGTTGTAATTTTGATTAGATTTAGGGTTAGAATTAGGCTTAGACTTTAGACTTAGAGTTAAGATTTGAGTTAAAGATATGGATTAGGATTAGGGTTGGGGTAAGGGGGTTGGATTAGAGTTAGATGTTGGGGTTAGGAGTTTTGTTATTTGGATGGTCAGGTTTAGGTTTTAGATTTATTTTGAAGGGTTAGGGCTAGGACATTGGGTTAGGGTTAGAGGTAGTGTTAATGTTATTTTTGGGATAGCAGTTTAGGGTTAAAGTTTATCTTAGAATGATGGGTTAGGATTTAGCATTAGTTTAGAGATAGGTTTTGGTTAGGCTTTAGTGTTAGGCTTAGAGGTTGAGTTAATGGTTAGGGTTAGATATTAGGGTTGGGTTAGTGTTAATTTTAGTGTAACTGCTTACGGTTGGTGTCTGGGTTCATGGGCTAGGGATATGAATGGGGCTAAGATTAGATTAGGGTTGTGTTTAGGTTAAAGATTGGTTTAGAGGTGAATTTAGGTGTTAGGTGTAGATTTCAGTTTAGAATTAGGGTTAGTGTTGGATCTGGGTTAGGGTTAGGTTAGGTTGGTTACGGCTTACCATTAAATTTAGGTTAGTGATAGGGTTAGTGTTAGTTTAGGGTTAGAGTTTAGTATTGGGGTTAGGGTTTAGGGTTTCTGTTAGGGTTAGGGTCAATGTTAGGGCTCAGTTTTAGATTTATGGTTATAGTTAGTTGTAGAGGTTAGGGGTAAGGTTAGGGTATGGGTTGGAATAGTGTTATGTTTCAGGGTTAGGATGTAGTTTGGATTTACATTTAGGGTTTGGTTAGTGTTCAGGTTAGAGTTAGGGTTAGTTGTTAGTTCTAGATTTACACTTAGGGTTAGTTACAGTTAGGATTAGATTAGTGTTAGGATATAGTTAGTGTTAGGGCTAAGCATAAGGTTTCAGAGTTAGGGAATAGTGTTAGTGTAAGCAGTTAGGGTTAGGTTTTAGTATTAGGGTTGAAGGGTAGGACTAGACTTAGGGTTAGAGTTAGGATTATGGGTAAGTATGAGAGTTAGGTTTAGAAGAGGGTTAGAATGTAGGGTTGGAGTTAGCATTAGGGATTAGTTTGGTGTTTTGGGTTAGAGTTAGGATTATGTTTTAGCTTTAGATTTAAGTTAGAGTTAGGGATGGGGTTAGCACTAGGGTTAGGGTTAGTGTTAGGCAGTAGTGTTAGTGGAATGGTCAGAGTGAGGTTTTAGATTTATACTGGAGATGGAGGTTGGGGTTGGCATTAAGGGTTGCAATTCTGGTTAGTGGTTAGGGGGTAGTGTTAGTGTAAGTCGTTAGGATTAGTGTTAAGGGGTTAGGTTTAGGGGTTAGGGGTCGGGATAGCTTTAGGGTTAGGATAATGGGTTAGGGTTTGAATTAGGGTTAGTTTAGGGTTAGAGTCAGTCGTAAGAGTTGCAGGTTAGGATTTCGGATTAGGGCTTGGTTTAGTGTAGTGTTTGGTTTAATGCTGGTGTTAGTATGATGGGTTAGGGTTAGTTTTAGGGTTAGGCTAGGGTTATGGGTAAGGGTTAGAGGTCGCATTAGGGTAAGCTTTCAGTGGTTTGAATTAGGGTAAGGGTAGAGATAGGGTTAGTTTTAGTGTAAGTGGTTAAGGTTAGGGGTAGGGATAGGCTTAGGTTTAGGGTTATACTAGGGTTAGTTTTAGGGTTAGGCTAGGGTTATGGGTTAGGTTTAGAGGTCATATTAGGGTGATATTTCAGGTAAGAGTTAGGGTAAGGCTAGGGTTAGTGTTAGTTTTAGGGTTGGGAGGGTTTGGTTTAGGTTAGATTTTATGCAAGAGGTAGGGTTAGGGTGGGGGTTAGGTTAGGGTGGTGGTTGGGTTAATATTATGGTTAGTTTTAGGTGAATGATAGGTTTAGGGTAAGTTTTAAGTGCAGGGGTTAGGATTAGGGTTAGGGTAAGGGATGGATAAGTGTTAGGGTTAGGTCTTAGGCGGTGATGTCAGCGGAAGTGGTTAGGGTTGGGGTCTGGCTCAGGGTCCCAGGGGGATTTGTCAGGTACCAAGGCCTGGATGAAGAGCTCCCTTCTTGGTCGCACACGTCCAAAAGACAGGGACACGTCTGTGACTGATCTGCCTGGCACTGTCCCACCAGCAGTGGCAGATGCATCCTGGAGAGGAGTGGAGCTGCCAGGCACTGTCAGAGGATCTCCCTGAGGTGCCACTCGCTGCCCACCCAGACTCACACACTGTCCCTGGCTGTGACAGATACACCAGCTACGAGCTCTGGACACAGGACACAACAGTCCAACCGCAAAGACCATCTCTCCTGTCCTGAAAGACTCTTATGACCCCTGGAGCCCAAAGCCATGGACCACATGAACTCATTGGACATTTTAGAGGCGTAGCCTATAGACTGAGGAATGAGATCTGTGTGTATATCCAGAGATAGGAAAAGTGCTGTTGATTAACTGGAATGTATTGGAGAGTGTGGGACCCGGGCACAACACAGATGGTACAGAAGAAGGGGGGGGGCACTGTCCTGGTTTCAGCTGGGAGAGAGTTAATTTTCTTCCTAGTAGCTGGTAGAGTGCGGTGTGTTGGATTTAATCTGAGAAGAATGTTGATAGCACAGGGATGTTTTGGTTGTTGCTAAGCCATGTTTATCGCAAACCAAGGACTTTTCATCAAGGAGGCTGGAGATGCACAAGAAGCTGGGAGGGGCACAGGCAGGACAGCTGGCCCAAGTGGCCAAAGGGATATTCCACACCATATGATGTCATACTTGGTATGTAAACTAGAGAAAAGTTATCTGGGGGACCACTGTTTGGGATCTGGCTGGGTGTCACTCAGTGGGTTGTGAGCAATTGCATTGTGCGTGACGTGGTTTATATCTCCTGTTATTATTATTACCATTTTTGCAATTACTACTATTACTACTGCCATCATTATTGTTATAATTACTATTACTATTACTATAATTATTTTATTTATTGTTATTATTTTATATTTATTGTAGCTGTTGTTGCTATTGTTGCCGTTGTAGCTATTGTTGCCGTTGTAGCTATTGTTGCCGTTGTAGCTATTGTTGCTGTTATTGTTTTCCCTTTCTGTCTCATTAAACTGTCTTCATTTTAACCCAAGATGTTTATTTCTTTCCTGATTCCCTCTCCCATCCCACTGGGCTGGAGGGAGGAAGAGAAGGGCTGTGTGTGATGTTCAGCTGCCCGCTGGGTTAAAGAAAACAGTCCTGGTCAAAGGAGTGATCATGCAAGGTGTCCCAAAGGAAGAGGTGAACCTGAGGAGGGCACAGGGTAACAAGGGCCCTTCAATGCCAGGACAAGCTGTGAGGAGCCAGGATGCCAAAAGATGTCAGACTGGAGAATGTTTCAGGACACCATCTCGGTTCAGCCCTCCCCTGCCCTTTGTGCCAGGAGAGACACCCCATGGTCCTGCCCAGCCTTGTCCTGGGCTCCTGAGCCAGCTGGGAAGATGGAAAGGGCTCAGCAGCAGTGATCCTCCTCCAGCTGGGTCTGTTTCCCAGCCCAACCAGCGTGGCCAGAGCAGAGTCACCCATGGCCCCAGGACACCACAGCCCCTCGCTCTGCAGAGCAGCATGGCCAGCTCAGGGCCCTGTGGGGAGCACAGGGAGGGAACCAGGACCAGCCGGCCAGGCCAGGCTGGACACCCTCACCTGGGGAAAGGGATGTCCCTGGAGAAGAGCAAGGCAGCATTTCTGTGCCTGCAGGGAGGAATCCAGGAGCAAGAGAAACCTCTTTCTGCAGACACTCATTGGGGTCAGGCTGCTCTGTTGCTGGAGCAGGACTCTTGTTCTGGTCTGAGGAGAGGGGCTGGCACTGATGGACACAGGTCATCTGTGGTGGGGATCTGCTGGAGTTGAATCTGCTTTTCCTGTCTGTCCACACCTCCTCAGGAGACACTCTGCATCGGTATCCATGGGGGAATTCTTCTATCACAGTTTCAAAGTGCTCACTGCCGAAACAGTGTCATCCTGACCAAGTTCTCTGTCATCCTCACTCACATAAGATAAATCAACCTGTTGCCCATGTCATTGAGCAGCTCCATATATCTGAGCTGATCCTTCACACGGGGGGATCCCTCTGTCCTCACTCTCCCTGAGACTCTCTCCAGCAGACCCTGTATCCTTCAGCTGAAACACCACAGCTCAGCAAGCTGCCCCACCTCACCTCATATAATCCAAAAATGTCACAGTGCTTTGACAAGACATGGGGCTCCTCCTGGCAGTGGATGTTCGGAAGCTTGTTCAGTGCTACACCACCTGGGTTTCCACCATCCAGAGGGACACAGATTGCCTCTGTGATACCCCTCGTGTAGAGCCAGACCTAATGAACAGCATTTTAAACAATACCTCAGACTCTGAGTGCATTTCTTTCTGGGTTCATACCAGACCAGCATCAACTGGGGAAAAACACTCTCCCAGCACTCTTGGATGCAAACCCTCTGGTCCCAAGGGCTGGTAAGGCTGCAGTTTGCTCATGAAACCCCTGGCTTGATCCCCATCCACCACAGCTGTTGCCCTCCAGAGTCCTGCCTGGAAGCACAAAGGCCTGGAAGACTTTGCTGCTGACATCTGAGGCAAAGACACGGAGACATCTTAGGTCTACCTACACCTTGTCTTACTAAATTCAGTAGTAGTCTCACAGGATTTAGGATTCTTCTTTAGCTGTTTCTGGAATAGCAACAGCTTATCTTGATGACCTTCAATTCCTTTTGGAGTTTTAATTGTGTTTTGATATGAACCATTGCTGTGCCTGGAGGACGCTGTTCTTGAAAACAAGATGTATCCAGGCATATTGTGAAAGTATTTGGTCTTTTCATTGATTGTATCATCAAGAGACTGAGTGAAGATCCCTGTGTGATGTGCTGCTTGTCCATGCAATGCCTGCAGCTGTTGGGTAGAGAAGAGACCAACCTTGCTTTTCTGATGACATCTGATGACTGATACCTTGGACTGATTGTATCCGTCAACGGTACACAGGCAATAAATCACATTCTGCAATGCTGTCTGAGGCAGCTGTGATGCACCTGCCCTGAATGGGAATGGATTTCCTGTAGGTCCTGTGTGGTCCATGTCAGCCTTGGCTTCTCATGTGGGCCTGAATTGGAACATGAAATGGAACACCTACCCTGTGTTCTGTCAGGCAATGTGGGGATGACCATGGGACAACTGCCAATGTAGTCACTGGAGAGCTTGTAAATTCAGCTGATGGACACAAGAGAGAACGAGCTGTCCCTATGGTACAGGACTGCAACCATTCCTATGCATACCAACATAAACTGCCATAACTATAGTGAGCAGGAAAAGGGCCTTTTGGCCTTTATTTGGACATGACCTGTCATTTCACTTGGCCAAAGGACTTTCCCACCAGGCTCATGTATGATCCCCAAGATGTCACCCTGTCTCTATGAACTTGTCCATAGGACCTTTCAGTTACCTGCAATGTATCTGGTACCACCTCTGGAAACACAAATGTCACCAGTTACTTGCAGCTGAACATCTCACTCCTGCCTCTGTCTCCCTTAATTAGCACAGGAGTGGAGAAAAGAGGCTGACATGCTTCTTTGTGTGTCTATTTTGAGAGCTCCTAAACAAAGGCAAGAGGAAGGAATCCCACCTCCTGTAGGTGTGTGGCAGGGATGGCAGAGCTGAGTGTCCTTCAAGTGCTGGGAATAGAAACGCAGGAGGAAAAGCCTCCACCAACTCAGCTGAATCCCTTCCTTCAGCACAGGTAACGAAGATCCCTCCCTGTCACTTTCTGGGTGTCCTGACTAATAATAAGTCAAAACAAAAGTAAAAAAAAAAAAAAAAAAAGATGATAATTCGAGGTAACTTTGGGAGGGAAAATACACTGCTGGAAATAAGTGTTTCTGCCCAGCATAAGGAGGGAACATCAGTGATGACTGGAGGCTGTTTCACAGCAGGTGCCCCAGGGACACCTGGAGGAGCCCAGAGGGGACAGAGAAAGGGACATCATGGGCTGCTCCTGTGCTGTGAGCTGGGCTGGGCTCCTGGGACACAGGGAGCTCATGGCAGCGGCAGCGCTGCAGAGAGACAGCTCTGCCCAGGAGCAGCTCCTCTGCACACGCAGCAGGGCTGAGGGCTCTGCCTGCAGCACCGAGGGCACAGAGACAGGCACAGAGAGGTTAAAGACAACATGGGGTGGAGGATGCTGAGACATCACTGGGAGAGAAATCTTCACAGCCCTGAAAAGAGTAAGTCTCTGGCTACAGCCCAATTCAACTACAGTTCCTGGAGAGATGCTAAAGCTGGAACATTCCACAAGCTGTGGCATCTGTCAGGAGGGACGTTGCAGTTTCTCTAGTGCAGAGAAAACATGTTATATAGAGATGAGTTTCTCTGCTACACCTTCAGAGGGACATTTCTAATGGGCTTTTTCAAGGAGAAGGTAAAGGAAGGGATTACAGTAAAGCTAAGGAGCTCTCCCAAGTCCTTATTTTCAATTTGTTTCTCTTGGGGAATTTGAGAGGAGAAATGGAAAAGGAGCTCTCATACTTGAACAAGTCATGGACACCACTCAGCTGTAACTTCAAGTAGTCAGTAGGTGTAATAGGAGCCTCCTGATGAGCCTTCATCCACTCCTCTGCCCATGGACAGATGCAGCATCGCCTTTGCTGGACCCAGCAGGATCACCCACCTGTCTTTGTTTTCAACCTGCAAACAGGAAGATGCTCCCAGGCGGTGCCCTGCAAACAGGCAGGTGTCTGTAGGGCCAGGGTGAGTGCACAGAGTTTGGGATGGGGTCTGTGAGCACTGACAGGGAAAAGACATGGGACAGGGAATCACCTCCCAGGAGGAAAATCTCCTGGCAGCAGGGACAAGATCTGGGAAGGAGGAGACAAACCAGAGCTCTTGTGGGAGGGAGGATGTAGAAATCTCTGACAGACCCCCTGTAGTGCAGATTCCTCCTCTGAGCAGCCCCCTCGCCTGCTCTCCCACCCAGCAAAGCCTCTGCCCTCAGGGCCGGGGGCTCCAAGGCATGAAGCAGCTCCTGTGCAGCCAGAGCTCCAGTTCCTCTGCAGAGCACAGGGGCTGAGAGCAGCTGCCCGGCACTGTTGGTGTCTGGGAGGTGGCTGCACAGCTGGGGAAGGGTGACGCTGTCTGAGTGCCCGGCTGCCCCTGCCCTGGCCTCTCTCACACCCACCCTCACCAGATTTTTCCTTCTTGCTCCCCTGCTCTGGGTCACTGCTGTTGGGATCTTGATCTTGCTGTCAGGCTCTCTGGGGATGGCAGTTTCAGCTGCAGAGTCACACACTGATCTTGTGGGTCCTTTCCTGCACATGTGTCCATGGGCACACGTGTCCCAGCTTTGCTCTGACCTGTGGGGTGTGGGCAATTAAGTCTGTGGGGCTGAATCTCCCTGAATCAAATGCCATCATTAGGACTCTTGGCTATCTGCATGAGGTTTCCATCCCAGATGTGAGCTCCCCTTTGGAATGCAAACCCATCCTATAGCATCTGTGTTATCTGAAAGTCTCAAGGAGAAGCACAAAAATGGTGCGACAGTCAAAATGCTGTTTGGTTTGTGAAATGAGCTACTTCTGCCCTGGGCTAAATGTGGGCTGCTGAGACCTTAGAAAACAGTGAGATGTGTAGTGGTCTGAGGTGGATCCCTCTGGTCTCAGCAGTGTCTGGTGGCTTTTCAGGGTAACATGGGAGTGTGATCACCCTCCATCTCAGAAAGGTGCCAGCCCAGGGCAGCTGGAGCAAGACAGAGGGACAGACCAGCTCCCCTCACTCTGCACTAAGCCACAGGCATCCTCTTGCCTTGCAGGACTCGCTCTGTTCTCCTTGAGTGCAGCAGAAATGCTGATGGTTTCTGACATCCAAGAACATTCCCCAGGGTGAGGGGGGAGAAGGAGCTGTAAAAAACCCCAAACCTCTCAAAATGCCTTCTGCCACCTCATTTCCTTATCCCTGGGAGTGCAGATGCTGACAGGTATCTCTGCACCAGGAGCAGCTTCATGTGACAAAGCTGAACCCCAGGACTGTCCCCTGCCCCCGTTCCCATGACCCCACTGCTGCAGAGCAGGGCTGACTCCTCAGCAGCCAGCGGGCACAGGCCCTGCTCCTCACGGCACCTCCAGCCAGCACCACCCAGGGCTCAGACACGGAGCTGAGGGAAGGTCTGGAAAAGGACAAGGGGGTGTGGAGCAGGGGGAGGGTGTATGAGAAATGGCTTAGACCTTGGTCAGAGAAATCTCCCAAAAATTCTTACTGTCTTTTTCTTCTGTGATAGCCCCCATAGCCAAAATCAGCAAATGTCCAACAGCAGCTCCATCACCCAGTTCCTCCTCCTGGCATTCACAGACACACGGGAGCTGCAGCTCTTGCACTTCTGGCTCTTCCTGGGCATCTACCTGGCTGCCCTCCTGGGCAACGGCCTCATCATCACCACCATAGCCTGGGACCAGCACCTGCACACCCCCATGTACTTCTTCCTCCCCAACCTCTCCATCATTGACCTGGGCTCCATCTCAACCACTGTCCCCAAGTCCATGGCCAATTTCCTCTGGAACACCAGGGCCATCTCCTACACAGGATGTGCTGCCCAAGTGTTTCTGTTTGTCTTTTTAGCTTCAGCAGAGTATTGGCTCCTCACCATCATGGCCTATGACTGCTATGCTGCCATCTGCAAACCCCTGCACTACGGGACCCTCCTGGGCAGCAGAGCTTATGTCCACATGGCAGCAGCTGCCTGGGCCACTGGGTTCCTCTATTCTCTGCTGCACACGGCAAATACATTTTCACTACCACTCTGCAAGGGCAATGCTGTGGACCAGTTCTTCTGTGAAATCCCCCAGATCCTCAAGCTCTCCTGCTCAGACACCTACCTCAGGGAAGTCTGGGTTCTTGTGATTTCTTTCTCAGTGGCATTCGGCTGTTTTGTGTTCATTGTGCTGTCCTATGTGCAGATCTTCAGGGCTGTGCTGAGGATCCCCTCTGAGCAGGGTCAGCACAAAGCCTTTTCCACGTGCCTCCCTCACCTTGCCGTGGTCTCCCTGTTTATCAGCACTGTCATATTTTCCTACCTGAAACCCCTCTCTTTCTCCTCCCCATCCCTGGATCTGGTGGTGTCTGTTCTGTACTCAGTGGTGCCTCCAGCAGTGAACCCCCTCATCTACAGTATGAGGAACAAGGAGATCAAGGATTCAGTGTGGCAACTAATGAATGGCTGTTTGATGAAGCAATAAACTGCCCATAATCTTCTGCATGGCATATATAATGTAAATAATTTTCTCACTGAGTGGTTGTGCCCGTGTCCACTGGACACCCTAGAGAACTTGCTGCAGGTCAGTCGTCATGGAGCAGCCTCTCACAACCATCATTTCCAGCACTGGCTTCTCACTTCAGCTTGAAGAGGTTCTTTGTCCCTCCCTGGCAGCACAACTAATGAGTAGGTCAGATGTCCATGTTTATTGTGTAGACAAGATGCAAACAAACGCACAAAGTGCTTCTGAGGTGATGAACCTGAGTGAGCAGAAACACCATCAGCTATTCCTTGGGGTTCCATGAAGGTCAGTGGGACAGACAGTGTCTTGATGCGATTTCATGTTGAGAGTAACATCCTTTGGGGAACCACCTGAATGTAGCACTGGGATGTGCTTCCTGGAACAGAAGATCCCCTGTCCATTCTTTATGCCACGAGGCATCTCATGTAAGTGCAGAGAAGGGTGACAAATGGCAGGGCTGAGGTGCCTCCCAGCCCCCTGGAGTGGCAGCAGGAGGTCAGAGAGACACAGTGACTCCTGCATCTGTGTGTACAAGGGAAACACTCTGTCTCTCAATATCCATGGGTGCATAAGGAGTCCATGGTGAGGTTACTTCTCTCTGGTCAGGCTAAAGACCACAAGAAGTCTGACGGGTTGGGGTCCCTGCCTGCAGAGCAGTTTCTGAGATAGTCGAGCTTTCCATGGTAGTGGGAAGACGCCGGAGAGGGGAAAAAAAATAACTCAAAAAAGGACAACTTGGGAGGTGCATTCTGGATATCAGGAGGAAGAAACGTCAGTGGAAGGGCAGTGCTGCGGTGCAGGAGGTCACCCAGAGGCAGTTGGGATCAGCCCATGGCTTTGTGTTTCAACAAACAGCCAGTGAGGGTGCAGTGAATGAGGCACGGATTCTCGGGAAGGTGCAATGAGAGACATTTATTACAAACTCAGGCTTGCATTTATACTTGCACATATGCACATATAACTTCCTGTGCTCCATATGAGCACGTGTAAAATTAATCCTCGCAGAATCGCGGGTTTATTTTCCTTCCATGCACATATGCACATGTAACTTTCTGTGCACATTTGCACGTGTACTTTATTTCCTCGCACAATCGCGAGTGTATTTTCCTCCCGTGCTTCCACGTAAGCACGTGTAATATTCTGTGTGCATTTGCACGTGTAAGTAAATTAACCCTCGCAGGATTGCGAGTGTATTATAAATTTACCCTCGCGGAATTGCGAGTGTACACTTCCCGTACTTACTACAAGTACGTGTATCTCTTTAAAAATAATCCCGCATCATGTTCAGACAAGTGTGTACTTCTCCGGGACTCAGGGCCGGCTCCGGCATTGTTTTGAGTGAAGCCACGTGCATGCAGTCTGTGGACCGCCCGTTGTATTAGTTGCTGCCCCTTAATAATTTTCTTCAACTGATATCCGAGCCTTTAATTAAGTCACTTTTGGAGTGCTAAAACTCTGTTTCTCACCGGTTTAATAAAAGTTGGTTTTGGACTCTGTTGTCCCTTAAATTAACCTATGGGGTGCCTCCGTGACATGCTCTCAAGAACATGTGTAAGGAATAGACTCTCAAAAGGCTTTGTTTTCTGTGTTTTCTGTGGGCTCAGTGGGATGAGATCAGGATGTGTGGAGAGCCGGCGAGGAGCTGGGCTGGAAAGTGCCCCAGAGAGGAAACCACCCGTGAAAAGATGAAGCGTGTGAGCGTGCATGGTGGGGGCACACAGCAATGTTCTCACACAGCCAGGCCTCCTGGGAGAGACATGAAAGACCAGCAGAGCAGGATCTGGTCTGTGCCCAAGCTCCTGGACATCATGGGGCACCTACCCCAGGACAATTGTAAACAACCAGCCCCTTGCAACCACCTTGTAGGGCATTGTCCTCTCACCACAGCTGAGAGAGGTTGTTCTTTCCTCCATGGAAGGAGACCGAGTGACTAGATCAGAAGTCCAGGTTTGCATTGAGGCAAGATATGAGCATGCACATCATGTGTTGGGAGAGATGAAGCTGAATGAGCATAAATGCCATCAGCGATTGCTGAGGAGGCCATGGAGGTTTGTGGGACAGTGTATCGAGGTCACTTCATGTTGAGAGTAACTTCCCCAATAACCACCTGAATGCAAGAGTCATGCACTGGATGGTCTGTCTCCAGAAGGCAGCTGCGCCTTGGCTGTGGGGATTTCTATTCCCTACATTTCATTCTTGCCCCAGAGTTCTGTGACCCCAATGGAGCCGACAACTTCTGTGATTCTGCTTCATTGCTGGAGATCTCCTGCAGTAATACTGTGACACTCATGTTTTCATAATCACCATTTTAGAGCCAATTTTCCCCTCCCATTCACATGGGCATCCTGTGAATGCATCGCTGCTCTTCACCCCAGTGCAGACAGGCAGAAGACCTTCTCCACCTGGCCCTCTCACCTCACCAGTGCCACTGTTTTCTACAGCACCCTCACGCTTGACTGCATGATGCCAGAACAGCACTCCTAAGACAGTTTGACAAAGCCTTTTTTCCTACACCATCCTCACATCCCTGCTCAACCTGCAGCCCAAGAACCAGGAAGGTTGAGCAGAAGTGGAGCACTGAGAAAGAATTTTAAGAAAGCTTTGATGTTCACACAGAGACCATCAGAGTTGCTGACCTCCCGTTGCCTTCTGAACAGGCCCAGAGGACCTGGACAGCATTTGCTGTGTCCCAGAAACTCACCTGGAAGGACAGGATATAGAGAAAGCCTTTGGTGTGGGAAGGGGCAGAGAGTTGCTGGTGGAGCTGGCTGGTGTCTCTGTCTCTCAAACACCTCAGAAAAGTTGTGGCTATCAGGGAGGTTCCGTGGTCCTCTGAGAAATAAAATATCAAAATTGTCTTCAAGTAGGTTAAAAAGGAAGATGATTGGTAGAATTACAGGCTGGGCAGCTTCACCTCAGTCCCTGGGCAAGTGATGGGGCAAATGCTTTCCAGACATCTCCAGGCACTTGAAGGAAACAAAAAAGAGTGCAGAACCTGCATGGGAGGGGAAAGCAGGGAATGTTGTGTACCTGGACTTTAACAAGGCCTTTGACATGTTCTACCACAGTCATATTGGTGATATCTGGATGGAAAATAGAGATGACAACAAGTGTGGCAGTTTGGCTGGATGGTCAGGCCCAGATGCCATCAGTGGAATGGACTCCTCCTGGCAGCCAGTCACTGATGGCATCCCTCAGTGACCAGCACTTGAGCCAACACCTGTGAACATCTTCATTATCTGCCTGTATGATGGTTTAGAGCTCACCTTATGGTCCTTTGTGGATAAAGGCAAACTGCGAGGAGCCCTTGAGCTACCCCATCGAGTTCACCTGCCTCAAGCAGCACAGTCAGGATGACACTCAGGTGTCTTCCAATCTGAGTGAATCTATGATGCAAGGAATCTTCCCTTGGAGAGCTCTTTGAAGACAGAAAAGGGAGAGGATGGAGAAACGCCAGTGAAACAGAAGTACATAGACAGAATGTTACACTCTAAATACAGAAGAAAATTTGTTTTCATAAGTGGCTGCCTAAAACTATTCACATAAATCAAGAGAACATGACAACATGGGTTGTGAGCAATTGCATTATGCGTGAGTTGGTTTATATCTGCTGTTATTATTATTACCATTTTTTGCAATTACTACTCTTACTACTGCCATCATTATTATTATAATTACTATTACTATAATTATTTTATTTATTATCATTATTATATTACATTTATTGTAGCTGTTGAAGCTATTATTGCTGTTGTTGCTATTGTTCCTATTGTAACTATTGTAGCTATTGTGGCTATTTTAGCTATTGTAGCTATTGTAGCTATTGTTGCTAATGTTGCTATTGCAGCTATTGTAGCTATTGTTGCTGTTGTTGCTATTGTTGCTGTTATTGCTATTGTTGCTATTGTAGCTATTGTAGTTATAGCTGCTATTGTTGCTATTGTAGCTATTGTAGCTGTTGTTGCTTTTGTTGCTGTTGTTGCTATTGTAGCTATTGTAGCTATTCTTGCTGTTGTTGCTATTGTTGCTGTTTTTGCTATTGTTGCTATTGTAGCTATTGTAGCTGTTGTTGCTATTGTTGCTGTTGTTGCTTTTTTTGCTATTGTAGCTGTTGTTCCTGTTGTTGCTATTGTAGCTATTGTAGGTATTGTGGCTATTGTAGCTATTGTTGCTGTTGTTGCTGTTGTTGCTGTTGTAGCTACTGTAGCTATTGTAGTTATTGTTGCTGGTTTTGCTATTGTAGCTGTTGTTGCTATTGTTGCTGTTGTAGCTATTGTTGCTATTGTTGCTGTTGTTGCTGTTGTAGCTATTGTAGGTATTGTGGCTATTGTAGCTATTGTTGCTATTGTAGCTATTGTTGCTATTGTTGCTGTTGTTGCTATTTTTGCTATTGTAGCTATTGTTGCTGTTGTTGCTATTATAGTTATTGTAGCTATTGTTGCTGTTGTTACTGTTGTTGCAATTTTAGCTGTTGTTGCTATTCGACCTATTATAGCTATTGTTACTATTGTAGCTATTGTTGCTATTGTTGCTATCGTAGCTATTGTTGCTGTTGTAGCTATTGTTGCTATTGTTGCTGTTGTTGCTATTGTTGCTATTGTAGCTATTGTTGCTGTTGTTACTATTGTAGCTATTGTTGCTATTGTAGCTGTTGTTGCTGCTGTTGCTGTTATAAATATTTTAGCTATTGTAGATATTGTTGTTATTGTAGCTATTGTTGATGTTGTACCTATTGTTGCTACTGTTGCAGTTGTTGCTATTGTTGCCATTGTTGCTATTGTAGCTATTGTTGCTGTTGTTGCTGTTATAACTATTTTAGCTATTGCAGCTATTGTTGCTATTGTAGCTATTGTTGATGTTATACCTATTGTTGCTAGTGTAGCTATTGTAGCTGTTGTTGCTATTGTTGCTATTGTAGCTATTGTTGCTGTTGTAGCTATTGTTGCTGTTGTTGCTATTGTTGCTGTTGTTGCTATTGTTGCTGGTTTTGCTATTGTTGCTATCATAGCTATTGTTGCTGTTGTTGCTATTGTAGCTATTGTACCTATTGTAGCTATTGTTGCTATTGTAGCTGTTGTTGCTGTTTTTGCTGTTATAGTTATTGTAGCTATTGTTGCTATTGTAGCTATTGTTACTGTTGTAGCTATTTTAGCTATTGTTGCAATTGTTGCTGTTGTTGCTATTGAAGCTGTTGTAGCCATTGTAGCTATTGTTGCTATTGTAGCTAGTATTGCTATTGTTGCTGTTGTAGCCATTACTGCTGTAGTTGCTATTGTTGCTATTGTAGCTATTGTTGGTGTTGTTGCTATTGTTGCTATTGTAGCTGTTGTAGCTATTGTAGCTATTGTAGCTATTGTTGCTACTGTAGCTGTTGTTGCTGTTTTTGCTATTGGAGCTATTGTAGCTATTGTTGCTGTTGTTGCTATTGTAGCTGTTGTTGCTATTGTTGCTGTTGTTGCTGTTGTTGCTACTGTTGCTGTTGTAGCTATTGTTGCTGTTGTAGCTATTGTTGCTGTTATTGCTATTGTTGCTGTTGTTGCTCTTGTTGCTATTGTAGCTATTGTAGTTATTGTTGCTATTGTTGCTATTGTAGCTATTGTAGCTATTGTAGCTGTTGTTGCTATTGTTGCTCTTGTTTATTTTTTTGCTATTGTAGCTGTTGTTGCTGTTGTTGCTATTGTAGCTATTGTAGGTATTGTGGCTATTGTAGTTATTGTTGCTGTTGTTGCTGTTGTTGCTATTGTAGCTATTGTAGATATTGTAGCTATTGTTACTATTGTTGCTGTTGTTGCTTTTGTTGCTATTGTAGCTGTTGTTGCTGTTGTTGCTATTGTTGCTGTTGTAGCTATTGTTGCTGTTGTAGCTATTGTTGATGTTGTAGCTATTGTAGCTATTGTAGTTATTGTTGCTGTTGTTGCTATTGTAGCTATTGTAGCTGTTGTTGCTATTGTTGCTCTTGTTTATTTTTTTGCTATTGTAGCTGTTGTTGCTGTTGTTGCTATTGTAGCTATTGTAGGTATTTTTGCTATTTTAGCTATTGTTGCTGTTATTGCTGTTGTTGCTATTGTAGCTGTTGTTGCTGTTGTTGCTATTGTAGCTATTGTTGCTATTATACCTATTCTTGCTATTGTTGCTGTTGTTGCTATTTTTGCTATTGTAGCTATTGTTGCTGTTGTTGCTATTGTAGCTATTCTTGCTATTGTAGCTATTGTTGCTGTTGTTGCTGTTGTTGCAATTTTAGCTGTTGTTGCTATTGTAGCTATTGTAGCTATTGTGATCATTGTTGCTATTGTTGCTATTGTGGCTATTGTTGCTATTGTTGCTATTGTTGCTGTTGTTGCTATTGTTGCTGTTGTAGCTGTTGTTGCTATTGTTGCTATTGTAGCTGTTGTTGCTGTTATAGCTATTGTAGCTATTGTAGCTATTGTTGCTATTGTAGCTATTGTTGATGTTGTAGCTATTGTAGCTATTGTTCTAATTGTTGCTGTTGTAGCTATTGTTGCTATTGTTGCTATTATTGCTGTTGTTGCTATTGTAGCTGTTGTAGCTATTGTAGCTATTGTTACTATTGTTGCTATTGTAGCTATTGTTCCTGTTGTTGCTATTGTTGCTGTTTTAGCTATTGTTGCTATTTTTGCTGTTGTTGCTATTGTAGCTATAGTGGCTATTGTAGCTATTGTTGCTATTGTTGCTATTGTTGCTGTTGTTGCTATTGTTGCTGTTGTAACTGTTGTTGCTATTGTTGCTATTGTAGCTGTTGTTGCTGTTATAGCTATTGTAGCTATTGTAGCTATTGTTGTTATTGTAGCTATTGTTGATGTTGTAGCTATTGTAGCTATTTTTCTAATTGTTGCTGTTGTAGCTATTGTTGCTATTGTAGCTATTCTTGCTGTTGTAGGTATTGTTATTATTGTTGCTATTGTAGCTATCGTTACTGTTGATGCTATTGTTGCTATTTTAGCTATTATAGCTATTGTTCCTGTTGTTGCTATTGTTCCTGTTGTTGCTATTGTTGCTATTTTAGCTGTTGTAGCTGTTTTAGCTATTGTAGATTCCTCCCGCTCTTCAGGGAGGAATCCAGGAGGAAGAGAAACCTCTTTCTGCAGACACTCATTGGGGTCAGGCTGCTCTGTTGCTGGAGCAGGACTCTTGTTCTGGTCTGAGGAGAGGGGCTGGCACTGATAGACACAGGTCATCTGTGGTGGGGATCTGCTGGAGTTGAATCTGCTTTTCCTACCTGTCCACCCCTCCTCAGGAGACACTCTGCATCGGTATCCATTGGAGAATTCTTCTATCACATCTTCAAAGTGCTCATTCAAAATGTCCTCTTTATCTGCTCTCCTGAAACCTCTCTAATTAACTCTACAAGCTTTGTAGAGCGTGAAGAAAATTATGCAGGAGACATGGCTTGTGAGAGCTTGGGGCATTTTAGTGAGCTCATGCTGCATTTGATGCTGAGTCCATGAGCCTCAGGTACTGAGAACAAACAAAGCTCTCAAGGAGGCCAAGTCAGAAACAAAACTTCAAAGCTCCTTGAAGCATTAATGGGCCCCACTGAGGCCTGTTACTGACAAAGGCTCCCCAGGGATTCGCTGGACGCTCCGATGACAGGTGGGCCAAGGCCCTGTGCAGGTGGCTCTGATGCTGAGAAACTCCTTGGTTTGCTTTCTGAAGCAGAAAGGAGACCCATGAGCTCCAGGCAATGGGAAGGGGGATCCTGTCCCTCACACACGGCTCAGGGCTCTCCGAGAAAAGGACAACACTGAAACAACAACTTCCAGCTTCCCCATGGGGCTGCAAGGAGGCAACGAGGCCCCAGTGCCATGAGGACAACATGTTTTCTCATTGGCCTCAGTGGCAGAGACAACTACCAAGGCCAAGGGGACAAAGACCTGGGTGCTATTGGTGCCTCCCAGCCTCGCCAGCGCCCTTTGCCATCTCCACCACCGGCTGCTCCACACAGTCCTACACCTTCCCCTCTTTCCCTGCAGGCTATAGACGCCCATCTCGCTTCCCCACCTGCTCTCACCCCGGCATTTCTGCACCTTCACTGATGTGTCTGCACCCTCACTGGCTGTTCTTTGGAACACAACCATGGGCTGATCCAGACTACCTCTGGGCGACCTCTTGCACCACAGCACTGCCCTTCCAGTGACATTCCTTCCTCCTGATACTCAGTCTCTATCTTCCAAGTTGCTCTTCTTGCCTTTTTTTCTCCCTCTCCCGCATTTTCCCACTACCATGGAAAGCTCGACTATCTCAGAAACTGCCCTTCAAGCAGGGAGCCCAACCTGTCAGGCTTCTTGTGGTCTTTCACCTCACCACACAGAAGCAACCTCAGTGTGATCTTGTAAAACCCATGAGTGCCTTTCAGCTTCTCTGGCAGACATGACCATATACCAGCTGCTGTCCTGTCACATACTCAGGCAGAATGGACACGACAACCCATCTCCAAGTCCTCTTCGTGGACAGGGCCTGTCCTAGTGCAGAGGTTCTTTCCCAGCCATGTCCCTGCTGCTGGTCTGTCACCTCCAGAGTCAGAACTGACCCCATGGTCCCCTTCACAGCCACAGGCTTTTTCCTGGATTAGGAGTTTCTGAGACACAAATTGCCTCATAACACCATGCCCATCATTCGCCCAGTAAGGAAGGGGTCTTAGGGTTAGAGCTAGGGGTTTGTCTTAAATTTTAGGATTAGATTTAGGATTAGTGTTTAGGTTTACATTTAGGCTTAAGTTTTAGGATTTGGTTTAGGGTGATGGTTGGATTAGGGTTAGTGTTAGGGGTTCTGGAGTTGTCTTAGCGGTACAGTTAAGTTTTGGGGTTAGATGCTTCACGTGCTTCACCATATGTAGAGGCGTTCCTGGGGTCATTATGGATATGTAACACCTTACTGTACTTAAGCACACCTCTTATTGTTAAAAGGTGTGCGCATTGGGCGGAGCGAATCCCCCGCGCACCCAGCGCTGTTTTGCTTATGCTCTAATGAACATGTGTTTAAGGAATGCAATTAAGGAATTGGATTAAACGTTGTTTATCCATAGAAAAAGCGTAAGTTATTTATTTCAGTTCCTTATTTGGCAAAAATGATGTAATTCTGTGCAGCACAACCCGTCGTCTTTATCTTTCCACCCCTTTCTGGCATTAATAATGACCGGATAAAAGCGATCAGCACAGACACTGAGAAGTGCAGGCGGCCCACGGTCTGTCAGTTCGTTACAGCTGCTGCTGTTCTGAGATTCCAGGGAGCGGAAACTTCTCTTCAGCGACTGCAAAACGGAGCCTGTTCTCAGCAGCCGAGACTTTTCCGCTGTGACAGGACAGGACGCTCCGGTTCGGAACCCACAGGCCCTCAGCGCTGCTGCCCCAGCGGGTGCGGTGCCGAGCGGCCGCGGACACCGTGTCCGCCCGCGGGACGTGCGGCCGCTCCGTGCTGCGGGTTCCGCGGCTGCGGAGCGGGCAGGGAGGAGTTTGTTTAAGAGCCGAGGCTGATCTGCAGCTCAGAGAGTTTCCACTGCACTGAGCCGCCATGCCGGCACGGCTGCCGGGGACTTTTGTATTTTAATAATGGTTCAGAGCAACCAGATTCCGTATAAACATGTGGCGGGTCAGGCGAATGATCGGACAGCTCTGGCGGGGTCCTGCCGGCAGCGCGGCTCGCCTCGCCCGTCCCGGTGACGCCATTTCCGGCTGCAGCGCTGGGCCGAGAGGAGGCTCCTGAGCGGGTCCGGGGGGCGAGCGGCGGGTCGGGATGGGGGCGGGAGAAGCGCCTGCGGTCGGGGCGCGCGCACAAAGGTCCGTGTGCGAACGGGCCCTTGGAGACCCCGGTCCCGGGAGCCGCCGGAGCTGAGCCCACAACCGCCGGCCTGTTGGTGCTCCGTGCAGGGGGCAGCGCAGAGGCCGCCGTGGGAAAGCCGGGTGTCCCCAGCACGTTCCTGTTGGAGCAGCACGTGGCCTGTGCAGCTTCGTGTGGGACAAGGGAGGCGACTGTGTCCGTGTTGACTCAGGTCGGTGCAGCTGCGCTTGGATTTAGAGCAGTAACCCTGGCTTGTCGAGCCTTAAGGGTTGTTTATTTCTGAGAATGGCGGGTCTGTTCAGCAGGTCTTTAATTGCTGTGCACTCTTACCCTGACAAGAAGGATTCGTTTTCAGTGTTATTCATTCAGCGTAGCTCTCTCCATTGTACGGGTAAGTTTTCCCGCTCTCAAAGGTTCCCTCTCCATTTGGTGGTTGAATTTCTCAGCATCTCTGCTGCCGTTTGTTTTCCTTCTCCTGCAAAGTGGGGTGGAAAAGAGAAGGCAAAAGGCCCCGCTGCTTCCAGGTGGGGACTTGGTTGCTTGTATAATGCGTGTCTAGTTCATCTCGAGGAAGACAGAGTTGAATGGTGTTAGAAATCAATAAGCTGTGTCCTGTTGGAGGGACAAAGTGTGTTGGATTTGAAGCCCTCGGTCAGGACGGGAGGAGCTGCCTTCTTGGGTCAGTGATGGGTGTTGGCATGTATTATCTGAGCTGGAGCTGATGTCTGTCACCACTTGAGCTCTAGAATTACTCTGAGACCCAGGAGTCTCCCGTTCCTTGTGGAGCTTTTCCAGGCTGTGGAATCCCCTTTCTGTCACAGGTTGTAACGCAGCCCATGGAGAAGGGGGCACTGTTTGAGGTTCCTCAGTGTGTGCGTTAGGGAGGCGTCGTTCTTGGGCTCACACTGGGCGTTACGAGGAGACGCTTTCACGTGAGCTGAAGGCAGCTCTGGGTACCCAAAGCTGTTAACCGGTGTTAACAATCGCTGCTGCCGAGATTTGGGGGTGACGGCACCAGCCGGTCGTGACGAGCGTGGATGCTGCTGAACCGCAGACACCGTCTCGTCCAGGCTGCACAGCCAGAGCGTTTGAAGGGCAGTGTCCCAGCTTCCTTTGATTGCAATGAGCACTCGTGTTGGGATTTGCTTTTTAAGGAGCGTGCTCTGCTTGAATCTTTTGCGTTGGGGTTTGTTCTGTTATTTCTGCAATGCCATGAAAGCTCAAGTGCGGGAGGTTGAGAGCTGTTGGAGCAGAGAGGAGCACGTCTCGTATTGCTGGATTTTTGTGGGTTTCTGAAGGAGAACATCGACCCCAGTATCAGTTGGACCCCAAGAGGACATGTTGTACAGATACGCAGGCACGTCGCAAGAAGAGCCAGAGGCCACAAATGCATTTCAAGGAACAAGTTTTACTGTAGTTCCCTCTCTTCTGGGGGATCTCCGAAGCCGCCCCTGAGCTCCCAGGCAGAGGTGGCAGCAGCGGGGACGCAGGCGCTGGTTGGTCCAGCCCTGCTGGAAGGTCACTGGGCCTGCTGAGCTCACCTGTATTTCACGGCTTCAGGCAGGCGCAGCCTCCCGCTCTTTCTCACAACAAAGCAGGAATCTCAGACACAGTGATAAGGTGCCCAGAGTTTCTGACAGGCCTGTATTATCTAACACAGAGGGTCTGCTCATCAAGCACACAGGGTCAGTAGAACAGTTAGTGTCATGTATGTGCTTTTTCCACAGACATGTGCAAGTCACTTGAACATATTTATATTTAACTAATCACGTCACCAAATATTCCGCTATATCCCCATACAGTGTTTTGTTCCAGATTTTCCCTTGTGATTTGAATGTGTTCTTCTTGTTCCTGAAAAACTAATTTATTTCCTTTCCTGCAGCCCCGCCTTCCAGGAGAAACAGCTGCAACGCTCTCCCTGTGTGCTGCAGCCATCCCGGCCCTTGTGCTGAGACCGAGCTCATCACTTGCGCAAGTACAGACTGTCCTGGTTAGCGCTGCCGAAGCCTCTGCGGTAACGAGCGTGGTTGGGAGATGCAGCGCACGAGCTGCTGTTGTGCTTGCAGGGAAAACTGGCTGCTCTCGGTGTGGGGAAAGCAGGAGGATTCGTTCTGTTCCCGCCTGAGCTGTGGTGGATGAGGAGGTTCTGAATGCCGCGCAGGACGGGTGAGTGTGTCTGTAGATGGAGATGTTTTAAATGAGCCAGTGTCACACGCTGCCTGTAAAAGTGTCTGTGCGATCCCTGTGTCAGCCGAGGCTCTGGGCACAGCCGGGCTCTGGGTGCTGAGGCTGCTTGGGAGAATGCGCCCTGGCCCAGGGCTGTGGTTCGACTTGGAGCTTTACTGTTGTGGGAAGACTTTAGCAAGCAGCGTAGCTTATTGCTACCCAGAGTTTTCCAGCAGTGAGCACGGCCTTCCGCTGAGTGAAATTTCCATTTCTGGAGAGTTTTCAGCTGAGTGTCCCGAGTGACCCCCGGTCCTGGGAACCGCCGGAGCTGAGCCCATAACTGCCGGCCTGTTGGTGCTCCGTGCAGGGGGCAGCGCAGAGGCCGCCGTGGGAAACCCGGGTGTCCCCAGCACGTTCCTGTTGGAGCAGCACGTGGCCTGTGCAGCTTCGTGTGGGACAAGGGAGGCGACTGTGTCCGTGTTGACTCAGGTCGGTGCAGCTGCGCTTGGATTTAGAGCAGTAACCCTGGCTTGTCGAGCCTTGAGGGTTGTTTATTTCTGAGAATGATGGGTCTGTTTAGCAAGTCATTAATTGCTGTGCACTTTTACCCTGCAAGAAGCATTCATTTTTGATGTTGAGTCTTGGTCCAAGTGTCTCAGGTAGTTGTTATTTTGTTTGGGCTGTATGCAAAAGGTCAGAAGGTTTTCCTCCTCATCCAGAGACTGACGTGGTGTAGGCCAAGGCAGAGCACGGGGGCTCCAGGCACACACTGGTCTTGGAAGCTTTTCAAGGCTGTTTTCACAGGTCATTTCATTTGAGTCTCTCTGCTCTGCAGAAAGCGAGTCAAAGGAATTCCTGTGCCCCTGGTTAACTCAAACTAGATGTTTAGCTGAACAGGGCAGATACCACTTCAGTTGGAGCCAATTCTGCTCTGCTTGTGAAAGCAAGCTCAAAGAACCCCAGAATGTCTGTGATCCAGATTCTAGCACTGCCTGTTGAATTTGCATTTCCATGTAAAGCACTGGGCAGCTGGGAATTGTGATTGTTGCTGGATTAAGCTCCAAGAAATAGTCAGAGGTGATGGATGCTGATCTGTGTTCTGTCCCCCTTGAGCACCAGCAGCACAGGTGAATCGTTTTCAGGTAACAGCCGTGGCAGCAGTGGGGCAGAGTTTTCATGGTTTGGCTACGTGGCTGGTTTGTGCCTGGCAAAGCGCATCCGCCTTTAGAATCTGGTTTGTGCAGGTGAGACGCCTGGAAAGTGAGTCAATTTTCTCCACGCAGTTAGAAGCCTTTCTTTTTCATAGCTGGCACAGTCATTGTTCGGATTCAGTTTGAGAACAAGAGGAACACCCGGGATAGAGTTAAAGTTTTTAGTTGTTGGTGTCTGAGAGCCAAGGTCTGAGCTCTGCCCGCGGGTGTGAGGAGCTGGGAAGGGGGGTGGATGGGGCAGAGCTTGACTGACGCCCAGACTGGTCAGTGAGAATATTCCATTAGCGTCATGCTGTGTCTTTAAGGAGCGTCGGGATCTTCGGGCTGGGGTTTTTTTCAGAGCTGGGACAGAGACTTTTTCAGGTATCTCTAGTTCATCTGGAGGAAGACAGAGAAATAAGCTGCGTCCTGTTGGAGGGACAAAGTGTGTTGGATTTAAAGCTCTCGGTCAGGACGGGAGGAGCTGCCTTCTTGGGTCAGTGATGGGTGTTGGCATGTATTATCTGAGCTGGAGCTGATGTCTGTCACCACTTGAGCTCTAGAATTACTCTGAGACCCAGGAGTCTCCCGTTCCTTGTGGAGCTTTTCCAGGCTGTGGAATCCCCTTTCTGTCACAGGTTGTAACGCAGCCCATGGAGAAGGGGGCATTGTTTGGGGTTCCTCAGTGTGTGCGTTAGGGAGGCGTCGTTCTTGGGCTCACACTGGGCGTTACAAGGAGACGCTTTCACGTGGGCTGAAGGCAGCTCTGGGTACCCAAAGCTGTTAACCGATGTTAACAAACGCTGCTGCCGAGATTTGGGGGTGACAGCACCAGCCGGTTGTGACGAGCGTAGGTGTTGCTGAACCACAGACACCGTCTCGTCCAGGCTGCACAGCCAGAGCGTTTGAAGGGCGGTGTCCCAGCTTCCTTTGATTGCAATGAGCACTCGTGTTGGGATTTGCTTTTTAAGGAGCGTGCTCTGCTTGAATCTTTTGCATTAGGGTTTGTTCTGTTATTTCTGCAATGCCATGAAAGCTCAAGTGCGGGAGGTTGAGAGCTGTTGGAGCAGAGAGGAGCACGTCTTGTATTGCCGGATTTTTGTGGGTTTCTGCAGGAGGACATGGACCCCAGCATCAGTTGGACCCCAGAAGGACATTGTTTGAAAATGTGTGGCCAGCTTCCAGTGACGTGTTGGCCTGGGTGTGAATGACTGGAAGTGCCTGTTGGGAGAGCTCCGTTGGTGTGGACCCGTGGAGCCTTTATGATTGAGCTTCCAGGTGTCAGAATGCGAAAGGAAACTTGAGCTCGAGCTGGTCTTGCTCTCGAACCAGAATGGTTTTGACTCCTGCCCAGATTTCTGAGAGAGCTGTGACCGTTCCAGGCAGCCGAGGTTGTGGCCCAGGGTGTGTGAGTCGCCCGCTCTGCAGTTGTCCAGCGGGCCCTGCAGGTAATTTCTGAGGTGACAAAGCTCTTGGCAGGCGACAGCGTTTGAGTTCATTTGCTTCTATCTGGGGATATATGGACCAGCTGAAAAGGTGGTGTTTGTGTTTACCCGCAGCACACAGACAGACCCCTGGAGTGTTCACGTGCGCTTGTCGATGAGTGAGGAAATTGTCTGCGAGACGGAAAAGGGAAGGGTCCGGGGACAGGTTTTAGGTGTTTTTTCCAGCTCCCTGCAAAACCGGGTGTTTTAGTGTTTTGTTCCAGATTTTCCCTTGTGATTTGAATGTGTTCTTCTTGTTCCTGAAAAACTAATTTATTTCCTTTCCTGCAGCCCCGCCTTCCAGGAGAAACAGCTGCAACGCTCTCCCTGTGTGCTGCAGCCGTCCCGGCCCTTGTGCTGAGACCGAGCTCATCACTTGCACAAGTACAGACTGTCCTGGTTAGCGCTGCCGAAGCCTCTGCGGTAACGAGCGTGGTTGGGAGATGCAGCGCACGAGCTGCTGTTGTGCTTGCAGGGAAAACTGGCTGCTCTCGGTGTGGGGAAAGCAGGAGGATTTGTTCTGTTCCCGCCTGAGCTGTGGTGGATGAGGAGGTTCCGAATGCTGCGCAGGACGGGTGAGTGTGTCTGTAGATGGAGATGTTTTAAATGAGCCAGTGTCACACACTGCCTGTAAAAGTGTCTGTGCGATCCCTTTCTACAGGCAGGCGCAAGTCACTGGAGTGTATTTACATTTAACTTATCACCTCGCCAAATCTTTCGCTATATCCCCATACATTCCACCCCCTCGCTCAGGTGACTTGCTTCTGCTGGGGCCAGCGAAGCCGGAGTTGTTCATTTGTGCTTGTGAGGTGTAGCACAGAGCAATTTACAGGGGCACACAATAAACACATACAGAAAAAGGAAAAAACATATTTCTGCAATAATCAGGTGTCCCATTCATCTTGCCAAGGAATTACACAAGTTATTCAGCCAGGCATTATCAGTACATGGTTTCACTTGCTGCATTAGTTCCAAAGATGTGAGATGTTGTCAGCTTCCAGTAATACATACGCTGCTGCTCCAGCTCCGTCAGCTGGTATCACTCTGGGTTTAACAACCTGCAGTGGGCTAATTGACCACACAGACTGGAAAGTCGTGGTCTGCACTTTTTCAGATTGGACTTCAGTTGGATGTTGAGTCTGTGACACCAATAACGTTGTTCCGGAGCTGTCTCCTCTATATAAAACACAGGTGTTCACTGAAGATACCTGAAATACAAGAACTCGAGAATCTGATATTAGCAAAGGATGTAACATAAGATGAGGTCAGGGTACAAAAGCATACAGCATTCTCTGGAGTCGTATGAATTTTTGCATCTAGATCAACAGGCTGCAGTCCCACTTCACAGTCCATTGGTGTGAATAGTTTCATTTCCCCTGTAGTTGGTGCTGATATAATCAACCTGACAGGTATTCAAGTCCCACTGACCCCGTTTCACCTTTCCCCATGCTCTTAAATGCAGCTGTGTACAAGCAGCACAATGATGTGAGCATGTTCTACAACTATATAACAGCAAAGGGGTTTGATTGTGACCGGTGTCCCATGCGTGTGCAGCATAAGCTGATCCACGTCCACAAGCTATATGCACATTTAGAGCTTGAGCATGCAGCTCAGCAGAGGTCACATTATCTGCTTTCTTACTGGTTTGGGACTCAAATGAATCAACTTTACTGTGCTCTGCTATTAACCCTTCACAAGGGGACTCCTCCTCCGCAGAAGATGTAGGGATGAAAATGCTCCAATGCCCTAAAAATCCTAAAAACACATGTAATTGTTTTATTGGAGCTGGTGCAGAAAACTGCTGCACGGTGTGCTGTTCTTTATCTGGTGTTTCTCTAAGCTACCTATGCAGAACTATTTCTAAAAGTAGTACAGTAGCACAAGGGCCCTGCGTTTTCGTTGGAGTAATTGCCCAGCCTTGGTCCTGCAAAGGCACCTTCAAAAATTCAGCAGCTGCTTCAGCTTCTTGTTGTGACGCTGCCACAATCAACAGATCATCAATCTCATGGCAGTCAGTAACAGTACCCGACCATAGTGCTATATCAGCTACTATCATCTGGTGGCAAACGGAGGGACCGTGTTTGTATCTCTGAGACAGTACTCGGCAAGTATATTGCTTTTGTTGCCAGGTAAAGGCAAACTGGTCTTGCACTGAGGTGGCAGGGGGTGGAGGGTGGGTGCAGTGTGGGCGGGGGGGCTGGGGCTGGTTGGCTTTTTTCCATAAGCATTAACTTTTACAAGCGGCAAAAAATTTGTGATGGTACGATCCCACTTATTTCTGATCGTGGGATACCAGCTTGTACTAAGTCATTCCGCACTGGTGTTCTCATCACCTGTGCTGTAACTCTGCTCAGTGTTGCCGGATTTCCATTATCCACCACCCAAACAGAGGGTCCTGAAATTACAGCCCCAGTTCCCCTCAAGGCATTTGCCAGAGTGCTGCATTACCTGTAGCACTTGTCACTGCTACCCTGTCTGAATCGGATCCCATAATCAATGCATACACCACCCCCATCCGCCGCACTAAATCAATACTTTCCTCCATTGTGCACCAATTTCCACGGGACAACACAGATTCAACAGGTTCAGCATATGCTGTTGAAATGGCTGCACATAAACATTGATATAGCGTAGGTGCAATAATATCTTGCCTGTCCGGACCTCTGACAGTTTGCAGCTGAGCATATTGTTGTTGTATCTGATCACCATAGGCTATAGGGCTTAAGAAATCTTGTTCATCTGCCAATAAATGGATAGACACAGCTCCACTATCCCAAGCTGGCAAAATCTGTGCCGGAATTCCTTCCCCGCTCGTCTGCTGAGAGATCTCTGAAAATGTCGTTAACTCCTTCGCAGAGTGAGTTTGTGTGATCTGCCCCCCTCATCTGCTTGTTCCTGCTGCAGCATCATTTGTATGGGGGTTGTGCTCCCACCACCTCCCTGCCATTGAAGTCAGGATCAAGTTCAGACTCAATATTGGAGTCTGAGGATCCACTCCAAATATTTCCATCCCGTTCCTTGGGATTCCAAGAGTGTTTTGTGGTAACAGTACAAACCTGAGAACACAAAAAACACTTTTGGCATATTTTTCCTTTTGTTCCTTAGCAATACATGCTAGCAGCCGGTCTACATTATCTTGCAGCTCATAGCACTGCTCCGCTTGAACAGTAATTACTTCTTGTGTGATGGCCTTTACATCCTGTAAAATCTCAACCTCCTTTTCCAGTTCTCTTCTTTTACTCTGCAATGCAACAACGTCACCATCAAGAGCTCTAAGACCGGTAACAAATAACCATCCCAACCTCCCTTGGATTGCCTGAATTTTCTGGATTTCTGCAGGAGAAAATCGACCCCAGCATCAGTTGGACCCCAGAAGGACATTGTTTGAAAATGCGTGGCCAGGTTCCAGTGACGTGTTGGCTTGGGCGTGAATGACGGGAAGTGCTGTTGGGAGAGCAAAGCTGCCCAGTGTTAACAAACGCTGCTGCTGGGATGTGGGGGTAGAAGTGCCAGAAATGTGATTTCTCGGGGAAAACAGAGAAATTTGTCAAGGCCTGGTTGTTATCTGGCACATTGTAATTAAGCACAGTGGTAATTTTGCATCGATTTTACACAGGATTACTGGCTGTAACAGACTGGTTGCATCAAATAAATGTTGACTTGCTGCACTGGTGGCCTTGGGAACAGCCGATGGCTTCTGGAGGTGGTGACATCTCCTGTGAGCCCAGGAGTGCTGAGCCCATCGTACAGGGAACAACCTCCCCTCCCTGAGCAGGGCAGAGGACCCAGGGGTCCGGGCTGCCCGTCCACGCTCCTCTCCTGCCCCAACACCAAAATATGTTCCTTGGGGGATGGTTCTCACCAGAGACCCACGAAGAATCTGTTTCCTGTGGTGCCTTCAAAACAGAGGGTACCCCAAGGGCTGGCACCGTCTGCCCTTTACCTCACTGAATCCCAGAATGTCAGGGATGGGAAGGGACCTCAAAACCTCATCAAGTGCAATCCCCCCATGGAGCAGGAACACCCAGATGAGGTTACACAGGAAGGTGTCCAGGCGGGTTGGAATGTCTGCACAGAAGGAGACTCCACAACCCCCCTGGGCAGCCTGGGCCAGTGTTCTGATACCCTTACTGAGAGGAAGTTTCTTTTCATATGTAAGTGGAACATCCTGTGTTCCAGTTTGCACCCATTGTCCCTTGTACTGTCCCTGGTTGTCACCAGAAGAGCCTGACTCCATCCTCCTGACACTCCCCCTTTCCATATTGATCCCCATAAATGAGTCCCCCCTCAGTGTCCTCTTGTCCAGCTCCAGAGCCCCAGCTCCCTCAGCCTTTCCTCACATGGGAGATGCTCCACTCCCTTCAGCATCTTGGTGGCTGCGCTGGACTCTCTCCAGCAGTTCCCTGTCCTGCTGGAGCTGCGGGGCCACAACTGGACACAAGATTCCAGGTGTGGTCTCCCCAGGGCAGAGCAGAGGGGCAGGAGAACCTCTCTGACCTACTGACCACCCCCGTCTAACCCACCCCAGGTCCCATTGGCTTCCTGGCCACAAGGGCCCAGTGCTGGCTCATGGTCATCCTGCTGTCCCCAGGATCCCCAGGTCCCTTTCCCCTACGCTGCTCTCTAATAGCTCATTCACCAACTTATACTGGTACCTGGGGTTGTTCCTGCCCAGATTCAAGACTCTACACTTGCCCTTGTTCTATTTCATTACATTTTCCCTGCCCAGCTCTCCAGCCTGTCCAGGTCTCTGATGGCAGCACAGCTTCCAGTGTCACCACTCCTCCCAGCTTGGTGTCATTAGCAAACGTGCTGACAGTCACTCTAGTTCCTCATCCAAGTCAATCATGAATATAGTGAAAAGTACTGGCCCCAGCACTGCCCCTGAGGCACTGCACTGGATCCAGGCCTCAACTGGACTCTGCCTTATTGACCACGACTCTCTGGCTTCTTCCCTTCAGCCAGTTCACAGTCACCTCACTATCCAATCGTCCAGACCGCACTCCCTCAGTTCAGATGTGAGGATGCTGTGGGAGACTGTGTCAAATGCCTTATTCAAGTCAAGGTAGATCACGTCCACCGCTCTGCAATCATCCATCCATCTTGTTATGTCCTCATAAAAGTCAATGAGGTTGGTCAAGCACGACTTCCCCTTGGTGAAGCCATGTTGACTGCCCCTAATGACCCCTAATCTCCTTGATATGCCTTGAGATGGCACCAAAGATAAGTTGTTCCATCGTCTTCCCAGGGATGGAGGTGAGGCTGACCAGTCTATAGATACCCAGGTCCTCCTTCTTGCCCTTTTTGAAGGCTGGAGTGACATTTGCTTTCCTCCAGTCCTCAGGCACCTCTCCTGTTTCCCACGACTTATCAAAGATGAAGGACAGTTGCCTAACAGTGACCTCAGCCAGCTCCCTCAGCACCCGCAGGTGCATCCCACCCAGACCCATGGATTTATGGATGTCCAGGTTGTTTAACTGGTCCATAACCCAGTCCTCGTGAACCAGCCTCCTCCAGCCTCATGGGGGAACACTCCACCTTCCCCTAATCTGCCCGTATCTGGGGGCACATGGCAGGTGGGAAGGAGGTGTCCTTTACAGTGACACCCCGGGTGTCTGGGCTCCCTCAGCCACTCCGCTCATGGCCGTGGTGTGGCCAGAGAGGACCCAGGCGTCCGAGTGCTGGCACAGCAGTGGGAACATGGACACGGACACACCCATCCACACGCAAGCGTAGCTTTGCTGAAGGGATTTACTGATTATGAGAGGGAAACGGCCCAGGGCTCCCAGGGGATCAGATGGGGTCATCCAGGGATGATCATCTCCTCATGCCGCTGGAGGGGGGACAGGACACGGCTGTCACCATCAGTTTCAGTTCTGAAATCAGAGCCCAAAATGAGACCTCCAGTGTCAGCTGGGACACGAGGGCAGCCTTGTCCCCACCGTCTCTCTCTGCAGAGACCCAGGGAAGGAGACAAGAGTTGGAGCCCTCAATCAACCCAGGACAAGACTTGGTTCTCATGAGATCCATGTGGCACCCAGAGCTCTTTGGCCGGTGTGTCATTAGCCCCAGATGCCTCTACATCTTGCAGAACCCTGCCCAGCCCTCAGGGTGATCCTCGGGGTCTGTATGGCCCCAGAGCCCCTGCCTGGCCTGCACGGTGACCCTCTGGGTCCATAGAGCCCACTGGGTGCAACAAAAGTCATGGGGGTAGCTCTGTCCAGTGTGGCCTGGGACACAGGTCATGGACAGTCCCCTCTGTTTTCTTGTCCTGGATCCACGTTCTGCCCACCCAGACAGCTCAGGGATGCTCCGAGGTCCAGGACCCTTGGTGGGGCTGGAGATGCCCTGATGCTGCTCACCTCGAGTTCAAGAGGTCGCAACAGCGTATTCTGCAGTTCCAAGTCAACATCTGGAAGATCTGGAACCTGGCGTTTCTGCTGCAAAACATCATCCACCCTGACAGACAGAGGGAGCTGGGGAGAAAGGTTGGGTGAGGGGCACACTTGGGTGCACTGGGAGGCAGAAGAAAGCGATGGGGTCCTTGGGGAAGGTGACTCCAGGGAAAAATGGGGTACGTGAGCTTGTGTGGTGGGGCACAGAAAGCAGTGGAGGTCCTGGGGAAGGGGCTGTGTCCTGGGGTATCCTGGGGTGCACTGGGGTGTAGTGGGTTGTGATGGGATGGACGGGAATGCAATGGGAGCCCTGGGAAATGGGGCATCCTTGGGAAAAAACTGGGCAGCAGGGATGTTCGGGGGGGCTGCAGGGGGTGCATGGGAGTGTACTGGGGCACATTGGCATGTTCTGGGTCACGCTGGGATGCCCTGGAGTCTCGTGGCCATGGGAGGGAGGGTGTGGGGCCAGCAGAACTTGTGACACCCACCGCAGCCCTCTTCACTCGCCCGAGTTTGAGTCCCCCCTGTAGAGAAACCATGAGACCTCAGTGGTCACTGGGATGTCCCAGTCCCAGCAAGGGAGGGGAGGACCAAAGTGCCCTCCAGTTCCCCAGACTGGATGTCCTCCAAGTCCACCCCACTACTTACATGCAGGAGAGAACCTCCACTTGCTTCCAGCAACACTCCTGGATATGCCTATGAAAGAAGAGAAAGGGGTTGGTCTGGCTTGGAGAGAAATGGGGCTGTGGGTGGGACACAGGTGACACCAGCCCCACCCAGGCCCATGGATTCTCCCTCATCTGAGCCTGAAAATCCCTTCTGCTCCCCGCAGCCTCATTCCACCAAGTTTCACCTGAGATACCTGTTCATGCAGGGACCAGGGCTCGGGTCGGGGAAAAGGATAACACGGGAATTTGGGGCCTCCAAGGAGGACGGGGGTTGGGGGGGACCCAGAGACAGGGCACTGTTGTGAACTTGCAGAACCCAAGGGACCGGGCTGGGGGTGCTGGAGGGACAGGACTGCGTGGGATGCAAGTGGGGGGTAAAGGAATTCAAGGGGAGGGGACACGGGGAATTCAAGTGAGGTTGGTGGTGGGGGCAGGAGGAAGAGGAGAGCAGAGGAACAAAACGCGGGGATCGGGAAAGTGTTTGGGAGGGGGTGTTCAAGGAAGGGGATCTGGGGACACTACTACAGTGGACAGGATGAAAGGCAAAGGACGGAGGGGAAAGATGGAAAGAAAGGCATTGGCATCCATCAAAGGGAGGGCATTGGGGACCCTATATAGGACACAGAGGAGATCCTGAGGAGGAGATACCGGAGGGGCCCAAAAGGATGGAATGGGGAGGCCCAAAGAAGAGGGCTGTGGGGGCACCAAGACAAGAAACCGGTGGGGGCCCTCACTGGAGCCTCACCTGCGCATCCGCGGGGGTGCACAGCAGGATGGTGAAGAGCAGGGCCACGCTGAGCACTGCGACCTTCATCTTCCTCTGCGGTGCAGGGAGTCCTGGGTGATGCCAGAGAAGGTGAGGGCACCTTTATCCCTCCCAGGACGACTCCTTGCCCCTCCCCACCCCTCCAGCCCCCAGGGCAAAGCCAGGCTTGGCAGAGACACCGCCCTGGCAACCCAGCCTTGGCACAGAGTCACCCCCGCCTTGAGCACTGATCCGGCTGCCTTCCCTGGCACCAGTGCAGCTTCCTGCATGGGGCAGCTGCACGGGGAAGGGCCCAGGCATCCACGGTGGCGAGGGGGGACAGGAGTGTGTCTCTGACAGCCAGACACCCTGTGCTGATGACTCACTGCTCCAACTCGAAACCATCCTGCAACAGCCCCAAAAGCCAGATCCTCCCATCTCCCAGTGCCCCTCACCTCCCAGCACCACCATGTCCCAGCGCCCCTCAACACCCAGGCCAGTCTTTCCCTGTGGAACCCCCCTCAGAGATGACACCAGCCTCAAATCTGGGGTCTCTAAGCACAATTATCTCTGAGCCCTTTCCAGCCCCTTAAATAAATGAGGGGCTGGGAGTCACTCCTCTTCTTGGGGCACCAGGGACCCCAGGATTCGGGAACTCTGGGACCTGGGAGGACAGCTGGGGCAATGGGCAATGTGGACAGCTGGGGACTGGGATCCTCAGTCACTGGTGGCACTGACAGTGGGGAGCACTGGTGAATCCTGGGCTCTGGGAGAGGAGGGCTGGGCTTGGGGGAAGCGCTGGAGTGCTGTCAGTGCCCAGCTCCAGCCCACCCCATTTCCCTTGCACCGCCAGCCCCCAACTGGTCCAGTCTCCAGCCACAGCTCAGAACAGAGCAGAGGGAACATCCCCTGCCCTGGCTCTCACCTGCCCCTGCCTGGGGTCACTGTGCCCTCCCAGACAACCTGGCTCCCACTCTGCAGAGCTGATCCCGCGTGGTGGGTCCCAGTGTCCCTGTTCCCAACAAGGCTCTGGCTCCAGCCCCGTCCCTTCCTGGGACTTGGCCACAGCTCACCAAAGGCCCTTGTCCCCACCGAGTGTCCCTTCAATGCCCCCATCCTCGGCCCAGGCCAGCGCTGTCCCTGAGCAGGATGTGGCCATCCAGAGGGACGTGATGAAGCGGGCGCTTGTTCCCAGGCAGCTGCTCAGAACTAATTGTTGACGGAGCTGCCCTGGCACGAGGAGGGATGTTTGCTCCCACAGTGGCTCTGATAAGCTCTGTTTGCCCAGGGCCCATGGCACAAGAAGCCCGTTCACCAAGATCGGTGCCTCACAGAGTGATCGGTCGGGGGATCCAGGGCAGTTAAAGCAGCCTGGCAGCCTGGGCTCCCCCAGCCCTGGCAGCGGGCAGAGCCCACAGAGAAGGGCAGTGCTGGGGCAGCGGGGAGGAGCAGGTGCTGGGGCACCCGCACGCCTGGGGCTCCCTGGCTGCCCTGGCACAGGCTGGAGCCCAGAGGCCGGGGGGTCCCAGGGGAGCAGCTGGACAGCCAGGGTGCCGCTCTGCTTCGGGACAGCCTGTGGGCAGGGGAGTCCTGCCGGAGTGGGGCTCAGAGCAGCTAGGGGATGGAGCTGTGTCCCCAGGGGCACGGCCTCCCTGCCCTCTCCCCCGCCTGCCTTGCAGCTCTCCCTGGCTTTTCGGGGGGCAGGGGGTTCCCTTCACTGCACCCCTGGCCCAAGCATCCCCATCCTGGGGGCCCTGGTCAGCATCCTCTGGGCACTGTGGGGCAGTGTGAGAGTGGGGGAATCGGTTTATTACTGCAGTCTGAGTGGGCTGCTTTTCACAAACGTGCACCGCAGGGTCTGTGTCAGTGAGGAGAATTACTGTACGGCCGTATAGTGTGTGTGTGTGGTGTGTATCTGGGAAGCCACGTGCTGTAAGAGCTGTCAAACACCGATGTGTTCTCTTGGGTGCAGGATGGACGAGCGACTGCAGCTACAGAATAGGAGGGGAGGAAAAGACAGACAGACAGAAGTGCCTGAACTCCACAACTTGCCTGGCAGTGCAGAGAGCAGGAACTGTGGTGAGTCCTGGGCCCTTGGGGTCATTTCATCCTGTTTTGTGTTCCAGTTCCTCCCTGCTCCCTCCTCTTTCCTGCTGTGTCCTTCTTCCTCTTCATCTCTTCTCTCTCTGTCCCTCTCTGCTGCTTCCTCACCGTTTCCCCACCCTTCTCCATCTCTGTGCAGGGTTTCTCGTATCCCCCTCTCTGTCTCCACCCCTCTGTTGTTCTCATCATCCCTGGTTTCTCTTTGTCGTCATTCTGGTCTGTTGCTCTGTCCTGCTCCCTGCCCCATCATTTCTCACTGTATGTCTCTGTCCTGCTCCCTGCACCTGTCCTGGTTTTCTTTCTGTCTTCCTTGCCTGTTCCCAGTCCCATCCTTTCTCACTATATCACCCCTGTCCATCTGGCTCTGCCTTTTATTTTTCTTCTCTTCCTCTTTCCTGCTTCTCAGCCCTCTTTTCCTCTTCCTCCAGATCATTGCTACGTTTCCCGTTTCCAGTATCTTCGTTTTCATCCAAACTTTGCTTTACTTCTCAGACTTTCTTTTTGTCTCTCCATCTGTACATCCCCCTCCCTGTCTTTCTCTACCCTCTTCCTGCTTCTCCTCCTCCCCCCTCCTCATCCCTCTGTCCTGCTCATCAGCCCTGCTGTTTCTTCCTCCCTGTTTCTTCACAGCTCCTTATCCCTTTCTGCCTTGATCTCTCCATCTCTCCATCCTTTTCCCTGTGTGTTTCTTTCTCTCTCAGCTCCTCTGTCTTCTCTCTTGTCTCATTTGTCTCTCTCTAGTCCTCTGTCCTTCTCCCCAGCAGCTTCAACTGAATGACCAGGTGTCCCTGCACTCTGGTGTTTCCTCATCCCTGCCCTGGGGAAGATCTGTGTCTGTAGGGCTGGGCATCATTTAGGAGCTGGTCTCCTTCTGGGGACAGCAGAGCTGGGTGCAGCTACAGCAGAGGTTGTTCTCAGCTGCTGCTTATGCAGCTTGTTGGAAGAGCGGCTGTGGGCCTTCTTTGGAAGGGAGGTTTCTTGTTCTGTGCTTCCTGCTTCTCGGGACCCTGCGCAGGAGCGGTGCTGGGGTCTGCAGGGACGGGTGGGACCTGCTGTGACTCCTGGTGAATGTGAACTCAACTTGTCCTGATGTCCTCTAACGAAACCTGACTGACCGTAGATGGTTTTCTTGCCTGTTTCAGTTCTAAACTACATGTTTGGCACTGAAGAACATGAGACTTTGTGCTGTTTTCCAGATGTCAGTAGCTTTGAATCGGCTGAGAACATCACTGCCTCAGGTACCAGGGCAGGTGGTCTGTGATCAGGGATGTGGACTTGCATGGCCGTGCTTTTATGAACATTTTAGGGTCTTGCCACTTGAAAGGCCTTCATTTTCCTAGAAATTTTAGGATGGTATTTCTTATTTGGAGGTTCAGACTCTGGTTGGACTTGATGTTGAATGGTCCATATAATGGGGTCCATAAAATAAGAATCTCGCTTCCTTGTTGTTTTCTTACACTGTCTGAATTTGGTAAGCGAGAGCAAGAGTGGTTGACAGTGTCTGTTTTTGAGAGTAACGCATTCCTGACCCTCCCTCTTTGTATGGTGAAAGTTTCTGCCTGCACTATGATTTTGCTGGGCTGTGAGGCTGTGTTGGAGCAGCAGAGGTAAGAAGTGGTGGCTTTAAAGGCATTGAAGCTGTGGTAAAACTAGCAGGTAAAGCTCGTTTCTTCCTAGAGAGCTGCCTGACAAAAATAGTTAAAAGTAAAGACCCTTGAGAGCCTGTGCACTCCCATAGGCAGCGCTGCCTCCCAAATAGGTTCACCCTTCTCTACTTCTGTTCCTTCCATGCTCTTGTAGAACAAGACCATGCAGTCGTGTGCAGATGTGGTGATTCCAATGTGACTATGAGGTCACAGCCCCACGGTGACGTGCTGTGCTGTGTCTCGGCAGCAGCAGCATCATGGTGCGAGCGTGGGGGCCATGGTCCTCACCCTCCTCCTCCTGCTGGTGTCCCTGCCAGCCCGGGAGGCCCAGGCTGCTCCAGCCGAGCGCAGGGAGCAGGTGGGCGGGCAGGGGCAGCACCCAGCCCCGAGCAGCTCAGCAGGGCAGCAGTGGGGCCAGGGCTGGGGCTGGGGCCGGGAGAGCAGCCGGGCTGGGCCGGGCAGGGCGAGCCAGGCAGCACCAGGGTGTGGGCAGGGGACAGACGCCCCGCAGGGAGGGGAGAGGGGCTGCGGCTGCTTCAGGGGCAAGTTGTGGGCAAGCAGGGGCTGGGAGTGGTGGCACAGGGGCAGAAACCAGCACTGAGTCCCTGTGGGGCCCTCCCTGCCCCCCAGCCTCGTGCCACACGGCCCCATCCCAGGGCACGCTTTGAGCCTTTGGGCCCGTTTCAAATCAAAGCTGGGATTGCTTTGGCCCTTTGGGCCAGTTTTGAGCTCAATATGGGCACATTTGTGCCCTTTGGGGTTCTTTCTGCCTGGATCTGGGAGTTCTTTGGCTTTGCAGTCCAGTTTATACTCAAATCTGGGGGTGATTGGGCCACTTTTTTACCCAAATCTGGGCATACTTTGACTTTTTGGTCCAATTTCACTCCAGATCTGGAGATGTCATACCCCTTTTTGGCCAGTTTTGATCCAAATCTAGTTATGCTTTGGTTTTTCTGGCTCTTTTTACCCAATATACTCAGGTGCTTTTGCCCATTTTTTCTCCTAATGTAGGTGCTGTGTTCCCAAATATGGGATATTTTCACCTTTGCCAGCAGTTTTGCTTTTGATATTGATTGATTGTTTGATTGATTGATTGATTGACTTCTGGGAAGCAAGAAGTGAGAGCCTGTGCACTCCCATAGGCAGTGCTGCCTCCCAAATAGGTTCACCCTTCTCCACTTCTGTTCCTCCCATGCCCATGTAGAACAAGGACATGCAGTCGTGTGTAGATGTGGTGATTCTAATGTGACTATGAGGTCACAGCCCCACGGTGACGTGCTGTGCTGTATCTCGGCAGCAGCAGCATCACGGTGCGAGCGTGGGGGCCATGGTCCTCACCCTCCTCCTCCTCCTGGTGTCCCTGCCAGCCTGGGAGACTCCAGGCCATGGCATTGGCAGAGTTAATCGAGCTTCTCAGCTGGATCCTGGTTATGAGCCTTGGGCTGTCCCAGGGGTAAGTTGTCACTGTCTGTCTGCTTGAAGGAATACACACTCACGTTTTAATAGGTTATTCACGTGTGATTGTATCCAAGATCATCTCAGAGGCTTTTCAAAAGCTTTTTGTGCCTTGCTGGTGTTACACAGACAAGTAATAAATACTATTTGCCTGAAAACCTGCTAGGTCTCAGCAAAAAGGTCACCCATGTTCCATTTCTAGCTGTGGGAACGTACACCTTTGTATGTGTCCTGTGTCATTACCTCACCCCCTGCCATCACTGCAGGTGACTGAGGAAGAAGGAGATCACAACATGCCATGGAAGCTCCTCCCCTGTGTTTGACTCCCTGTTTGGTTCCTGCAGTCCATGGTGATCAAGCCTCTTGGTGTAATCCTGTTCCTGAGCCTGAGGACAATGCCAGGGGTAAGTGTTCAGTCTTCATTGGTCACTGGCCTTTTACATTTGTTAATATTTGGTTTATTATTTGTTAACGTCTTCCTGCAATAGTTGTGCCTTGCAGTAGCCAGCAGGCTCTTTGCTAGAAGAAACATGGATGATCATTTTTTGCCCTGGTGCTCCATGCTCCCACCTTAGTGTGAGTTTTCTTTTGTGTGTGTGAGAGGTGTCCTGGTCAGAAGGCCCTGAGAGCCCCCATGTTTGTCCATCTGGTCCTTGAGGGGTGTTGCATGTGGCCTGGACACAGTAGTTTGGAAGCTGCCAGGTCCCAGCCAAGGGATCTGCAGCCCCTCTGCAGCTTTGGAAATTTCAGCATGCGTCTGGGTCCCATGTTGTTGCCTGACCCCCGTCCAGGTGCTGCAGGTCACTGAGGACAAGGTAGATCACAATGTGAAATGACAACTCTTTTCCTTTCTCCTTGATTCCAGCTGTCCCTGTAGGCAGCGACTACTTGACTTCTTGACTTGACTATGTCCGTGAGCCTCGGGGCGATCCCACAGGTTCGACCTTGGAACAAATGAGCGTTTCCATGTTAATTTTCTGTTCCTGTGAAATTTAGCTTGCTACTTTCTTGGCTGACGCTCAGTCACGCAGAGGGGAAGTGGGTCCGCCTCAGTGCTGTGCCCCAGAGGGCTCTGCCTTGCAAAGCTCTTTGCCAATCGCTCCATCTCTGCGCTGCTCGCAGTGCCGGCTGCCGAGCCAGCGGCAGGTTGGGGCTGAGTTTAGAGCTGGGTGAGCTCCAGGGAGTCCTTTCTCCTGACAGCTCCAGGCCTGGTCAGTGGCCACTGCAATTGCTGGATAAATGTTGGCAAGATGCTCCTGATGGGCAGGGAGAGAGGAGCTGCCACTGGGATGGGTTTGGATCCTGAGGACACAGCGGTGGGTGACAGGGGTGGCCATTGCGGAGGGGCAGTGTGAGCTCTGGTGCTGCTGTCTCCAGGTTGGCTCACCAGACCCAGGCCACCATGCTGGTTCATCAGATCTTTGGCGGATCCCTGTGGTTCCGTGGTGAGCGCTGGCTGCCAGGTCCTGGGCCTGTGACTCTCAGGGCAGCGGTTTCCCTGAGAGCCTTGCAGTACAAATCTTTTGGGAAAACTGCTGAGTGTGTGTAACTTATCCAGAGGTCAGTCTTGTGGTTCCTGTGGGTTGTGGTGTGTGTTGTAGTGATGAAAAAAGCTGTTGGCTGGGGGCCCCCAGCTCTTTGCCACCAGCTGAGGAGCCCATGTTGGCAGTTATGTAGCAGCACTTGCTGTCCCAGCACACAGTGGAATTGCACGCTGTGAATCCTGGTGCCGACATCCCAGAGCCCAAAGCTGGAGAGGGGGCACACGGCAGCTGCCTGTGCTGTGCTGAGGTGGTGTTGGGTGCAGGTGTTGTGCCAGGGTGTGCTTACTGCTCTTGCTTTTGCAGTGAAGTTCTGAGTGTGCAAGAGCATCTGGGAGAGCTCTGACCCTTTCCTGGAGCTGGTGCTGGAGATCAGGTAGTGGGGCAGGGTGTGGGTGGGGGAGCTCTGCTCTCACAGGGGATGTTCCTGCAGCTGCACCGTTACTGCTCTGGAGGCTGCTTAACTGCCAGTGTCAGGCAGGGTGCAGGCAAGAGGAAAGCAGCTTCTGTTGTTGTGCTGCCTCTGTCTGGCAGAGCAGAGCCTGTTGCCTGAGCATGAGCCACGACTCCTCCATTGAGGCTCCATGGGACTGGGGACAGTACAGCCGTCCCTCATGGCATGCTGGCCAGTGCCTGGCTGGGGGCAGGCTCAGGGGTTTGGTGCAGTCTGTGGCCCTGTGCTCATGCTCTGTTTTATCTCTTGGGGCCAGCGTCTCTGATCAGGTGAAAAAAGCTGTGACCAACAGACCCAGGTCTTCACCAGCGACAGGCCAGGTGAGTCCTGAAGGCTGTTCTGGGCCAGAGCTGCAGGAGCTGCTGCCCCTCTGCCTGCTCTGCAAGGGCAGGTGGGCTGCAGCTTGGCAGGGAGGCAGCCACTGCACCCAATGGACAGGGGTGAGGGAGGATGACTTGCAGGAAGGATCCTGCTCAGTTAAGAGCTGCTGTGTGAGCTTGGAGGGGATGGGATTGCAGTATCCCCCTGTGTCCTTGGCACAGTGATTCAGCCTGGAGGCCCAAAAAGCTGCTCGCCCTCCTGCAGCTGCCTCCTGTGCCCAGAACAGTTCAGAGCTCCTGCAACACCAGCAGCACAAGTGGGGCCAAAGCAGAGCTGTCCTGGCAGAGCTCCTGGGAGAGCAAGCAGCCACCTACCTCACCCAAGCTGCTGCTGGAGCCCATCCCCAGCCAGGAGCCCAGGGGCAGTGGGGAGAATGCTGAGACCCTGGAGAGGGACTCCTGCAGCAGCAGTGCTGCCAGCCCAGTGCATGGCACAGCGGGGATCTGCCCAAAGCGTCCCAGAAGGCCCAGGGTGGAACCAGCAGCTTCTGCACATCTCAGGAATCAAGCTGTGGCATGGACCTCCCTACTGGCTCCAGCACCAAGATGGCTGCACCCAAAGACTCCAAATTGGCAAAATTGAAATAGTCCCTGTTGGCCAGTGCTGCTCTGGAGCTGAACATCACCATGTCACCACCACCAGCCATGAAGCTGGTGCATTCTGCCAAAAAGTGAGTTGGAGCTTCTACCTGGAGCCTTCGACAGGTGCCTTGTGTCTTCTGAGCTGGAGATTGTGTTGGGGAGAGTGTAGACTGAATGCTGGGTGTCTTGCTAAGCTGGAGGCAGACAGGGAGAGCCCCTCAGCCCCAGGGCTGCAGCAGTTGCTCTGGTTTGGGGTACAGGGCCAGGTCCCCACTGTTGTTCCCATCCCTGATTAAGGCTGGAGAAACGCCTCCTGTTTCTTGTTCAGGACAGAGGGGCGGCTGTGCCAGTCCCTGGAGCGGAGTGGCCTCACCAATCTTCTCTGAGTGTCTTGTCCCCTGGGGCAATGGGAGCAGGTGACTCCCCAGCTGGAGGCTGCAGAGTCTCCTCCTCCCCACGCAGGGGCTGGGACCGGCCCTCTGGGCGCCGCTGTGCAACTACAGCTCAGGACAGTGCGCTGGGGTTTCTGTTGTTTAAATTTCCTTCCTTCCTTTTTTCATTTCTGCTTCTAAGAGAAAACCCTTCTGATTTGTTGACCACCCCCCACTTTCCTCTCCCCTTCTGTGTCTTTACCCTTCCTTTTTCTCTGGGCTCACCTTCTTATTTTCTTCTCTTGGCTCATGGAAAACTCTTTTCTTTAGATCAACAAGTTTGTTGTTTTTATTTTTTTCATGTCAATAACTGCAGCACAGCATCCTGTGGAAGGCGAGCAGAAGTGACCATTGCACACCACCTCATTCACAATTTGCCAACCACACCTACCCCATGGATACTACCTACCCCAACTCCTTGGCCTTTTGGCAAGTCGAGGTAAGTGGTGCCAGTCGCTCCCAGGCTCCTGCACGGCAGCAAGGCCAGTAGTCCACGAGGCAACTGTCTGACATGGCAGGTGGCCCAGGGGAGTGATTTCAGCAGCCACCTCTCCTGTTCTCTTGGATTGGCTAAGATGGGAGCAGTTGGGTGCTGTGCTTGTGCACTGTGGAGTGTGGAGGAAGAGGGGGGCTCCTGCTCCTGACCTGGCCTTCAGATCATGTCAGCCTCTTTTCCTGTTCTGCAGGCTGTCCTCATCTGCTCTCCGTTGGCCAAATCATGAAAAGCCGACCTTCAGCTTCATCCTCAGCGCAGCCCTTTGGCTCCCAGCCTCCCCGTGACCACCTGTTCCACTGCCCACCCTTCGCACCACCTTCCTCCCTGCAGCAGCGAGAAGGAGCCCAGCCAGGTCACCCCTGGTTCCTCCAGAAAGTGTCAGTGTAAGCAGCCCCCTGGAGCAGACAGCAGCCCCTGTGCTCTGGCTCTGAAGGACAAGGATCAAGTCTCCAGCCCCCAAGGAAGAAGAAGAAGAATCTCACAGGAGGGCTCAGTGTCCCCTGTGGGGAAGGAGGTGGCAGGCAAGGGTCCCAGCGGTGGCAGGGAGGCACCCAGCTGTCAGCACCGAAAGATCAGGCCCGTGGTGCAAGTGTCAGGCCCCAGGACCTGTCTGGACACAGAGCCCATCTGCCCCCTCAAAAGGAAGAAAAAGAGGAGAATGGAGGAGACAGAAGAGTGCTGCTCAGGGTTAGAATGAGGTTTAGCATTAGGGTTACAGATTGTGGGTAAGGTTTAGAATGAAGGCTTGGGTTTAGGTTTAGTGTTTAGGGTTTGAGTTAGTGATAGGGTTAAAGTTAGGTTTAGGGGTTAGGATTAGAGTTACAGTTTACTGTTAGGTGCTAGGGTTAGACTTGGGGTTAGTGAAGAGTATTATGGTAAGTAGTTAGGGTTAGGGGTAGGGACAGAGTTAAGGTTGGGTTTTGGTTAGAGGTAGGTTTATGGTTTAGGTTTAGCTTTAGTGGTTAGGATTAGGGTAGGGTTAGGGATGAAGAATTGGCATTGTAGTTAGTGGTATGGTTTGTGGATAAGGGAAATGGTTAGATTTTGGGTTTAGGATTAGGATTAGGGGTCTGGTAGTGCTTGAAATAGTGGTTAGGGTTAAGAATTAGTGTTAGAGCGATGGGTAGAGTAAGGGTTGAAATTTTGGATAGAGCTGGAGTTAGCGGTTAGGACCGGGATCAGAGTTTTGCTTAGGGTTATCATTTGTTGGTTATGGTTTCTTGGCTAGTGTGTATTAGTTATGTTTCAAATTAGGATTAGTGTTTAGGGTTAGGTTTCAGTGTTAGGATTAGGAGCTAGGGTTAGAGGGTATGTTAGCTTGAGAGTTAGTGCTACAGGTTAGAGTTAGGACTATGTTTGCATTAGTGTCAGAGGGGGCTAGTGTTTCATCAGATGTAGGGATAGGGCTTTGGGTAAAGCACAGGGTCAGGATTAGAGTTACCAGTATAGGGATTGGGAGTAGTGTTAGGTTGAGATAAGGTGTATGGTGAGGCTTAGATATGGGTTAGGGGTTTGGGTGTAGAGTTAGAGTTAGCATTAGGTAAGGTTTCAGGTTAGGTTTAGATTACAGGTAGGGTTGGAGATTAGGGTTATAGTTAGGATTAGGGTTTGCGGTTAGGGTTAGTGGTTATTTTTCGAGTACTAATTAGAGGTAGGGTTAGACTTAGCCTTAGGGAAAAGAATTAATTTTAGTTGTAGGGATAGGATTTGGGTTAGTTTTAAGGTGTAGGGGTTATTGTTAAAGTAAGTATGAGGTTTAGAATGAGGCTTGCAGGCTAGGGTTGGGGTTAAGGTTTAGGAGTTAGGTTTAGAATAAGTGTTAGGGGTTTGTTTTTGTGGTTAGAGTTAGAAGTAGAGTTAAGGACAGGGTTATAGTAAGCAGCTAGGACTTAGGGTTATGGTTATAGTTAGGCTTAGGGTTAGATTAGGGTTATTGTTAGGGTTTGGTGTTCGGGCTTTGGTTAAGGCTAGAGTTTGCATTAGGTTTCAGGTTTAGACTTAGGGTTAGGATTTACAGTAAAGGTTAGAGTTAGGGTAAAAATTAGGGCTTAATTTAAGGGTTAATTAAGGGTTAGATTTAGAGTTAGGGTTAGGATTTGGTTTAGGTTTAGCATTTAGATAAGGGTTAGGTTTTAGATAAGGTTGAGGGTTAGTGTTAGATAAGGTTTTGGGCTAGGGGATAGAGTTAGGGTTAGAGTTTGGGATAGGCTTATGGAGCATGGTTAGGGTTAGTGTTTGGGGTCAGGGTTTTGAGTGAGGGTTATGGGTCAGGTTTTGGGTTAGAGTTAGTCTTAGAGCTGGGATTAAACTTTGGGCAAGAGGTTAAAGTATAGCATTAAGGGTTAGGGTTAGGAGTTTGTGTTTGTGTTCTATGAGGTTTAGGTTAGGGTTACGTGGTAGGGTTAAGGTCTAGGGTTAGATTTAGGGTAAAGGTCAGTGTTAGGAGTTACAGTTAGGGTTAGTCTTAGGAATTAGAGGGTTGGGTTAGATTTTGGGGTTAGGGGTTTGAGCTAGGGCTAGGGGGAAGAGTTACATTTAGGGTTAGAAATAGGGTTAAAGGTAGGGCAAGGGCTCAGAGTTAGGGTTAGAATTCCTGTGTTTGAGTTAGATGAGGTTTAGGATTAGGGTTATGTGTTAGAGTTAGGCTTTAGGGTTAAGAGTTATGGTTAGTGCTAGAGTTAGGAGCTAGGGATTAGTCTGAGAGGTAGGGTTTGAGGTTCGGGTATGTATTTGCATTGGGGTTTGGGTGAGGTGTTCAAGTATGAGGGGTACGATTTGATTAGTATTGGAGTTCGAGAGTAGTGTCAGTGGAAGTGGTTAGGGTTAGGGGTTAGTTTTAGGAGGTAGGGCTAGGGTTATGTTTAGAGTCAGGTTTAGGGTTAGAGTTAGGAGTAGGGTCAGGGTTTGATTAGGATTAGGGTTAGAATTAAGGTTAGGGCTTTTGGGTTTGGGTTAGGGGTAGAGTTTGGTTTTAGGTTGAGGCTTAGATTTGTGATTACAGTAAGAAGGCTAAGCATTAGGTTTAGAGTTGGAGTTAGAGCTAGGGGTTTGCATTAGTGTTCCATTAGAGTGAAGAGAATTGGCTAGAATTTAGGATTAGACTTAGGGTTGAGGGAGTAGCATTAGTGGACATAGTTAGGAGTAGCTTAGGTGTAGGAGTTGGGGCTTGGGGTAAGATGTAAGGGTTGGAGTTAGAGTTAGGGATAGAAAGTATAATTAGGATTAGAGTAAGGGTTAGATTAAAGTTTAGGGGTTAGGCAGTAGTGTTAGAAAAGGTGGTTAGGCTTAGGTTTTAGAATTCTGTTGGAGATAGGGGTTCGGGTTCAGGGTTAGGGAGAAATGTTATTGCGAATGGTTAAGATTAGCATAGGAGATTAGGTTTAGGGGTGAGGCTAAAGTTATGGTTAGAGTTAGGCTTAGGATTCTTTTTAGAGGTCAGGTTAGGGGTAGATTTCATGTTAGGGTTAGTGTTGGGTTAGGTTGGTTTAAGGTTTGTGGTTAAAGTTAGGTTAGTGATAGGGTTATGCTTAGGTTAAGGTTAGGGTTTATGTTTAGTGTTAGGACTAGGTTTCAAGTTAGGGTTAGAGTTAGTATTAGGGTTTAGGCTTACCATGAAGGTTATAGTTAGTGTTAGGGGTCGGCATTAGGGTTATCATCTTTGTGTTAGGGAGTAGTGTTACGGTTAGTGGAACTGGTTAGGGTTAGGTAGGGTTAGTTTCAGGGTTTAGGGGTTATTGCTCGAGTAAGGGTGAGGTTTAGATTGATGGTTACTGGCTAGGGTTAGGGTTAAGGTTTAGGGCTGAGCTTTAGAGTCAGCTTTAGGGGGTTGATGTTAGGCTTAGGTATTAGGGAGAAGAATTAGGGTTAGATTGAAGGATAAGATTATGGCTAGGATAAGTGGTTAGGACTTAGGTTTAGGGTTACAGTTCCTTTTAGGGTTAGATTGGAGTCAATGATTGGGTAGCGTTACCAGTTAGGGAGAAAGGTTAGAGTTAGGGTTTGATGTTAGCATTAGATTTTGAGTTGGGGGTATTGTTAGATTAGGGTTTGGATTTCTTTTTATGTTATGTTGGTCTTAGGGTTAGAGTTAGGGGTTTGTCTTAAATTTTAGGATTAGATTTAGGATTAGTATTTAGGTTTACATTTAGTCTTAAGTTTTAGGATTTGATTTAGGGTAATGGTTGGATTAGAGTTAGTGCAAGGGGTTCCGGAGTTGTCTTAGGGGTAGAGTTAAGTTTTGGGTTTAGATTTAGGGGTAGGGTTAGATTAAGGTTTAGGATTAGAATCATGGTTTGGGCATGGAATTAGTTTTAGAGTTAGGGTTAGAGGTTGGTCTTAGATTTAGCCTTTGCTTTAGGATTACAGTAAGTGCTTGGACTAACATTAGGGGTTTAGATTTAGGGATAGGTGTTAGGGTAGTGTTAGGGTTATTATTAGGGTTTGATTAGGATTAGGTTTAGGGTTTATGGGTAGGGATGTGGTTAGTGGTAAGGGTTAGTGTTAGAGGTAAGGATTAAGGTTAGGGGTTAGGGAATAGTGTTAGTATAAGCAGTTAGACTTCATGTTTAGGGGGAAAGGGTAGGAATATGGTTAGGGTTAGCACTATTTGTAAGTATTAGAGTTATAGTTAGGTTTAGGTTAGGGGTGAGTGTTAGGGGTTCGAGTTAGAATTAGGGTTAGGGTTAGGGTTAGAGGTCAGCTTAGGGGTTACCATTATAATTTTGATTGGATTTAGGGTTAGAATAAGGCTTAGATTTTAGACTTAGAGTTAAGATTTGAGTTAAAGATAGGGATTAGGATAAGGGTTGGGGTAAGGGTTGGATTAGAGTTAGATGTTGGGGTTAGGAGTTTTGTTATTTGGATGGTCAGGTTTGGGTTTTAGATTTATATTGAAGGGTTAGGGCTAGGACACTGGGTTAGGGTTAGAGGTAGTGTTAATGTTATTTTTGGGATAGCGGTTTAGGGTTAAAGTTTATTTTAGAATGATGGGTTAGGATTTAGCATTAGATTAGAGATAGGTTTAGGTTAGGGTTTAGGGTTAGGCTTAGAGGTTGAATTAATGGTTAGGGTTAGATATTAGGGTTGGGTTAGTGTTAATTTTAGTCTAAGTGCTTACGGTTGGTGGCTGGGTTCATGAGCTAAGGATATGAATGGGGCTAGGATTAGATTAGGGTTGTGTTTAGGTTAAAGATTGGTTTAGAGGTGAATTTAGGTGTTAGGTGTAGATTTCAGTTTAGAATTAGGGTTAGTGTTGGGTCTGGGTTAGGGGTAGGTTAGGTTGGTTTCGGCTTACCATTAAGGTTAGGTTAGTGATAGGTTTAGTGTTAGTTTAGGGTTAGAGTTTAGTAATGGGGTTAGGGTTTAGGGTTTCTGTTAGGTTTAGAGTCAGGGTTAGGGCTCAGTTTTAGATTTATGGTTAGAGGTAGTGGTAGAGGTTAGGGGTAAGGATAGGGTATGGGTTGGAATAGTGTTATGTTTCGTGGTTAGGATGTAGTTTGGATTTACATTTAGGGTTTGGTTAGTGTTCAGGTTAGAGTTAGGGTTAGTTGTTAGTTCTAGATTTACAGTTAGGGTTAGGTTTACAGTTAGGATTAGATTAGTGTTAGAATATAGTTAGTGTTAGGGCTAAGGATTAGGTTTCAGAGTTAGGGAATAGTGTTAGTGTAAGCAGTCAGGGTTAGGTTTTAGTATTAGGGTTGAAGGGTAGGACTAGGGTTAGGGTTAGAGTTAGGATTATGGTAAGTATTAGAGTTAGATTAGGTTTAGAAGATGGTTAGAATGTAGGGTTGGAGTTAGCGTTAGGGGTTAGTTTCATGTTTTGGGTTAGAGTTAGGATTACGTTTTAGCTTTAGATTTTGGTTAGAGTTAGGGATGGGGTTAGAACTAGGGTCAGAGTGAGGTTTTAGATTTATATTGGAGATGGAGGTTGGGGTTGGCATTAAGGGTTGCAATTCTGGTTAGTGGTTAGGGTGTAGTGTTATTGTAAGTCGTTAGGATTAGTGTTAAGAGGTTAGGTTTAGGGGTTAGCGGTCGGGATAGCTTTAGGGTTAGGATAATGGGTTAGGGTTTGAGTTAGGGTTAGTTTAGGGTTAGAGTCAGTCGTAAGAGTTGCAGGTGAGGATTTAGGTTAGGGCTTGCTTTAGGTTAGTGTTTGATTTAAGGCTGGTGTTAGTATGATGGGTTAGGGTTAGTTTTAGGGTTAGGCTAGGGTTATGGGTAAGGGTTAGAGGTCGCATTAGGGTAAGCTTTCAGTGGTTTGAATTAGGGTAAGGGTAGCGTTAGGGTTAGTTTTAGTGTAAGTGGTTAAGGTTAGGGGTAGGGATAGGCTTAGATTTAGGGTTATACTAGGGTTAGTTTTTGGGTTGAGGGGGTTTGGTTTAGGTTAGATTTTGTGCAAGAGGTAGGGTCAGGGTGATGTTTGGGTGAATGTTATGGTTAGGTGAATGATAGGTGTAGGGTAAGTTTTAGGTTTAGGGGTTAGGATTATGGTTAGGGTAAGGGATGGATAGGGATGGATAGTGTTAGGGTTATGGCTTAGGGAGTTTTGTTATTTGAATGGTCAGTTTTAGGTTTTCGATTTATATTGAAGGGTTAGAGCTAGGACACTGGGTCAGGGTTAGAGGTAGTGTTAGTGTTATTTTTGGGATAGCGTTTAGGGTTATAGTTAGAATGATGGGTTAGGATATAGCATTAGATTAGGGATAGGTTTAGGTTAGGGTTTAGGGTTAGGCTTAGAGGTTGAGTTAATGGTTAGGGTTAGATAATGGGGTTGGGTTAGTGTTAATTTTAGTCTAAGTGCTTACGGTTGGTGTCTGGGTTCATGGGCTAGGGATATGAAAGGGGCTAGGATTAGAATAGGGTTATGTTTAGGTTTAAAGTTTGGTTTAGAGGTGAATTTAGGGGTTAGGTGGAGATTTCAGGTTAGAATTAGCATTAGGTTAGGTTAGTTACAGGTTACCATTAAGGTTAGGTTAGTGATAGAGTTAGTGTTAGGTTAGGGTTCGAGTTTAGTATTGGGGTTAGAGTTTAGGGTTACTGTTAGAGTCAGGGTTAGGGCTCAGTTTTAGATTTATGGTTAGAATTAGTGGTAGGGGTTAGGATTAAGGTTAGGGTATGGGTTGGAATACTGTTCGGTTTTGGGGTGAGGGTGTAGTTTTAGGGTCACTTGAAGTGGTTAGGTTTACAGGTTAGGTTTATGGGTTAGGGACAGGGATAGGGTTATGGTGAAGTTGAGATTTAGATTTAGGTTTATGATTAAAGTTAGAGGTAGGGTTAGGGTTTGAGTTTAGTCTTAGGCTCAGGCTTTGATTTAGGATTAGAGTGAGGGTATGGGTTAAGCATTGTAGTTAGATTTTTTTAGGGATAGGTGTTAGGGGGTAGGCTTACAGTTAGGATTAGGTTGTGAATAGGGTTAGGGTTTGGGGATGGGGTAGAGATTAGGTTACGGTTAGAGTTATGGTTTCCAGGTTAGGATCAGGGTTGAGGTTTAGCAATGAATGTTCATATATGTGGTTATGGTTAAGGGTTAGGTTTATGGGTTGGGGGAAGGGTTAGTGATTAGGGAGATGAGTTAGTATTATAGTTAAGGATAGGGCTAGGGTTAGCAGTTATGACTTAGGGTTAAGGTTTCAGCTAGGGTTAGATGATGGTTAGGGTTAGAGTTGGCATTACCAGTTGGGGGAAGGGTTAGAGTTAGGGCCTGGTGTTACGGTTTTGTTTAGGGGTAGAGTTAGCATTAGATGTTTAGGGTTAGACTTGGAGTTAGGGTTAGGAATCACAGTTAAGGTTAGTGTTAGGGTACAATTTAGGGCTTAGTTTAAGGGTTAAGATAAGTTTAAGAGTTAGGATTGCATTTAGAGTTAGGGTTAGCACTAGGGTTATCATTTAGATAAGGGTTAGTGTTGGATAAGGTTTAGGGTTAGGTTTAGATTAGGGTTAGGGAGTAGAGGTAGAGTCAGGGTCAGAGCTAGAGTACAGGTTAGGTTTAGGGGTAAGGGCCTATGGTTAGTGCTTGGGGTTAGGCATTTGAGATAGGGCTGGGGGTTAGTTTTCAGGATAGGGTTAGGCTTACTGTCAGGGTTAGGCTTAGGAGTTAGAGTTAGGGTTAGAATTGGGGTAAGGGCTTGGGGTGACAGATTAGTTTTAGGATAGTGTTAGGATTGGTGGTAGGGGTTTATTAGTTTTAGGTTAGAGTTAGGGTTGGTGGTAGGGGTTTATTTAGGGTTAGGGAGTAGTGTTATTATAAGTGGTTAGGATTACTGTAAGGGGGTAGGGTTAGGGGTGGGGATAGGGTTAAGGTTAGAATGACGGGTTAGGGTTGCAGTTAGGGTTTGGGATTAGGGGGTAGAGTTAGGTTTCAGGACAGGGGTTTGGGGTTCAGATTAGAGTCAGGGTTAGGGTTTAGGATAAGGATTAGGCTTTTGGTAAGTATTGAGTTAGTGTTATGGGTTGGGGTTACAGAGTAGTGGAAGTGGTTAGGAGTAGGTTTAGGTACTAGGGTTAGATTTCGGGTTAGAGTTAGGGTTTGGATTTACATTTTGGGTTTAGTTAGTGTTCATGTAAGAGTTCAGGTTATTCGTTAGTTTTAGATTTACAGTTAGGATTAGATTTAGGGGCCAGGGAGTTGTGTCAGTGGAAGTGGTTAAGGTTTGGGGTTAGTTTTAGGATTCAGTGTTTGAATTAGGGTTAAGTTTCAGATTAGATTTAGGGTTAGGGTTAGATTAGGGTTAGGGGATAGTGTTTACAGTTAGACTTATGGTTAGGGCTTTGGATGAGGTTTATAGTTAGGATTAGATTATTGTTAGGATATAGTTAGTGTTAGGGCTAAGCATTAGGTTTCAGGGTTAGGGAATAGTGTTAGTGTAAGCAGTTGAATTAGGGTTAGTTTAGGGTTAGAGTCAGTCGTAAGAGTTGCAGATTAGGATTTCGGGTTAGGGCTTGGTTTAGTGTAGTGTTTGGTTTAAGGCTGGTGTTAGTATGATGGGTTAGGGTTAGTTTTAGGGTTAGGCTAGGGTTATGGGTTAGGGTTAGAGGTCATATTAGGGTGATATTGCAGGTAAGAGTTAGGGTAAGGCTAGGGTTAGTGTTAGTTTTAGGGTTGGGGGGGTTTGGTTTAGGTTAGATTTTGTGCAAGAGGTAGGGTTAGGGTGGTTGGGTTAATGTTATGGTTAGTTTACGTGAATGATTGGTTTAGGGTAAGTTTTAAGTGCAGGGGTTAGGATTAGGGTTAGGGTAAGGGATGGATAAGTGTTAGGGTTAGGTCTTAGGGAGTGGTGTCAGTGGAAGTGGTTAGGCTTGGGGTCTGGCTCAGGGTCCCAGGGGGATTTGTGAGGTACCAAGGCCTGGATGAAGAGCTCCCTTCTTGGTCGCACACGTCCAAAAGACACGGACACGTCTGTGACTGATCTGCCTGGCGCTGTCCCACCAGCAGTGGCAGATGCATCCTGGAGAGGAGTGGAGCTGCCAGGCACTGTCAGAGGATCTCCCTGAGGTGCCACTCGCTGCCCACCCAGACTCACACACTGTCCCTGGCTGTGACAGATACACCAGCTACGAGCTCTGGACACAGGACACAACAGTCCAACCGCAAAGACCATCTCTCCTGTCCTGAAAGACTCTTATGAGCCCTGGAGCCCAAAGCCATGGACCACATGAACTCATTGGACATTTTAGAGGCTTGGCCTATAGACTGAGGAATGAGATCTGTGTGTATATCCAGAGATAAGGAAAAGTGCTGTTGATTAACTGGACTGTATTGGAGAGTGTGGGACCAGGGCACAACACAGATGGTACAGAATAAGGGGGGGGCACTGTCCTGGTTTCAGCTAGGAGAGAGTTAATTTTCTTCCTAGTAGCTGGTAGAGTGCAGCGTGTTGGATTTAATCTGAGAAGAATGTGGATAGCACAGGGATGTTTTGGTTGTTGCTAAGCCATGTTTATACCAAACCAAGGACTTTTCATCAAGGAGGCTGGAGATGCACAAGAAGCTGGGAGGGGCACAGGCAGGACAGCTGGCCCAAGTGGCCAAAGGGATATTCCACACCATATGATGTCATGCTTGGTGTGTAAACTAGAGAAAAGTTATCTGGGGGACCACTGTTTGGGATCTGGCTGGGTGTCACTCAATGGGTTGTGAGCAATTGCATTGTGCGTGACGTGGTTTATATCTCCTGTTATTATTATTACCATTTTTGCAATTACTACTATTACTACTGCCATCATTATTATTATAATTACTATTACTATTACTCTAATTATTTTATTTATTATCATTATTATATTATATGTATTGTAGCTATTGTAGCTATTGTAGCTATTGTAGCTATTGTAGCTATTGTTGCTATTGTTATTGTTTTGCCTTTCTGTCTCATTAAACTGTCTTCATTTTAACCCAAGATGTTAATTTCTTTCCTGATTCTCTCTCCCATCCCACTGAGCTGGAGGGAGTAAGAGAAGGGCTGTGTGTGATGTTCAGCTGCCCGCTGGGTTAAACAAAACAGTCCTGGTCAAAGGAGTGATCATGCAGGTGTCCCAGAGGAAGAGGTGAACCTGAGGAGGGCACAGGGTAACAAGGGCCCTTCAATGCCAGGACAGGCTGTGAGGAGCCAGGATGCCAAAAGATGTCAGACTGGAGAATGTTTCAGGACACCATCTTGGTTCAGCCCTCCCCTGCCCTTTGTGCCAGGAGAGACACCCCATGGTCCTGCCCAGCCTTGTCCTCGGCTCCTGAGCCAGCTGGGAAGATGGAAAGGGCTCAGCAGCAGTGATCCTCCTCCAGCTGGGTCTGTTTCCCAGCCCAACCAGCGTGGCCAGAGCAGAGTCACCCATGGCCCCAGGGCACCACAGCCCCTCGCTCTGCAGAGCAGCATGGCCAGCTCAGGGCCCTGTGGGGAGCACAGGGAGGGAACCAGGACCAGCTGGCCAGGCCAGGCTGGACACCCTCACCTGGGGAAAGGGATGTCCCTGGAGAAGAGGAAGGCAGCATTTCTGTGCCTGCAGGGAGGAATCCAGGAGGAAGAGAAACCTCTTTCTGCAGACACTCATTGGGGTCAGGCTACTCTGTTGCTGGAGAGGACTCTTGTTCTGGTCTGAGGAGAGGGGCTGGCACTGATGGACACAGGTCATCTGTGGTGGGGACCTGCTGGAGTTGAATCTGCTTTTCCTGTCTGTCCACACCTCCTCAGGAGACACTCTGCATCGGTATCCATGGGGGAATTCTTCTATCACAGTTTCAAAGTGCTCACTGCCGAAACAGTGTCATCCTTACCAAGTTCTCTGTCATCCTCACTCACACAAGATAAATCAACCTGTTGCCCATGTCATTGAGCAGCTCCATATATCTGAGCTGATCCTTCACACAGGGGGGGATCCCTCTGTCCTCATCCTCCCTGAGACTCTCTCCAGCAGACCCTGTATCCTTCAGCTGAAACACCACAGCTCAGCAAGCTGCCACACCTCACCTCATATAATCCAAAACTGTCACAGTGCTTTTACAAGACATGGGGCTCCTCCTGGCAGTGGATGTTCGGAAGCTTGTTCAGTGCTACACCACCTGGGTTTCCACCATCCAGAGGAACACAGATTGCCTCTGTGATACCCCTCTTGTAGAGCCAGACCTAATGAACAGCATTTTAAACAGTACCTCAGAGTCTGAGTGCATTTCTTTCTGGGTTCATACCAGATCAGCATCAACTGGGAAATAACACTCTCCCAGCACTCTTGGATGCAAACCCTCTGGTCTCAAGGGCTGGTAAGGCTGCAGTTTGCTCATGAAAACCCTGGCTTGATCCCTATCCACCACAGCTGTTGCCCTTCAGAGTCCTGCCTGGAAGCACAAAGGCCTGGAAGACTTTGCTGCTGACAACTGAGGCAAAGACACAGAGACATCTTAGGTCTACCTACACCTTGTCTTACTAAATTCAGTAGTAGTCTCACAGTATTTAGGATTCTTCTTTAGCTGTTTCTGGAATAGCAACAGCTTATCTTGATGACCTTCAATTCCTTTTGGAGTTTTAATTGTGTTTTGATATGAACCATTGCTGTGCCTGGAGGATGCTGTCCTTGAAAACTAGATGTATCCAGGCATACTGTGAAAGTATTTGGTCTTTTCGTTGATTGTATCATCAAGAGACTGAGTGAAGATCCCTGTGTGATGTGCTGCTTGTCCATGCAATGCCTGCAGCTGTTGGGTAGAGAAGAGACCAACCTTGCTTTTCTGATGACGTCTGATGACTGATACCTTGGACTGATTGTATCAGTCAAAGGTACACAGGCAATAAATCACATTCTGCAATGCTGTCTGGGGCAGCTGTGATGCACCTGCCTTGAAAGGGAATGGATTTCCTGTAGGTCCTGTGTGGTCCATGTCAGCCTTGGCTTCTCATGTGGGCCTGAATTGGAACATGAAATGGAACACCTACTCTGTGTTCTGTCAGGCAATGTGGGGATGACCATGGGACAACTGCCAATGTAGTCACTGGAGAGCTTGTAAATTCAGCTGATGGACATGAGAGAGAATGAGCTGGCCCTATGGTACAGGACTGCAACCATTCCTATGCACTCCAACATAAACTGCCATAACAATAGTGAGCAGGAAAAGGGCCTTTTGGCTTTTACTTGGACATGAGCTGTCATTTCATTTGGCCAAAGGACTTTCCCACCAGGCTCATGTATGATCCCCAAGATGTCACCCTGTCTCTACGAACTTGTCCATAGGACCTTTCAGTTACCTGCAATGTATCTGGTACCACCTCTGGAAACACAAATGTCACCAGTTACTTGCAGCTGAACATCTCACTCCTGCCTCTGTCTCCCTTAATTAGCACAGGAGTGGAGAAAAGAGGCTGACATGCTTCTTTGTGTGTCTCTTTTGAGAGCTCCTAAACAAAGGCAAGAGGAATCCCACCTCCTGTAGGTGTGTGGCAGGGATGGCAGAGCTGAGTGTCCTTCAAGTGCTGGGAATAGAAATGCAGGAGGAAAAGCCTCCACTGACTCAGCTGAATCCCTTCCTTCAGCACGGGTAACGAAGATCCCTCCCTGTCACTTTCTGGGTGTCCTGACTAATAATAAGTCAAAACAAAAGAAAAAAAAAAAAAAAAAAGACGATAATTCGAGGTAACTTTGAGAGGGAAAATACACTGTTGGAAATAAGTGTTATTGCCCAGCATAAGGAGGGAACATCAGTGATGACTTGAGGCTGTTTCACAGCAGGTGCCCCAGGGACACCTGGAGGAAACCAGAGGGGACAGAGAAAGGGACATCATGGGCTGCTCCTGTGCTGTGAGCTGGGCTGGGCTCCTGGGACACAGGGAGCTCATGGCAGCGGCAGCGCTGCAGAGAGACAGCTCTGCCCAGGAGCAGCTCCTCTGCACACGCAGCAGGGCTGAGGGCTCTGCCTGCAGCACCGAGGGCACAGAGACAGGCACAGAGAGGTTAAAGACAACATGGAGTGGAGGATGCTGAGACATCATTGGGAGAGAAATCTTCACAGCCCTGAAAAGAGTAAGTCTCTGGCTACAGCCCAATTCAACTACAGTTCCTGGAGAGATGCTAAAGCTGGAACATTCCACAAGCTGTGGCATCTGTCAGGAGGGACATTGCAGTTTCTCCAGTGTAGAGAAAACATGTTATATAGAGATGAGTTTCTCTGCTGCACCTTCAGAGGGACATTTCTAATGGGCTTTTTCAAGGAGAAGGTAAAGGAAGGGATTACAGTAAAGATAGGGAACTTTCTCAAGTCCTTATTTTCAATTTGTTTCTCTTGGGGAATTTGAGAGGAGAAATGGAAAAGGAGCTCTCATACTTGAACAAGTCATGGACACCACTCAGCTGTAACTTCAAGCAGTCAGTAGGTCTGATAGGAGCCTCCTGATGAGCCTTCATCCACTCCTCTGCCCATGGACAGATGCAGCATCGCCTTTGCTGGACCCAGCAGGATCACCCACCTGTCTTTGTTTTCAACCTACAAACAGGAAGATGCTCCCAGGCGGTGCCCTGCAAACAGGCAGGTGTCTGTAGGGCCAGGGTGAGCGCACAGAGTTTGGGATGGGGTCTGTGAGCACTGACAGGGAAAAGACATGGGACAGGGAATCACCTCCCAGGAGGAAAATCTCCTGGCAGCAGGGACATGATCTGGGAAGGAGACAAATCAGAGCTCTTGTGGGAGGGAGGATGTAGAAATTTCTGACTGACCCCCTGCATTGCAGATCCCTCCTCTGAGCAGCCCCCTCGCCTGCTCTCCCACCCAGCAAAGCCTCTGCCCTCAGGGCCGGGGGCTCCAAGGCATGAAGCAGCTCCTGTGCAGCCAGAGCTCCAGTTCCTCTGCAGAGCACAGGGGCTGAGAGCAGCTGCCCGGCACTGTTGGTGTCTGGGAGGTGGCTGCACAGCTGGGGAAGGGTGAGGCTGTCTGAGTGCCCGGCTGCCCCTGCCCTGGCCTCTCTCACACCCACCCTCACCAGATTTTTCCTTCTTGCTCCCCTGCTCTGGGTCACTGCTGTTGGGATCTTGTTCTTGCTGTCAGGCTCTCTGGGGATGGCAGTTTCAGCTGCAGAGTCACAGCCTGATCTTGTGGGTCCTTTCCTGCAGGTGTGTCCATGGGCACACGTGTCCCAGCTTTGCTCTGACCTGTGGGGTGTGGGCAATGAAGTCTGTGGGGCTGAATCTCCCTGAATCAAATGCCATCATTAGGACTCTTGGCTATCTGCATGAGGTTTCCATCCCAGCTGTGAGCTCCCCTCTGGGATGCAAACCCATCCTATAACATCTGTGTTATCTGAAAGTCTCAAGAAGAAGCACAGAAATGGTGCGACAGTCAAAATGCTGTTTGGTTTGTGAAATGAGCTACTTCTGCCCTGGGCTAAATGTGGGCTGCTGAGACCTTAGAAAACAGTGAGATGTGTAGTGGTCTGAGGTGGATCCCTCTGCTCTTAGCAGTGTCTGATGGCTTTTCAGGGTAACATGGGAGTGTGATCACCCTCCATCTCAGAAAGGTGCCAGCCCAGGGCAGCTGGAGCAAGGCAGAGGGACAGACCAGCTCCCCTCACTCTGCACTAAGCCACAGGCAGCCTCTTGCCTTGCAGGACTCGCTCTGTTCTCCCTGAGTGCAGTAGAAATGCTGATGGTTTCTGATACCCAAGAATATTCCCCACAGTGAGAGGGGAGAAGGAGCTGTAAAAAACCCCAAACCTCTCAAAACGCCTTCTGCCACCTCATTTCCTTATCCCTGGGAGTGCAGATGCTGACAGGTATTTCTGCACCAGGAGCAGCTTCATGTGACAAAGCTGAACCCCAGGACTGTCCCCTGCCCCTGTTCCCATGACCCACTGCTGCAGAGCAGGGCTGACTCCTCAGCAGCCAGCGGGCACAGGCCCTGCTCCTCACGGCACCTCCAGCCAGCACCACCCAGGGCTCAGACACAGAGCTGAGGGAAGGTCTGGAAAAGGACAAGGGGGTGTGGAGCAGGGGGGGGTGTGTGAGAAATGGCTTAGACCTTGCTCAGAGAAATCTCCCAAAAATGCTCACTGTCTTTTTCTTCTGTGGTAGCCCCCATAGCCAAAATCAGTAAATGTCCAACAGCAGCTCCATCACCCAGTTCCTCCTCCTGGCATTCACAGACACACGGGAGCTGCAGCTCTTGCACTTCTGGCTCTTCCTGGGCATCTACCTGGCTGCTCTCCTGGGCAACGGCCTCATCATCATCACCATAGCCTGGGACCAGCACCTGCACACTCCCATGTACATCTTCCTCCTCAACCTCTCCGTCATTGACCTGGGCTACATCTCAACCACTGTCCCCAAGTCCATGGCCAATTCCCTCTGGAACACCAGGGCCATCTCCTACACAGGATGTGCTGCCCAAGTGTTTCTGTTTGTCTTTTTAGCTTCAGCAGAGTATTCTATCCTCACCATCATGGCCTATGACCGCTACGTTGCCATCTGCAAACCCCTGCACTACGGGACCCTCCTGGGCAGCAGAGCTTGTGTCCACATGGCAGCAGCTGCCTGGGCCACTGGGTTCCTCTATTCTCTGCTGCACACGGCCAATACATTTTCACTACCACTCTGCAAGGGCAATGCTGTGGACCAGTTCTTCTGTGAAATCCACCAGATCCTCAAGCTCTCCTGCTCAGACACCTACCTCAGGGAAGTCTGGGTTCTTGTGATTTCTTTCTCAGTGGCATTCGGCTGTTTTGTGTTCATTGTGCTGTCCTATGTGCAGATCTTCAGGGCTGTGCTGAGGATCCCCTCTGAGCAGGGACGGCACAAAGCCTTTTCCATGTGCCTCCCTCACCTGGCCGTGGTCTCCCTGTTTGTCAGCACTGGCTTGTTTGCTTCCCTGAAGTCCCCTTCCAGCTCTTTGACATCCCTGGATCTAGTGTTGACAGTTCTGTACTCATTGGTGCCTCCAACATTGAACCCCCTCATCTACAGTCTGAGAAACCAGGAGCTGCAGAATGCAGTGTGGAAACTGATGCTTGGATGACTTCCAGAAGCTCTAAGCTGTCCATCATATTTTCCCACCTGAAGCCCCCCTCCATCTCCTCCCCATCCCTGGATCTGGTAGTGTCTGTTCTGTACTCAGTGGTGCCTCCAGCAGTGAACCCCCTCATCTACAGTATGAGGAACAAGGAGATCAAGGATTCAGTGTGGCAACTAATGAATGGCTGTTTTATGAAGCAATACACTGCCCATAATCTTCTGCATAGCATAGATAATGTAAATAATTTTCTCACTGAGTGGTTGTGCCCATGTCCACTGGACACCCTAGAGA